>NC_139404.1:182916419-183516419 GCF_905368555.1 Meleagris gallopavo | reverse complement strand
AAGACAGACTGAGAGCAGAAATGTACAGTGCTACGCTGTACTTTATCTTCCAGGTAGCTAAATATTGTGACTAAAAGTCAGATTAGACAGTGACATCTGTACCATGTTTTACAGAAGTGAAGAGAGAAGTCATGACAAAGCTTTCTTCAGCACAGACTATTGATATAAATGCTTTAGTAGCTCTGCTTATAATTTTTCTCACTATCTGTCTCCTCTTTTGGCTCTGAACAATGTGAAATTTACAAAAGCAACACCTCCAGCTCTCTACATCAGAACTGTTCTGAGAGTTGATGTTTATGTACAACATTTCCACATTCAGTCATCATAAATACATGAGCAGCTATGTGACACACAGATATATGCTTGAGAAAAGATTTTCTCTGCTTTGAGATTTCTTTCTTAATGAAGAACGTAACATAACATATCAGTCAGACCTTCAAAACCTGTACTGTAAATGCAATTGCATCGTGCTCAGCAGCTTCCTGCTAAATGCTTTCAACTCCTGTTGATCATTAGGAACTGAACACACGTTCAGACTATTTACAGGAAGGGCTGAGACTTTTAAAGAATCAAGCACGAACTAATTCTATGAGCTTACATACTTGCAATTACCTTCAGGTATGGTTTGAAGTTTTCTATTCTCTTCATGTAAAAATATACTGAACTGGCAAACACCTGCTGTCATTTCCTTCTGGGATTGTCACACCAGCCATCAGCTGCCTGTTGCTGATGACGTTATCTCCAGTTTGCTGCTTGCAGTGGCACAGGACAAAATGTTTGAGTGTACAAAGATTTTATGTTTAGAAGTCAATGTGCAGTTCCACAACGATCAGCAGGTAACTTGCCTCCCTTGTGTGTACAAACACACTAATGATGTGAGCTCGTATATTTTACCTAAATTATTGCAGTTGGATATCCAAAAGACTGACTTAGTTGAGGACTTTCTCTCTAAACAATCAGGCCAATTCCAGACCATAGCTGCTGACTGCCCAATGGTCTGTTAAAGGTCTGGTGGTATTCAGCACGTAGATACTGTTTACAGCACACCCTTTATTCTTTCTGGCACGTAACGAAGCCTTCTGCTTCCTCCTGCTGCACTGATGATCACCTTACAGTGCTGGGGGAAGTAAAATAATGTCATTAGAGGAACTGTATTTATCCCCAGATACTATTAGAAAATCACATAGCAACATTATCAAGCTTTGTCCTTAGCATATTTAGCAGAGAGATAGATCCCGTGCTTTTTTGATGTAGACATCACTATAATTCTTTGTGATGGCCCTTCACATTTGATGGCATAGCAAAATCCAAAAGCTGCGAGTTAAAGTAGGACAGTTTCAACCTTGAAGTAAAATGTGATCTGTGAGGATAATTAAATGGTAGGATGCCTTAGCGAGGAAATGGTAGATCCATTATAACCTAAGTTTCTTTTAATTTAAGTACTAATATCCTTTTTATAAAATATGCATTAGTCATCTGGAGGAAATTTATAGCCTGTATGCTGGCATTATGAGCTGGAGATATTGCAGTTCCTTTTGGTCTCAGAAACTATGAATGTGCAGAATGTTTCTTCACAGGTCCTTACCTGGTGAGTACAATTGTGTGCACAGCCCTTGCTTTGCTCACAGCACCTGCCTCTCAGTTCTGGGACAGTGTCTGCAATGAATCTCATGTGCACGAGCTTCAGGTCAACTTTGGGCCTCAGAAGAGAGATCCTTCAGGTGTGCACCTCAAAAAGGATGTGTGTGTTGGCAGAAGGAAGGGTGTCAGAAGGCAGTGCTTACAGTTGGGTGGAGATTCTGGATGTAGAGTGGCTGATTACAGTCATGTCAATGTAAGATACTTCCATGCATATCATGATAAAGATAGAATGTTTGTTTAGATCCAACTGAAGAGAATTTGGTGACTTGATCAACTCCTTGGTCTTTACCTTCCTAACTACCGTGTTTCTTGAAAGCTTGTGCAGCCTGAAGGTTGCATTGCCATCCAAAACTATGCAAGCTTAATTCCAGACTGAAAACTCTTTTCCTTATTAACGTCAGGCTTTCAGATTTCAGAATAAATGAAGGGCACTCTGTCTAGTTTCTGCAGTTCTATCTGGGCTCATTTCCAAGGTCTTCTTTCACATTATATCACGGATATAACACCTGATATTATCCTTGAGACAAAGTTCATCAACTTTTTTTCACCAAGATTTTATATTTATAGTGCAAACATATATTGAGCATTGAGAGAAGTGAAGGAGGAGATGTTCTTTAAACCTCTCCTCTTTCAGCCTCGTAACTTGCGTGAGTAGGTGCTCCTCAGCCACAGGAGCAGTCTCACACAGGCAAGATGGGCATTAAAGGCTGTTTTGGACCCAGACTCATGTGGAAACCCAGTCAGGATGAGGGTATTTCAAATAGCACGTTCCTGATGTCTTATGACTTGGAGTTCTAATTTGGGAAATTTTCCAATGGATATAAGTATGATTATGCACCCTAGCATTTGAAATAATCTCTGGTTACATTTGGATTCGTTGCTACGCATATTTCCTCTTATAAAAATATTAGAGATTAGCTCCTTTCACCTCCATCTAGGCAGTTGTGGGGTTTTTTTGTGCTTTTTTTTTTTTTTTAATGAAATTCAATAAGAAGAAAAAATCCAATGCATTTATACTCACAGGAAACCAGTCATGCAAAGCATTCATTTAGGAATGAGATATAGTTACACTGAGTCAATATTAACACAATTACCCACTTAAACAAGCTCAGCTACTCTATGCAATACACAATTCTCCACTGTTATATATTTGCTGGTGCTATTTTTTTGTAACGTTCTTGTCTGTATTCTCTCATTCCTGTGCTTTTAAGAACTACCACTATTAGAAATATAGAAGTACAAACCGTTGTCATGGAAAACCTGCCCTAGCTGTACAGATACGTTTCTTTCACTATAAGCAAAACACAAGTGTGAGATCTGCAAATGGTACTTACAGCTCTGAGACACCATGGTAGATTTGGGACAGTTGGGCTGGAAAAATTTTTTTTACACTGTGAAAATCTTGTAGGAAGCTCTTTTTATTCCTAACGGGACAGAAGGCTTCTGCATTCCTAGTGGGACAAAAGCTTTTGTTTATTTATTTATTTATTAGTATTTTTTGGAGCAGCAGGGAGATAACAGGGATGAGAATCATCTCTGTTAAATTGTCAGACAAAAATAAATTAGTCCTAGGTGAGTTACAATGTCTTATCTTAATCTATTCCAAACATTTTTCAAGACCAAGTCGGTGGGGCTCTTGGCAGCCTGGTCCAATGGGTGGCAACCTGCACACTGCAGGGGAACTGGCTGGGCTTTAAGGTCCCTTCCAACCCGAGCCATTCTATGATTCTGTGATGATTCCGTGATTTTGTTTCAATTTAAACTATTCTTATATGATCTTCATTGCTAAATGACAGAGTACTGAAGGTAATGATCAACATTTCTCATTTGAAGAATGTTCTAAGAGGAAGATTGTAATTATTTCCTGATAGAAATGGTTTTGAAAAGAATAGTTCCATATAAAAGCTCCACTTCTCTAGAAATGGCACAATCAAAGAAAATTGTCTCGATAAAAGGTGTAACTGATCTGGTTTATCACCAGTTCTCAAAGATGGACACTGAAGGCTTGAAGCAAACCTTTTTTATGAGCCTCTGAAATCAATGGGAACCTTTTACTAACTTTTGAAGAGTGGATCAGTCATGTTTGCAAAGTGATATAATTCAAAATATTTATGTCCAACTCATAATACAAGTTGGAAGTAGATTTCACTTCTAAGAGAAACCTATTCAGATCTGCCATATTCTGCTTTTATTGCCCAGCAGTTGAACAGGAAGTAATGTTAATGATTAAACATCCCTCTGCACATCCATGCAGCATGTAGCCACCTGCTTCTTCATCAGCTGTAGTTAGAGGAAGGTACCCCTCCACCACATGCAGTCTTATTTTATCCTAGAACAGCCAGAATTAACCTGCAGTGCTGTGCTGATAACAGTTACAAGTCACTTAGTAAGGCACCAGAGCCACACTGCAAAAGCAAGTAGAAAAGATGCTCCCAAGCAAAGAGGTTTGGTGCCACATAGTATCATGGCCAAATGTAAGCCTGCATCAGTGTGCATTTCCTGCCTAGCACTCATCATACATTTTCAGTAAAGTACTTAGTAAATTAAAACTCATACTTTCCCTGGAGAATAGATGGGAAGCCCCCTCCCCTCTGCAGGCACCAGGATTAGTCGCTAGGTTTCAGAGCCATAATCACTCAGGTCCCTGTGAATATTAATTATTCTACACAAAGCAGAATAGCTTCAGCAGAGGTGGCCAGCAGTGCCATGTAACCTGGTCCTTATGGTACTCTGTGGGAAAAACAAGCTCAAAGTTTGAAGCCAGAAGAAGCAACCATGTATCCAGGGCTGCATTCACATCTAGGCTCCTTATCAGAGAGCTGTTAGCTAGAACAGGCTTATCAGGACCATCCAGCAGAGCTTAGTCCAAATCTAATCTGAGCGACCTCCTAGCAGTATGTTACTCACAAGGCCACTGCTGACATTAATATTCCTTCCTCTGGTGTTAATCGTTAGTTAGAAAAATCACTGCAGTATTATTTTCGAGGCAGAAGGAAAGAGGGTAGAGCATCCATAATGCTTGATGTGTCGTGAGAGGGATATGAAGCAGTAGCTCCTTGGGAAAGCATTCTGCTGGAAATCAACATTGGCTCCATCCCTCTGCAGCTCACAACTGTGAAATGGCTGTTTTGTCGAGCTTGTCAGTAATCTGCATCACTCAGTTGTCAACACAGAGAGCCCGGGTTGGCTCACAGCGCAGCAATTTCCAGTTGATGAGCTGGTTGAATTGATACATTCACTTTGGGAAATAAACTACGAATATTCTCATTTTGAGTGAAGCTAGCACTGCATGAATATCCCCCTCAACTAAAAGAGAGACACGACCAGAGTGTGCATAAGGCAAGGTATGATTAGCAGGAGGGAGAGAAAGAGAGACAGCATATCTTTGGAGGGAATTGTTTCATTCATTTTTTCTTGGATATTCCCAAAGGAGATTCTGTTTTCTGTATCAGTTGTGTATGCCATTTGAAGCCAATGAGAACTCATTCTTTCACTTTTTCCCTAGCTCCTGTTTCCCCTCACAATGCATTCACTGCCTGACTGTGGGTATAAATTAGCAGTTGTTTGCAGGCTGCATTTCTTCTCCAAAGAAGAGAGGTCATTTCTTTATAAATATGGAATTAAAGACTCGTGAATTAATGACTCTCCTTGATAGCCAAGCTGGACACAGGAGGGACCAATCCTTGTAAAGTATCAAGGACAAATATAATTTCTAAAAACAAGATGCACAAGAGCAGGAGTTAGGGACCACATAGGTAACAGCAAGCCTTACTCCATTGCTTGTATGCTGGAGCGAGGCGGGCTGGTTTTGAAGTTGAATGGTATAGTGGTAATAAGAACAATTCATTGTTTAGCACTGCTCTTACAGGCAGTACTTTATCATTTTCTACTGCAGGAAAAGAAGGAACTCAGTTTTCTTTTCTATTTTTTTTTACTTTTTTTTACAAATGTGTCATGCACAGAAGGAATCCTTCATGTTCTATGTAATCTGTTACTGTTAGCATGTTCTGCCACTGGCATTCATTCTCCTTACTGCTTCTCCTTCTCTTGCTACTACTTTTGCCATAGATCTGAGCATGTAATAGTGATGCAGTACATGTTAGCAAAAAGATCAGAGCAGTCTCTCACTACCTTGCTGCAACAGCTGCTGCAAAAACACACTTTATATTCCTCTTTCTGTTTGACAGAAAATTTTTCCTGAAAACCTTTAGATAAAATAAACATTCCTAATGTGCAGCATTTAGTGTCAAACTTCCCTATTTTACGATTTTTTTTTTCTGTCAACTTGAGACAGAGTACATATAACTGGTAGCCTTCAATCCCGCAGTGTTAATTGAACCTTCAAAACTCTGGGCTTATTTTGTTTCTGGTCTTGATACCAATCCTTAATTACGCTGGTATTGTTGTAACTATCTATCTCAGCACACCCTTATCTGTCGGGTTGGACTTCATTTCACGTTGCATATTTACAGTTGGAGGCTTGACAAGAGGCAGAAGCAATCAAAATATATTGTCTGGCATAGCACTGGGAAACCGCCATGTCTCTTGTGCAAAATATTAATAATAGACTGTGTGCTGCCTTTGTAAAACAAAAACATGCCTTGCTTGAACTGCTTAAAAGTTGCATCTCATGTGATGCTGTCAGTATGGGGCCCCAGTGTCAGACATCTAAAGGCGTTTTAATCTTTGTAGAGCTTTTTTCCTTGCAAATCACGCTGTAAGCTCCTGCTGCTGATCTCAGGCTAAGATGCTTACATTAAACTGTTGCTGCAGATAGGAAGGAGCAAACTGTTGCTGGGCAGAAGATGAGCCTGTGAGCCACGAAAGAGCTGAGGTTGGGAAGGAATAGACTGCTCTTGCCAGGTGAGGGAGCTGCTCAGGTGCAAGCTTGAATTTAGAGACCTGTCTGGAAACACAAGGTACTACTGCTACTCTAAGTACCTTGAGAGCCAGGCACTTGATTGCTGCATCTGGCAACAGCTGGGAAGAGCTCACACAGGTATATCTCCATCTCTTGCTGAGATTGATCCAACGAGGCAGGGATACAAACAGTTCTATTAAATGGAAAAAAAAAAAAAAAAAAAAAAAAAACCAACTCAGAAAGATTTAGGAAGAGGCAGCAAAAGGATATTTAAAAGACATTCACAGAGTTGTTAAGAAAGACTTCAGAAATACATGAAGCTACTTCAGGGACTTATTTGCATTCTAGATATATAACCACTCCAGAGCACATTTTGTACGATCCATCGAGGCCTAAATATTTGGATTGAAGGTCATGCAGCACAGCAAGCCTGGATTTTATTAATCTCACCAGAAGAATGAGAAAAGGCTAAGTATGAACCACCAGAAATGCAGGTGTTGGGAAGGAGAAGAAGAGCAAGTCCCAGCAATATGTTTGCAGAGCATATCTTGTCTTCATTAGGAAATGCAGAGCCCATCTGCTTGGCATGGATCCTAGCTGGATAGCAGTTTGTTAGCAGTGATTTGTTAGCAGTGATAGAACGCTCCCTCTACATTAATTCCTAATGTATTATTGCAAAATGTTCTATAATGATGACGTGCTTGAGCTGTTAATTGATTATGAAATGCCTTAAGAGCTTTATGAAAAGCATAAGAGAAAATTATTGGATCATGCTGCTCATTATCTTTAAAGAAAATGAATACACTGCATTTCCATTTGGCTTGTAAACCTCTTCTGTTTGGAAATAGATCCATGTCACAATCTTTTTGTCCGGTAATATCAATGACTGCTGCCTGCTCAAATGAATGTGTGTTCTGAGAGCATAAGGGCCGTACCAAGCTGTCAACTGGAGTTGTTCCCATTGACTGCAGAGGGAGTTGGGGCTTGCCTAAGTGCAAAACAAAAGTTTGTAGAAGAGCTGGATCATATCCACATTCTTGGATTTCCGTGCTGGCACAGCAACCATAGGTCTCTTTGGAGAGAAGAGAGGTAAAAATTCTTATTTCTAAACTGGAAGCATTACTATAACCTAAATATCCCTAAATTTTGGGCCCTTCATTTGGCTGCTACTGCAGTAGCTGTGTAAACACTTGTCTTTGAACACTTGATAATATGTTTCCTAAGGAATTTGTAAGACAGATGCTGTAAGGAAACTCACCTGAGTTTTCACAGGTGTTTTCCTCAGTTCCTGCTCTGTGCTTCTGAAAGCCACAATGACAGTGAGGAGAGCACAGTTCTGAAGGCATCAGGAGCCTACATGCTAGGTAAGCACTGGCTGATCCTACCACAGCCCAGAGTGACCTGCCATTTTGCATAATGATAAGCCTCTGCTAAGAAGCAAGCTTAACAGGAGTCTGAGTGCTTTTGGGTGGATTGGGTGAATGTAACCCCAGGTAAGCTATCATAGCACATATCTGGTGCTATCTGAGCCTGAGAAAGAATATTCTGTGGTGTGAGGTGCTCAGCTGATGTCTTTGGTTCAGGGGAGAGGGCAGAGAAGGGACAGAGCAGCGTGGGGTCACATCCCCACCACGTAAGACCAAAAATCCACAGGTAAATCACTGATTTTCCTTAGGGAGAACATATCTCATTCTCTGTGTATCTCAGTTTTTGTCATCTAAGACTCATTGTTTTCTACTACTCCAATTAATTAAATATAAAGGTGAATAAGCAAACATCAGCCAGTGAGATAGAATTCACTTCTTGGCTATTTGGCTAAAACAGTTCAAAATTCAGGAAATCCAAAGACTTTCTAATTCATTATATAGTAAGGTTTTTATTTATGTTTACAAAAGAAGTTTCCCACACATAATATTAGATCCACCAGCATCTCTCACGCATCAGGTGCTGCCATATGAGACAGATATAGATTCCACCTGATGGTAAGCTGTATTAGGAAAGAGCCATCTTTCCTAATCTGACAGAGAAAGGAAAGCAGCACGTGTGAATGATGGAAATAATGAAACAGTGATAAGTATTTTCCATATTGCCTTTACAAGTTGAGGTTCTGAATATTAGTTCTTAGTGAATTGTTCTTTGGCAACTTTACAATAAATTATTACTTGCATAAGTCACAATAAAAAATCAATACATACATTCTTAAATGATACATTTTGTTTTTAAGATTAGAGAAGCCTTCTCAATCTTTGTCTCGTGCAAAGTTCTGGAAATGGACAACAGTCTCTGGAGTTCTGTAGAAATCTGAACAGATTTAATTTTCTGACTCAGAGTTGGTCTTGGCAACTTCAGCTTAATTGGTTTTCTTGTTGACTTTTACCCTTGGAAGGAGTTTCAAGTAAGAAACAATTTCTGAATAAGTAAGTGTTTTATATCCTATTTTGATTTTCAAAACTTAAACATCAAGAGTATCAAATTCAGTTGAAATATTAATCTCAGCAGAGGAGATTCCACATAAATTTACATCTGTACTGTCACTGGTGTCAATGAATCGTTACACACAAGCTGGCCCTAATGTTGGCTCTGATGCATAAAAGCAATTTTTCTGCCTGCAGATTCAGTATTATTTCATCTCAAATACTCAAAATTTGGTTACACTCACCTTCTTTAAGCCTCTTACCTAATTTCAAGGAGGAATTTGAACACTTATGGAATGGCTCAGCCACGGCAAGGAGACTGCCCTGTGCAGTCATTGCCCGTTCAGCCGGAGAGTGCCACTCAAACATGGAAATTAAAGAGTAGGACTTAGATTTGTTTTGAATCTCTGTCCTGATCCTCAGTGTAAGGCTGGATTTCAGCTCTTGTTCCCAAACCTGCAGTGAGTAAACAACAGCTGACAGCTAACCATTTTTAGAATGCATACATTAGAAATAGATTAAGTAGAAAACATAAGAGTTGTATTTGTGTTTTCAAGTTGTACCACCTCACAACTAATGCTGTTGCCAACACTTACTCGGAAATGAACAGATATTTTGCAAAAAGGTTTTCAATTTTTGCAGCAAAGCGTGGACCCCTGATTTCTGCACTCAGTCTCGAGGAGTCGGTACACTCCCACTTCACTCCAGACTTCAAATGCAGTCAGGTAGTACAAGGGCCCTGGAATAGCTGCAAATTGAAAGTGAATTCTGGGTATTCATATGTAAATGAAAGTAACTGATGTCCCATTGTGCTTTTGCTTTCAAAAATTGAAAAAAAAAAAAGAAGAAAAAAAACCATAATAAAGTATTTGCATATAAAAAGGCTTTTAACTCACATTCTTTGCTCATTGGCAATCTTCAGAAGCCCATTATTCCTCCCTGCTGTTAAAGTTACCTAGAAAAAACATTCACATTGCTGGTCAGATAGAATTTCACAAAAAATAATTTCTTCTTCATTTATTTCCGTAGGATACAAAGCTGAACACAGGGCAATTATTTCTAGGCACAAAGTGGTAGAACGATGTAAGATTCTGGTTCTGTCACTGTTTGTTTTCAGATGACCCTGGCTAAAGATATAAACGTGCCATTTATCATCACCATAATCACCATCCTTGGATGTGTTTAAAAACCATTTGGATGTGGTGCTCAGGGACATGATTTAGTGAAGGGCTGTTAGTTAGGGTATTATGGTTAGGTTGCAGTTGGACTCAGTGATCTTTAAGGTCTTTTCCAACCTGAGCAATTCTATGATTCTATGATTCAGTAGAAAATCTTATTGTGAGGGAGAAGGAAGCATTGATGTGTTGAGTTTTTAATCCTAAGCGTGTAGCTGTGTGACTGGATAGCTGCAAGCAAATGGCTTCATCTTCCGAGGACTCATTTCAGTATTACTTCTACAGGTGTAAATTTGGAATAACTCCATGGAATCAGTGGAGTTACAATGCTAATCCAGTGTTGTTTCCTCATCTGTAAAAGAGGTTAATGGCATTCTCCTCTCTCTCTGAGTATAACAAGGATATTTAGGGAATGTTGACTCTTTGCTGTGTAAAATGCTACTACACTGTTAGTGCAGAATTTGTACTGTACAGCTGAAAGAAACAGCACACAAGGTATTCATGCTCAGCCCATCTGCTAAAGAGCCATCATAATATTTTGGCTTTCATTATAGCACCCCGTGCAATCTTTTCGTGACTGCTCTCATTATAAAAAGAAGTATGGCCTGTTATATTGGGAAAGCACCCAGATGCATATAAATAAATGAACAGCAAAACATTACTAAGTGTAAAATGTGCATATGTCCTTTGCTGTGCTGATCATTTGTGACAAGTCAAAGAGAATGTCCTAAGTTTAAAATCAGCATCTCTCATTCTGCAAAACAATTTGTTGCTATGTATCTACGCTGAGGAGGAATAAAATACACACGGGCAAAACGGTGGTCCGAAAATTAATGATTGCCAGAAGTGACCTGAAGCTTTCAGGCAATGCTTTGAACACTTTCTGTCTTGTTATTCCTGTATATAAATGAAAACCATCTTTGTAAGAAGTAGCGAGGGTACCAGACATGAAAGCCCTGGCATATACCTATCCAATGCAAATGATGTAACTTTAATTCTTAATACCTCAGAACTAGCAATTCACAGAGTGATCATAGAATCATAGAATCACAGAATGGCCAGGGTTGGAAGGGACCTCAAGGATCACGAAGCTCCAAACCCCCCCTCCGCCACTTGCAGAGCCACCAACCACCAACCTCCCCATTTAATGCTAGACCAGGCTGCCCAGGGCCCCATCCAACCTGGCCTTGAACACCTCCAGGGATGGGGCATCCACAACCTCTCTGGGCAGCCTGTTCCAGCACCTCACCACTCTCTCTGTAAAGAACTTCCCCCTGACATCCAACCTAAATCTTCCCTCCCTCAACTTAAAACCATTTCCCCTTGTCCTGCTGTTATCTACACTTGTAAAGATTTGACGTTGTGAAACTGTCACAAAGTAATTGGGAGCAAGGAAAACTGCAATAACAACACTCTGCACTTCAGTTCTCAATGAACTGTTGCTGTTTTGCAAGTGTAGAAAGTGATGCCACTTGAGCAAGTGCATTGTCAGAATAAAGTGGCTGGAGAATGATGTGGGGGAAAACCACACAGGGAAGAGCAGAGTGGGAGTGAGGCCAGCACTTCCAAAGGCCATCCCACAGAGCTGCTCCCATTGCTGCTGTTGCCATGGAAAAGCTGGCCTGCCAAACAACCATAAAGGCACTACATAAAATTCCATCCCCTCATTAGACAACCCCTCCTTGTGAATCACTGTCTTAGTATTTGGATCTCCTTTTTCCTTCCAAATCACAATATTTAAACAGGATCTCAAGCTGGCTTGTACAGTTATGCTGGGATAGCAGCATTGCTACCAGTTCCACACTGTCAGACTGCTCAGAATGGTCTCATTAATGTGATATAAAAAAGATAAGCTAAAACATGCTTTGTTGCAAAAATATCTGCTATAAGAAACAAAGGTATTACAACAAACACTGGAAATTACACACTGGGAAGAGAGTTTATTTCCAAAATCAGGTGCTTGGATATCCACATGATGAAAGAAAAAGAAGCCACAATATTTCCTATAACGATTTAATATTGGAAATAAATTAATCAAGTGATTTTTCCTGTAGCCTCTATAAACTGGCAATAGCACTGGTTTGGACAACTTGTCCTGAAAAAGAGCTCATTATAACTAATTGGACTTACTGCGTAGTAAAGAATTGTATGACAAAATTATGAATTTTATGTCCAATTAGAAAAATACTCAGTGGTGTTCATTACTTGATTCCAGTGGTGGATGTCTGCCAGGATACATTTAAGTAAAATGTGCATTTGGGTTAGGTTAATACATTTTGAGAGCAGAATCAGCCCTGACAACAGAGAAGACATCTATTAGAAGCAGTAACTCAAAGATCACAGCAAAACTGCTTGTTAAAAAAATCATAAATTTGGGAAAACATCAACGTTTATGGAAATTTATTATGTCTGATTTAAACAGATGGCTTAGCAGAAGAGGTAAGGATTTCTTAAGAGCTTGTGACTTGACCATAGTGAATCAAAATGATTGAACACATGTCTCAAAGTACAAAATATAGCTTATATCTTTCCCTACAGTCAAAAGCAAAGACAAAATGGACACTTAAATGATGCACAGGTGAAATCAAGAGCACCTATATATGCACTGCTTACAATGATACAATCATGGAATCACGAAATCACCAAGGTTGGAAACGATCTCCAAGATGATCCAGTCCAATTGTCCAGCTAACACAGTATTTCCCCACTAAACCGTGTCCCTTAGTACAGCATCTCAATATTTCTTGAACACCTCCAGGGGCAGTGACTCCACCACCTCCACCAGCTCCTAATCACTCCTTCAGAGAAGAAATTTTTCCTAATATCCAACCTCAGCCTCCCTGGAGCAACTTGAGACCATTCCCTCCAGTTCTATCACTAGTTAAGCAAGAGAAGACGCTGACCCCTATCTTGCCGTAATCTCCTTTCAGGCAGTTGTAGAGAGTGATAAGGTCTCCCAGAGTCTCCTCTTCTCCAGACTGAACAGTCCCAGTTCCCTCAGCCACTCCCCATAAAACTCATGCTCCTGTCCCTCACAGCTTTGTTGTCTTTTTCTGGACACACTCCAGGGCTCAATGTCTTTCTTGTAGTGAGGGGCCCAAAACTGAACACAGCACTTGAGGTGCAGCCTCATCAGGGTCGAGTACAGAGGGATGATCACCTCCCTGCTCCTGCTGGCTGCACTACTTCTGATAGAAGCCAGGATGCCACTGGTCTTCTTGGCCACCTCAGCATACTGCTGGTTCATGTTCAAATTCTCAAATGTCTTCTTTCTCTGGATCATAATTATTTAGAACAAAATTGAAAACTGATTGAATGTCCACCCCTAGACAGTGGAACTAAAAAGTATGTGCCAGTAATGAGCAAAGTATCCCGAAGGTCAATACTGGATCCAGTCCTGTTTAACATCTTTGTTAATGATCTGGATGAAGGAGGTAGAGTGCACCCTCAGTAAACCCAGACATGACACAGAACTGAGAGGAGTG
Organism: Meleagris gallopavo; assembly: GCF_905368555.1. Taxonomy (NCBI): domain Eukaryota; kingdom Metazoa; phylum Chordata; class Aves; order Galliformes; family Phasianidae; genus Meleagris; species Meleagris gallopavo. Next base: position 183,502,843 of record NC_139404.1, on the reverse strand, counting down.
GTTGGTTCACCAGAGGGCTGTGCAGATGTCAAGAGAAACCTTGACATGCTGAAGAGGTAGGCAGGCAGGAACTCTTGAAGTTCAACAAGAACTGTGGAGTCCAGCATCTGGGGAGGGACAACCACAGGTAGCAGAACATGTGCAGTACACCCAGCTGGAAAACTGCTCTGCAGAAAAGGGCCTGGAGGTCCTGGTGGGCACCAATTTGAACATCAGCCAGCAGCGTGGCCTTGCTGGTAAGAAGGCTGATGTTGTATAATTCTGTCTCATTTATCACAAAACAACATTTATTTAATGTGGTATAAAATTTAGCTTTGAGCAGAGGACTGAGCAATAGACCTACACACAATGACAAGTGCTGATTGGCCTCGTGTGCATAAAATTTAACCTTGGTCATTCTCCTTCATCCAAAATATAACACTGTCGGGCAGTGATTCATGCCTAGCTGCTCTTTGCTACCTGCAGTGGAATGAGCTGTCTGACCAGCCAACCCAGTCTGCGTGAGAGGAAGCTGATAGATGACATGCAAGAGGGCTTTATTTGTTCCTCAGTATGTGTTTACCCTGCATCACAGAATATCTATTTGTCAAATATTAATTGAATTCTCCAACATTTGGCATATTTGCATAACTATTATGAAATGAAGCATTATCTCCCTTGGCATTATATGCATTTCCCTTAGATGGTGTCTCTTTGATCCATTAATCATGTTTCCTGTATCCTCCCTCTGAAGCTTAATTGCACACATCCTACAGAACCCACTCACAAAGAAAGAAATTAGCTCTATGTAAATCTAAGGTTATTACTTTGCATCTATAAACATGAAACGATTAAACTATCCTCTAAAAAGGACAGCAATAAAATTATAGACGAGCAACAATCACCTAAGGAAGCAGATTGAAGTAATTTTATTGGGCCGGTGGGAAAGAATGGTTTTCCTTTGCCAAGGACATTATGGGGGAAAATAATACTGCTGTCCTTGTCTTTCTCCACTACTGCTTCAGTCCCCTTTAATGATTTCATTGTTACTTTATTATCAGAAACAAAATGCCTGATCCAACAGAAGGCTCCAGTTGTGAGGCTGATGTAGGATCACATGGGTTGGTACATCAGTTTCCGATGCAGCTCCTAGGCATTACTGAGCACTCAATGTATGAGCCAGGGATGTCAGAACACTTACAAGCAGCCACTTAAAGTCAAAGCTGCAGCTACCTAGCACTGCTTGATAGAAACTGCTGTCACAAGGAATACACCTCCAATCCGCCCTCTCACACCTGCAAGATGCTTTTCAGAAAATATATCCTTGTCCTCAGTTGGCTACTAAATACAGAAATCCACATCTTCATAAAAAAAAGTTGGTCAAAGCTCCTTTTTTCCCCTTTAACAGGAGCAGACAGTAGGAACAGCACTTTGGTGGTTATAACCCTTGCACAGGGAGCAGATCAAGTGTTTTTCCATGCAGCTCAGAGCCATATTTTGCAGAGATCTTCTAACCATCAGGTATATTTCTTTCTAGGAAAGGAAGCTGGTGAGGATTGTCTGCCTCTTCCTGTGAAACCACTGTGCCAAAATATATATATATACTATTAATTTTGCCATGGAGAGATTGAGCAGCTAGCTGACTCTGAAATCAGGTTGTTCTGACAAAACATGGAAAATGGGAGGCCTAATCTCTAATCATCTCTTCTGCCCAACAAAAGTGTCGTTCAGCACTGCTGACATCAGAACAACTTGAGCATGTAAAAGCAAGACTAGAAGTTTGGAGACTTTTAGGATTAAAAAATTCTAAGTTCTTCTAGTTCAGCAGTTTAGCAAGGCTTATCAAGATCAAAATTCTGGAGCTCAGTCACATTTATCAGATTAAGCCTTAAGAGACTAAGCTGAGAATACCTGCTCTAAAATCTACGATATCCCAGAAAACAGACTCCAGTTTGCCAAGCTAGCATCTAAGTCATGAACCAGCTTCTCTTACTGATTTTCCTCTCTCAGGTGATGCTAAATTTACCTCAGTCACTAGAGATGCTTTGTTCTTTGATCTCTCCTTGAATACCCTAATATTTAGCAAAGAATCATCTCCCTATCCGTAGAGATGTTGGTTTCCATTACAAAGAACATAATAGAAACAAGAACCAATATATCACTGTTACATATTCACTGCTTTCTTTAAAATACTACTACTTCACTCACTTGTAGTTTTTTTTCCAAATCCCTCATCCTGGTGCCAATCCATTCTCATGCCTTGTAAATTTTTCTTTACCAAACTTGACTTTTTAAGGTTCTCTTTGAGACACATTCATTGCATAAAGCCTTTCAATGACTCCATCTACAGAATCAGTTTCTTTCTACTAAAGAAAACATCAAAGATAATTTGTGATAGGATGGTAACTTAGTACATTGCAGGTCTGTCTGATCATATAGTCTGTTTGATTCAGACTGTGGGCCTTGATCAAACCAGGATCAACTCTTTTCTCCATGAACATTTTGTTTGTATTTCATAAAGAATACCATGGTATTTTAATGGATATCTGAGGATAATGACAGGTACATTTCTGAGAGGAACCCTTATTCTGCATCTCTGTATTTCAGCCAGTGCGGAAGATGCCAGTGATGGCAGAAACCAGCAGCTGGGAAATGGAGCACCCTGCAAACAGCTTTCACTGACCTATGTGTAAATGACTACTGAGACATTCAAAGGTATTCTGATTGAATCCTTTCATCACTTATTAAATTGACCAAAGCTGAACATTTACTCTTCTTTTTCCTTCTAATATCATCCAGAACCTTTAATGTGTTCCTTTACAATTTGTAGACCTAAAGCCTTCAAAATGTTCTTACATTAATTTTATTGCTTACCATACAGCATTTGGATGCTCTTCTGAGAAAATATGAGTCTTTTGAAGACACTTTTCAATATACATTTAATGTGTGGGACAATGCCAAGGGAGAATCCATGTCAAAAGGCATTATCCAGTTTCTGATTCCCTTTGCTAGTCTTCCTACATATAACAAACACAAGCAATCAAATGGAGAAGGTAAATAGTATAAAGCAAGCCAATTTAGGTTGGAGAAATAGTAGCGGTTTTTGTTTTATTTAGTTTTCTTTTAGCCTGTAGCATCTTTCTAATGACTAGAAACTGCAGGTGGGGAATCTATACAGGCATTGTTTTAGTATGGCACTAGAATGTGTAACTCTGCAGCCTCTCTTACATGACAAGGAGCATAATAATGAAAGTTACTCTTCCTCAACTGTCAAGAAAATTTATTTCAAAATCAGTCTCGGGCAGAGACTATTGTAGGCTGTGCCTGCATGGGCTGCACACTGTATTAGTCAGTCTCTAAAATGAAGATCAGCTTTTTCTTTTTGTTAGGAACCATCTGTCTTTGCAAAGTTTACATATAAAAATTGTGCTAATTCAAACTGTTTAACAAAAACACATTGTGATTCTGAGATCGTATTAACTGGAGGATTGCAACCTTTGTAAAACCACATCCTGTTAGTTTCTGGTGGCCACAATAATTAGATATCCGTTGTTAAGTGCTAAAAAAGATGAAACAGCATGACAGAAGTAATCACAGGTCAAAACAAAATGAACCATAGGGAAACATTTAAGAGCATATGATAATATGCTATGTGACACTGAGGAATGCTGAATGCAGAAAATAGCCAATTCAAACTGAGTGAAGCTCTTCTTTTATTCAGATACTTCAGTAATCAGCAAGAAGGAGATGAAACAAAAAACTACATTACCGTCTAATGAGGTGTTGGAGCTCTCGGGTAGGGTGTGAGGGGGAGTAGTGTCTGAATATGACACTTTCTTTAGAGCTCTTCTTTCAGAGTTTATCAAGGAGAACACTGAATTCTTGCAAAGTGCCAAGTCCTGCCAAGGGTGAACTGTCAGGTGGTTGTACTGTTCCATTAGCAGATCTCAGAAAATCTTTTCTGCTAAAAAGGCAGAAAAGCCTGCAAAGACCACCCTTCCCCCATAAGAGTGAGGGATATAGCAGCCAACAAAGAATTTATAACATAGAAAGAAGCAAGCACCCCTGTGTGGCAATAAGAAATAAATCTGTGCTGTTCTATTCATCATGCCCATGAGCAGGGAATCTATTCTCTCAGATTGGTCTTAGATCCATAAAAACAGAGCATACCAAGACAACGTATCTGTGCCAGCATCTCTCACGGTGGTTCATAGGTTGGCCAAACAAATGCTCTCTTCAGTACGGAAGTATGGATGGTCTTGCTCTTCAAAGCCATATTCCAAGATAGCTGACGGCCTGTCCTGGAAATAAATTCAGATTTCTCCCTAACTATTTTGCAAAGTTGTAGCTAACTCTTCTAAGTACATTTCTTTACCTATAGGAGAAATATGACTGGTGGTTGAACTTTATGGGAACTATTATCTCCAGTTTCATATGTGCCCAGCTGTCCATATCACTGCATCGCTACACAGCTTGTATAAAAGAAACACACCTACTTCCAAAGAGGAAAGAATTAACATCAGCCTGTAATACTGTAATTCAAACAGGTGTATTAAAACATGGAAAGCATTACCATATTAAAATAGTTGCTAAATCTCTGTTTTTAAGTATATGTATGAAAATTAAGGGATACCAGAAATAATTCTGAAGTATGTTGACTAGAAAACACCTTTGAAATAAAGTTCTTATCCAGTACACGTAGGTTTCATAACTTTTTTTTTCTTCTAGAGCATATATTTGACCTCTTTCACATCTTATAAGAGGGCTATAAAATCTATAATCTCATTTACTCTCTTAATAGACTGTCTTCAATTTTTTTTTTTTTTACCTGCTGACCTGCAGGATAAAGCTATTTAGAGGAGCTGTTATTGTGGAGAGCACTGCAAATGAAAATGCTGAAGGACAAAAAAATCCAATAAGGAGACTGAAAAATACATTTGGAAGGACACTGCTTAAGTTTAATGTATTCAATACGCATACTGTGAAACATCTGGTTGTCTTTAAGGTACAATCAGGTATTAACTTTGTAACCAGCTATTACAGCCAATAGTTTGCAGCAAGTTGCTTCATAGAAAGCAAATGATCTCCCTAAATGATCCCATAGCACAGAAGTCTTTGAATAAGAAGGCAATTCAGCACTATATAGCTGCTATGTAACGTCTTCTTCCTAAGCATCTTGGAATTCCTATTCCCATTTGGAACAAGCTGCCCAGAGATGGTGGAATCACTGTCCCTGGAGGTGTTCAAAAGCCGTGGAGATGGCACTGGGGGACATGGTGTGTGGGCATGGTGGGCTGATGGTTGGACATGGTGGTCTTAGTGGCCCTTTCCAACCTTCTACACTTCTACGCTTGTGTCTTTTGTTTTGCAGTCCTTTAATTTTCAGTGTATTTCATGCGCAGCCATGCAACCACATACACCAATACCATGTAAGTTTTATGAAGTAATCTTAGCCCTGCTGACTTTGGTCCTGTAGGGCACAGTACAGTGGGTTACTATGCTGGTTAGCTGGTAGTAAAAAGTTACTTTTTCCTGTCTCTAGAGAAAACTGCTGTGGAAACCAGTCATATTTCGCACTGGCATTTAAAGGGGTCCTAAAGCATAGATAGGGAAAAAGTCTTTAGCAGGGTTAAGAAAATGACTTTAAACTAAAAGAGGGGAGATTCAGGATAGATATTAGGGGGAAATTTTTCGCTCTGAGGGCATTGATGCTCTGGCACTGATGCCCAGAGAGATGTGGTGCCCCATCCCTGGAGGTGCTCAAGGCCAGGTTGAATGGGCCCTGGGCAGCCTGAGCTGGTGGGGGCAACCAGCCCATGGCAGGGGTTGGGGCTGGGTGGGCTTTGAGGTCCCCTCCAACCCAAACCATTCTGTGACTGTGATTTCAGCATATAGCAGATTGCCTCCTGCACCCAACATTACAAGCGTTTCTGCCTTCCTTGAAGCAGAAGCTCAGGCCCTGAGGAAATCTTCAACGCAAAGAAGACCTCTAGCACAGCCTCTCGTTTCTCCCTGTCTCTCTCAGTGCCAGTAATGAGCTCTGGCTGTTCCTCACAAACCAAGGCTGCCGGACACTTCCAAATCCATGCACTTCCAGTCCAAACTCAGTCCAGCACGCTCCCCAGGCACGCTGACTAAGCCACGATGCAGTGTGGTCCTCCTGCCTGCCCCCTCATCCCTGCCACCTTGGGCTGAGCCGACATGCACAGTGCCACACACTGAACCCCTGCAGAGACACAGAACTCCAGGCACAAACCCCATTCACCTCGGGGACCTCATGGCAAAGCCGCTCTGTCTTCAGTCTGGAGGAGGCTCAGGGGAGACCTTATTCTCTCTATAACTACCTGAAGGCAGCTGGGGGTCGGCCTCTTCTCTCGTGTAACTTGTGATAGGACTAGAGGGAATGGCTTCAGGCTGTGCTAGGGGAGATTTAGGCTGGACTTTAGGAGATACTGCTTTTCCGAAAGAGTGGTCAGGCAGTGGAATGGGCTGCCCAGGGAGGTGGTGGAGTCACTGACCCTGGAGGTGTTCAAGGAACGGTTGGATTTTGTGTTGAGGGACATGGTTTAGTGAGAACTATTGGTGATATGTGGATGGTTGGACTGGATGATCTCGTAGGTCTTTTCCAACCTTGGTGTTTCTGTGATTCTGCGAAATACCCACACAGCTGCCCTAGCCCTGGGGAACGGCCGGGCGGCACGCCTACACGTAGCGTCTCGGCGAGCGGGAAGTGGAGAGGAGAGCATTGCGCGTGCGCAGATCCGGAGACCCGCCGGGGCTCTCGGTTTCCCGCCGCGCTCGCTCTGATTGGCTGCTGGCAGTGTCGCGGGAGGCGGGAGCTGTGGGCCGTTGGGCCCTGAGGCGGTGTGGGGCCGTGCCGAGCAGTGTCTTTCTTTTCTTTTTTCTCCTCGTCGGTTCTCTCCAGCAGCCTTGTCCCCGGCTCCAGGTGACCGAGAGGGCTCCGGGCAGGGCTTTCTGGCGGGGGGTGGGTCTCCCGTTAACCCTGACGTTTTGCGGCCCTTAAGGAGGGCTGCGTGCTCGGGCTGAGGGGTGGGGGGCGTTCGCGAGCAGCCTGCCATAGTTCGGTTTGCTGCGTGCTTCCCCGCTGCTTTCTGCCCAGTCAGGGTTGTGCTGGTGGTTTTGTTTTTTTTTTTTGGCCTGTGATTTCAGAGGCAGATATTGGTGGCATGGTAGCAGAGGGTGAACGTTCCCATCAGTGTCCCTTTATGTTTTGTTGCTGTGTGATAAATGGCAGCAGAAGGGCAGTCTGACAAAATGGTGTCTGACATCGAAGTATGGATGGAGCAAAGGCGTATCACTGAATTCTTCCAAGTGGAAAATATGGCACCCATTGGCATTCATTGGTGCTTGCTGAACCTTTTATGGAGACCAAACAGAGGATGTGAGCACAGTGAGGCATTGGTTGGTGCATTTCAGCAGAGGCAGTGCTGGGTCACCTCTAGTCGTACAGGTTTTTATGAGTGCTGAAAGAGCTGGGCTTGTTCAGCCTGAAGAAAGGAGGGCCGCGGGGTGACCTCATTGCAGCCTTTCAGTACCTAAAGGGAGCCTACAGAGGGGAGGGGAACGATGGACAAAAGATGCAACACAGGAAATTCTGGTTACATATCAACTCTGTGAAAGGGTAGATAACTGCAGGACAAGGGGAAACGGTTTTAAGTTGAGGGAGGGAAGATTTAGGTTGGACGTCAGGGGGAAGCTCTTTACAGAGAGAGTGGTGAGGTGCTGGAACAGGCTGCCCAGAGAGGTTGTGAATGCACCATCCCTGGAGGTGTTCAAGGCCAGATTGGATGCAGTCCTGGGCAGCCTGGTCTAGTATTAAATGGGGAGGTTGGAGGTTGGTGGTCTTGCAAATGGCAGGGGGGTTTGAAGATTCATGATCCTTGAGGTATCTTCCAACCCTGGCCATTCTGTGAGTGTGGCATGCAGGCTCTTGTTGATCACTGACGAAAACACACAGTTAATGGTGGTGATTATGTTTAAAAATAGTGTTTTGTAGATGAAAATTTGCTCTATCTAATTGCGCTCTTTGTATTGGTTGTAGTTTCTGTGGAAATAAAGGAGACATTATTTTTGGAGCAACTTCTGTATATGCAGCGCAGTTCAATTCCTCTTTACTTGATGAGGCCCAGGCAAAGCCAGAGGGTTGAAGACCCATGGGCTGGGGACTGATCTGCTGGAACAGGGCTCGGAGGAGAAGGATCTGGGTGTCCTGGTGGGCCATGAGCCAGCACTGTGCCCTGGTGGCCAAGGCAAATGCATCCTAGGGTACATCAAAAAGAGCTTGGCCGGCAGGTTGAGATAGGTAATCTTTACCTTTTACTCTGCCTTGGTGAGGCCACATTTGGAGTGGTGTCCTGTGCTGGGCTCCCCAGTTCAAGAAAGGCAGAGAAATTGCAGAGTCTGGAGGAAAGCTGCAAAGGTGATAATGGGCTTGGAGATCTCCTGTATGAGGAAAGGCTGAACGATCTGGGGCTGTTCTGCCTGGAGAATTCTGAGAGGAGATATTATCACTGTTTATAAGTACCTAAAGAGCAGGAGTCCAATGGATGGGGTGATGCTCTTTGCAGTGGTGCTTGGTAACAGGACAAGGGGAAATGGGCTAAAGCTGGAACACAGGAAGATCCATGTAAGCATGAAGAACTTTAGTTTGAGGGTGATGGAGCAATGGAACAGGCTGCCCAGGGAGGTGGTGGAGTCTCCTTTTCTGCAGATATTCATGATCCATCTGGACACTTCACTGTGCAAACTGCTGTAGGGAACCTGCGTTAGCAGTGAGGTGGAATCAGTGATCTCCAGAGGTCCCTTCTAACCCCTGTGATTTTGTGAAATTTTTGATTTGTACCTCAGCAGCTGAATAAGGTCAGCTGGCAGGAATCACAACCTTTTGTCCCTTTCTATTCTGTATTGAACTTGAAAACTTTGGGCTGCAGTCGGCTATGTGAACAGTCTCTGATTCTTAAATCTTGCTATTGTTATGCTAATATTTCAGTATAAGACAATGTAAGACATGACCAGCCCGCTTTAACTGTATGGTGAGGTTTGTGATAACTTTTTGGCTTCCAAGGACTGGAATGGTGCTTGTTATTCACTTTCAGGTATGACGTGCGTGGTGTAGATTGTGAAAGTAATACTGTTGTGGTGTTTCTACATAAAGTCACTGAACCAGAGGAGCTGGAAGGGACTTTTGGGGATCATGGAGTCCAGCTCCCCTTGTAAAGCAGGTTCCCTGTGGGAGGTTGTATAACAGAATAGTTCATGGAACTGCCATTTGTGGCTGGCAGAGCTGTTGGATGCAAGTGGAACGGGTATGAACAGTTGCAGCTCATACTCTTAGTACCTTGATAGTTTTGTAAGATTATGGTAATATATTTGTTTTTTTTTCCTACCTTCTAGCTATCTTAACTTATGTCACTTATACCTAAATCTCTGTTTTCTGTTATCCTATAGAAATTGATTATTCTGTGTTTCTGAAGATGAAGAGGAAAGTGTCAAAAGTTGGAAAACTGAGGCTTAGTCCTAATGAAGAAACCATGCTTCTGAAAGAAGAATATGAAAGAAGAAGAAAGCTGAGGCTGCAGCAAGTATGCTTCCATTTTTGCAAGTTGTCTGTTTCATAATGGAAAATAAGTTTTATTTCATATAAGCTAGAGTCTTCAATGTAATAATATTAGGCTTAGATTTAGCTTGTGAATTATTTTCCATTGCCATGTTTATTTAAAAGTATGGGCATATTTCTATTGTGGGTACCTTCTCAGTTTGTTACATTCACGTGGACCTCTGTTCCAGAACTACTGCTTCCCTGCCAACTGCACTGTGGTTTCGTGTGTTTGTTTGTTGGCAGTCAGCATGCAGGTCTCTCTTCCTCTGATGTTTCACATAGCGGAGCACAAATAAGCCAGCTGAGGCAAATACAGAACTGAACAGTTTTCCACTTGATCAACTGAGTTGTTATGATGTCACAGCTCTTGATGCTTGAAATATTGCTCCTTTGAGAATTAAGTGCCTGTTCATTGTCTTGTTTTTCTTCATTTTTGTTATGCTGTGCAGCTGTAAGGGCACAAGGCTATTTTCCCTTTTTTTTTTTTTAAATATATTTCTTTCCTTCCCCAGCCTTCCTCTGTGCTGTCCTGTACAAGCTGTCCCAGTCTTTCCTACCTTCAAAAATCATATACACTAACATTCTCTAAGATGTCTTTTTTTTTTTTTTTTTTTGCACGTATTTCTGTTCAGAAAAGAGAGTTTTACTGACAAAGGTGGAGAACAAACTTAGTAAGCAAGCTTGAATTGGGCAGTACTGTTCTAAGTTTCTTTAGAGTGTGTTGTGTTGTAAGAAGGCTTTAAGTTATTGTGTTGTAGTTTGGGTATGAAGGCTGTTCCAGGCAGTTTTTGCATTTTGTCTGCTGTTTGTTGCTCATTCACTTTAAACTCTTAATGAAGATTAAATTTAGAATATATTATTCATTTTGGAAAAAGCTAATAGCATGTTTAAGGCGTTTTCTGGATAGATTTTTAATGTAAAAGTAGATAAGTGGAAAGAGATAAAAGTAGAGCGTGTTATGGAAATACTTGTTAAAAAACATACTGCACCCTTTAATGTTACTGACAAAACATGAATTCTATTTCTGCAGGTTAGAGAGCAACAGAAGTATATATCCTTGCAGATAAGACAGAAAGTAAAGCAGAGGAGGGAAGAGAAGCTACATCAGTTAGAGGAGGCACTGAGAGTTGAATGGCAGAAAGCACAAGAGGAGAAGATGAAGGCTTTAGAAAAACTGTTTTTATCAAGCTTAAGAGCTGTTGGTGAGGGTCACCGACAAGCCAAGGAGAATGTAAGTAAACAGCTTAATGTTGTTGTCATAGAAATACTCGATGTTCTAGAAGTACTGAGATTGCCTGTTTCTTGGTTGGTTTGTTGTTTTCTGTTTGTTTGTTTTAATATTCCTGGTCTTTGAGTCTGAGGAGTGAAGAATGGAATGCTTACTTTTGTAGATATTTATCCATGATGCCATGCTTGGTGAGAAGGAATGTGACTTTTTGTTGGGAAAGATTTAGAGCAACACTGCTGCTGGTGGGAGATCCTGATTCTCAGTTTGGGCATAGATAACCCACTGAATTATTTTTAGAAGCCTGTTTGAGTCTGTAGGTTTTGTGTATATTTTTTTCCAGGGGTTTTGTACAACTTTCTGTGTTTGGAAAATTATATGTCCCAGCAGACCAATCTGCTGCAGCTTTTGCTGTGCAAATTCCTGAATTATGTATATATGATCTAACCTTTGTTAGCATGGTAGTGTTAGATAACCGTGGTACTTGACTGCAGTGCACATGGTGAGTTGTTGTCTCAGATGTGCCAGTCACTGCCTAACCTTTTGTCTCTACCATCTACCAGTTTCCTTTCTATGCTTAAGAAGACAAATTCCATTTTTTTTGTTCACTTATTTAGACCTCCAGCCATAGTACTGTTAAGGGCTTCAGAGGCTTTTGCACAGGCTGCAGACTGTGTTGCTTTTCCATTCTGCAGCTGTTAACTAAACTGTCTTTGTTTCAAAATTCTGTCTGCGTAGACTCAGTTTGAGGGACGGCTGAGGTTGCTGGGTGAAAATCCATAGATTTGCACTGATACGTAATTGTTTTAATTAATGGCCAAGAGATAATAAGGCGCTTTATTTGCACAGACTAATCAGCATTACTAAGATGTGCAGGTATGTTTATGTTACTGTTGTTATGAGGAGATTAAGAGAGATGCTAAGAGTTCTATATCAGTATTTGATTACATTGGCTGAAGCAAGTTTTCTGCTGTTGGCAGTAGACAAGAGGAGAATAAAGAATAGCAGAGGAGAAAAAGTGATTATTAAGAGAATTTTTACTCTAATACAATGGGGAAGAATTTCAGGTTTCTGATTCCTCCTAAGGTATTTAATTTTGAACTTGATACTGATAGTATGAGAAGTAAATAAAATTGTGTGTTAAATGCTTGCAATATCCTTATTATTAAGGAACCTGATGTAGAAGCCCTGGCAAAGCAAGGAGAGGAAAGGAAGCAAAGAGCAGAGAAGAGACATAAGAGAGCACTGAAAGAGCAAAAGTTGCAGAAAGAGAAATTACTTCGTGAACAAGCCCGGTATGCAACAGTTATTTAGTTTCATGAAGCACAGAGTGTACGTCAGTGGTATTACATTGAAAAATTCCTAATGTTTGGAGCTGTTTAGTTTTGAAATGTTATGGGTTAATGTATTCAAGTGTGGGTGTGGACAGACTTATGATTTTGATAACATTTGTAGTTTTACATCCAAAGCTGTAATGCCAAGTATACAAGCAGACCTGGTCCACTCTCGGTGGCCAGGCAGCCTTTCACCTCACTGTGTTGGTCACTGTGTCAGTCCAAACAGCTGGCTGGCAGCTATTCAGTGACATGTAGCTGTGTGTTCTCAGCTCGGTCACCATGAAAAGTTACTCACTTGAAAAAAGGACCTGTTGCATTTGACACAGCCTGAACCTGACCTGGCATGAGAAATGAACTGTGTACTCTTGGGGACAGCTGAGCTTAAGTAGAGCTGACACGTACTGACTTAATGCTTAGCTTTGTACACAGTTGAGCAATTAAAATATGCGGCAGTGATGTGGAGCGTTCTGAAAACAGAAGTGAAAAGTGAGATTTGGCTTTGATCTCAAGAAACATGTATGTTATTAACATTTTTGCATTACTTCACAAGGTTAATTTTTCAGTGCTGTCTTTCAGTTCTGTTGACTCTTCCATGTGCTTGCTCATTCTTAGCAGTTAAATGGAGTGATTGATCAGATTTTTGGTTTGCCTATTATTTTGCACAGTGCTGTCATTGGTTTTTGAATCATTTTCTTTCTCTCTTCCTTTATTTGCAAGACGAATAGATGCACGTAAGCACGCTCTGGATGTGGAAAGAGTAAGAGCAGCCAGAGTTGCAAGCCTGCCACCTCCTCCTCCACATCCTCTTGAGGTGTGTATCTGTGATGGAATAGTGCATCATTGCAGGATACCATATCAGTACAATGCTTCATTACTCTGACCCCTCACAGTGGGATATCTGAAATTGCTGTTTTTATACTGCAAGGAGAGTGGTTTGGTAGTAATCAAGAAAGTCAATGAATTATGCATTAACAGACCTCCAATCTTCGATACTTGTTTTGGTTTCTTATCTCTTGTTCGTGTGGATTTTATTTCTCATAGTCAGGAGATGTTTTTATGGTTGATGTGTGCTTTGAACCTCATTGTAATTTCATTTTCATTTAAAAGTTGTAGTGGTCTTAGACTCTGTGGTCTATCCCAGTATACACATGCTGCCTCCCTTGTCTGCCGTGGTGATGCGGTGTCATAGACTCGTAGAATGGCTTGGGTTGGAAGGGACCTTAAGGATCGTGCTGGCAGCGTTGCCACCTGCTAGATCAGGCTGCTCAGCAGTAAGCATTGTATTTTGTTTTCTTCCGCCTTATTTGCTGTGTTTATTATTGTCTTTCTTCTGTTTCTTGTAGGGAATACCAAAAGTATGGTAAGCTGTTGAATTTTGATAGAAAAATAATAACTCAGGGCTAAAAGCTGTGGTTTTATTCTGTGCTGTACCTTTTAGGGGAATGACTTTGTGTCTCCTTCACGCTTCTTTTGAGTTCAGATATATTCTGAATATGTGTAGAAGTCACAGTAGAACTGCAGGTCTGAACTACAGAAAGAACATGATGTGCTTTTTGATTGTGTAGTTAACTTTTGAGGTAAATTTACTAACAGAACTCTTTTAATGCAGAATTTGTTAATACAGAGTTTGTTGCCTAACACATTGTGACCTTTCAGACCACCAGATTCAGTAATATTCAGATCACAGACAAAAAAATAAAGGATTTGGGTATTTATTTAGGAAAGATTAATCTAGTCTCCTTCAGAGCCACTGTAATGAGAGCTTTTTCCCAGCTCCACTCAGCACATGAGGTATAGATTTGTGTCTTGAAAGATAGGGCACTGATGTATCTGGAGAAACTGAGTAAGGACTGATCCTCACTGCTTTCAGAATGATTAAAGGAAGGGATACTTACATACCTTTATTTGTATCTTTTACTGCATACTCCTGTGCAGATTTTCTTACTTGCTGCCCAGCATTTTGTTACTATGGAAGTTGACTGTGTGTGGGTTAAAGCAAGTATTGTAAAGAAGTGATAGAAAGTGTCTGGGGTTATTCCTTGTGAAGTTACCTCATTTCTTTCCCGCTGAGAACATCTGTCTGAGCCAAATAAGAGAAGATCTGGTTACTCAGTGTTCAGAATGTCTTTCAGATAAGAGTTGACATGTGGTTGTATGCCTAAAACTTATTAAAAAAAAATCTTGGTGCTGTTTGTATGAACACTTTTCAGTGAGGTTATGGAAAATTCTCTTTTTCCTGGCTGTCTAATACGTAATGGACTCTGAGTTCTATATAACAAAGTCTGCACTTGATAAAGGTTTTACCATTATGTGTAATGATATTGTGGATCAGAGGCTGCCCTGTGTGCAGGTGGATTGGCAGCTGTTGCGTGGGGTTTGTGTTAGAGCATTAAAGCCTAAGCACTTCTGAACTAAGCTGATGCTCTTGAAAGAGGAAGGCACAGCTCCATGATGAATGCCAACGTTTGTGGAGGAGTTTGCTGTGTGTTGATAGATGCTCTCAGTTATTAAGCTTTCTAAGTATTCTTTATGCTGATATGATTTAATTATTAAATGTATGTTAAGATTGAAATGACAGTGTTTTCTGGAGATAATTTTCTTCGTTTTTAATTTTTTGCTTTTGTTTGATGCTAATTTAAGTGCGGAGCTCATTTCTCTTTCATTTAGCTGCTTTGCCAGAGGAGGCTGTTCTCTATGGCTTATCTGTACTTTTCTTTCTAGAATCTGGAAGTGAAGAAGATTGCTGCAATGAAGGCCCACGGTGCTGGCAAATTTTCTGTTACACGTTACCACATTTCAGAACCTCATGCAGACAGAGAAATGGATGCAGAACAGGTGATTAACTCCCCAGTGTTTGTGATACACACTTCCACCTTTCTTTCTTTGTACTGCATTCCATATCTGGATATCACCTTAGCAATTAGCTAAGTTAATTGATGTCCTTGCCCTGCTTTTTTCTCTTCTCTTCTTTTAGCTGTGTACTCGCAGTCTTTACTTCACATTCATGCTCAGATGTTCATGCATTCAACAGCTTTAACTTGCAAAAGTCTGATTTGGGGAAAAGAATCCTGAATAGAGCTTTGCCAAATGAAAAGGTTTACTCAGGTTTACAGTACAATCCCAGGTCAGAATTAGATCAGAAGAAAAGGAAGAACTGGAAAAGTAAAACATGGAGTAAGAACTCAGCTTTTAGAGGTGGTGATCTCTTGTTTAGCTGATTTGTGATTTGAGACCACAGTCTAAATTCCTGTTTGCTATCACCTTTGTTTAGATGGAGTTCTCTTGAGACTCATGAATTTTTGAGTATTCTCTCCAGTGGCGTTGTTCTTGTTCATGAATTTTAAGGTTTGAACAATAAAGTCTAAACAATAAGAGTGGGTGCTTTAGTCTGAACTCTTGGAGTTTTTGGAAAACTCCAAAATGTTTTTTTATAGCCTTGTTTATTTGATTTTTTTTTTTTTTTTTTTTAATTTTCAAGTGCTAATAAGTTTGTACTTAAAACTTGCAGATTTTTTTCTGGTTTCTCAAATGAGAATGGAAACATTTCTGATCTTATTTAAAACCTTTAAACATTCAGGTAGTGAATTTGTAATATTGATGGCATTGTTTGTTTTTACCTGGTATTGTAGGAAAAATAATTACTGTAATAAAAAATGGACGAATGATTGTCTCTAGTGGAGTTTGGAACTAGAATACTTTGATACCTAACCCTTGTAAAATGTGTATGTTTGCTTTTTTTTTTTTTTTTCATGTGTATGAATATTGCTTGGTCCTGCTTGCACCGAATGCTGTAAAGTCTTTGAAGGTGGTTCGTATTGTGCTGTATGCTTTTTTCGTAAATCCCAAGTGTTTTTGCTACAGAATTACTCACTTAATATTAAGTACACTTTAAACCACCAGAAGAACTCAGTGGACTAAACTAGTAATTGTCTGCCAGCCAGATGCTCGGTTGGCAGCCGAAGAGGAGGTGAAACATTTGAAGGAGCTACACGAAGAGGCAGAGAGGGAGAGAAGAGTGCAGCTTGAGAAGGCGCATCTCAGAGGAAGTCATGCCTTGAAGAAGGTCCATTTGGCTCAGGTAGGCAAAGCAGACATGTAATGTCATATACCAGCACCTGTTTTTTTACTGCCAAAATGACCAATGTTAAGAGAGCTGTAAGTCGGCATTTGCTAGAGTGGCTGTGGTTTCAAGAGGAAGATGTTTGGTCTTAACAGGGTTTTCAGAATGCTTTCAAAACATGATCAAACTCAACTTGCTTATTTTAGCTGTCTGGAAGCCTATAGGGTGATCTTTCACCAAAATAAATTGGAAATATATTTGGATGCAGAATAGACATCACCAGTCAGCTTGTCTTGGGCCATAGCTCTTCATACCATTACAGTGTCTTTATTTGAAGTATTTGCTGTTTGTTTACATGCTAGCTGAGGTCAGGGGAATCCTCTGTGTCAGTTCAGTGGGAACTGGAACTGGAATTCTTGGCTTTTAAATACATGATGGCATTGAAAAAAACGCATTTCACATTTCAAGAACCTTGACAAAGTTGCTCTGTACTTCGTGACTTTTTGCTATGCCTGACTTTTTTGGTATAAAGGTGCTTCTGAACTGAAATGCCTCGTGAGTTAGGTGCTTGAAGTAGTTAGATAATGAATCACAGAACTGGAAGAACACTGGTTTGAGTCCTCATTTCATCAACTGTTCCTACGCCATTGTTTAAAAGCTTGTTTATATTATAGCTATGTGAGATTGAGGAGAAAGCATGTAATGATTTTGAATTATGTCCAGAATGATGAGTATCATTTTTCAAAGCGCCTCTAAGAATGTCAGCCACCCTAAATCTCACTAATGTCCTTTGAGAAAATTGGAATCTATAGACTCATTTTCAGTCCTTCTCCCTCCCTTGCATTTTACAGTTCATTTTACATTTTAAAATTGTATTTAAAGTATTCATTCAGGGGTTGGTGCTTCTCTCAGACTTTCCTCACCTTTGCATCCCATTCAGACGAGGTGTAAGGACCTTTTGCTACCCAATACAGTGAGAGGTGTGGATAACATGAACTTAATTCTTCTTCAGCTGCAAGGGCTGCTGAATAATGCTGTCTGCAGCACCAGCTGTGACCTATTAGGAGAACTGCTCTGCAGTGAAAAGGCAAACACTCGCATATAAATATGCACTTCTTGCAGAGCCTGCTTGTGAATTCTTGAGCTGCTTTCTTTTTTCTTTCTTGTTATTGATGTGAGCAGGTACAAATGTTCACAGTCTGTTTTCAAATCCACACTTGGATTTGGATTGGGTCTTTGCAGTTCTCTTGCTATTAATTTGTTGCTGGCATAAAACCCATTTCATTAAATGTGTATGTAGGAGAGAAACTGTTAAATACGTTATTATATGCATAGTTCAGTGTGTGGGCATAACTGTTTTGTTATAAAATTCTACCCAAAGCTGACAAAAACCTTTTAAGCTTCATCATGACTTCCTCTTGGAATGTATCAAAGTATCTTAGATTCTCAGATTCTTCTTATGAGGAAGACGACTTTTTAAGTATTCAACATTTTAACTTCAAATGATTTTTTCCCCTTAACAAATTATAGATAAAACTTGAAAAATGAAAAATAGTTTTAATGTGATATTGAGCATCAAGAGTATTGGCTTGCTTAAAAGTAACAGTTACTGAAGTACAGATTAAAAGTAGCTTATTAATAGAAGTACTCCTTTATTTATACAACAAAAGAGTTAATTCTGTTTAGGGAAGCCAGCCTGCAGTGTACCATCCCATACTTTGTTTTTTGTCAGATCTTCTAGATTGGAAATGCTCTCGTGTTTAAAGGTCAGGTACAGTCTTCTCCCAAGGAAGCACTGCTTCTAGAATAACATTAATTTAATTCTAAACTCCTCAAGTTAAGTTCATGGTAACCAAGTGGAAGTGCTTTAT
Organism: Meleagris gallopavo; assembly: GCF_905368555.1. NCBI lineage: Eukaryota > Metazoa > Chordata > Aves > Galliformes > Phasianidae > Meleagris > Meleagris gallopavo. The sequence continues at coordinate 183,484,752 of NC_139404.1, read as the reverse complement.
CAATCCTGACATACTGCTGTCTGAAAGTTAATGCTGAGTGCTTATCACCCCTTTGCTTGAAGGATAGGGAAAGGCTACTGAAGGAACTAGAACAAATGCAGAGAATGGATCGAATGCGTAGAAGACAGATGGTAGCACAGATGCCACCTCAACTTTTTGTACCTGGATACAAACGCATGGAAATGAAAGAAGAGTGGCAGAGAGAATTGGAGTTTGCCTTTGAAGATATGTACAGTGAGAACAGAAGTGAGTAATCTGTGGGAGGATACTGATTCTGGCTGCCCAGGGATGCTGCTGCAGCCATGTGTTCCCAGGTGCAGCAAGTAGTGAGGCTGCACATTTTCTTCCTAGTGGGTATGCACACAAACAGCACAGATTGCTTCATCCTGTTTCCTGCTCTGTATGGGGCTGTGGGAAATACATCTGTACAGCAGTGATTCCTCCAGCAGTTAGTTCCAGACACTGTCGACCCAGTAACTGGTTCCTACATCCCAGACCTACCCAGTTACTGGCATCTGAATTTAAAAGATGCTGAGGCTCACAGCCCTACTCCAGCTTCTTGTGTTTGGACACCATTGCTTACAGAGATGCATACGCATACCTTATAGCGCTCTCAGCACGGAATGGACAGTACTTAAAGTTAGATGCTCATTCTGTCCAGTAGCTGATCACAGACCTTGTAGCCTTCCATTTACCCTGCAGTGTCCATAGATGTACCACTGTGCTCAATATGTGCTATGGATCTCTCAGTAAGATGACTTTAAATACTCTTTCTGCCCAGCTGGTGCTGGCTCCTTAGGCTCCCCAGTAGCTGGCTCCTGGACACGTGAACTGCTGCTTCACTCCAGCTCTTGATATACAGACATCGCTGTCTGTGCAAACACATACACGTTATCAATGCCAGCATTAACTGACCTTGGATCCTCTCGTCTCTAGTTCTGTCAAAACCATGTATGGACTTATGCCAGCAAGCTCTTGCTTGAGCTTGTGACCCCACCATCCCCCGTGTAGCTGGCAGGGATTTCCTGATCCTCCAGTGGCCAGCAGGCAGACCCTCTGGTCTCTCTGGTATCCAGCCCAGTCATATGGCTGCTTTGATACTTGGCTTCCAAGCCTCTCGTTATTCACAAGGACTAATCTGGCTTGCTATTTGCTAATCCTTGCATACTAATACGAATATGCTCATTCTGGTCTCTGCTTCAGTTGCTGCCTGTTATGCACTCATACGCATGCATACAAAATAGAGGGTTCCTTGCTCTCAAAAAATGGAATTCAGCAAGAAGACAGGTCAGACCCTGTGTACTATCTGACCTTTTTTAAAATTTATATATGTTTACTCCTCTCTTTCTACCCCAAAACTTGTTTCTTCCCAGTCTAACTTGATCCTTCCCTTTGATTCTTTCCCTACATGTCCACAAGTCTTGTATAAACCCATTAATCCCACTCCTCCTTAGGCCCCCTCAATCTGTTCAGTGATCCTCAGAAAGCCTGTCTCATGGATTCATCTTCCAGGATTTTGCACCTAGACGATGGGATCAATGGTTGTCCTGTGACAGCACTGTGAGCAGCCAGCTTAGGGTGCTTCTTTTCTCTGAAGAGGTTACTGGGCTCTTCCTCTATTTAGTGCATTGCTTTTTGCATGGAGGTGGAATTTTTAGTTTATATCCTCTTACTTTGAATGACCTAACGTGTTTTATGGAAAACCACAGGTCTGAATTAAAAAGATGGCTAATGATATAAATGGCTTCAATTTTGAAAGTCTTCTGTTCTGGGGAGAAAAATAGTTGGAGTAAAACTGTTGTAAAATAAACTGTTGATATTGGAACTTCTTAGGAACTTGTATAACTTGTGGTGTTTGCATTTTATTGTAATTGATTACTTTTCTGTGTTTGTGTTCCTTTAATTAGAAATGAAAGGAGACTTGATTTTGCAGTTCGAACCGCAGCCTTTGCCATCCCCTTCTGATAGACCTCAAGATAACGATCTTGATCTCTCTTTGGAGCAAGAATCTGTTTGTGACACTCAACAAGAATTGGGACAGATGGTGGAGGAGGATATCCCTGCTGAATCAGAAAGTAAACTTCTAAACTCAGTCTTTCTTGTTTTATAGCAGAAGAGATTGTGTGTTAGTATTAACTAAAATGTCTAAGTACTAAAATTCCATAATGAATATGAAGTGTTTCAAAGTTAAGTGGTGTATGATGCTCATCACTGATGATGAATATTCTGACATACAAGTTTGAAGTAGAAATTACTTTTTCTAATGCACTTCAGTTCATTAGAACACTGAGATTATAATAGCTGCAAGAACAATAATGTTAGCTATAGTGTTTTCTATATAACTACTGCAAATGATGAGATGGCACAGGTATATGAAATATTAGCCAAGTGAACAGTGAAATTTGCTTTAGCTTGACTTCATGTGAAAGTCTGCTTACTGTACATCCCTTATGCTCTGTGTTATGCTCACGTTGCTTCATTTTGTGCATAGGCCACACTAGTTGCATGTGTGCATGGCATGAACAGAATAACATAATGTGAACAAGAGATGTATTACTGAATGTTGCTGCATGATAAGCATTTCTGCCATGTCTCTTTGTTGGCACTGTTCATTTCTGGGGCTGTGATGCATTCATTGTGTTGCCAGTTCCACTACAAAGAGAGGGCAGGAACGTACAAGTATTGCTGCTGGTTTCTGCAGCAGTGTAGTCTGTAGGAATCTGGTTCTGAAATGCTGCAACAGGCTGAGCACTCCTGTTATTGCATCCTGAAACACATTGCTGCTTCTGTCTTGCAAGAAGAAAATACTTAAGCTTTGAAACTTGATAATGTTGTTAGTTATTCAGCTCTGTAAGCAATTAAAAGAAGTTGTTTGTTTTGTTTTTTGTTCTTTTCTGTAACATGAAGATAATCATTACCTAAATCTCTTAAAGGTTTATGTTATTTGTAGGTCATAAAGAGGTAAAGACTCATCAACCTCAATCAAAACTTGCCTTGAAGAAATTGCTGAACAAGATTAGAAACCAAAAAGAGGAGTGGATATCAAAAAGTGAGAAAGAGTTTCCAAGCAACATTGAAACTACTGAATCAGGCACTACTGCTGACAAAGAGACACAGCAGGTTGATTTGGATCTGAATGATGAGCAACACAAAAATTCTGAATGTGAAGCCAAAGGTACTTGCATTGACATTTGTTACGTAGGAATGAGTCCATAGGGTGGGCTATAACAATTTTAAAAAAATTTGAATGAATCTTTCAGTGGTGCTATTTTATCATGCTGCCAGAAAGTAAATACAGTTCTTTTATCTCTGCCTTTTGTCTTACCCATAAAGATCTCTCTGAAGAAAGATGTCTAAAATACCACTATATTATAAATCTCACCTAAATTTTGGTCAGACTTCATGCTGCTGTGTTTTAAAAGGTGTTTACATATGGGGGCAGAAGTTGCAGGGCAAAATTGGTTGTGGGAGTTCTTTACCTGTTAAACTAGAAAAGCTGAGTTCATGAGATTCACAGCTAGAAATGATTGACAGGCATGAGCTGACGTGTCTGTAGTGAGGGATTTTCCCTGGACTCAAAGCACCATTCCAAAAAGTCTCAGTATAAAACTGGATCTTACAGCAGTTAAACATCCCATTTTTGTTTGGTAGCTCCTCTTGGTTTGGAGTTTGCAGCCCTGTGTTGCTATTTTAGTTACATAAGTACTGAAGGTGATGAATGTGTATGAAGATTTGATTTTTGTGCTTTTACATTTGCCTTGAGAGTGCTGGCTTTAGATGCTCCATTTTTTCTTAGAGGTTACGGCTTTTTTTTTTTTTTTCTATACCTGAGGAGGATGATTTTGCTATCAGGCTACCAATGTTCAATCCAGTTAGAACTGAGCCATTGCTCGTTGCTGAGCCTTTCACCAGACTGGATGTGGCTCTGGGCAGCCTGGTCTGGTGATTGGTGACCCTGCACATAGCAGGGGGGTTAAAACTTGATGATCATTGTCCTTTTCAAGCCAGGCCATTCTGTGATTTCTTTATAGTTGAGAATGGCACGTGATAAAGGCCCATTAATGACTTAAATAATGCAAAACCTGATCTTTCCAGCTCACAGAGATGAGCTGAGTGAATGGAGATGGTCATCTTGTCAAGGCTGCCTGCTTGTGCGTTTTTTCTTTTGAGAGCTTGGGAAACTAAAGCAAGATGTAAACAAGATATGAAGCTCTTTCTGGGTGCATTTATAGTTAAATAATATGTATTTTAGAGTCTGAGGAGCTGTTGGAACATAGAGTTGCACTTGAAAATTCAGTTCTAATCCATCCTCAAGAACAAGCAGCTAAAATTAGAATGGAAAATGAGAGACAGCAGTGGGTAAGTGTGAGTGAATATACTTTTTGTCTCGGTTATGATGTAAAAAAAAGTGATTTATAGAAGGTAATAAAGGTGATAAAATGCTTCAGGTTATAAAGCTGCAACAGACACTTTCAGCATACTGTTAACATTTTAAAGGAACTTTTACTGCAGCATTATCTATACTTGGCCTTTGTGTGGTGACTTTTATAACAATTAGCAAACGCTAGCTGGAATATACAATAGTGTGGAGAAAAATTCTTTTGTAAAATTTAACAGCTACTGCAGGCAAAGGATTCTATGCCATGATTAAGTAAGAATTTCAGTTGTCAGGTAGTACCGTTTTGGCTTAAGGAGAAGGTCATCACCAGTATAGAACTCTGAAGATTCTACTAACCCTGTTTAATCGTATCTGAAAGTCTCTAGGATTGCATAGAGTGACAGAAAAAGCTTGCAAACCTTGAGTATTTTGTCTCCCAGTTCATAAAATGAAATGCAGAATGTCTTCTGTTATCTATACGAACACTTGCTGTATTTACTGGATAACTTTGTTAATGATATGTGCATTATGTGTCTATATTATACGTATTTAATTATATTTTCATTGTATCTTAGGTAAAGACCTGCCAGCTGCTACGTAGTGGTTTATCAATTTAAAAAAAAAAAAAAAAAAAGTTGAATTTCAGGTCCTACTGCAACCTTAAATTGTAGTTTTAAAGTACAGAAATTCAGGAAATAAATTTTACAGAATAATATTTTAGTGAAGAGGAGAACAGAACGCAACAGGTCTCCTGTGGAAGTGTGGTTACTTTCTTTAATATGTTTTCTCCCACTTAACACATGTCCAGATGTATATATTTCTATATTTCCATTTCTGTTAACTGTTTCCAGCTTCTCCTTGGGCTCCCTCCATCACTACTTAGAAATTTTTCTTCCATTCTAAAAGTGTACATGCTGTTACTTCGTGTGGCTGTGAGTGATCCGTAGATGAAAGGTACTTGGAAAGAGAATAAAAATAAACAAAACACTTGAGAGATTTCTGGAGTGCTCTTAAAGTGGTGGTACATGAGCCATTTCAGAAGTTGGGTAAGATTTGAATTAGCATTTAAATGCATTGAACTTTTGATGAGAAGTTCTATAAAATGCAAAATAGATTTCTGAGTTCAATCCAAAAGAAGGACTTCCTTTGCAGCCTCTGGGAAAATTATGATGCCTCTTGAATGATCAGATTTAGATTTTTATCCATTCTGTTCATTCAGTGGCAGATAATTGTGCAATAGTAAATGGATTCAGGGGCCGTTAGAAATTTCAGTCACTACTAAAATGATTCTTGACAGCTTCAGCACTACTTTTAGTGGCCGCTCACAATTTGAAAAAGCCTGTCATAAGTGATACAATTTTTACTACAAGTTAGAAGTTGGAACAGAGTTTTGTGTAAAAATGTATGGGTCTTTTTCCTCGAGTTCTAGAGACTCTTTTTTTTTTTTTTTCCCAATAGCTTGAGCAAATAGAGCAACAGAAACAGGAACAGCTGGCCTTGCTGAAACAAATTGAAGAAGAGAGGGCACATCTGGAAATCCAAATGCAAACCTGTTTGGAAGAAACTAAGAACAAAAAGGAGGGGGAAGAGAGTAGTCAACCAGTACAAAGCTGCAGCGTTCCTTCTACAGATCAACAGAAGAAAACAGAACATGAGGTGAGGAATTGTGGAATGGGGTGTTTGGGGGTTTGTATGTTTCAGTTGTTTTTCTTTTATAGAACCAAGAGCTCCAATTGCCAGTTTAAAATTCTATTAATGAAGACCTTGTTTTTATTTCTCAGACCACAAATAAGAGCTGTACTGAACAGTACTGAAGTCTGTAACTTCTTTTGTCTAATGTAGAAGCTTTTATATCACCTTATATCTATCACTGAAGACTTTCAATATTGGGTTATCTGCAGAGGCCTTGGGACATGTTTGTATAAAATGCTTGTTAGTAAAACCTGATTAGAGCTGTATAATGAGGGTGCACATACAAATATCCTTTTTCAAGGAAAAATAATCTTAGGAAAAAAAGAGCTATCCATTTTTATCTTTGTCTAACTCTTAAATATCTATTTAATTGAAGGGGACTTCACTGAGGGGAGTGAGGAGAAAGGTGTGTTGTTTGTTCTTTTTTTTTGTTAAGTTTTGAACCATTTCCACACTCTTAAAAGAATCTATTTGCCTTATAAAGGCAGCCGTGCTGGATCGCTGCTCGCTTAATTTGCTGCTGGGTACATTCAGCTCTTTGAGCTAAGCTCCTACATGCACCATTGACTTTGATGGGGGATGCCAGACTTGCCAAGAGGGACTGTAGCTGTAGGCTGTGTGTTCCAGAAACTGCTTTAGCTTCATTGCCTGAGGCCAAAAGTTCACAGACATCAAGCGGTGATATGGAGTGGTTTCTGCATTCTTGAGAGAATGAATGTACAGCTTGAGATTGTTGCTTTAACTGTTTCTATGAGTTATTTGTTTATTTTTACTTAAAATCACTTAATTTCAATTAGTCTGGAAGTACTGCTGTGCCAGAAACCAGAAGTCCTGGAGAAGACAGGCACTTACAGGTGATTCGTAATTATCAACAGCGTCTTCTACAACAAAATAGGTAAAATGCTTTATTAAAGTTCTGACCTTCCTCTTTCAAAATAATTTGAATTGCTTTGATTATTGGAAATGATGTTAATCTGTGTACCAGTCTGGAAGGATGTGGGTTTTCTTTCTCTGTAGGCTACACAAACAGACGATTAGTGAAGCTAGAATACGTCTACAAGAATATCAGAATAAATTGAAGCAAAGATACTTGACTGATCCTGTGAAAGTTTTAAGCTCTGTGGAAACAACGTCAGTTAATTTAAAGCTTATCTCAGAACCAGTTGAACAGAGGCAGAGAACGCAGTCTCTGCAGACCCAGTCACCTGCAGAAGACCACACGCTGTCACTACCTCTTCCCTACAACATGTGCAATCTTCCTGAAAATGCATCTTCACAAAAACATGGAGAGAAAATGCACAGTGTTTATCCTGGTAGGCACCTACATCCTCTAGAACCATCGAATTTGAAGTTTGGAGAGATTTGTTTGCCACGGAGCTGTTCTTTGCAGGAACAAGTGGGATTGTTGGACACCTCCAGCAGTGAGGTCAGAGAACCATCTGTGTTCCAGTTACCATCAGCGTTGGTCACTCAAGATGTTTCTCCAGACAGAACGCAACTGAAAGCACGTGTACAACAGGTTAGATTTGCCTTACCTGCAGAACATTCCTCTGAGCCTTCAGAAACAGAGCACTTTAAGGCATCAGACCTCAGATGGTCTAACCATCAAATGGAAACACAGGCTGAGGAAGAGCCTCCGCCTATGACACCCCTTATGGCAGCAACAAAAGGATCTCCTGTAGTGCAGGCAGCCACAGTTGATTCTTTGGCTTGTCAGCAGGGGTCTGCAGAGAGCCCCACCAGAACAAGCCTTGAACCCAGTTCTGTTTCTGGACCTGCGTCTTTATCTCATGAAGAAGGCGTTGAGGAATCCTTAGTATCAGAAAGTGGAGATGCATCTTTGTTAAATTATTCCTGTATACTGAATTTAAGGGACAGAGTGTTGGCCTCATCAGAAAGCATCCAAGCTCAGCAGCAGTATTTGAAAGAATTGCAAGAGCAGCTAGATGCACATAGAGAAGCTCTTCTTTCTAGACAGAAAATACAAGAACAGCTACTTATGCAGAAACAGGATAAACTGAGGGAACAGATGCAGAAACAACAAGAGGCTTTGGAAGAATTTCTGAACAAGCAGGTAAGCTTTGTAAGTGCTTTGCTTGGTGAGTCATCCAGTAAGGGATAAAACTCTAGAGTAAATGCTAGGAGTTGGTAAAGGATCTCATGGAGTGTTGGGAGCTTCAAGTGATTTATTGTATTGGAAATTTTAATTAGGAACATCTTAATTAAATTTTCTGTGATCTTTTATTTCAAAAAGCTCTATATGTATGCACATATAAGAATTGTTCTGGAAATTGCACTCTTGACTTGGAATTTTGCTCATTTCTGGGTTAGGAGGCTTCGGGTTAAAAGAACTGTTGCCGTGAGCTGCACTATTGCAGTCTCCATACAGCTAAAATTTCTGAATTTAGGAGTGGAAAGATCAGAATTTTTAGGAATTTTTATTCTAAAAAATGCTGACTGTTGTGATAGAATCTAACAGATACCTTGAAAATGTAACAAATAATGTTTTGTCATGTTTGGTTTGTAGAGCTAAGTAGGATATCTGTATACCCAAATGCTTCTTCAAGCTATGCAAGGGGTGAAGCTTGCATGCTTGAACTTTCTCAAAATGCACACTTGAGCTTGTTTATCAAAGTGAATAATCGTGTGAAATGTACACCCAATAAAAGGCTGGCTTAATTAATGAGCATGAATATGAGTGCTGTTGGTGCTATTTATTTATTTATTCCCCTTAAGGTAAGACACAGCAACATGAGTGGAGTAATGACAGAGCCACAGAGGCCTGACTGGATTAGTAAGAGTGACTTTTTCCAGGACTCAGAAAACTACCAGGAAGAGAACTGTGACATGAGTAAATTTTACAGAGATGAAATGATTTCACAGTACATCAGACTAGCTGGGCAAATTGGTAAGGCTGTATGGCATGTTTTATTATAGTATTTTGTTTTTCTCATTTTGCTTCTGAGATGGAGTTCTCTTCCATTTGCCCAAGCTGATTTGATAGGTATATTGTAATGCTCGGGGAACCTAAACTATAAAACCTTGTTTTACAGAACAGCCTGAAGAAGTTCTGCATAGAGACCAGAAATGGAGGTTTTCCAGACCTCCTGTGACAAAAGTGAAGTTGGGGCTTGGTTTGGAACAGCACGAACTTAGTGCTATTCCAGAAGTAGACACACCAAGGAGTTGCAATCTTTCTTTTGCAGGTAAAATATGAGTATAAAATGTGTGTATACATATAGAAGATGTGAATGCTTCTGTTCTTAGGAGTATAGATTGGAGGAAATAGTTATTGTCTAAAACTTTTGAGGTGATTGATAATGAAGTAATAGCTGATACTTTTTTACCATAAGGTAAAATTTTGAATAATTTTTAAATATTATTCAAGGGAATTATAGTTGAGAAAAGCTTTCCTTATCAGTGTCAGCTTAGAAGAAATGTAGCAAAAAAAAAAAAAAAAAAATCACTGTAATGCTAGGACTGATTGATTTTTCAGTTGAACGTATAAGACTTGCAGGTTCTATGCTGAAAATGTCTTTAATAGCAAAGTTAGAAGCTTGAGTGCAGAATAAAGCTGTGTGTAGTTACTCAGACCCTGGAGAGGGTCTGCATTTTTATGCAGCTATTCATACCTTGTTTATTGTGAGGGTTGAGTCAGATCTGAATGTATCAGTTAATTGCAAGAGCAGCTGATGGAAGTTCTTTTTCTTTAAAATCTTTTAAATAAGAAGCTAGTACCAAATATCTACAGAAGTTTTCAGACAAGCTCTATAGTTGTGGTTTTTGTTTTTTGTTTTTTTTCCAATTACAAACCATTCTGTAACAATTCCAGACAAAAACCATGCAAAGCAATCGTCAGTTTCTAGGAATGTTGGTTACCATTTGTATGCAGTTCTTAGTAATGCTTTGTAAGCAACATTAAGTAACAGATAAAACAAACTCATGTTTTCTAAATGTAAACTTCTTATTTTTCCCCTTACCCTCTCCCTCAAGTCTCTTTACAGCGAAAATGTAATATATGTTTTAATGCTGTGCTAGTGTTCATAAAAGAATTAAGCAGAACAATTCAAGTAACTACAGGCCAAGTAAAACTTAAAATCATAGGATCACCAAGGCTGGGAAAGACCTCCAGGATCATCCAATCCAACTGTCCACCTACCACCCCTATCTCCCTGCTAAACTATGTTCCTTAGAACAGCATCTAAACCTTTCTTGAGCACAGCTTATTCTCAACCTAAATCCCAAACACAGCATCATAGCAGCTACTAGGAAGAGAACTGACTCTATCTCAGCCAAGAGCAGGACAACAAATTCCTGTACCTGAGGTGTTTGATGGAAGAATATATTCTTCAAAGCAATTGTCTTAGTAATACACACTTTCATTAAACAAACCAAAATAAAAGAGGGTGGTGATGCACTGGAACAGGTTGCCCAAGGAGGCTGTGGATGCTCCATCCCTGGAGGCATTCAAAGCCAGGCTGGATGTGGCTCTGGGCAGCCTGCTCTGGGGGTTGGCGACCCTACACATAGCAGGGGGTTGAAACTACGAGATCTTTGTGGTCCTTTTCAACCCAGGCCATTCTAGGATTCTATGAAAAAAACAGCCGCTGATAAACAACAGCAGCAAAGATTAAAAATGGAATAACTACAAAAAATACTTCTGAAACACTGCGTGGAATTCTAGAATAGGCAGTGCATGTGCTGTGTGAACACTATTCTAAGTGACAGATGATTTATTCCATTATTACCATTATTGGTCACGTTAGAGAAGAACAAACTTGAATGTTTTAATTGCATTGAGTGGCTGAAAAGGGCTGTTGGTGAGGAGAGAGCTTTGGGGAGAAAGGAGATTGTAATCCAAAGCAGAGAAGACAGACTATATCTGGATTTACCAACCTGGTATGGTTAACTTACATGGAGCACTGAGCAAAATCAGCAGATTATTCCTTTAGAACAGCATACCCACCTTGAAATGTTCTTTCATAAAGTGCAGAACGTTGTGTATCTATACCTGAACTGATGAGTTGTTTTAAATTCAGATAAAACAAGTTCTGCTGGTGGAAAACCTTCTCCCATTTCAACTGTTGGGGAGTTTGCGCATAGGAAATGTTATGGTGATGCTCTTCATGAAGAAGGCAGGTCACCTGAGAGCATAACGAGCTATGAGCAGCAAATCTCTGTAGAAAGCCCAAGGCAAAGCAAACAGCCTGGATTATTACAAGAGCTGCTGATGATGTCTACTGAAAATTCATATAATTCAGGTGAGGAAATCCTCTTTCTTCTGGGACCTATGTGAGTACCATTCTGTACTGCTAATTTAACTGCTGTTTATCTGGAGGATGTGACCTGACTTGTTAAAGATCGCAGAGTGCTATTTAAATACTGTTTAATTTCGATTGTAAAAAATGATATTTCAGTAAGTGCCTCTTAGGACTGAGTTTTGATTTTGCTTGTTGTTTGTGACCCACTACCATTGTAGCAATCCATGGTCACACTGCAGATCTTTGCCAGTCAGCAGTTTTTCATCCAAAGCACGCATTGTGAATCTGTAACTCATGGAGCTGTCTGTAAAGAGACCTCTTTTGCATCACCTGATTGCCCTGCTGTAGCAGCAGGCTCTCATATGTGTACAGAGTAAAATGCTAGATTAGAAGTTGTGTTCTTCCTCTAAGAGAGAGAACTTCCCAGAGTACATGTGAGATGCTCAGATGTGTACCTTCTCCACGTGAGAACCTGGAGCAGACCAGTGGTGTGCCTGTGTCAATACTCTGTGATTCCTTCTGAAGACACAAGAGATTCATGCTTAGAAAGAAATGTGGAGTGTTACTGTACTGATAGGCAGCCACAGGGAGATCTCTGTTTGTAAGAAGTTGTTTAAAAGTACAACAGAGACAAAATATAGAAGGCTGATTGTTACCCTTAGTGCAAAGAAACAACTTACAAAGAATCAACTGGTAGAAAACTAATGCAATAATGTAAGGATTACCTTAATTCTGGTATTTCTGTTCATCTGTGAAGAGCTTTAATTAGAGATTATGCCTTTGAGACTAGATTGTGTCCATGTGCAACAATGTTAAGCTGATATCATAAATTGAAAGCAGTTGTTTTGGTTATCTCAAATAAAGCAATTTGTGGACATGTTCAAGCATGTCATGGGTGGCTTAACGGGCTTATAAAAGGACAAAGAAGAAAGCAGGTTAGAAAGAGGTTTTTTGAGTGCTTGACCTAACAAGTGGAGTCAAGGTTTTTGAATCCTGCTGGTTTTTCCTGCCTGTAGTAATTCAGCTTGTCTCTTTGGACCTGGGCATAAAGCGAACCTGGGGGTTCCAGTGCTTTCAGTTGCAGTGCCTTTACAGCTTCTAAAATTTCTTGCAGATTGAAATGCAATTTATTGTAGTTCCAGTTGGCACATGGGATGTCTGACTTACTATGAACTGCTCTGTGTTCTGTGAAACACTGAGCAATGTGAAGTTGAATACAAGTTGACAGCACCTTGACATTCAGTGTAGTTTTCATTATCTATCCAAAATAAATATATTATTAGGGCTGCAGAACAGTTGTTTTCAGCACCTTGCCCTTGTATGTACTCTTTATAAGCAGTACAGCTATGTCACATGTACCTCCTGTTTTTACTAGAATTTTCGATGCTGTCCCAAATATTAAGGTAAATTTTAATTTAGTTTGTGCTGAGACATCCTTTTGAATTCAATTAAGATTTATTAGGGATCAAAGTTGCTTTAAATCAGAACATGTAAGCTGATTTTCTCTCAGTTTTTTCCTTTAATGCTCAAAATAGTCTGTTTGAAATATGCATGTCTTTTAAACTTCAGTGATAATTCAAGTATTTTGTTTCTTAACAGAGTTTGGAGGCAAGGCTTGTGTTTTTAGAATAAGTTGTATAATCATAGAACCGCCAAGGTTGGAGAACACCTCCAAGTCCATCCAGTCCAGCCATCAGTGTACCCCCAGTATTTCCCACTAGCCATGTCCCCCAGTACAACATCTCAATGTTTCTTGAACACCTCCAGGGATAGTGACTCCACCACCTCCCTGAGCAGCCCATCCTAGCACCTGACCACTTCTTTGGAGGAAAAAAAAGTTCATAATATGCAACTTGACCTTGCTCTGGTGCAGTTTGAGGCCTTTCCCTCTAGTCCTGTCCCTACTTACATGGGAGAAGAAGCCAACCCTCAGCTGACCACAGCCTCCTGTCAGGCAGTTGTAGAGAGCAACAAGGTCTCCCCTGGGCCTCATCCAGAATGAACAATCCCAGTTCCTCAGGCACACCCCGTAAGACTTGTGTTCCAGACCCCTCACAGCTTTGTTGCCCTTTCCTGGACACACTCCAGGGCCTCAATGTCTTTCTTGTAGTGAGGGGCCCAAAACTGAACACAGCACTCGAGGTGCGGCCTCACCAGTGCTGAGTACAGAGGGATGATCACCTCCCTGCTCCTGCTGGCTGCTTTATTGCTGATAGAAGCCAGGATGCCATTAAGCTGCTTGGCCACCTGAGCACACTGCTGGGTTAGCTGAGCATCAACCAACATCCCCAGGTCCATTTCTTCCACACAGTCTTTGAACCAATTTGCCTCAAGCCTGTAAGCCAACATCGCTAGGTCACCACATTAACATTAAATATTGTTTTCTAGTGTCTTTTTACATCAGTGTGATATATGAACAGTGTAATTTATGTAAAAAGATTAGGAAACTTCATGTGAACATGCATATTTAGTTAATAAAAAAAAAAAAGCCAAAGAAAAGCTTCCTGTGATTGTCTTGTTAAGCAGTTCAAAAAACATCTGAAACTCACCATTATCTTTTTCATAACTTGAAGGAGACGTAGCGCTTCATGCCACTTGGAGAAACTAGCACAGTATTTTCAGGAGGAAAATCTAGTTTGTGGTAAACTTAAAAGTGCATTTTAAATTGTAACTTAGGATGGTAGCAGTGAATTCAGTTTTCTATTTAATTCTGACCAGAACATGCTTGCAGTTTTTCCCGTGTTTTCAAGAGACATGATTGTCTCTCCAAAGATAAGAGCAAATGAGTACTTTCTGCATGTGATCGTGACCTTATTCTTGGAGGTTTCTGCCTTCCTTCAAATAATGTGCAGCTTTACAGCCTGAAAGTTGTACTATTTTGTGATTGTAGAACTACCTGATGTGCACAAATCCTATTAATGGCTGTTCACCTGCTTCATCAAAGTATTAAAGATAAAAAGGTTAAAGGCATGCGGGTTCATAAAGATAAACTTGGTAAATCAATTTGGGTGCTTCAGCAACAAAGCTTGTTTGATTTGGCATATGAGATTTGTCACTGAGTGACAGGCAAATTTGGGGGGAAGTTTCTGTGACTGTTTATTTTCTTCAGTTACTACAAGATGACGGGAAAAAAAAACTGCCTAAATTTAGATGCAGACACATCTGGGTGCAAAGAGGGGCAGGGGGAAACTTGAGCATTGCTTCTGGTTAGGGGAGCATGAATCCCTGACCTCTGCATTGAGTGGTTACAGGTGCTGCACAGACTGGGCAGGCAGGGAGGATGGGTAGCTGTTAGTGATGTTGGATTGTTTGCCTCACTAGTAGCACTGATTCAGATTGCTTCCTCTTACCATGGCACTGATATCTCTCAAGACGAGTTAGGAACTTAACATATTTGAGTTTTCTTCTTCTAAATTCAATTTGCAGAAGAATTAAAAAGGGCTAATAGAATGTAAATTGTTAATAGGGAACAGCAGAATAATCTCACAGATGAGACAGACAGTTTGATCACACAAACCTCAGTTCCTTAGGGAAATTGTCTTGAAGGCAGTGACTAGACCTGATGCATGCATCTTTTTCACAGTTCTCCTTCCCTGCATATCAACAAGCCTTTCTCTGCATTCATCCCTGCCTTTAAGAGTCTCCTTGGGCAGTGTTCCAGATGTGATCATTTTCATGTATTGCTGCCCTAAGCAGGTGTTATTCCAAGCACGATTATTTTCTGTGTGACCTGAGATTAAGACTTCAATTTATTTTTAATAACCTCAAATATTTGTCCATAATTCATTATTACAACAGACAGTCTTACCCTTCACCAATTTCGAAACAAGTACAACTATTGAATTCTTTCTCCTCTTTTTAATAATAAGGTTTGGGCTAATCTGTTTTTCACTGTCTGTGAGTGATTTGTCATTCAGGTCTCTCAGCTGCATCCTAAAATTACTACTGCTGCTTCTTCCTTCAGTTTCAGTTAGCACTTCTTTCTGTCACTGTATGGTGGCCAGGAGGCTAAAATGAAAGGCCCGTGCAGATGTCAGGAAGCTGTGAGGAACATGAACTCTGTGCTATTATTTTGGAAGGAGAAATAAAAAATTAAAGTAAAAAAACCCCATCTCTTTTATGAGTCACCAAGTGCAGCTTTTTGAGGATGTTACTGTAATAAAGGCAGGTGGTATGAGTGTGTTGTATTTTTAACTCTGAAATGAGTAATTAATTTGGGTTTATAGCTTGAAATTGCTGCTGTTTGTCCCTTGTGTTTATATCACAGAACAATGCAAGTTACTACAGTATAGGAATTGTAGAGTAGCTCTTCATAGAATATATATACAAAACTGTACTGGATACTTGAGAATCATCTCTTGCCACTCTGTTTAAATAGCATTTATTTCATAGAAATATCTAATATTGATGTTAAGTGAACAGGAAAATGAGAATTCCTGGCTTTCCATGGTAGCTTGTTTCAGCATTTCTGTTTTTATTCCATTTTAAAATAAGTGGTCTGTTTCCAGTTCCTGTATGTTTTACAGCTGTTTCTTGCCACTGCTTCCTGTTAGAAATTTCAGGAGAATTGGGAATTTGAAATGTCTCTGTTGTTACCAACTCTTGTAGAACAGGGAGAGAATGTATCTGCTTCTATTAACTGCAACTTCTTTTTGATATTTAACATTTTCCTTGAAAAATAATACTCAAGAATATGGAAGTGTTTGCTGCTGGATGTTGATTTAAGGTCTTAGAAGAACTGCCAGACCTGAAGGTGCTTGTCAGCGTTGAATGTGTACATTGTGTTTTTCTAGTGCTGCCATAGTACTTTTTCCACAGATCTTCATCTTATTTCTGTGTCTAAGAGGTGGTTCAATTCTGTGGTAGTAATAGAGTCACTGTTTCTGGTTTCTCTTATTTACTTTTAAAGTCTGATTTTCTTTGTAATCGTTATAATAACAGAGGACAGAACGATTTCTCCTCTCCAATAAATGGTTGTAGTAACACTACCAGAGATGTACTTTATTCTTCAAGGCCAAAACATGCATTTGTAGCTCTTCATGCATGCTCTTCAAAGAGCAGTCTTGCTAATCAGTAGCTGTGGTGCAATGGAGCAGAAAGTAAGAAGAAAAAGGTAAGAAATGGGCAAAAGCAGTGCCCTAGCAGTGAGGATAGCAGCAGTGGGGCATTACTGCCATCTGGCGTACCAAAAAATAATAGCAATTAAAGAAAAAAAAAGCACTAACAATGAACTGCTTTCTATTAAATTTGTTTTTAGCTCAGTCCCAAGATCCTGTTGTGGCTCGAGATGTGCCAGTTCTTGCTGCTGCAGCTGGAGGGGGCACACTGCATTCTGGACCATCGTTCGGAGGCACTCGTGCGGTTAGTCAATCAGAGTAAACGTGTCATGTCATTTACTTTTCGAGATTTGTTTTAAGGATGCTGTGCAAAATGGAAAGACATGTTTATTTTTGTAGCCTTGAGTTAGGCATTTGATAATTTTAACTTGTATTCTCAGCATGCTCATGAGTTGGTAAGAGTCTAGTACAGTCATCTGATAATTCAGGTTATAAGGGACTTAGAGAGGTCCCTGTCTCAACCTCCTGATTGAAGCAGGGACATCTGTGGAATCAGACAAGGTTGCTCAGAACTTTATTATGTAGGATCTGGAAAAATTCCAAACGTGGAGGCTTACAGGACCTGCATGTGAGCTGTTCTGCTATTTAACTGCCCTGTTGGAAAAGTTCTTCCTTATAACTGGTACAAACCTCTGCTTCTTCAATTCATGCCCATTGTATTTGCCCTCCAGACATGCAGCACTGAAGGCCTGACTTCATCTCAGTACCTTCCTGGCAGCTGCTGCTAATTTCCCCCTGCAAGCTATCTCTTCTGGCTACACCAGCTCTCTTTTCTCAGAGCACAGAACAGTCAAGGTGGGAAGGGGCCACCTCAGAAGCCACCTGGATCTCCAAAGAGGAGACTCCACAACCTGTCTGGGCAACCTGTGCCAGTGCTCCAGCACTCACACAGCTCAGAAGTGCTTCCTGGTGTTCTGAAGGAGCCTCCTGTGTTCCATTGCTTCTTGTCCTGGCACTGGGCACCACTGGCAGCAGCCTGGTTTCGTTTTTACAGCACACTCTTCAGATATTTTTAGACGTTGACAAGTTCATCCCGAGCCACTTTTCCTGGAAAGAAAATCCTAACTCTCAGCCTTTCCTCACAAAAGAGGTGCTCCAGTCTCTTAATTGTCTTGATGGCTCCTGGTATGCCCAAGTCTCTCCTCTACTGGGAAGCCCAGAACTGGACCCAGCACTGCAGGTGTGGCTTCACTAGTGCTGAGTAAAGTGGAAGGATCACCTCCCTCAGCCTGCTAGTGATACTTTGCCTGGTGCAGCCTAGGATACCATGAACCTTCTTTGCAGTCAGGGCTTTGCTACTCATGTTCAACTTGGTGTTCACCAGGGAGAAGTGCCCCAGCCCTCTTGACCATTTTGGTGGCCCTTAGTGGGCCCTGTGTGTTATACTGGAGGCCTAAGACTGGACGTTGTATTCTAGATGCAGTATAAGAAGCACCAAACAAAGAGAGATGCTCACTCTGAATTTAATGGCTGCATTCCCAATTTATGCAGAATGCTGCTGTCCCTCCTTGCTGCCAGAGCACACTGTGTGCAGCTTGCTGTTTGCCAGGACTCCTGGATCCTCTTTTATAGAGCTGCTCCCCAGTTAATCCCTGGCTTGGACTGATGCATGGTTTCTTCCCAGGTGCAGGATTGTGTTCGTTCTTACTGAGTTTCATAATGTTCCTTTAGGTCTCATCTTCATGAGCTCCCCCTGGATGTCAGACCTGCTACTGAGTGCATCAGATGTTCAAATGAGAGCATGCTATTGCTTCTTCTTGGTCCTTACCAAAGGTGTTAGAGAGGGCAGGTTCCAGGGTAGATGCTGGTCATGCTCCAGTTATTTTCCCACTTCCAGGTCGAGTATTACCTGCTGGTCTCTGTCTTCTGGGCCTGATGAGCCAGCCAGTTTTCCACCTGTCTGGTTGTCCATCCATGCAGACTGTAACACCCAAATTCTGATCCAAAGATCTTTTATTTTGGTAGTAGATGAAAAACAATGTTTAAAAATTTCTGTTTATAGATATACAACATTATTTGTGCATACAGTGTGAATATGTATCTGTAAATGTATATTAAATATAGCTAGTATATAATGAAAAGTAGTATAAGGAATGGGCTTCTTAGGTTTTTATCTTTTGTTTTCTTGATGTGTGTTTTAATTCAAAGTTTTGGAAGAAGTAAAATGTTCATATCTCATCCTTCAAAATTTGAAAGTAAGAACCCTCGGTCTCTATTCTGTGACTGCAGAGCTTCAAAATTAAGGAATACAATTTTCTAGGAAATTTGATACATATTTAACCATAAAAGTAGAATTAACCTCTCCAGTCATTCTCCTGTATTCCGAAGTCACATTCTTGAAAGTACTTGGAACGTTCCTGAGTTTTACATCTATTTTCCTCTGAGATCTACAGTTCTACTGAAGTGGGTCTGTGATGAGAAATAGCCAAATCTGAGCACTAGAAGATAAATAATCTTCCAGGTGTCATGATTTGTAGGTAGTTCTGAGAGGCTTCTTGTGTGTGTGTGTGTGTGTGTGTGTGTGTACGGGTGTGTGGGTTGGTGTGTGTGTTGGGGGGTGGGGGGAGTGCTGGAGGGAATTGTGTCTGGGAGACTGGACGTAAGTGTTGTGTACTGAGCAATGATGAGTTTCATTTGCCTGACTGCAAAAAATGAAGGCTTCTACACTTGAACTGAGCTCAGAATAAAATCTGTGATTGTAGTTTTGATTATGGGGGTCTGAATACATGGTAACCTATATGTTGCTTCCTCCTAGGAAGTACTTCCTAAGGTAGTGCCCGTGAATGTAGGTTCAGAGGCTTCCATGCAGGCAATACCCTGTGATTTATCCTCAACTATTTCCACTGGAAGCTTTTTGACTACTGAAACACTGGATGTCAGCCCTGTTGACACTGGTAAATGTTTCATTGTTCTCGTAAATGGAAAAACTGATGTTTTCTTTATTTTACAGCAGAATGGATCTTATTCACTAGATATAAATTCTTCTGGAAAAATACAATGTGGAACTTTGCTTAAGAATTTAAAATACATGTTACAGAGCGTAACTGGAATGCACGTATTATAAGAATATGATGTATAGCAACTTTATCACCTGCAAATATGAGGTGGATTTGGAAGAGATTATATGGTATCCTGTGAGTTTACTTACTTAAGGCTTAATATTGTCTTAATCTGAGTCGTATCTGATCTCAGACACACCCATATGTGTATATCAGTTACTTGGTGCTTATAAATCAATTTTTGAAGATTATTTTTGAAGAAATTTTTTAAAAAGTAACATTAAGGTTTTGGTTACTCAGCTACATGAATACACTTTTCAAGTCTGGCTTTGCTTCCTCCATACATTCAGTGATTATTAAGATCTTTTCTGATTGCATCTCTAAGAGGAGAGACAAAGAGGGACTGGTGCGCTAACCAGGAACCCACTTGTGGTTTCCACAATTCCTTTAATTTTGTTGCATTTACATTAGGTTGTTTCTGTTTAAACAGGAATAAAATGATTGCCCTATGTCATAAAGATGCTCAAGGTCACATTAAAGGATTGACACAAAGCTGTGTGGTGTGATAGATACACCTGAGGGGTGAAATGGCATTCAGAGAGACCTAGAGGAAGCTTGAGTAGTGGATCCAGGTGAACCTCATGATGCAAATCCAAGTTCAAGATCTTGCACCTGGCTTGTGGCAACCCCACTATCGGTGCAAGCTGGGAGACAAAAGGACAAGGCACAGCCCTGCTGAGAAGGACTTTAGAGCACTGGCAGATGGGAAGCTGGATGTGAGCCAGCAATGTGCCCTCAGCCCAGAAAACCAACCATATCCTGAGCTGCATCTAAAGAAGTGTGGCCAGCAGGGTCAGGAAGGTGATCCTGCCCCTCTGCTCTGTGCTGTGAGGCCTCACCTGGAGCACTGCATCCAGATGTGGAGTCCTCAGTACAGCAGAGACATGGAGTTGTTGGAGTACATCCAGAGGAGGGCCACAAAAATACTCCAAGGGCTGGAACACCTCTCCTATGAGGACAGGCTGAGACAGCTGGGGCTGTGCAGCCTGGAGAAGAGAAGGCTCTGGGGAGACCTTGCAGTATCTAAAGGGGGGCTGTAAAAAAGAAGGGGATGGGCTTTTTAGCAGGGTCTGTTGAGACAGGACAAGGGGAAATGCTTTCAAACTAATGAAGAGGAGATTTAGGCTGGATATAAGGAGGAAGTATTTTACACTAAGGGTGGTGAGGCACTGGAAGAGGATGCCCAGAGTGGTAGTGGATGCCCCATCCTTGAAGACACAAGGTCATAGAATCATAGAATCGCAAGGTTGGAAACAACCTGCAAGATCACCTAGTTCAACCATCCTCCCATCACCACTGCTACCACAAGCTACTAAACCATATCTCGTAGCTCCTCATCCAGATGCCTTTTGAACACTGCCAGGGACAGCGACTCCACCACCTCCCTGGGCAGGCCATTCGAATGCCTGACCACTCTGAGAGAAAAAGTTCTTCCTTAAGTCTAACCTAAACCTCCCCTGGTACAACTTGTGGCCATTTTCTCGGGTCCTGTTCGTTGCCTGGGAGAAGAGGCAAAACCCTCCTCACCACAACCTCCCTTCAGGTAGTTATAGAGAGCAATAATGGCTCCCCTGAGCCTTCTCTTCTCCAGGCTAACCAATCCCAGCTCCCTCAGCTGCTCCTCATAAGACTTGTGCTCCAGACCCCTCACCAGTTTCACTGCCCTCCTCTGGACACACTCCAGGGCCTCAATGTCTTTCTTGTAGTGAGAAACCCAGAACTGAACACAGTACTCGAGATGTGGCCTCACCAAAGCTGAGTACAGTGGAATGATCACCTCCCTGCTTGGTCAGGCTGGACAGGGCTGTGAGCACCTGATGGAACTGTAAGTGTCCCAGTTCATGGAAGTGAGTTGGACTAGATGACCTTTGGGAATCCCTTCCAACTCAAATGATTCTATGATACTTTTATCTGCAATGGGATGTTAAAATATATATATATATTAAAAAAAGTAATAATAAAAGGTGTTATGGGCATTTCAGGGTATTAAGCAGCATCTTTTCAGGTGAATTCATGTAAATGCTTTATATATAAAAGTGTGTGAGCATCTAGCTTCTTATTTCAGGATTGTCGTCTGACAGCATGGAAGATCAAATTTTGAAAAGAATCACAAGCAGCCCGTGGGACTCCTCGCTGCCCTTTTCCTTGCAGCAGAGGCAGGAGAATCTGCCTGGAGTGCCTGAAACCGAGTTGCCTGAAGAAGTAACGTGCCTTGACACAGGAAGTCAGATTCAGCAGATCTTGGAGAAATGTTGTGGAGAGTTGAACTCTTCATCAGACAACAATACCCATTTTGAAGGTATTTTCTATTTTAAAGCTTTTGTGTCTGTGCTGTTGTACAGAATGAGGAGTTTAATCAAGATTATGTATATTCAGTATTCCTTGTATTTAGCTTACATTTGCAATAAATGTTCTGTACAGCAGAACTCCTGCTTTAATGGAACCAAGTACTTTATTGCATTGCATATATCTACGTTGTGTAGTGCACCAAGAGGATAATGGGATCACAGTCTAGCTCTGTGCAGCTTCCTTTTATCACAGCAACACTGTTCTTTGTTGTTTGTGCTATTATTGTTTGCATATGTACAACTCTATTAAGGAGTTTAGAGCAGTATCTACATAATACTGTATTACTCAGATAGAATTAATAGATGAAGAATCACTGGTAACAAAGTAGTGGAAGTTCTGTGCTATTTAACTGTGCACATTTAATGATTCATAACAATAAAACCATCCTTACTAGCTGTCGTAGTGATAAGTAGTATTTTAATTTGAACTGCTTCCTTCTGGAATGTGTTGGAAAACCCAGAATCATAGAGTTTAATATTAATCGTTATATTAATTAAAAGCAGGTCCAGAGGAGGGCCACTAAGATGATCAGAGGGCTGGAACACCTCTCCTCTGAAGAAAGGTTGAGGGAACTGGGATTTTTTAGCTTGGAGAAAAGGCGGCTGTGGGGAGACCTCATTGTGGCCTTCCAGTACCTGAAGGAAGCTTATAAACGGGGGGGGGGGGAATGGCTGTTTACAAGGGTGGATAGTGATAGGACAAGGGGGAATGGTTGTAAACTGAGATGGGGGGAGGTTTAGGTTAGATAGTAGGAGGAAGTTTTGCACACAGAGGGTGGTGACACACTGGAACAGGTTGTCCAAGGAGGCTGTGGATGCCCCATCCCTGGAGGCATTCAAGGCCAGGCTGAATGTGGCTCTGGGCAGCCTGCTCTGATGGTTGGTGGCTCTGCATGTGGCAGGGGGGTTGGAGCTTCATGATCCTTGACGTCCCTTCCAACCCAGGCCATTCTGTGATTTAATGCTAGACCAGGCTGCCCAGGGCCCTATCCAGTCTGGCCTTGAACACCTCCAGGGATGGGGCATCCACAACCTCTCTGGGCAGCCTGATCCAGCACCTCACCACTCTTTCTGTTAAGAACTTCCCCCTGGCATCCAACCTAAGTCTTCCCTCCCTCAACTTAAAACGATTTCCCCTTGTCCTGCAGTTATCTACCCTTTCACAGAGTTGATTTGTAACCAGAATTTCCTGCGTTGCATCTTTTGTCCATCGTCTTGAGCCTCTTTTCTTTCACTGGGTATGTTCAACAAGATGCTGTCTGCCCCTTCCCTGTACTTCGTTCTAGAATAGCATGGACAGCAGAGATCTCTGTGCCTCTTCCCCCATGCTCTCAATACTTTGTGCAAAACTGAACAAACCCAGTCTTTAAGTTTCTCTTTGAACATTGGTGTTTCATCCTTAATTGTTTTTGTGGCTGCTCACTGGGCTTGCTGCAGTGTATCAGTGTGTATGTTTTGTACTGGGAAACCCAAAACAGGACAGAGCTTCTAATGCAGTCTCTCAGGTGCTTAACAGAGAGCTTCTTGACCTCAGCACTTTCTTGCAACAGTTGTACTTGCACTGTGTCAGTGTGAAGGAGAGTTGAGTGCTGTGAAGATCTGTTTTTGCAAGCTAGCATTTGTTTACCTGTGAAAACCTATATCCTCTCCTTTTTCCATCCAGAAGCAAGGGAGGAGATGTCAGTTTCCATTTTTTAAAAATGACCTCTTTTCTTTTCTTATAGCTCTAGCAGCTGAGCTTGATTTCCCTGAAACGGAGAGGCATTTTCCTAACTTCTGCCATCGGCTATTTCAGCCTTTGGAACCAAGTCCTGCCTTCAGTGTTTCATCACCCGTTTCTCACTACAAGATTCAACAGGGCAACAAAGAATTGAGGAAGGTACTGCAGAAAAGCTCTATTTGGATTGAAATTTATTTTTATGAAATGCCATAGTAATTTTTTACACGTGTGGAACTGGAAGCATTTCTGCTGTTTATAAGAGAAATGTGATCCAAAAAGCAAATGTTGCCATTAACTTTTCATCCTTCGTATTCCTAAAAATAAAATAAAATAAAATGAAGCCTAATCAGGATTTTTTCTGCTGCTAGACTTCAACATTTGCAACAGAAAGTGAAGAGCAGTTTCTAGAAGTGAGAACCTCCAGTTTGAATACACAAAGAGGCAGTGTGATGGGCAGTCTTGAAACAAGCAAGCCAAACAACATTACATCAGAAGAGTTTTTCAAAGAGAATGTTACTCTGGGTATGTACAGTGCAGTCTGATCAATGCTGTAAACATGGATCCATTGCCAATGTGTAAATACCAACCTTAAAGCTTGTTTTGTTGTGTTGAGACTGGGAAGGAACTCTTTACTTCTAAATAAGCTCTGCTTTGAAATGTTTTAACTCTGATTCTTCTTTCTTAGACATCATCTTCTCTACCATTTTTAATGTGTAGAACTCAAAAACGTTAAGGTCTTTACTTAGCAGTTATTACTTGAATGCAAGGATCTACTTTTGTATTGAAGGTGCTATAACAGATGGTACTTTGTGCAGCAATTATGATGATAATACATAAATTCCAGTGGTGGCTGAAATTATTAAGTTTTACAAAAAAGAATTGTTCATTTCCTCACTTTGTAAGTTTGGGGACATTATTCAATATATGGAACTTCCTGAAAAAGAGCACGACCAGCAGGTCATGGGAGCTGATCCTCTCCCTCTTTCTGCCCTGGTGAGGCCACATTTAGACTGCTGTGTCCAGTTCTGAGCTCCCCAGTTCGAAAAGGACAGGGATCTTCTAGGAGTGCAGCGGAGATCCACAAAGATGGTAAAGGCCTTGGAGCAGCTCCTCTGTGAGGAAAGGCTGAGAGACCTGGGTCTGTTCAGCCTGGGAAAAGAAGACTGAGGGGGAGATCTGATGTAGTTAATTAACCTTGTTGCTTGCATAGATGTCCACGCATTCCTCAAAAGCCCTGTTAAGGAGGAATTTCTTTAAAGCTGCAATGTGGTTGTGTTAAGCTCACATTTTGACTCTAACTTTTTGGAACAGGTTTGGAAGAATCTTTTCACCCAATGCATTTGGAACCTACTCTGAGCAATCGCTGTCAGAATGCTGCTCGGCCAGCGGGCATTCATGTGGTGTCAGAGAGCTCCTTGGAACTAAATCCTGGGATTAAAAATGGGTGCAGTGAGAACAGTGTTTCATCTGACAGACAATACGAAGAATTGGAGAGGAGTATGGAATGTGTTGGTCTGCAGTGTTCAGTGGAGGATATGCGAAACCAAAGTCTGAATTCACTGGAAGAACAAAAATCATTTTATCAGCTCAGTACCACACCAGTGACAGTGGATGAACCTTTCCCTCAGCACACATTGAAAGAGGGCGTAGCATTCAAAAAAGAGATTCTGTCTTCTGAAAAATTACCTGTCAAGGTACTTGATAGGAAGTACGTGAAGCTCCCTGAAAAATTACTTCGTGTACCTGAGGCAAATAAAGCTGTGGAAGTTGATTTGCATTGCAATACAAATGCAAAGGAGCCAGGTGAAAGTTTTCTTGAAATACAGAAGTCTTCAAGGACTCCTGAAGACATCAGTTTGGAAGTCCCAGACGTTAATTTACAGGCAGTAGTAAAACAGAATGCTTTCTGTCTGGGAAGACATGAGAAACACTCTAACTCTGTGGCTGCAGGCTCGTCTCGTATTCCAATCTGGGTAAGTAGAACAGATTTCCCAAAGTAGTATTTTGTGCAGGTGTTTTGGTGGTTTACTTGCTTTTACTTGTTTGTGTCCTTTTTTTTTTTTTTTTTTTTTTTTTTTCCTTTACTGAGCTATTTTAGATCTTTAATGTCTGAAAACCTGGCAAATGTTCCTTTTATAGTTCTGGTTTCAGACTTGCATGTTTCTTGGACATTTGCTCTCCTTGCTCTTTTAGATCACAGCACTGAAACAATTAGCAGTGACGTTAGTTGGTGCAGCATGGGCATGAAACTGCACAGTTACTTAACTGATCTTAACCCAGTCTAGGAGGTAAATAATAGAACCAAAGCATAAGTAATTGAAAACTATGTGAAACTTATTTCCTTTTTCATTTTTAAAACAAATCAACCAACCTGGCCTGAAACTAGATTTCAGCAGTGATTTAAATCGAGGTGAGTGGAAGAGAGCTTTGTTTGATTGCTTTGGGTTATTTGTTTTTTACTTACTGATCTTAAAAAACAAACCAAACCACTGTACTTCATGTTGGATTGGTTTGATGTATCAATTAACACCTTGGGTAAGGCAGTCTTTCTGGATTTCGTTATTGCTTGGGGCAGGTTCTTTTTTTTTCTGTGTTGAAAGAGCCTCTTACAAGCTAGCAGCTGTTGCTATTTCTAGTAACAGTGGTTTTAAAATATATATAATTAAAATATATTTTAATGCATATATCATTTATATACATTAATATTTTACATTATATAAAATGATACATAGCTTTTACACTGAGGTTTTGTGTCTTCTATTTGCTAGGAGACTGAGTCAGGGCGTGGTATTATGGAAGAACCTGAACTCACTCTTGTGAGCTCAACTGACATCAGTATTGCAGAATCAGACACTGAACATATGAACCAAAAGGGAAGTAGTGAGGATAAAACAAATAACCCAGCATGTGCAGACAGGTCTGCCATCAGTGTTCTGACTGAGGTGAGTCTTAGTTCATCTGTTGGGCAAAGGGACTGCAATGGGTTTCATTTTAAAGTTTTGGAATGTTTTTAGAAGCATTCTAATACTGTCACTATCCATTTCTGATGTTTTTCTTGCATCTGCTAAAGGGAAGAGACTTCTTTTCTTGTATCTTGTCCATGTTAGGGTACTGTATGACTACTTAGATTTGTGGTGTATTTTCTGCATTTTCAATTAATTATTCCTTTTTAAACAGAAAAGAGAATTTTTACCACTGGTTCCAGATGCAGATTGTTCAGTGCTGGTAAGACCTGACAGCTCTTCCAAAGCCCACAGTGCTAATGAGGGTCAGTGTCCATCACATCAGACTGCAGGTAATTCTGTACAGCTTCAATATACTGAAATTTTAACTTACAAAGTCACTGCTAAGATACACCTCTCCTTTGGAAAATATAATTTCTCTTAGACAGGTGCATGTTGTTGTTTGGCCTCTGTTTGTATGCATTTAGCCCAGGTTTGATTGTGTTTTACTGACAGGGAAATACCTGTCTCCTCCTATAGTAGGCCATCTTAAGCAGTAGATGGTAACGGCTATAATTAGCGAGACTTTATTTGGTTTTATGTGTAGTTATTTAACTTTGAAACTCGTGTGATATTTTGTTGCTTGTCATTATGTACGTAGTGCATCTTCCCTTGTTTTTGTCTCCTATCAGTCAGGAACCTCTGCATTTAAAAGATGTCCTACTCTGTTCTGATGACAGTATAGAATATAAATAGTGAAACAAAAAAGAAAGGATCTACCAGGCTGTAACCATTTGTTAGGGGCTTCTCAGGTCTTTGGTGTGTTTTGGTGCAATATCTGTTTTGGCAGCATTGCTTATGGTTTCTAGATTCGTTAGTGCTGAATTACTGCTTATTGTGCAAAAATGTCACTTCCTGACACTGTTTGTCAAAACTGGTCATGGTCAACATCTTAGGAGAAATGCACTGAAATGTATGAATTAGTAAAGGTGGTTTCTTTGCAGAAAGTGAGAAACACTTGGACTTTTCTTTCTCAGTGATGCTGCTGGAGTCTGCTTCTGCACCAGGGAGTTTGCAAGAATCTTTTTTAAAAAGAAAGAAGGACTTCATCCAGAAATCCCTGAGAAGAGTTGAAGAAATAAAACAAAAAGAGAGAAAAAATGAAAAGCCAGAAGGCAGACAGTTTCAGAGGAGAAAGTCTGAGACATTAAGCAGTCAAAAGGAGTGTCATCTTATCCCTGGTATGTTTACTTGGGATGTGACATGGGCCTAGGACTGCTTTAGTTATTAAATATCAAAGAAAACCTTTCCTATTTGTTGCATCTTTGCTTTTGCAGTTGGAGTATTCTTTAATTCCTTAGGGATGTGGGAGCTCCTTTTCCCCAGTTTGGCTGTGTCTCATGTTGTAAGCAGACTGTATTTATCATCATAATGTGCCTTTGCAAAACAGCTGGTTGTCAAAGAACTTACTAAGTGATCTAATCCATCTCTAATGCCTGTTAGCAGGGTTTGGTAGGCAGCTGTTGAGAAGCACAACTAGCTCCAAGTACAGCCAGCAGCCTCATCGGGCATCTGGGTTTTAAGACAGTCATCTCCATTGTACCAATTCTGTTTTGTAGTTTAATCTCAACCTTTGAAACCTCTTAAGCTTTTGAGTTCTTGTATTCTGAAAAAGCCTGTCATTGACAACTGTTGATTTTTATTTTTTTTTTTACAATTAGTACATGGTATTACTTTCATAAACTGAGCAAACCTTTACTGAGGCGCGGTAGTTTGTATTACGAATGGATGTATTGTCTGGATTAAGATTTAGGATACATTTTGTGTTTGTGTCTTTTGTAGGGAAAAAAGGTGCAGTTGTCAATCAGCTGAAGAAAGTAGGAGAAGTGAAAGTGTCTTCTCCAGAAGACAGGAAGGCTGGAGAAGCTGAAATGTATCAGCGCACCTCAAGGTACTGCATGAACATTGGAAGAAGTTTGGATTTAAACAAAATAAATGAAAAGTTGTGAGCCCTAACAGCAGTGTGTGTTTATACTGGTGTACGCTGAGACATGCCCTTGCCAAGCTTGCAGCAGGAAGCACTGGCAGCCTGCCCAGCTGCACTCAGCATTTAGTAATGATGCATGTGTACAAATACAGTGGTAGAGTGGGGTCTTTGTTAGGTCAGCTAGCAGAGTTAGTTGAAGTGATGCCAGATCAGGGGGATAGCAAGTCAGAATTGCTTTTAATTTCTCACATTTGACAGTATTAAACCCTTAAGGCTGTTAATATACTCCTGCTTTCCCACTTTCCTTCCTGACAGTATTTTTTCTGATGTTTTAACAGACTTTATAATCAACTTTCAGAAGTAAAGATCAGAAAAGAAGAAAAAACAAGGCAAGAAACTTATGCTAAAAACAGAGAAAAGGCTAAGGAGTTTCAAAAGGTAAAGTAATCCTCTCTTAGCATCTCAAGCTGGTCAATTCATGTCCCTTTGCTTCTAATCAGACTGGAGGCATAATTCTGTGGTGATTACTGAAGAGACCATGAATCAGGTCTTAACATTTCAGCACAGCCTCTTGGCAGTTACTACCTTTGCTCATTCATTGAGCTTGTAGATATTTCATAAGCACTGCTATTGGCTTAGTCTGTCTAAAACTGCCCCAGTCAAGGCAGTGTGCTAATACAACACAGCCTTTACAACTGAGTTTTCTCTAAAGGGGATCAGCCTGAGACTGAATTCTTGTGGTGACTTGACGTCGAAGAAAAGGACTGAGGGGATCCAGCTGCTAGTGTCAAACAGTATTGCTGAGTGTGATCCATGCAAAGCAGGCTCAATGCTTCCCTGGAAAGACCCTTCCACCTGCTCATGCTATACTTCTTTGAGTTATACAGCAGCATTACCTCACTTGTACAGCTTAGTTTTATTACCGTTATTTCTTAAGCTATGCTATTCTCATGATTTTGTATCTTGCAGAAAATGCTGGAAAAGCTACGAGCCAAGAAGCCAGGGAAAACACCCAGACTAGGAGAAGCCTCTAAACAAGAAACATTGCTGTGTTGATACAACTCAGAGTATTTAACAGTAAGAACTGCATTAAACTAATTCAGGTAATGACTCGCAGATGCCTTCTACAATGCCATCTACTTTGTGGCAATCAGCACTGGTAGAACGGACACTGCAGGAAAGCCTTATATGCCTTAGTGTTTGAAAGAGAGTTTATACCACTTGTAACATAAACATCAAATAAAGTGTTTTTAAAAAACATTTAGTTCATAGCATACATGACAATAAGATTCCTTTTTAAAAAACTGAAACTTGTATCAATTTTTCTCATGTTTAATTACTGTTCCTAATCACTTACATAATCCTCATTACAAAGTACAGGTTTGTGCAGCAGATGTACATCTCAAAGTCCCTGAAACCAACAGAATGACATCATTTAAGGAAATGTCTTCTTCACTTGTGGATTTAAGCTTGCCTTCTACCAGCTAACTGCACCTTGCAAGAACTGTCCATAGAATTGCTTGGTTGCTAAAAACTTTCAAGATCAATTCCAGCCTCAACCATACTGCTGTAACAACTCACTGCTGAACCATGTCCCTGAGCACCACATACATCTATCAAGACAGCTTTTTTTAACACCTTTTGGGATGGTGACTCAACCAGCAGCACCCTGGGATGCCTGTCACTGTACTCAAGTTTGTTTGCTTCATTTCAGAGCTAAGGGCAGAACAAGTTCAAAGCTACAATGCTACACAAAGCTGAATGTTGTAGCAGAAGGTAGAACACCTGAAATGCATTCATCTTCATTTCCATTAGGTCTGTCCAAATTTCATATACAGCAGTACAAGGTAGCAGCTAGTGAGCTTCTCTGTAAAGAGTTAACATACATTGCAGATCACACTGTAGAGTTACTGCAATTGCTGAAGAGACTCAAACTGTTACAACTATGCACGGGACAAACAGCTGGAGGAAGAGGCCCCTTGCTACAATGGAGGGCTCATTTCAGTGTGCAGACTCTCCTCTCACCTTGACTGTAGTGTTTTTCTAGAGGCTGCTCACAGGTCTGGATATTGTTCCTTTATTGTAACCAGGTGAGAAAGGAAAACAAAGTAACACCTGGCTACAAGGTAGACATAGTTACAATTTTCTACACAGTGTAGCAAAAAATAACAAAATAATTCCCTTGCTGCAGCTGGTTCTTTCAGGCCTCAGTTTTATTTGAATGTTACTTTTTGTATGAAGTAAACAGCCCCTTCACCACACCTGGAACAGTTTAAACACAGTTGACAATTCTTCCCTGCTACAGCCAGATCTTGATCCACTACTTCAACTTCTACAAAACTTCTACTTCAACACTACAAGCGATTAAGAGCATTTAAGAGCTGTCCTTTTCTTTCTTGCAAGAGACTTGCAGCAACATCACATCAGGACCTGAGAGAAGAAAAAAATTATTAGCATCATAATTCAAGAGAAAGAAAAGCACTTTAAGTTCCTGACCTCCTATAGATTGAAGCAACCTAACTTCATAACATGGTGCTGATGTAACAGCAGTAATGCAGGCACACAAATATACATCCCTTACTAAATTGTTTAGGGGCAAAAAGAATCATTTTGCATGCTGGCTCTGATTCCAGTTTCCTATACACATTCTATCCATAATATTCCAGTTCAACACTGTTGCCCACTTCCTCACCTCTTTGGGATTATCTGTTTCCACGCAGTTTCAAGAACTTGCCATACACCCAAGAAAGAAAAAGCATTAAAGATACAAGACAACTCATCATGCCACAATTGTATCAACATTCTCTTCCAACCCCACATGCTGCTGAAGTCAAATGGTTGCAGATGAAACCAAGTAGCATTCTGCCTGCATTAGCAACTCAGAAAGTGACAGTAGTAGCAACAGGTGGTTTCTCATTCTAAGCAGCAATGTAACTTAAGAATTGTCTCCTCTGAAATAGACCACAGCACACACAAAGTGGCTACAGCATCCTGCTAAAAGGAGTTCAATGTACGGTCACTGCGTTAAGAGCTGCTGGTTTTCCAGCCAGGCAAACCCTCTTTGAAGTGACCTTGAATTTCTTCTGGGTACCAGCACTGCTGCTAAGCATCTTACCTACAGACTTGCTGTGGCAGCACTCAGATACAGCTTCTGAACCCCAACATTCAGTGACAGCAGCACTCTGGGTACACAAAGGCACACCTGGTTAATATAAACAAAGAGTTAAACTGAAGTTGGATGCCAAGTGCAAGGAGTAGATTTTTGTTTTCCATTCTGAATGCATGACAGTTCTGACAAGAGCAGCTTCTGGGACTTGAGTTCAACAGCTGAAGATTCTAGCTAGTGCTTGTGTTCCTTGGTAGCCAAAGAAAGTCACTAACACCCAGCAGAAGGCAGCGCTGTGTCTGCGGCCTACACCAAAGCTTTATTTCCAGCAGACCTACTGCCACACAAAGCAGCAATTCAAGAGTCTGATGGACTTGCTTTATGGTCATGTCCACAGCTCACCAGGAACAGGAATATCCTTGCGGCCTTGGTAATGACCAGATCTTCTCCCTTTACTGCTGTTTTTACAAGCACAGAAGACTAGCTTGCAGGCACACACTCTGACCCAGATACTGCCAAAATCTGGAGCAAGTGCTGCCCAGGATTGCCTGCTACTGGACAGTCATTTCTATGTTTCTAGACAGTTTACTGAAGTTTTGATCTAGAGTCATACGTCAGCAACCGAGCTTCCATCAACGTGCCTGAAACCTCCTGAACTGACAACTCAGTGCTCACCTGTCCAACAGGCTGTTTCCTCTTCCACAGCTAATCCATTTCACACAGCCAACTGACTGCTCTGCACCTCAAGGCACCTGTTTAAAGAAACAAACTGAACACACCAGGGAGAACCAGTGGTCAGCTCTCACACTGAGAAGTCCTGCCCAGCACAAAAGGACTGTGTCAAATCCTTGAAGAGGACAAAGCCTGTATCAGCAAGAATACCAGGTTTAACAACCACAGCAGAGTGAAAACCAACGATGCCAAATGCTGAAGTACTGTAGCACTGATTTTTGAACACCCCATCAGAAGAATGCTGCTGGGTGCAGATACCATTCAGTGCAACAGACGCAGCAGTCCTCAATCAATAAATGCACATTAAGGTTCAAGCTCTCCATACACCAGTTAGTGATAAGCTGAAATGAAGTACCAATTTCACAGAAGTTGCCATGCTAAGAGGAAAAAGAAATTCCATCAATTTCAGCAGCCTCATAATTCTTTCAAGTATTCTTTATATTCCCAGTACAGTGGGCTTATATGAGTATTGTCCTTCTTTTACTTTAAGCTATGTTCTACAGAATAGCACTACGCTCCATGTAACCCAGGAGTTTTAACACTGTACCAGTAAACTGGCTGAGATGCTCAGAAATTAACTCAGACTTCAAAGATTTGAAACTTAACAAGAGAAAAGCAGCATTGCCGAATTACATAGCAGAGCAAAAATCCAGCATGCTCACTGAGTTACTTTAAGACTGGACAGACATCAGAGGGCTGAACTTTGTAATTTAAACCTACAGCCTCCACAAGGAACAGTACATCACTTTCGGATTGAAGAGGGAAGAGTCTGCTTCAAGCCAACCAGAAAAAAAAAACAAACACAAAGAGGTCTGGTACCTTCACAGACATCTGGCTGAAAAGCAAGTTCAACCCACACAATTAAGTTAGTTACATTTTATATCTCAGAACATGCTCTTTTTCACTCTTACCAAGCTTCTTCATTTGAATTTTTTTTCATCTATATCAAATGCATGAGCCAGTACCTGAGGGAGAACATGACACGTTACTTCCATTCCTGAAATAGTACATGAAGATTTGTCTTGTAGTTCTATCCCATAGAGCTAACAGGTAGCTCAAAGGGTAAAACTAAACCACAAGTTTGTTCTGTGAGGCGTTTCCAACGACATGAACCTACAGAAGAGATCCTATCGGGATAGACCTCAACGTTTCTATGACCATAAATCAGCCAACAGAAATCAAGCAGACTAGAAAAGCATCTCATACAGTTCCTATAAAGAGCCTTCTTTCTTCTGTCATGACTTTTATGGGAAAAAAGGAGCAAAATGTTACACTACCATTTCATTTGGAAGATGCAGTAGTAACTCCACATCAGCAACAGTTTAATGTTAAAAGCTAGGATTACGTGAACAGTATTACATGAACAATATGAAACGGAGGGACTACAACTACAACATTTATTCAAACACTCCTAACTTCCCTTAGTACTCATTTACTTTTAAAGTGAAGCCCATGTTTAGAAAAGTTAAGCTTGTCACTTCATTTCAGACTAATATCTTTCTTGGGATAAACCAGAGTTAAAGAAATCTTCACTAAGCAGACTGGAAGGGAATATTACTTTAAAATATACTAACATCATTGAGTTATGCCCCTGCAACACTCCAAAAGGCACTGAGCTTCACCTAGTGAACACAGCTCCAGCCACTGAAAACCAGAGCCCCTCAAACACCGATGCATCTGCAGAAGCACAGATGGCACACTAACCTATAAGGGAGCTCCTCTCTCTCTGTCAAGTGGCTTTCTGCATTTCTTCTCTCATTTCCTCCTGTCACTTGCCACCTGAAAAAGCAACATCACCACAGGGTTACGAAATGACATGCATGTGCATACAGTAGAACATACAGCAGTGAGTTGTAGAACCTTCAGAAGCCATTTCTAATCACCACTGCAATCACACTTCAAGCTACTACAATGAACATTCAAAATGTAATTTGACAAGTTTTATCAACGAAAATAAATCAGTCCTTATTCACTGAGAACATTCTGCATGCTCCACCCTCAGCATGAATACGCAGTATGAAGTCAGGCAGTAGATTTGTTCAGAAAGGCCATTCTCACTCACTCTCTTCAGAGCAGTTGAACATTTTGCCAATCATCACAACAACTTCTTCGGACAGCATCAAGCTTCAAAGTCAGTTTTCTCTGATGCAGCAGTACTCAGTAAGAATAGCCATATGCCAGCTCACAAAGTTGAAGCAAAACATCTAACTCTCACTAAGCAATGGTTACATTAACCTGGTATAAAACTCACCAAGATATTCCTCTGGTCTGCACTGTCAGGTGGGCTTGCTGAAAAGAAGAGCAGAGTACAGAACTGATTAACAGTTCTAAGTTTCTTCAGCATTTCAGCAATTTCAAGATTCAAGTACTCTTACACTGAATATGCAGCACTTCAAATTGTAGTCTATCACAAAACTATCAACAAAATCTACCCACACTCAAGAAATAAAGGCACTATGGCACAGAAGATGCATGTGAGGGTGTTACCTACATCAGCTGGCACTGCGGTGTGAAGTAACTACAAGACAGCTTCCAAGAGTGCTTTGATAAACTAATTACACAGTTCAGTACTGTGTGTTTTTCTCCCACTTCCCACAGCCAGCAGGATGCAGAATGCTACAAGATATGGTTTAGTAACTTAGTGAATCGTAACAGTGATAGGAGGATGGTTGGACGGGATGATCTTGTGGGTCCTTTCCAACCTTGTGATTCTATGAATTCAAGAATTCACAACACCACATATCAATCCTTCAGAATTTAAGAGTAATCACATTTGGAACCGTTAACATAATTCTCTCAGTATGTAAGCCTGTTACAGGTCTCATTGTCACCACTGCAATGGGTGTTACAGTGAGGAAAGCACAACCTGTTGCTCTTCTAGCCCCGTTGTTCAATTGAGACACACATGGAGTTGTGTCTGCCTGCTGAATAACAAGGCACAACAATTAACTCTTCACTACACCCGCAACTCCAACATGGACACATCACTAGCTGCCTTCTGGGAGCTGGATTTGTCTTTCCAAATTAAACATTTCTTTAGGGAAAAAAAAAAACAAAACAGCTAAGTCTTCAGTTTACAGTCCTCACACAACCACCTCCCCATAGAGAAAAAAAACTTCCTCAAATATTCCTCTACTTCAAGAAACATTAAAGAACTAGGTCAACTTAAATGCACTTTTATCACATAACAACTTGTCCAGGAGTTCCCCACTGCTGTGTGTGACAAGCTCCACCAAAGCCTCTCTGAGAAGGCAGATGCAAGTTCTCTCACACCAGAACTCAGCAGAAACAAAGCATACCTCCTTAGCCAATGTGTTCCACAGGACAGCACAGAAGTAAAGGATTTGTGCACCAGCTGTAAGAATTCAAAAAGATCAAAACGGTTACAGTAGCTCATTGCTGCAGAGCCGGAAAAATTCAAGGAAACAATGCAACTGGACAACATTTCTGCACGCACATGCAATACAAAACATGCCCTTTGGATTAATTGCTGCTT
The DNA here is from genome assembly GCF_905368555.1 of Meleagris gallopavo. Taxonomy (NCBI): domain Eukaryota; kingdom Metazoa; phylum Chordata; class Aves; order Galliformes; family Phasianidae; genus Meleagris; species Meleagris gallopavo. Next base: position 183,448,914 of record NC_139404.1, on the reverse strand, counting down.
GAATAAATATAAGCACTGTCCCTTCATATAAGTAACACAGCCAATACATGCATCGGCTGTGGGTTGCGAAAGAAGGGTTTTTTCTAAGCACCAGGTTCCAGGTTTTTGTCTACAGCACCAGACAAAAACTGAACACGTGCTGAAACTGAATGCACCTGCTCTCCTGCTATTTTTCACTGTTTCTGAAACAGCATTTGAAGACCACACACAGAGTTATTTCTCAGTCAGCTATATACTTACTCCATTAACTTTCACCATCCATTACTGGGCCTCCTGTTTTTAAGAGACAGCTATGATTTGGACTACTAACAGGTGCAATAAGCTCAGTATTACTATCAGATAGTGTTGTAAGAACAATTTGCACCGTGTCAAGTTGACACATTATCTACTCCAATACCTTCACTGCAACAAAAGCTGAAAGCAGATGCCGCAGTTTGATCCTCTTACAAGGAAACACGCTCATTTTCATTGCTCATGTAGCTGTACCTCTTGGCTCCCGTGTTAAAGAGTAACCCTCAAGTTTTTCTTCTGTGCTACATCCTAGACCCTCCTGAAGAGGTGCACATCTGATAACATCCCTTTGTGAGAAACTGCACAGCTTTGGCAGTAACATCCAAGACCACCTCCTGATGTTCCCCTGCAGTTTTACCACAGGGCAGTTGATCAGACACTACAGCTGCACAAAACACCAGTACAGACTGCTCCTGGAGCCTTGTGCTCCTAGTGGAGATCCCAACTTCATCCATAGTTGGTTTGTCTGCCCTGCAGCATTCAACACCAGCTGACACAAGCACTGCTATGTATCAGTGCTAACACAAACTACTTTTAATATATAGGTGTTAAAAAAACTGATGCTTTCTGTTCCAGCACAGGCTACAGGCTGGACTGGCAGGAGTTATGAAGTCCACAAGCTACCTGGAGGAAAGAACTGCATACCAGTAACAGCTTACCTCTCACAGCAGTTGGTTAATATTCATCATCCAAATGCAACAAACTGAAAAAAAATGAAAGGGATAAAAATTATCAATTATGGTCAAATAAGCTGAGCTCCCTAAAGGCAAAAGCTACTTTTCAGCAATCAATTTGGCAGTTGTAATGGACTCACTTTTCAGGTGTGTACATCCAGTTCTAATCAGAATTGAAATTTAGTTCATTTCTGAGTCACTCAGCAGTTGAACAGAAATATTCATCACATGAACTGCAGAATGAGCAGGACTCCACATCCCACCTCACTACGCCTTACCCTGCCAGAACCCCACTCCTAGATTTAGGATGAGTCTTTCAAGCGACACACTATTTCTCAGGTAGGTGTCTGCAAGTTATATTTAGCAATTAACTTTGGACTGCTATTGAATTTGATCGTTAACTAGCAAAGAGCAGATTTTTGCAGCCTCACTCCCCAGAGCTATCAAGCTGCAACAGGGAAGTCTCAAGCTCCTTCTGCAAAGATTTAGAAATGCAACTTCAACTCTTTTCAGACTGAGCAACTGCAGCAAGTTCCCCTCATGCTATGAGATGAGCAGATAGTCCCTATCATGCTGAAGGGCTTCCATCTTCTGCTCAGTCAACTTCATAAAACCCCATTCTAGACTGAGGAAGGGAAGAAGGGAAAAGAACTTTTCATCACACTGCTAGTTGTTTTAAATTAACTTTAGATTATTATATTGGATTTAGGAGAATTAGTTTTCTGAAATGTTATTCCACATGATGAACATACAGCCATAAACAATTATTTCATCATTATTTCAAATGCAAAGGGATTTTGCAAGAATTTTACAGAAAAACATCCCTCAAGTACTGCTCTTCAAAAGCTTTACTCCCTCCAAGTTACCAAGTTACAACAAGAAAAGCTCAAGCTTCCTTCACAAAGCCATGAGGAGTGGGTCTAAGTTCCCCTTTGTAAGACGAGTGCACCTATGTCCATATGCATGTTTATACACATTTCTATACAACACCTCTTAATTACAAGATCTGGAACTTTTAATTCTGTAGCTCTATGACCCATTGATGACAGAAGTCAAGCTGCAGAAGCTAGTGTTTCAGCAGGATTACCAGCCACTCAATCACTCATGCACGCTTCATACAGCATAGAATTGCTCAGGTTGGAAAAGACCTTAAAGATCGAAGTCCAACTGCAAAAATGTTTAGCAAAAAGACAGGCCACATTTTTCTCCTATCCATCTCAGACCCAAACTCACCTTAAATTGATTCTGATGATGTTGCCTGGCTGACAGCTCAACGCTGACTTCAAACCAACATTTTAAGCCAAGCAGACCTTAATAAGGTCTCTGAAAAGTGACTGCTGCCACCTTATTCATTCATGTTTTGTTCACTCAAAGAGAACCACACATTCAGTTATCAGCCGCACTCTTCTTTACTTCAACCACTCCAGCTGACTTTGCTCGCTTTGTTTCGGCCTTTGATTTCTTCTTGTTGGGAATTTTGCTGCTTATAATGAAGCAGCTGTTGTCCTAAGAACAAAAAAAAACAGTATTCACAACTCTGGTTTGGAAACACATCAGTAACAATGACTCATTTCCCAAGATTTAAGAACACTTCAGAGAACTCCACAATTTCCACACATTTCAACATAATTACAAAGAGTGCAGACTTCTCTCAAACCAGCTTCCTCTTGTACTACACATCAGAACCACACCCAACTAAGAATTAAGTACTCAAAGCATTATCTATTACTTCTTTAACACCTCAAAAGAGAAAAAAAGCTTATAGTATTTTTCAAATTAAGGAGTATTTACTCACCACTACTCTGACATCAAGGTCTTCTGGATTATCAGTGCCCAAGCAGTTATTATCATCATCACTGAAATACATAAAATTGAAATAAAATCTGTACTTTTACAGTAGCACAGCATATATAAGCTATTCTCCTAATGCAGCACCACTTTCTCATAATGCATATGGAAACACTACAGCTTGTAGGTCTGGGATGCTCCCACTTCTATAAGAGGTTGCTCTCTGAGTTTCTGGAACTAGATGCCAGCTACTGCCACTGACAGAACCATTTCCACCACAACTCACAGGTTTCTCTTTTCTCCTACTGGAGAGTGAATGCAGGTGCCTAGGTGCTGGCTGGAGTCAACCACCACATGTGTGTATAGGACTGAAGTGGCAAGATTTTGATAGCAGGGGGATCCCACTTTGGGGCAGTTGGGGAAGGACAGCATCTCATGGGAGGGACACACTGCTCACTGGAACAGGTTGCCCAAGGAGGCTGTGGATGCCCCATCCCTGGAGGCATTCAAGGCCAGGCTGGATGTGGCTCTGGGCAGCCTGCTCTGGTGGTTGGCGACCCTGCACATAGCAGGGGGGTTGAAACTACGTGATCATTGTGGTCCTTCTCAACCCAGGCCATTCTATGATTCTATGACTCCACATGCATCAGGGGTAGAGAGACAGAGGCAACACATCATGGAATGAGCACAGCCCCCACTGCACTGCTTGGGGGGAAACTGTAGTTTGCTTTCACCTGCTACCAATAAGAAATTACATTCACTTCCCTGTGCTGAGCCTGTTCTGCCTGTGACAGTAACTTGTAAGTGACCGCCCTGTCCTTATTACAAGCCATGAGCTGTTATCGATTTTCTCTCTGCTCTTTTGAGGATGAGGAGTGAGCACAGCACCATGGTGCTAAGCCACCAGAATCCATTACTGAGTTACAAAAAAACCTAAGAGGTATTTCACCAATGAATATAATGCACGTACCAAACAATAAAGACAGCAATGCTGCACAACCAGATTTAAGCTGAGCACAAAACAGCAAATTTTATACTACTCAAGATGAACTTACTTTGTCTCCTGGATAGGAGAAAGGGGGCCTTCATCATCTAAATATTTGTGTTTCCGCACTGCCAGGCATTCTCTTTCTAAATCATCACTGGCTTCAAGGGCTTTCAAAGCCTTTTTGAGGTGTTCTTCATATTTGAGCATTTCAACATACTGGAAATATCCCTTTGCAGCTGCTTGCTGGAGGAAAGAAATACATCTTAAATGCCACTATAAAAAAAATGAAGCATTTATATAATCAACTGAACTGTAATATTAAATGACAGCCTTAGGTCAGCTGGTTTGTTAAGGTATTGAATAGAAAGCAGCAGTCATCCTCTGTAACAAAATAAAAGTGGATTCATTTCACTGTGGCGTTTAGGTAGAAGCACAACATGCCAAGCTGCATTCATTGTTCCTTAAAATAAATTTAAAATCACAACTTCTCTCCCACAAAACAGAGCGCTCACCTCATAGCTGAGAACCATCTTTAAGGGAATGTGTTTTCTCCCATAATGTTTTTCAACAAAAGGGAACTGAAAGCCTCGATCCTTAAGCCTTTTCCTTCGCTCCTGAGGCGAGGCTGTCATGGGCTGCTTCCCACTGCGCCTCTGTGAGCACCCAGAGGCTCCCTTTTTCTTCTGTGAACCACTGCTCCTGTATTTTCTGTGTGCAGCAGCTTTAAACTTCCTTCCTCTGAAGTGATAGGCAAAAATGGCTTTCAGATTGAGCTTAGATTTTTTCTCCTGGGAAGCTTCAGGTGGCCTCGCTGGGCTCTGAGTGGGCAGAGAAGAATCAGAACTTTCACTGCCAGGCACTCCTGCATCAGCTTCTGGTTGTTGCCTTGAAGGCTGCGATTTCTTCTTTTGCTTTGAAGGTACAGCAGAGTGTTTCCTGTGGTGCTTGCTGCCACTAGCAGCTGAAACATCACTGAAAGAGAAATGCATATGTTCAACAAAACACATACTTCTGTGATGTATCACATGAATTCTGTTTACGAGCAATTCTAAGGAACTAGAGATAACTCACATTTCTGAATCACTGCTATCCACCTCATCTGAAGACGTATCTGTACTACTAATCTCATCTGAAGACTCTTCAGGACTGGCGCCCTTCTGCCTTGAGCACAAATGTTCCTTCTGTGCGCTTGCTGCACGTTCAGGTATTTTAGATCTTTTTTTCCTCTGAGGGGATATGAGATCTTGGGCATCAGGATAATCAGAACTAGAAGTGTGGGATTCATCCGTATCAGTCATGTTTTAATCTGCCCTAAAAAATAAAGTATGTTTTAGCCCAGGCAATTTTTTTCACATATAAGCACACATGCATGTATGCCAACAGCTTTAGCTTGTGGGGATGTTGCAGTTCTAAGCCACATAAAAATACTTCACTGTAATTCACAATCATTTTCAGCAAAGGATCGGCATAAGAACCCTGATTTCCCGATCTTTCGCTGGCTACACGGCCTTGAGATGCTGCTACAGTAACAACCTACCAGCATTTCATTCTCCGGCCATCAGCACAGATCAGCCCCACAAGAAAACGCTTTCCGCTCATCTGTAATCCAGCGCACTCCTTCCCACGCCCAGGGCTGTATACACAAAGGGACCGAACGCAGAGCGGCACGACGCGCCTCAAACTCTGAGGAAGACCGGGAGTCCGGGCTGCCTCCACACGGCCGCTGCCAAGCTCGGAAGGGAAGCCCGCCCACAGCCGGCCGGTGGCTCAGTGCCGTCCTGCCTCTCCTCAGATCGCCCTGCCCGCCCAGCATCCCGAGGCGGACATTTTGCGCGGTTCCCGCCGCACCACCGCAAAGCCGCGCCGCCACGAGGAGCCCGCTCCCCACAGCCCGCCCCAGGGCCTTCCCCGCGTTCCCTCAGGAAAGTGCTCGGCGAGAGAACGGGCTTTCGCTTCGCCTCAGTCCCGCACCGGGTTCCCCCGCCGCAGATGGCAGCGGATGCTACACACCTCCGCCGCTCCCAGCCCCGCTCACCTTACGCTTCGTCTCCGCAAAGGGCGCGCAATGGCCGCCCCCGAGACTAAATAGCGCTCGGCTCTCGCGAGATCAGGCGGGGGCGGGCGCGCAGTGAGGAAAGCGGGGAGAGACGGGGTGGTAGGGAGGGTTGGTTCGCGCTGTGACCTGAAGCGGGCGCAGCTTCTGGGATTTTCTTCCTATTCCGTTCCCTGTGGGACTCCAGAGAGTTGCTCTTGCAGGTTTGGCTCTGGGGCTCTTTCTACGCTCACCTACGTGTCCCAATTTTTTTTCCTCGCATCTGCGCTGAGTTCGGCGGCACGTTGGTGCGGCTCTGCTCGGCTCTGTGGCTTGGGATATGCCCTCCCCCCTATGCCTTGCCTTCCCCTGCCGCTGCTGTGTCCCCCCACCTCTTCCCGGCTGATGACCACGGCCGCGGCGTTTTGCCGTTCTCTGCGTTACGGCTGACTTTCCCTTCTCTTGCTGGCTGCTGCCTCCAGTTTGTCCTTAATATTTCCTTCCTCCCGACCTCGCAGTGTTTTTATCCAGCTGTTAACTTCTCCTTTCCGGTTTCTGCCCTTCCGTGCCTGGAAAAGCAAAGCTGAAACGTCTTTACGTGTTTGTCGTTCCTGTGCCATCCAGGACCCGTTCTTCGTGCGCCTTTCCCGTTTGTCGCCCAGCAGCTCCTCTGACAGCCCTAATGTCGCTCCATCGCGGCCCATTCGAGTCTCCCGTGCCCCGCCGTGCTCTTCTCCCTCCCACCCCGCACCAACTCCGCTACAAGCGCGGTCCCCATGCCGCTGCTCACCGACCCGCGTCCCTCCCGCTTGTACCCGGTTGTAACACACGAAGCTTTTGGCGCCGCGTCGGGAGCTGACCGCGCTTTTCTCCTTTACGCAGCAGGCGATGGTCGGGGTGTTGTGTCGGAGCCTACCTGGCTGAACTGCGTCCTGCAGTCTTGTCTCTGCCCTTTGCGCAACGCCGGCTCTGTTTCAGGACTATTTCAGCCGGTGTCTCAAGGAGCCCAGAGTCCTTCTGGACCTGATTTAAAACAACGCTGCTGGAGCTGTTCTCTCTCTGACTTAATTGCTCCTTTTTTCTCAGTGCACTCTTAAAAGCCCTGGGCTCTGACTCAGTCCGTCTGACAACAGGCACCACATCCAGCCTATTTCTTTTTCTTTCACAGTCAGAGAAGGGAGAATTACCCGTGGAAGTGGATAAGCCCAACTAAGATGGAAATCACTCGATTATAGCTTTCTTTCTTTCTCTGCTGCTTGCTACAGGAGGAACTTGAGGTGGCTGACCTTTGAACTAAAAGACTTGGCTGACTGCTTTGTTCCCCCAATCCTTTTCTTTACTATATTTTTTTCCCTGTGAGAGGACAGTAGATTTTCTTTTTCCACATATTTTGACAATCATAAAAGCCAGGAATTCATTTATTTAGGTAGAAGCTAAAAGTATCTACAAATAGCTACGTCACATCACAATCCTTTCTAACAAAAGCTCTGTGAAATCTGAGAAAGCCATTAGGTTTTTTGCTTTTTCTTCCAAGGCCTGAGACCCATTTTCTGTTTTGTGCAGCAGGCATGTGCCTAAGGAGTTAATGATTATTGGGGCTGGTTTATAGGTAGCATATAACCAGCTGCTTGTGCCCAGAGCTGGTGGTTTGCCCTTGCAGCTGATTTTGCTGTTGCATGGCTGACTGAAATATGGCTCATTTCAAAAGAAACTCCAGCATTTCTGTTCTGAAGAAAGCTTTTTGTTAAGGGCTCTGTGCTGATATAGAGCCCAATGCTGTAAAATTTGCTGCTGTTTTTGGTGTTTTGTTTTTTTTTTTGCTTTGAGACATGCTACTAGCTTCTTCCCCTTTGGAGAGGGAAACACGTGCCCATAAGAAATTGGGAGCCAAGGTTGAAAGTCCATAGTAGCCAATGCTGGAAAAGTAAACATTAAGGTAGCAAAGACACAGAATGTGCTTAGAAGAACCTGGTTTTCTTCCAACACAGTGTGGCTTTGGGCTTACAAAGGACAGGTAACTGAGCTGTCCCTTGAATTAGATTCAGCGTATTACATATTTTGTCTGCACTGAGTTGGAAGTTTGAGGACTAGCATATGTAGTGCTCTGAATCAGCTGCAGGACTGGTAGGCACACCTTCCTCCAAAGCATGTGAGAAAGCATTAATCTTGAAGCTGTCGATTTTTTCCTCAATGGTATAATAACAATTCTACTCTTGTCTATGTACTTTTGTATGAATTTGACAGATAAATTGCATATTGAAAACAGTGTTTTAATCACTAAACCGTGATCCTTGTTGACAGATCAGTCACTTCTGCAGTGTGTTATACTGTAATTTCTAACCTGTAGAAATCAGAACCAAACGGGCAATGGCAAAGGTTGAAAAGTTTGCTTTTCATGTTCCAAGCCTGGAGGAGCTTGCTGGAGGTAAGTCATGTAACCTTTTAGAAACTGGAAATATGTTTTTCAAACTTTCCTTAGTGCTCCCAGCAAATCCTCTGTACAGCTAATACCTGCAGAATGTTCTTGCTGTTGGCCCACTGGGATGTAAAGCCCTGTTTTTCTATACACTGTTACTTCTTTAAAGTAAAGGATAATTCGCCCTTCAAAGCTCCAGGTGTCACTAGAGCACATGAGCAAGCTCTCAGTGTCTTTAACAGGCTGCATTTGTAGGTTTGTATAGGGGTTGTGAAAGTTTGACAATCACAGGCTGAGGTTAATTACACAATTGGGATCACCTGCTATCCTCTGCCTCCAGTATTTCTTTTGGAACTGCTCAGAACACATCTAGTAAGATGCGGTATGGTCTTCTTCCTTGAGCTCAGCTAGTTCCTCTGCTGGTGACTGAGTTAGAAACAGACTGTGGGGAACAACTTATTTTTCCTTCTAAAGTCTTCACAAAATGCACTTAAAGCTTCTTGTTAAATACTGAACTTGTTTAAGTCAAAATCATCCCTGTTGTTGAGGTGCTTAGGCAGTTTTGGGCCTAAAAACACTGATAGGAAACAAAAGAAAAAGTTCAGATTTGGGACTGATCATCAGCTCTGTTCACTATTTGCCCTGTATTGCCAGTGGCACTTGTCAGAATATCTTCTCATGGACAGAAACGTGGCAGTGCATACCCTGCACGAGCAGGTGTTTCCAGACAGCAGTCTGAGATTACAATCAGGCAAAGGCAGTCCAGTTCGTATATTTTAAAATTACTTCAGCTGAAACTTACGACTTCTTTTCTTCTCATACAATACTTGGCTGTGATCGCAATTGTCTGACCTTGTTAAAAAAAACAAACAAAAAAAACACTACTGAATGTAGTTTAAGGTTATCCATGTTACTTAACTGGTGCTGTACTTTGTGAAATTCTTAATTAATGTGGTGACTAGCAATGCTCTGAACAAGCTCTTGCTGTTCTCTAAAGTTCTGACTCAAGAAACAGTGCACCTACAGGCACTAACTCAGTAACTCAGTAGAGTTTCTGAGGGTGGCATGTGTATTCTTCACTTCTTGCTGAAGTGAAGGCTAGACACAGATTTCTGTTAGTTGTTTGTCAACCTCTTTGTAATTTTTCTTGCCAATAACTTTGCTGTTACTTATTTTTTAATTATAGTTTTGCAGAAAGGACTTAAGGAAAACTTTGCTGATGCCCAAGTCTCTGTTGTAGACTGTCCTGATCTGACTCAGGAGCCTTTCAATTTTCCTGCTAAAGGTAACGTGGTGCTCTTGACTTCTGCAGATCTCTCTAAAGCTATTAGAAGAGTTCAGGTTTTTTTTTTCAGGTGAAGAATTTGCATGAAGGGAAAGCCACATTTTGTTCCTAGTTGATGAATGAACAAGCACAAATAATCCAAGCAGTTTTTCTCCTTTTTTTTCTTAATCTATGTCTGCAATTCTCACTTATTTCATACACTTTAATTACTGTGCTCAAAAGGTTTTGACATGGATAAATGTTTTAGATCCAAGCTAATCACTATCCAAATCTAAGGAGCCATGCTTCCATTTGTTTAAGATTCCTGCCATCCATATATTATAAGTTAAACTGTCTTATTTTGTGTGGGATTCATAGTCTTTGACGTTATCTGTTTGGCAGACAGGTACCTCATCTGTGCAAGTCATGATTTCCCTCTATCATAAGTGTAGTGCAAGAAGCACCTTGGGAAAGTGTTTCATGCCCATTTTATGGCTTACAGTCCTTACACTTCTTAATAGTGCAGCATCTTATCTAAGCATACTAGAGAAGTTGTCATCTCCAGGTGTGTTAGATGTCTGAGGAACTTGTTCTTTGCTGTGTTGGGCTGCATGCTGATCTAAGATTGTCAGGGAAAACACTGTATCAAATTAACTGGCTATATTCTTCCAGGAATCTGTGGAAAGCCTAGAATAGCAGATGTGGGAGGTGTTCCATACCTCATACCACTTGCACAGAAAGAAAAAGTGAGTTCTTGTTTTTTTTTTTTTCCTTTAGCTATGGGATTTAAATTCATTTGTTAATAGAAAAGCAGTATCTTATCGAAATAAATTAAAACCCAGGCCTAACAGATACTGTATGATTCCACTCGTGAAGGAGTTTTCCACGTTCTTTAAGGTTGATTCTGATGTATATTAAATGTACACCATGTCAGGAAGTCTTACACATCTTAGCAAAAATATCTTATGCTGGCCGATAGTTTATCTTCTCTTGCCTTGTCTTCAATACTGGACAGTATTGAAAGTTCATGATCTGTGACAAGAGCTATGGAAGAAACTAGAAGAGCTTGTCTGCACGTTTATAAATGGCTTGCTGTGTGTCAGTGATTTCAAGTCATGCTTCTTAGTAACAATTGGCTGTATTTGTGTTTTCAAGTCAACAGTAGATTGACATTTCTGTCCTTTCCCAAGAATATCATGTCTCCTTTCTGACACCCAGCCCCATCTGTCTTGTATGTTGTGTTTTTTATTTTATGCAAATATAATTTTCAATAAAAACAGTAGTTCAGTTTTTGGGTAAAATGGCAGAGGAACATACCCACAGACCTTCCCTCTCAAAAAACCAGGTAGGGATGTATCCATTCTATTACTATCAAATGTGTTGTTTAGATTCGGGTGCTGTGTTCATCCTGACTATCTGAAATACTAATGAGAATGTTGTGAATGCACCCAGGGTTACAGTGACAATTTGAGAAAGACTACTCCAGACCAGAGCACCACACCACAATCAGACTTGTGTCTCTTTTGCAGGTTTATGATCTAAATACTGTTGCAAAAGACATAGAGCTTCCTGGAGCTTTTATTCTTGGAGCTGGAGCTGTTTCATCTAGAGTTGTTGGTGTAAATGCTGAGGTCAGTAGCTGTAAGTGTGATGGTTCTCAGTGATTTAATCTCAGTATCAAAATAGTAGAGTGGTATCATGCTCGATGATTCCCACTTACAGCAAATGGATCATTTAGTAAACACGTTTCATGCCAAAAGTGCATAAACCACATAATCCAAAGCTTAAACTGCATATATGTTAGTTATATTCATTATACTGACTCTTATTGTTATCAATTTGTTACAGCTTATCCCTATTGTGCAAACTAAGAATGAAAAAAAGCCTGCTATAAATGGGAGCTACATTGCTCAGATAAATCCTGCAGATAAAGGATGCCTTCTTGAAAAGTACAGCAGTAAATACTCAGACTGTGAATTTGGGCTGTTGGCCAACCTTTATGCCAGCGAGGGCCAACCTGGTAAGGTGCGTATTAGATCGAAGGTGACTTCTCTTGTAGAACCTTGTGGCTGATGGGAAATTCATCTTTCAATATTCTTAAATCACATCTGTGTGATAATAGTAAAAGAGCAATTCCATGAAACAAATATCCAAATGTGAGAAACCATGGCTGGTGAATGAGTAGAATCGTTGGATACAGAGAAGAGTATAAAATGTTGAGGAATAAGTAATAGTTTAGTAAAACTTTTCCTTCATAAATCATCCATTCAAATCCAGTCCAGACATACAGTGACTTAAGGTCGTTGTTGTACAATGATTGACTTGTGCACAAACAATTTACAAAATCTTAGGTTTTTTTTCTGTAGAAGCTTTACCCTCAACACAGCTGTCACAAAGCAGTGCTGGCAGAGCAGCCAAAAACCAGATTATTGCGTGGAAACTGAGCAGTCTTCTCTCTTTCCAAGAACTTAGAGCTAAAGCCAGCCGATGGATGGAAGGCAGTTACCTATACAATTGTTTTCTGTGTGAGTAACTGACTCAGTACCCTTCACAGGCAAAGCTAGTGTTGAACAGAAAGTCAGAAATAAAGTTGGATCCAGTACTGGAAGGATGTGGAGCAGCAGTTCTGGGGGAAACTCATGCTTTGAGAAAATAATCTTGGGTTATACGCATGGGAGAGTTTCAGAACAGCTTTTACAGTCCTTTGCAGACTTGCTGTAGGAGACAGCAGTGATGAAATCACTTTGTCCTCCAGGTTATTGAAGTGAAAGCCAATGGAAGAACTGGGGAGCTTAACTTTGTGTCTTGTCTAAGACAAATTTTAGAGAAACACTATGGAGAAAAGCCAGTTGGGATGGGTGGTACGTTTATCATTCAGAAGGGAAAAGCAAAAATTCACGTTATGGTAAGTAGCTCTTAATTCATACAACTTTTTTTTTTTTTTAATCATTCTGAAAGCAGAATTATAAATCAAGCTATAATTTCTTACTGTATGGACTTATTTTTTTGTATTCTTAAATTTGTGTAAACTCTTAGGATAAGCACTGTATTAAAGTAAGAAGTGAATACTGCAAAACTGACGTAACAAAAAACTAATGATGCTGTGTTACTTGACCTTACTTCTTTGATCTTTTCTTCTGAAATCCATGGGCAACTAGAGAAGGAATTGTATGATAGTTGTAAAGTGAAATAAAATAAAATACAGTAACTGAGATGATACAGAAAGCAATAAACATTTATTTTTTAAAAAATAGCTGAGCTTCTAAAATACCAGGAGGAAAATCATCACAGTTGTCCCACAAGGTATCTGCAATGAAAGAAGCAATATTCTGGTCACTTCCATTTCTGGCAGAAACAGAGTAATGGGCTTCTAAAAGGCAAGAACAAACTTGAACAGAATAGTGGGGAGGAGGAAGGTGAAGGAAAGTTGGTAGAAGAAATGCCTTGATGTAAGTATCTTTATCTTACTTAAAGCTTTTGCTTTTACTGTAGCCTCCAGAATTTTCTACCTGTCCTCTGAACACTGATGAGGATGTGAATAACTGGCTCAAATTCTTTGAAATGAAGGCTCCACTGATTTGTCAGCCAGTAATCGTTTCAAGAGATCCAGTGAGTCTTCTCCACATTTCTAAGTATAAACTGAGTCTTGTAATGAGTTTTGTTATGGATGTGATTTTCCCTTTAAGAACAGGTAGGGGTGTAGGGGTGTGTGTGTGTGTGTGTGTGTGTGTGTGTGTGTCTTAAAAGCTTTCAGAGAGGGTGTGATAAAAGACCAGCTTCTCATTTCTGTCATTGGTTTCAGTTGAGACTTGGCCAACCAATTCTGGAATGTAGTGAGTGTTCATAGAGGATTTACCTCAGTGGTTCTGTTACAATTGCAATGTACAAGTGTTTGCATCCCAAACCTATCAGCACAGTTTGCATTCACAGCTGGCCACATCAGGAAGAATGTCAAGAGCATGGCAGCTTGATCAGTCACATGCTTGTGTTGTTCACTTTCAGAGGAGCTGCCTTGGACAATACTGTGTCAAAATGTCTCCAGCATGAGTCTCAATTGCAGATGCAAATTAAAGCCTGCAAATCCTCATGCTGAAAAGATAGCTAGTGTCTTTCACAAGCACTGAAATCAACAGCAAACAATTCAGGAAAGAAAACAATCTAGTTTCAAAAGCCATTAAGATGTTCACCTTTAGGAAGACTTTGTTCAAATGTAACCAGGAAACTATACATAAAAAGACTGCTTTATAAGTAACAATGCAGTCATAAATAATAATTTGGAAAATAATTTTCCAGAGTTAAATGAAACATGCTGTTGGCTTGAACATTCTCAGTGGTGAGATGTTGTGTCTTGGCAACTTTTGGTTGTGTACATCTTCTCAGACTCTGTTGAACATTGCTTGGAAAATAGCTGTAGACAGCTGATCTGCTCAGAACCAACATGACTTGTGTGGTGGATGCAGCTCAGTTGTTCCTATCTGTATCCTCTGATATTTCCAAACACAGCCTCCACTGAATGCTGTTGAACTACTTGAGTGTCATTAGAGACGCCAGTGGAAAATGGTTTTTATCAGTGAATGAATTGTTCTGTTTCATAGAATCATAGAATGGTTTGGGTTGCAAAGACCTTAAAGACCATCCAGTTCCCAACCCCCTGCTGTGGGCAGGATTACCACCCCCTACATCAGACTTCTTCAGGCCCTATCTAACCTGGCCTTGAGTACCTCCAGGCACGGGGCACCCACAGCTCCCTGGGCAGCAGTGCCAGAGCCGCACCCCACTGAGGTGTTCCCAGAGCCTTCCCTTCTCCAAGCCAAACAACCTCAGTTCCCTCAGCCTTTCTTCATGGGAGCGTTCCTATGGGATTCACTGCAAAGGGGTTCTACTTTCCAGTGTGGCTTCCTTCCTCACTCTTGCCTAGTGAGCTGGTGGAGTCACCGTCCCTGCAGGTGCTCAAGAAACGTGTAGATGTGGCACTGAGGGACGTGCTTTAGTGGCATGATAGTGGTGGCTCAGTGATGGGGTGAGAGGATCTTAGAGATCTTTTCCAGCCTTAACGATTCTGTATTTCTAGTCTATGATTCACTGCTGTGATTGCTTGATTGAATCCCAACTCAAAAAAAGGAAATCTCTGAGATGAACACCAAAAGTTGATGTCTGGCAGAGTTTCTAAATTCTTTCTCCACGCTGTCCCGTGATACAGATTCACACAGCTGCTCTTCATCTTTCTTAGCAGCTGCACAAACATCCCGCACCTTTTTGGTGCTTAACGGCTGTAGCGTCCTTTGCACTCGGTGCAAACGCAAACCAGTGACACCCCGCACGTACTGAGGGCCCTTTCTCTGCCCGCAGGGCTTCGACCTGCGCCTGGAGCACACGCACTGCTTCAGCCACCACGGGGAGGGCGGCCATTACCACACGGACACCACGCCGGACGCGGCGCAGTACCGCGCCTACTTGGCTCCCGCCGAGCTGCTCTTCCGCATCGACCGGCCCAAGGACACGCACAGCGTGGGGCGGGACTGAGCCGCCCGGGAGCGGAGCTGAGCTTTCGTCCGAGTAAAAATCGTTTTTGTAACTTTTTTAATTACGCAGTGATCAAAGCCAAGAGCGACTACGTCAGCAATAAACTGCCGACTTCTCACGTTAAGGGGGAAAACGGGACTTGTAACCGAAGGGGTTACGGCTGAATTCGAGCTGTAATTTCACTAAAATATTACTAATGCTGCACTTCGTTCATTGTTTGGTGGCTTTTCCTATGCGATTGTTTCGGTGATGTGGAACTAGGAGTGAATTTGCGTTCGGAATGCAGAACAAACCCGCTCCCAATCAGTAATAGCGCTGGCAAACAAAACACGCGCGCTGCGGTCGGGGCCGCGCCCGAGCGCGTTCCCGTCGAAGCCGGCCCCGCCCGAGCGTCTCTTCCGGAAACAGCCGAGCGCGCTCGGCTCGCGGCTCCGCCCGGCACCCGTAGGAAGCAAGGAGGGCGCGCCAAAATGGCGGGCGTGCCGGCGGTGCGCATCAGCATCGAGTCGGCGTGCGAGAAACAGGTGCAGGAGGTGGGGCTGGATGGCAGCGAGACCTACCTGCAGCCCCTTTCCATGTCCCAGAACCTGGCGCGCCTGGCTCAGCGCATCGACTTCAGCCAGGGCTCCGGCTCCGAGGAGGACGAGCCGGGCTCGGCGGGCCGCGCCTGGGCCGAACCGAGCGAGGCGGAGGATGAGGAAGGTGGGGGCGGCCGGGCCGGGCGGTGTGGATGCCGGAGGCCTTCGGGGCGGGGGTGCGCGGACTGCGGCCGCTGCGGCTGCTCTGTGCGTCCCCGGAGGGCGGCGGGGCCGGGCCGGGAGCGCCTCGTGGGGTTCCCCTGAGCCTGGTGCAAGGTGTGCGTCTGCGGCACGGCAAACACTGCTATCTCTGCTGGCTGGGGGATGTAAGGAGAGAGAACAGCCCTGCTGGGAACAGCTCGAGGATACTGGGGGGTGGGAAGCTGGACGTGAGCCAGCAGTGTGTCCTAGCAGCCTAGAGAGCCAAACCGTATCCTGGGCTGCATCCAGAGCAGTGCGACCAGCAGGGCGAGGGAGGTGATCCTGCCCCTCTGCTCTGTGCTGGTGCGGCCTCATCTGGAGCACTGCATCCAGATGTGGAGTCCTCAGTACAGCAGACATGGAGCTGTTGGAGCACGTCCAGAGGAGGGCCACAAAAATGCTCCAAGGGCTGGAACACCTCTCCTATGAGGACAGGCTGAGAGAGCTGGGGCTGTTCAGCATGAAGAAGAGAAGGCTGCAGGGAGACCTGAGAGCGGCCTTTCAGTTTCTAAAGGGGGGCTGTAAGAAAGGAAGGGGAGGCTCTTAAGCAGGGTCTGTTGTGACAGAACAAGGGGAAATGGTTTCAAACAGAAAGAGTGAAATTTAGGCTGGATATAAGAAAGAACTTTTTTTTACAATAAGGATGGTGGGGCACTGGAACAGGTTGTCCGGGGAGATGGAGATGGCTCTGGAGACCCTCAGGGTCAGGCTGAACTTGGCTCTGAGCAATGTGTTGTAGCTGTAGGGGTCCCTGTTCATTTCAGGGCAGTTGGACTAGATGATCTTTAAAGGTCCCTTCTAACTCAAATGATTCTAAAATACTGCTGACAGAGGCCTAGAAAACACCTTTGTAAAAAGGAGATAAGATAAACCCATATATCACATTGTATTTTATGCTTTTGTGACAGGTTTGTAAAAAGATAGGGTGTAAGACTTGTTCTCAAAACATACCTTGTGTCTGTATTTGTTTTGTTTTCAGGGTTGGTGAAGTTTCAGCCATCCCTCTGGCCTTGGGACTCAGTGAGAAACAACTTAAGAAGTGCCCTGACTGAAATGTGTGTGCTGTATGATGTCCTCAGCATCGTTAAGGATAAAAAATTTATGACTCTGGATCCAGTGGTGCAGGATCCTCCTCCTGCCAAGCAGGTACGTTGCAGCTTATGCATCTCCTGTGTGTTTGTACTGAAGGTTTTGTTACACTGAGGCTTTTCTGTGTGAGTGATAAATACAAAAATTGGTAGTGTTCCACGTGGTGTTTTCATGCTGTGCTGTATGGGTGATTGGGAGGGCTCAGAGTGGGAGAGGATGCTGAGTTCAGAGGCTTCTTGGAGTTGTAAATCAAAGTGCTTCTTGTGGCCATATAATACTGATGTGAAAGTAATTCTAAATAGGCTACTTACCATCCAGCAAAAGCTCCTTCACTATCAGCACAGTGTCAGAAGCTGAAACATCGTTGGCTCTGTAGAGCACTGCTCAGCAACAACTAAAACATTGGTGTATTATCAACATTATGTCTCTCCCAAAGCCAAAACACAGCATCATACAAGACACTGTTAAAAAAATCAACTCTGTCCCAGCAGAAACCATGACAGGTTTGTTGGGTTTTATTTTCCTCCTAGAATCCTCAGTTTCTACAGCTGATTTCAAAAAAGAAGTCATTAGCAGGTGCAGCTCAGATCCTGCTAAAAGGAGCAGAAAGATTATCCAAATCAGTTGCAGAAAACCAGGAAAATAAGCGACAAAGAGATTTCAACTCAGAACTACTGAGACTGAGACAGCACTGGAAGCTGAGAAAAGTGGGAGACAAAATTCTTGGTGATCTGAGCTACAGAAGTGCAGGTATGCAGTAGGGTGTTTTGCTTTTACTCAGAAATGAATATTTAGATTTTACATAGTGTTTTAAGCTGAAAAAAAACAGATGGAATATGTTTAATAACACATATCAGTTAATAACACATAATTACGAGACAGAATTGTAAGAGGATGCCTGTTTTATTATCAGAGAAAATATCCCACCATCCTTAACCTAGAAAGTGATTTTAAGGGTGAGAAGAGTTTTAGTAAAGGTTGCTTTACAGAACAATTCTATATTGGCTGACAAGTAGGCCTTATAGACAAAAGCTCATTAAGCATTTTTTTTTTAAACTGAGGAGTATCTTCTCTGAACACAGATTCATAGGCATTTAAACTGATTATTTTGGGCACCTGTTGTTGCAGTGAAAGTGGACAGAGATTTAGAGCTGTTCATCTTCTGTTAATGAAGAAGCCATAGCTCTGACTCTCCTTGAGTCTCACCAAAGTTATATGGCAGGTGCTGGCCTTGGGTCACAACAAATGCATTGCAGCAATACAGGCGTGGGAAAGAGTGGCTGGGAAGTTGCTTGGCAGAAAGGGACCTGGGATGCTGGTTAGAAAATGTCTGAATGTGAGCCAGCAGTGTGCTTTAGTGGCCAAGAAGGCCCATGGCATCCTGGCCTGCATCAGAAATGGTGCTGCCAACAGAGCTAGGGAAAGGATTGCCCCTCCCATGCAGCATTGGTGAGACCACACCTTGAGTACTGGGTTCAGTTTTGGGCCCTTCACTACGAGAAGCACGTGGAGTTGCTCAGATGTGTACAGAGAAGAGTAACGAAGCTGGAGGGACTAGGAAATGAGAATTATGAGGAGTGGCTGAGGACGGTGGGCTTGTGTAGTCTGGAGAATAGAAGGTTGAGAGGAAACCTCAGCGCTCCCTACAACTACCTGGAAGGTGGTTTTGGGGGTCTTGATAGATGAAAAGCTTAACATGAGCCAGCAAGGTGCCCTTGCAGCTTGGAAAACAAATGCTATCCTGGGCTCCATCAGAAGAGGGATGGCCAGAAGGGACAAGGAGGCGATTGTCCCCCTCTACTCTGCTCTTATGAAGCCCCATCTGCAGTATGTGTCCAGGTCTGGAGCCCCCAGTACAAGAAAGACAGAGAGCTATTGGAGAGGGTCCAGAGGAGGACCACAAAGATGATCAGGGGGCTGGAACATCTCCCCTATGAAGACAGGTTGAAGGAGCTGGGCTTGTTCAGCTTGGAGAAAAGAAGGCTGCAG
The DNA here is from genome assembly GCF_905368555.1 of Meleagris gallopavo. Taxonomy (NCBI): domain Eukaryota; kingdom Metazoa; phylum Chordata; class Aves; order Galliformes; family Phasianidae; genus Meleagris; species Meleagris gallopavo. Next base: position 183,430,081 of record NC_139404.1, on the reverse strand, counting down.
GGTGACCTCATTGCAGCCTCTCAGTACCTAAAGGGAGCCTACAAACAGGAGGGGAATCAACTCTTTGAAATGGGTAGATAGAAGCAGGACAAGGGGAAATGGTTTTAAGTTGAAGGAGGGAAGATTGAGTTTGGATGTCAGGAGGAAGTTCTTTACTATGAGAGTAGTGAGGTGCTGGAACAGGCTGCCCAGAGAGGTTGTGGATGCCCCATCCCTGGAGGTGTTCAAGGCCAGGATGGGGCCCTGGGCAGCCTGGTCTAGTATTAAATGTGGAGGTTGGTGGCCCTGCATGTGGCAGGGGGGTTTGGAGCTTCACAGTCCTTGAGGTCCCTTTCAACCCTGGCCATTCTGTGATTCTGTGGTTACAGCAAGGAGAGTGTTGGTCTCTTTTCTTAGGTGACAAGCGATAGGGTACAAGGAAATGGTCTCAAGTTGTATCAGGAGAAATTAGATTGGATACTGGAAAGAGTTTCTTCATGGGGCGGGTAGTTTAAGGTTCGAAAGGCTGCCCAGGGAGGTGGTGGTGTCCCAGTGTGGAGATATGTAATGGATACGTGGACATGTACTAAGGGACATGGTTTAGTGATGGGACTTGGTAAATCAGATTGATGGCTGGACTTGATGATCTTGAAGATCTTTTCCAACCTGGATGATTTTAGGATTCTACTTTATGTGTCTTTGTTCTTCTTTGATTAGGTTCCCTTTTCCTTCATCATGGCACATTTGAAGTGATTAAAAACACCGACATCGACCTGGATAAAAAGATACCTGAGGATTACTGTCCTTTGGATGTTCAAATCCCAAGTGATTTAGAAGGATCAGCCTATATAAAGGTTTGCCAGAAACTTCAATACAGTAGCATGGATTTTATGCTATTTGCATGCTTGCAAACAAGAATAAACTTCAGATAACCTTTTTCTTTTTTTCTTTTTTCTTATTTTTCCACATAGGTTTCTATTCAGAAACAAGCTCCAGACATTGGTGACCTTGGGACAGTCAATCTCTTTAAAAGACCAATGCCAAAATCAAAACCAGGTATGTTATTTTCTGGGTGCGTTCTCAAGAAGTAGATTTGTGGGTGATATTTAATTTGAAAATTCTCACATAAAGCTTTAAAGAAGAGTGGACAAGAATATACTTATTTAATCTAAATAAATTCTGTGAAATACTCAATTTGTAGAAGAATCATAGAATGGCCTGGGTTGAGAAGGCCCACAGTGCTCACCTAGTTTCAACCCCCTGCTATGTGCAGGGTCGCCAGCCACCAGAGCAGGCTGCCCAGAGCCACATCCAGCCTGGCCTTGAATGCCTCCAGGGATGGGGCATCCACAGCCTCCTTGGGCAACCTGTTCCAGTGTGTCACCTCCCTCTGGGTGGAAAAACTTCCCCCTAATATCTAACCTAAACCTCTCCTGTCTCAGTTTAAAACCATTAATACCACCTTACTACTCAAGTGGTGACATTCAGGCAACTACTGTAGAATATCTGGTATGTGACAGAAAGGCAGCTTCTCTTTACTTTTCTGAAGATGTGAATTTATATTTTCAGGTACTCCGCACTGGCAGACAAAACTGGAAACTGCACAGAATGTTCTCCTGTGTAAAGAAATCTTTGCCCAGCTGTCAAGAGAAGCTGTTCAAATTAAATCACAAATTCCTCACATTGTTGTGAAAAATCAAATCATCTCTCAGCCTTTCCCAGGTAGGATTACTTGCTTAATTACAGACTGAAATTCTGTTTTATGAGACTTTTTTTTTTTCTTTTAGTTTAAGAAACAAAGCAAAGTTAACCTTGCTTTTCAAAGATTTTGAAAAAGAGTTTCCCAAAATTTTACTTGCTAATTACAGTAAAATTCAACTAATACACTTCATTTTCTAATTTACTCATTTTATTATACAGACTTTTGGTTTTGTCAGTAGTACTTAACATTGTTTTGTCAACTGATAGGTACATATGTGGGAGCTTTGCATAGATCATTGCTTCATGTAGGTGAAACTTTAGAGGTGAGTTAATGGGTTATCTGTGGAATTAAGGGTGATGCTCTTCAATGGGGACAATTAGAGAAGATGAAGATGGGTCAGAGCTACTGAATTCATACAAGGGATACACAACTACCTTTTCTTTTTTTTTTTTCCCTGTGTGTGAGGGTTTGAGTTGTAAAAATAGGCATGAAATAAATCTGTTGAGGTAGTAGTTGGGCTGTCAACACTTACCTGTTACCTGCTTTTGCTGCTGTGTTCTCCATTGTTTGATTTCTACATTTTTTTTCTCTAAGATAGTGAATGTTGGTTGTAAAGCTAATGTCTGTATAAGGTGAAGAATAAGTTCTCAACAGCCTGCTTGGAAACTGTGTCCTTATTATTTTTTTAATCATCTTTTTAAACCTGCTTTGCACAGGTTTGCAGTTGTCTATTTCTCTGTGTCACTCTTCCAATGACAAAAAATCACAGAAGTCTGCTTCGGAAAAACAGAATCCTGAGGATCATCTCTATGTTCTGGAACATAATTTGCATCAGCTTATCAGAGAGGTAATGCATTCATAGTCCAGTATTGGAGGGGGCTTTTTTTGGCTTGTGTTTAGACTTGCATGCCTTGATGCACTGCTGTAATAACAGATGGCCACTAGAGGCCAGTAAATTTCTGTCCATTTCTGTGAAGCAAACTGCTGGTCAGGTTTACTGTGCGTTGGTGACTAAGGGGTTCCAGCTGTGCTTTAATGGCACACTAGTTCTGAACCAAAGCTTAAGCCTGGCTGCTCACTTGGGAAAAGCCATGCAAAGGTTCCTTCAGTCCAGCTCATCAGTTTCCCTTTTCTACCTCTGTGTGTAATTAGTGTTTGCCAAGTACTTAATGAATTGAGCATTGATTCAGATTATACTTCCACAAGAAAAGAACAATAAATGTCTGCAGTAACTTTGCATCACTTAAGGCCTGATCACTGCTTCAGTGCTTTAGATTGTCATGTAATTGAATGGGAAGACCTGGGGAAATAGGTAGAGATGTGCTCCCTTCCTGAACAGAGAAAGTGCAGATGTCTAAGCAGTTGTGAAAGCGTGTTCCAGAAAGTGTTCCTATCCATAGGATGTGGCTCCACAAGCCATGAAGTCATGTGAAAAAGGCAACAGTCTTAAGATTTGATGTGAAGCAGCGTATTCAGAGTATGCATATTAAATCTTGCAGTTGTATTATTTGGTCTACTTTCTCTTTTAACAATTGTTTGCAGTGTCACAAGCAAACTTTGAGCTCCACAGTGATGCCACATCCAGCAAGTGCCCCTTTTGGCCACAAGAGAATGAGACTAGCAGGACCACAGGCTTTTGATAAAAATGAAATCAGTTCTTTGCAGTCAAACGAAGGACTTCTGGAAAAGATCATAAAACAGGCAAAACACATCTTTCTGAGGCGCAGGTGGGTCACGTGCTGTGCAGTGAAATGTGTCATTATGGAAAACAGGATTTTCGTCAGTGTTCAGTTTCTATTCTTTGATTGTTTAAGTACTGAGAAGAATAACAATGTATGATCACACAACACTTGGCTAGAGAAATCTGAATTTCTCCTTTCAGTGAGGTCTGTGACAGCTGTGATGGAGGCTGCTAATAGTTATACTTTTTAATGTTCTTTGCTGAGTAGTTGATACTGAGTAATACTGCATCAATATTTCTGCAGAATATATGTGAAATAGACACAGAAAACAGCCATATTTAATTTGCAGCTAGAATTTTGAAGTACATCCACTCATTTCCTTTAAAGAAGATAACAGCACAAATTAGCAATATTATTTTGAGTGGAATGTCTCTTTCTCCTCTAGAACTGCTCGAACCATTGACAGTCTGGCTAGTCGTATTGAGGATCCTCAGATTCAGGCCCACTGGTCAAATATAAATGATGTATATGAATCCAGTGTTAAAGTTCTAATAACTTCTCAAGGATACGAACAGATATGCAAGTAAGTATGAAAACATTTGTATCTTTCTATTTGTAAACTGGCGTTGCAGTAGCACAGCATATACAAGTGGTGCATTGCAATTTTCATAGAATCACAGAATGTTCTGAGTTGAAAAGGGCCACAAAAGGATCATCTAGTTTCAACCCCCAATTTTAGATTTGCTGTAAAACAGAAAGCTAGGAGCCTGTTTTTGTGTACAACTGTTGTGATTTTGAGTGGTGGGAAGGAACAGCTACCTCCTCACCCACTTTACAGTACATTTAATGGAGAAACTTAGTAAGTAGCTATCTAGTAGTTTCCTTCAGGGAAAGATTCAAAGAAGAAAGTGGTTCTTTAGGACAGGGGTGTATGGAGATAGCTGAACATAGAGTGTTTCTGTACATGCTTGTCTTTAAGCTTCCAACCTGGGCCTGGAGAGTTAGTCAGTGCTCTGCCCTCGCTTGGTTACAGAAGCACTGAAATGTGTGAAGCTCGTGTAATTTATGTTATTACTGTATTGTCATTGAAGTCTGAGTCTTCAAGTAGTGGAAACAAATGCCTACGTGCTGACCATTGGTGCATTCACTAATAGGTTCAGGTAGGTGAGCTGGTTGCCTTAGCACCCTTTGGCCATTTTGGGCAGCTCTCTTTGGCTGTGTCCACACTATGGAGCATGTTGCAGGCGCTGGTGCAGTTTGCAGTTCCAGAGTACGTGTGCTGCTTAAGTCTTGACAGCAGGATAGAACCATCCCTTAGTAAATTTTCCCCTGTCTTTTGGAAGGAAATGGGCATAGAGGCAAGGAGGGAGCTGTGAGGTACCTCAGGACTTGACTTGAACAAGCAGTGGACCACCTCTGGAAATGTGCCATGGAATACATTTGCCCTGCATTCTAAAGGGGAATGTTGTGGTGAATGGTGTAATTGAGATGTTTGAAGTTATTACTGTATTCCACGGGCTTTGCACTATCCTTATCTTAGAGTTCTTATCAATTAATCAGAAGAATTCTGTGTTCCTATTTTCTGAAGTGTTATAATGCATTTTGAATACATGTGTATCTTGTTTTCAAAGATCCATTCAACTACAGCTCAACATTGGAGTTGAACAAATCAGAGTAGTGCACAGAGATGGAAGAGTTATTACACTGTCTCATCAAGAGCAAGAGCTGCAGGATTTCCTTTTATCTCAGGTATACTTGTATACTTTGTTCTTCCTTTTCTTCTGGTATTTTGGGGAACAGAAGTGAAAATCTCACCTTTATCTGTGTAGAAAACATTAGAAAACTTGAAATGAAGTTATTGCCTATGGGAAAGGTGGATGACTGGATTTTCCAGTATGTTTGTATAGTGAATTTAGCAACTGCTACTAAAATGTAATACCGGGTCACCAGCAGCAATCAGTTTTTTGCCCTTCCATTAAAAATACTACTGATATTGACATCATTTTCAGAGCAGTAGGTTTTTTGCTGACTTCAGAACAAGCCAGTGAGAGCAGGCTACAAGGTATTCGATATATTAAGCTTACTGTAACCAAATCCAATCTAGAGATCTTAATGAGCCTGCAATTACTGTCATTTCAGCACTGTGTTGTTAATGATTGCTTTGCAGCAACCATTATTAAATCAGCTGATATTTGAACTGAGGCTTGTTAATTGCGTGGAGCAAGCTGCTGGTTCTGTTCAGAAGTGAGAGTCTCCCTAATACACACTTTAAATAGTCAAAATACAGGTCTTTAATAACAGTGCTTGGCCTGGTGCAGTTGCATCAAACTCCACAACACAAAGAAAACAAGTTGAAACAGATTCTGTTGATGGTATCTCTTCATGAAGACATGTTTTTAGACTTTCAGAGAACTGCTAACAGTGCTGGGTTATTCTTTGCAACAAGTGTTACATTTTGATGTGGAAAAACATTCTCTTCTGAACTTGTAAGTTGTTGAAGTTCAAAGTTTAAAGCCTTTGAGCATTAATGGAGATAATCATGTGCCAGAGAACCTCAACCTTTATATGAGTTCACAAAGTTAATACATATTTGTAATGGTATTTTAGATATTTACAGCAAAGATCTTTGTCCAAGAAAAGATATTTCAAAATCCTTTTCATAACAGTTAGGTTATTTTTTTGCTAATTGAAAGCAGTACTTTAAAAAGTCATCTGGCTGAGTAGTGTACTTGGTATAGTGGTTGCCTCTGCCTACAAAGCTATACTGACATATATAACGTGTTTAAAAAAAAAAAACAACAAACAAACCCCAAAACAACCACCACTAAAAAAACAAAAACAGGCAAAGAAAAGAAACCCAAACAACAACAAAACCACACACAAAAAAAAACAGTCATAGTTCCTCTGTATTTCATTTTATGGTTGCAAATACTGATGAGAGGACGAACCTCTTGTCACCTTTCAGATGTCGCAGCACCAAGTACATGCAGTTCAGCAGCTTGCAAAAGTTATGGGATGGCACGTGCTGAGCTTCAGTAATCACGTTGGCCTGGGGCCAGTGGAGAGTATTGGCAATGCATCTGCAATAACTGTAGCATCACCAAATGGAGACTATGCCATTTCAGGTAATACTTTCTATTTCAAATGTGTACAGAGTTCTAAAGGGTTTTTAAGTTTTCCCCTAAAATCAGGCTCCAGGATTTTTTAGAACAATGACAACTTATAGCAAAATATTCTAGAAATGATCTCTTGTGTATGGAATTGGCACCTAGAGAGAATGAGTACTTTGCCAAGTAGCCATTTAATTATTAAACTAGGTTTGACTTAGACAAGCATGAAAATAGTTCTTGGAACTGACATAGAAAAAACAGATTGCAGAAACCATTGTGATCTTGAGAGGAGGGAATAAGGTAAACAACAGATCACAACTCTGGGCTTAAGGAGCACAGAATGTTCTGTAGGGATCTGCTTGGATGAATCACCTGGGATGCTGTTCTATGAAGAGACAGAGGAGTCCAGAAGAGGTAGTTGGTGGTGGTGGTTGTTATTTTTTTCTTTTTTTTTTTTTTTCTGAAGATCACCTCTTTCAGATCAAGAATAATCATTTGCATGTGCACCGAGTTGTGCAAAGGTGTCAGAAAGTCTGCATGAACAAGGAGTTATGATTCACCTCAGATGAAAAAAGCCACAAAAAATGGGAGCAGGTGACCTGAGATGCTGCTTGAGAATTCAGGGATGGGAATAGGAAAGCTAAAGTGCATCTGGGATTGGATTTGGTGTGGGACATACAGAGTAGTAAGAAGAGCTTCAGTCAATACATCAGCAGCAAAAGAAAGCCTAGGGAAAGCCTGGGCCTGCTGCTAAGTGGGGACAGGACCTGGTAGCTCAGGACATGAAGAAGGCTAAAGTACCTGATATCTTCTTTCCCTTGGTCTTAAGACTGACCTTCAGAAATCCCACGACCCCATGATGTGGATCACAGACTTAACTTGACCCTCCTTACTGAAGTTGAGTGATGATTCTGTGAGTCTAGAACAAAGAATGATGTAGGATGTGTCTGTGAGCGCTGAAGGACCTGGTTTGTGTCACTGTAAATCCACTCTTGATCCGTTAAAGGTCCTGTTGGTCAGGAGAGATTCCTGATGACAGGAAAAAGGCCTGTGTCATATATTAAAGAAGAAGAATGGGAAACCCCAATCTGCTCAGCTCACTGCAGTTACTAAAAAGGTGAAGGGGTAAAAAAAACACAACAGTTTCCAAACATATTAAGGACGTAAGGTGATTGGGAGTAGCTGACATCAATTTATGAAGGGGAAATTACGCTCAATCAGCCCAAAAGCTTTTTACAGTGAGATAACTAATTCAGTAAGTGAGGGCAGAACAAGGGATGTTTTCTATTTTAGCAGGATTTTTGAGACTGTACGCCAACATCCCCCTTGATTGACAGAGTGATGGAATAGGAGCTAGGCTGGCTGAATTGCCAGGCTTAAAAGGTTGTGATCCTCAGCCACGAAATCCAGCTGGATGCCAGAAGTGTGGTATAACCCTGAGTTCAGTACTGGGACCACAGCTGCCTAGAGCAGCTGGATGTTAGGGCAGGTTTGCTGGTGATACAAAAATGAGAAGTAGCTGATAGTGATAACGTGTGTGCTGCCATTCTAAGAGACTTGAACAAATTGAGAACTGGGCTGGCAGGAACCTCAGAGTGTTCAGTAAAGGGCAGTGCTAAGTCCCACACATGAGGAGGAACAAGCCCAGACACCAGCAAGCTGCCCAAGAGTGCCAGAATATGTACTTGTGACAAAGGCCAGCAGCTTTTTGTACTGCATCACACAGAGCCTTGTCAGCAGGTCGAAGGAAGGGATCTTTTCTGTCTGCTTAGCACTGGTAGGGCCACAGCTGGAGTCCTGTGTCCGGTGCTGAGTTCTCCAGTACAGGAGAGGCATGGACGTGCTGGAGCAATTCCAATAAACAGCCACAAGGACCATCAAGGGACTGGAGCACCTCTCCTGTGAGGAAGGGCTGAGGGAGTTCAGACTGTTGAGTCTGGGGAAGAGGAGGCTGAGGGGTGACATCATTAGTATCCATAAATACCTGAAGGGAAGAGTGCAGTGAGAATGAAGCCAGGCTCTTTTCAGTGGCACCCAGCCATGGGCACAAACTGATATAAGGAAATTTCATTTAACCACAGTAGTCTTTTTCACTGTGAGGATGGTTGGACCCAGGTTGCCCCAAGAGGCTGTGGAACCTCCATCTTCAAAACCTGACTGAAAATCTTTCTGACCTGTTCTTGAAGACCTTGCTTTGTGCCAGGGGTTTGGACTAGATGAAGGTGCCTTTCCCTCTCCTCTGGTCTACATTTTGAAGATTACCTTTCATAGGCAAAGAACTGGCAGCTGAGGTAGCTTCTGGATCCACGTGTGTTAGTTTTGGTTAGTGCATAAGGTGTGTGTCCACCTGTGCTTCTCAAATCTGAAGTGGTCATACAGCAATTTTGATCTGCTGCCACAGGTGTAATGTTTGGGAAAGCTGAGTGTTACCTCCTTAACCAAATAATGAGCCCACCACCACCAAAAGAAAAAAAACAATACAACAAAGAAACACAAGCGAAAAAACTGTCACCTAGACTTGGAGAATACCACCCTCTCTCCACCAATTTTGCAGTTTGATGATAACAGCAGTCCTGACTTCATTCCTCTCCAGAGAGGTATCCAATAGGAATAAATATTTAATAGATGCAGCTCATGAGAATTAGAATGTACTTTTTGGAACAGAATGCTAGGGATCACCTTGGAGATAAGAATTAAGTAGGGAAAAAAAGAAGAAAACCATCCGACAACTTGACATTACTAAGGCTGTTTTTCCTTGCACTTCATGTGAAATGTGTATTCTCTGGATTGTTTGTCAAATGTTTCTTTGGTTTGCTTTAGCAAAGAGCAGTGCCAACATAAAAACTGTAGAGAAAAAATGTGAAATCAGCTTACAACATAAACGTATGTAAGGCAATTTGTCATTTGTTTCCAGCATGTTTGGAATTGCCTCAACAATAATGTACTGCATACATGAGGGAGGGTATTTAACACAAGTAAAAATACTCATAAAATCTTTGTTCATCACAGTACGTAATGGTCCTGAAAGTGGCAGCAAAGTGATGGTTCAGTTTCCACGGAGTCAGTGCAAAGATCTCCCCAAGGGCGACGTACTGCAGGACAACAAATGGAACCATCTTCGAGGGCCCTTCAAGGAAGTCCAGTGGAATAAAATGGAAGGGCGCAACTTCGTGTATAAAATGGAGCTGCTCATGGCAGCCCTAACTCCATGCTGATCATCTCTGTCTCCTCATGGGGGCTTTGAGTCATTGCTGTGCTGCCTGTGCAACAAAAGATAATTCAGCCTGTGGGGCTATACAAGAAAACAGAACCAAATTTATTTCCTGTACAGATGCATCTGTTGTAGGGTTGATAATAAAGCATTATCAATGATGTGCAATACAGCTTTTTCCAAAAGTTTCTTTTAGCTGTACCTTTGCAGGCTGTTCTATAGACCAACACCTGAGTGATTATTGTATTTTTCTTCTATAAAATGAAATTCAGAAGTCCTTTGCTGTATGAAAGGTGCCTGCTCAAAATGATACCCTTTCCTTCCCAGCCTCTGCTTTTTCTGAACAGATTTTTACAAATGTTTCTGATAAAAAGAAAATTCTGACATTTAAGCTGTGCAACTGATAAACCTTTTAGTGGCTTATATCACGAGGGAAGTACCATTGCTTAAATTTCAAGTTACAAGTCTTCAGTGTGTGATGTTCTTGGCTTGGGGGTTGAGGGAATACCTCTGCACTACACTGATGTGGCTCTGGGTCACCCACTGAATTTCTTGTGGAGAGGCACAGTAGTGTTGAGGGTTATAAAGTCACTGCTTGTGATGTGGCTGTAGATGACTTTATGCAGTATATGTTACTTTGCTTGCAATTTCTGTTGTTTGCAAGCTTGTAGAGGAAATGATCTTTATCTTCGTGTAAAATTCTCCTGCCAATTTGAATTTTTGTAACTTTTTTGTGTAAATTCGTGTCTAGAAAGAACAGACTGGGAAGAGAGGAAGAGCGGGTAACTCATGCAGTAAGCTTTGGATCTTCATAGTTAGCCTGTTCTTTGTTTTCTGCCCTGGCACTCACTGCCATTCAGAAAAATGATAGTATTCTCTTAGAGGTCAGCTCCCTTGAGGTCTTCAAGAGGTAATTTTGTTTGTTTCTCTTTCTTTGTTGTAATTACAGCTGCCTTGATGTTTCTACTGAAGTTTTGCCCAATTTTCCTTTTGTTTTGTTATTAATGGCTAAAGGTCTTTTTGAAACTGGTCTGTGTAAGCTGGTTAAGATTTTCATCCATATTGTGTTACAAGGTATGTATATACATACATATACAGAAGAGAACTTTTTGCACATAGAACGTGCTTGAATTAAACATCATACTTCTGTAGTGACAGTTGTTCTTTTGCTATGTTCTTGAGCAATATGGAATAGCTGTTAGAAATGCCTATTAAGCAACTGTTTTTGGCAAGCTGCTGTTCAGGGTGTATCCAAAGCAGCTATTATACTGTGTTGAAATTTTCCATTGTGGAACATACTGTTATTTCAGTTCCTTGAAGGTCTTACGTATGTGCAACTGGACTGTAGGAGAGAAAGGCATTTCTCATAAGGTGTCTTGGATAATTCATGAAATTGAAAAAATCACGGTTGAAAATAGCACAAAGGTCTCTTGATGATCTCGAGGTGGGTGAATCTTACACAACTGCTGTTCTCATTTTGCTTGGCTAGCAGGTGGGGTTTTGCTCCTTACTGAACAGGGGGTGGCACTGCAGCCTGATGCACGTTGTGCACCTGACACAGCACAACAGATCTCATCCAAAATCAGAAGTACGTATGAAAAATTAATCAAATTGATCTGTATACTTTGCTGTTTTCAACCTCAACTGACAAGTCTGCATGGAACAGCGGCCTCTTTGTCAAAGAAGCACTTCGTTACCAGATAATCACTTTGGAGCTATTAAGTTGTCGTGTTTGCAGGATTTGTTTCCTTCTGGAGGAAAAAGAAGGATGCAGAGGGATCATTTATCTTGTTTCAGAAGCGCACGCACGTTATGGGCGCAGAGAGTTGTTTAGACTTTCAGGCTTAGCTGTTAGTAAAAAAACCAACACTGCGTGGTTAGGAGCCTGCAGAGTGCCTTTTACAAAAGGAATCCGTGGGTATTCAGTACTGATGGAAAACAGGCTGATATGACCTCTAAATTGAGAGACAAACTTGGAGCTCTTAGCAGCATGCCTTTAAACACAAGATGGATACATTAATAGAGGTCTAAGACATTTATACTTGATTACCAAAGCAATTTTGTGAACTTGGACATCTCTTTAATTACAGTTTAAATGCAAAATGCATTAATCTCCTTGATCACTTGGAATCTTCTAAACATTACCTTTTGCTGCAGTTTTGCATGTAGTTTATAAGCAGAAAATAAATTGCTGTTAATTTCTAAACTTATACTTTTTTAACAGCTTGCAGTAAAATTTTAAATTCTTCAGCCAGCTCCTGTGCAGCAATGGGCTGCCACTGGCATTTTATCCTCACGTTCTTTATATCAGTTACCGCAATAAGTAATATTATTGGCAAATACCAGTTTCACAGAATTGGGAATAATTTATTACTGTACCTGTAACCATTTTAAAATTTGGATAACATTTTTCAGCAAGGAGTTGTCTATCGGAAAAGCAGTGTGTAGTCTAGTTACTGTATGTTGTCACTGAATATTTTTTGAAACCCTCCTTGTTCCTCTGGCTATCGCTATCTAAAAGCATCAATAGCCAAGGCTGGGTAGCTGATGCTGCTGTATCTTTCACCAAGCTGAAAGCTCCAACTATAAATCACAGAATCACAGAATGGCCAGGGTTGAAAGAGCCCTCAAGGATTGTGAAGCTCCAACCCCCCTGCTGCATGCAGGGCCACCAACCTCCACGTTTAATACTAGACCAGGCTGCCCAGGGCCCCATCCAAACTGGCCTTAAACACCTCCAGGGATGGGGCATCCACAACCTCTCTGGACAGCCTGTTCCATCACTTCACTCTCTGTAAAGAACTTCCCCCTGGCATCCAACCTAAATCTTCCGTCCTTCAAGTTAAAACCCTTGTCCTGCAGTTATCTACCCATTTCAAAGAGTTGATTCCTCCTGTTTGTAGGCTCCCTTTAGGTACTGGAAGGCTGCAATGAGGTCACCCTGCAGCCTTCTTTTCTCCAGGCTGAACAAGCCCAGCTTCCTCAGCCTGTCTTCACAGGGGAGGTGCTCCAGTCCCCTGATCATCTTTGTGGCCCTCTTCTGGACTCTCTCCAACAGCTCCCTGTCTTTCTTGTACTGGAGGCTCTTGACCTGGACACAGTACTGCAGATGGGGCCTCACAAGAGCAGAGTAGAGGGGGACAACCACCTCCCTGTCCCTGCTGGACACCCTTCTGCTGATGGAGCCCAGGATACCATTTGCTTTCTGAGCTGCAGGAGCACACTACTGGCTCATGTTAAGTTTTTCATCTATCAAGACCCCCAGGTCATTCTCTGCAGGGCTCTACTATGCTAGCTGGGAACTTCTCTTTGCTTTTACAATGCATGTACACTGTAAGGGTTTTCAGTGGTCACCAACTTTTGACTCGAGGCATTCGTGCCTGCATACATTTTCTGACTTGTCACATTTATTCAAGGAAATTTGTAGGCAAGAAATGGTTTTAAATGTCAGCTGCACTTACCATATTTTCTAAGCAACTCTAGATACAAAGCCTATTCACATTGTTTAAGTTCTAAGATTTGGGAATTAAAAGTAATAAATGGAAATAGGTATGCAGAAATAAAAGTATTCTATATGCTATATGAATACCTTTCAGAGTACTTCAAACTTAAAGAAGTTAAAGGAACACTTTCAGCTTCTGTGTCACTTAGGTTAAATTCACTCAGACATGCAGAGGACTGGCAATGCATACTTAGTGTGAAGAACTGGAACAAACTGCTTCTTCGTTGAGCTGTGTTTTATCTGGGATTTTCATTTATTTTTCAGTTTCTTACTTCCTGGATGCAGGAAGGAGCAGCCAGCTGAGTCTAACACCTGAATTAATGAGTGGGTGTAAGGCCCTTTGCGCCGCAAATGGCCAGTTCAGTCTGGGGCTGGTTTTTCAGAAATGTTGTGTTCCAAACGCTTTGGAAAAAGCCTTTGTGGCTTCTATCTGCACTGTTATGCACTTGATAGGAAATTCTTTGTTTTCATGGATCAAACCTGTGGTATCTCAGCTGCTGAGCACAGCTGTCCTTGAGAAGAGGGAAACTATCACCCGAGAGAGGTGGTGGATGACCCAAGCCTGGAGACACTCAAAGTCAGACTGGATGGGGCTATGAGCGCCTTATTAAGCTGCAGATGTCCCGGCTCACTGCAGGAGGGTTGGACCAGATGGCCTTGAAAGGTCCCTTCCAACTCAAACAATTCTATGATTCTATGACTCGTAAAAGCTTTATGAAGCAAGTGAGCTGAAGTGTGGAAGAGGCAGTAGCAGCAGTTAAGCTCAAAAAGCCATGCGGTATCTGTAGACACAGACTAGCCATTGGTCTCTTACATTTTCAATGTTCTGCCACTCTACTGATGTGGGGTCAGTTTTATATCCTCCAATCATTTCAGACAGCATCATCTTCAGTGCCTGTGCACAGTTCCTTGTTTGACAGCCTTTCCTAGTAATGTCATAAAATGTGTGTTCATGTCCCTGGGCAGTGTAAACAACTGCAAGCATAAGCAGAGGAACTTTGACCATCTTGGCATTATTTCAATGTCAGTTTTGTCTCAGAGAGAATTACAGCTTATGTTCAGAGCTTTGGGAAATTCCTTATGACTGAAAGTAGCAGCACATGCATAATAAACAGGATTCAACCCTTGCAGTTAATTTTTTAATGTAATATTGTAATTAGACACTAAATTTATTATGTAGAGTGATCCTAATGGCTATTCTGTGTATAACAGGGGACTTGCTGTAGCCAAAATGCAAGTGTCCTTCAGGAACACCATCATTTTCTTACAGGTAGATATTATTGGTTGGTTGTTTTTAGAAGTGGCAGAGGCTGTGGATTTTATTAGTTAGCCACAAAAATGTGTTTGTGCTCATCCATGAACACGTACTCTGACTAGCAGAGCTGAAATCGTAACAGGTCAAAACAACTCCATCAGACACTGCTGATTTCAAGTCCTGTATTAGCTCTGCAAGTCAGGAATTTTTTAGGGTAGTCACAAATACTTTACCTTTTAGGTTCCTTCTGGCTTTTCTTGCCAATACTTTCTCCTGAGGTAGAGTTGTTATTTTTGTTATGAGACAGTCCTTGGCTAACACTCAATGGTTTCCAATTCAATTTCTTCAGTTGTACTTGCTGCAAATGAAAGGATGAAATTATTGATTGGCAAATGGATGGGAAGTCAGCATTGCAAATTTAACAACTCCATGTTAATAGCTGAGACATTTTTAATATTAACTACAGTTTACTCATCTAGAATTTGGTTTTAAGTACATCTTTTCAAAATATCTGACCACATAATAAGTCCCTCAAAACCCTGAATGTGACAGCAGTTGTCGAGTACAAGACAAAAAGCACTATGAAAAGTGAAACAAAGTCCACAGGGCTCCATGACTTCCAAAGGAGGGCTCTCCTAAGGTGGACTGAGACATAAGTCATTGGATCCTGTTCTGGATGGTGACAGAACAAGTCTCCAGAACTGTAGTATTCTTGAAGTCTGCCAAGGAGTGCACTGAATTCAGACTCTGAAGAACTCTTGCTGCATAGGAAAATTGGCTTTAACTGGAGGAAGGAGAGGCTTTACCCAAACTCTGTATTCTGGCATGGCAAGAACATTTTCAGTAGCTACAGAAGCTCATGAGCTGTGTGTCCACTGTGAAAAAACAGCGGCAGCTAACGATGTAGGGAACTGTTCTCTGGTTTCTGATATAAAATATAAGGTAGATGTCCTGTGGATCTTTTTCAATTAAATACCTATTATTCAGTTGCCTGTGTTAGTAAAGAGTTAAACAGGATGACTCAGCCAAGCCCTTCCAATTTCGTTTTTCTATGTCACCGCTTCACACCTTTACAGCTCAAACCATGAGTGAGTTTCTCAAATTTCTCAGATTGGAAAAACATGTATCTTGGCTGCATTCTTAGATACCTGTTAGCTTATGTGTCTTCTTCTGGAACAGGTAGAGGGATTTGTTACACAGCCACATGAAGCAGATCAAAATGGCAGATACTGCAGCAAGAAATACAAAGAGAACCACTACGAAATGTAAATCTTCATAGATAATCTCTGCAAAGAGGGCAGAAATGCGTGATGTTATGAAAATGCTTATGAGCGGGTTAGGGTTTAAACACAGGGTAAGGCTAAGAACTCCCATGAGTTTCATACCATAAACATTGAGTATGATGGTGCCATAGGTGTTGGTTCCATACTCCTCTGTGACTGTGATAAAATAGTAGCCAGCATCTCTCATGCCCACGTTCAGAAGCTGTATAGAACCATTTTCAAAAGTAGTCACTCTGTCCTTATAGGCGCTGGATATGTTGATGTAATTCCCACTTTTCCACTCCACAATTTTGGTGGTGCCCCAGCTCGACACATGTTTCCACTCCACAGTGGCAATGCCTCTACAGGAGTACTCAACAGAGAGGAGGATATTTTGTGCCACCGTTGCGTTGATGTTGGGCTGTGGGACAATTAATGACACTCCTCCAGGAGCTGAAAGACAAAGGGGGCAATGAGTGCAGGAGGGATGCAGCAGTTGAGTATCCTGGGCAGGGTGGGACCTCTTGGGAGGGCAATTCATCTTATCTTAGTGACTTCAGGACAGGAGTTTCTCTCTCTGTTGACCGCAGTAGGAATACACGTATCTAACTTAAGACTAAATACGTATTTTTGTTTGGTTGTTGTCAGGAGAAATGTTTGTATCTTATAGGACAAGTAACAGCTTGTGTTTCAGTGTTTCGAGGAACCAGTTTGGAAGGGTCTTTCTGAGAAGGAAGTGTGAAGCTCTGGTCTTTTGATTACCTCAAATGGAGAAATGGAAATCACATCATGTTCTCATAAACCTCATCCTTAATGTATTTTATCATGTATGGGAAAAGTAGGTGCTGCACTTTCTTCATAAGCTCTCAAGGCCCTGTAACCCACCACCTCCTCAGAGGTAAATGAACTGTCTTTCATGAACAGTCCAAAGCTCCATCTCTCCTATGTCCCTGAAGTCGGTACGTTTCACAGTGATGTATTTACAACTCAATTGCCAAGCATTTAACAAACAAACAAAACAGGGATGGCATTTATGATTTCCAAAGTCAATTACAACGTTCCAGTTTATAGGGACCTCAGACAGACCAAGTCAACCTAATCCCCCACTAAAATGACAACAAACATTCTGAAGAAATACAAAACCTGCTTTATTTACCTCATGCTGTGGATCAAGAGTAATGCTTTTGTGTTCATCAGTAACTGGCTTGCCTTTGAAGTAGTTCTAGGTTTAAAATGGAAATCTTAGTTGCCACGGCCAAAGTAAGCTATTATATCAACTAATCATCCCCACAAAGCAAGGACTGTAGCAAGCTTAAATACATGAAGATTTGGCAAGGACTTCATCGTGTTTGCATAATGAGAGGGACACAGCAGGCTGCTGGAGATGTCATGTAGGCTTTAAATCAGAAATAGTATGTTAGCAGTGTTTGAGAGAACAGCTACGTCAGGACAGTCAGCTATCTGCCAGTGCAGATAAATCACATATCATCAGAGGGACCTTGTTGCTGTTTTGCACCAACTTCTAGGCAAAAATGTATACGAAAGAATAATTATCACACACTTCCCACTAATGTGATTATGGAGCTGCTCATAACTGCTAAACAGAATGGATCATTTTGTTTAATGTTTAACTGCAATAACCCTACTTGCATGAGGGTTTTCCTGCATGAGGATTTGGAAGAACACCAAACATTTGAGTTTCAATGGGCACACGTAGTTTTTGAGTTAATGGCACGTTAGTGATACTTGGCAAGAGGCTCAAACTGGGTTTCCTGCCTGCAGAAATCAAACCAGACCGAAGGCAGATAAAGCACAGGGGCGGCCTTTTCCTGGTTCAGCTCACCCACCCTCAGTAGCAGTGGCCTGACTGCTGCTGCTGAGCTGGGAACAGCGGTGGGACCTCAGCTCTTCCCAAGACACGACCGCTGGGATTCTCCCTCTGCGGGTTCTCACCATGCTCACACATGCTCACCGTGCCCTCCCACAGCACCGCGGCGTTCTCGGGCAGGCTGTGCCTTCACCAGAGACAGAGCAGACCCAGGGAAAGGGCTTTGTGACAGTGAGATAAACAGACGGAACTTCTGGTAACCACTGCAAATTGCTCTCATTGTTTTCAGTTCCCCGCGTTTATTTAAAGGCCTTTTGCTCTGTTTCTGACTAGAGCTGAGCTGACAGTCTCTCTGCAGTGCCTTCTAATGCTGTGATAAAGGCAGTTCTTTTGAATATATGACTGCAAGGTAAATGTTAAAAAGAGACACCTTCCACTGAACTATCTGCAAATACGTGAGCTCCCCATGCAGCCCACGGAGCCAAACGCAGCACCGCAAGATCTAAACACCGACAAATATTTGTGACACGCGGTCCTGCCGGTTGGATCCAAGAGAAGCGCAGCAGCCCGCAGAGCAAACATCGCACCCAGCGCCCGCAAGCGGCCAGGCGCGGCCAAGCGTGGCGGGTGCGTGCAGGAGGAAGGAAGGGGAGCGGGCACACTTACTCTGCAGAGCCCAGCCGGCCGCCAGGCAGAGGGTGACGGTCCCCACGATGGCACCGCGTCTCCGACAGCCCCGCAGAGATCTCATTGGAGAGCGGCCGCGGCGCCGGCATTGACCTCGCCGGGCGGGGCCCGCGAGAACGGGCTGCAGGCCTCTTCCTCGCCGCTCTCCCTCCTCTTCCTCCCCGCTGAGCCTTGCCCGCGCCTCTCCTCGCTGCCCCGATACGATCGCGGGATGCAATTGGCCGCCAAGGGAACCGCGTGGCAGAGCCCGAGCTGAAAGGGGAGGTTGTGGCCGGGTGGGGGTCGGCTCTGCTCGCACGTAACAGCGATAGGACGAGAGGGAATGGCCTTAAGTTGCGCTAGGGAGGCTCGAGGTGGGTATTAGGAAGCATTTCTTCTCAGCGAGGGTGGTGAGGCGCTGGCACGGGCTGCTCAGGGAGGGGGTGGAGTCACCGTCCCTGGAGGTGTTCGGGAACCGTGGAGATGTGGCGCTGAGGGTCGCGGGTACGGTGGGGCGGGCTGGGGTTGGACGTGGTGATCTTGGAGGTCTTTTCCGACCTTAATGACCCACAAGGATGGTCGAGTCCGGCTGGCTCTACACAGAGTCACCCAAAATTGAAACCTTTTGTCTAAGGCTGAGAGCTGGGACCGTTCAGCTTGGAGATGAGGAGGCTCAGGGGGATCTCATTAATGTCCATAAGTACCCGAGGGGTGGTACTTATGGATAGGCTCTTGTCAGGGGTGCCCAGTGCCAGGACAGGAGGCGGTGGGCACAAACTGGCACACAGGAAGTTCCCTCTGACCACCCGAAGCACCTCTGTGCTGTGCAGGTGATGGAGCAGTGCCACAGGTTACACAAAGGCTGTGGGATCTCCTCCTTGGAGATCTCCCAAAGCCACCTGGACACAGCCCTGGGCACCCTGCTCTGGGTGTCCCTGCTGAGCAGGGGTTGGAGCAGATGGAGTTGGGGAGCCCCCCAGCTTCAGCCATTCTGTGATTCTTTGAACAGTCTCACATGGATAAAGATGAGAGAGAGCACCTCTGTCCCAAGGGGGCAGTCACCATCTCAGATGACCGTACTGGAAAATGTGTCTGTTCCCGTCACTCCATGTCCAGCGTAAGTACTGAGTCTCCCTCTCACCTTCTGGAAGAAGCCCCCAGAAATGCTGGTCGTCCCTTCAGAAAAGCTAGGACAGTAAGAGGTAGGAGAAACAGGATTGAAAAACATGCAAGTGCCCCACTCCTGAGAATGGATCCTTGCTTAGAAATGGTCACTACCAGATGCCATATTCATCCCCTGACTCATGCAGGGGCCACAGACAGCTCCTGCAGGAGCACAGCCCCAGTACAGGAGGCAACAAAGCGGAGGTGAGAAGTGAGCCCTCAAGCTCTTAGCTCAGCCCTTGACTAGAGAGGATGCAACCTCCATGAACTCCAGGGCTCAGCTTTTAATCACAATGCAGTAAATTCTCCAGCTTGCCTGACACCTGGTACATCCCTGAGAGCTCAAGAACGGGATGTCAGGTGAGGGTACAAGAGCAAGAGAGGTCAGCGAGAGCTCTGCACAAGTTTTGCATCCTGCACAACCATGGTGCTGGCGTGTCCGAGAGTCCACATCCTCTGCACAGAGCCCACAAAATTCACCACATCTGTGTGAGCTGCTCCTGTGATTTCCCCTTCTCTCGATCAAGCCAGCATTGTGCTTGTGCTGAAAATGATATTACAGCAAAAAACAATGGGGTCCTTCCCTCAGGAGAGCCCCAGTGGCAAATTTCTTCCTGACCCCATCTCTTCATGGCAGTTTTATTCCTCAAAGCATTGAAGGTCTCATGGCGATGTAACTTTATGCCATTATCCCTATTCATTTCTTTGAGCCTTTATTAAATTGTTTTTGGGCTCTTGGCTCAATGACCTGTTTTGGCAGCGTAACATATGGGGCAAGAGCTCATATAAAATGGATTTAACTGTGAGTAATTTAAAATGTATCACACTGATTCCATTGATTTAATCTGCTCTATTGATGACAGGTGGCAGCCATGAAATTGAAATCCAGATCACAAGTGCTTCCCAGATAGTGGAAGTTTTGGCTTTGCAGCATACAGCAAGTGTTCAGTCTTGGGATAAGAAATGGGTAATTGTTTTCAGCATCAATGATTAACAGCAAAGACATTTTTATTCCTTCTTTTTAGAGGGAAAATTATTGAACATTGAAGTAAGAAAAAACATCCAACCAAAACCAACCAACCAAACTTGTGCCTCAAGAAACACCCTGCAGTATACGAGAAAAAAGTCAGTATTAAGGAAGTATTTAATCAGATTCCAGGCCATAGGGCTGCTGCTGGGGACATGGGTCAAGGAGGAAACTCAGCCTGATTGCTCCTGCCCCAATTCCTTGTAGAGTTTCTCAAGATTCAGCTCAGCAGCTCACAGGATTTACTACCTGAAAAGTCATTACAAGTGCCAACTTCTACAGCAAACCATGTGTGTGGAGTTTTCACCTTCTGTCTCAGTGTCCCTCATCCCTGTGAGCTGGATGGCTTGAGGAGCTCTGCAGTGCCTGGTGTGGGCCAGTCTGATGTGTGCCCACCTACAGGCTGAATCCCAATCTGCTTTCCTAAATAGCAGGGGGTTGAGCTGGAGCACCCCTCCTGTGAAGAAAGGCTGAGGGAGTTGGGCTTGTTCGGTCTGGAGAAGAGAGGGCTCTGGGGAGACTTCATTGTGACCTTCCAGTACTTGAAGGGAGCTTACAAGCAGAAAAGAGAACAACTTTTTATAGTGATAGGACAAGAGGGAATCGCTTTAAACTAAAAGAAGAGAAGCTTAGGTTTGATGCTATGAAGAAATTCTGTACTCAGAAGGTGGTGAAGCCCTGGCACTGCTTCTCATAGAGCTGTGGTGCCCCATCCCTGGAGGTGCTCAAGGCCAGGTTGGATGGGCCCTGGGCAGCTGAGCTGGTTGGGGGCAACCAGCCCATGGCAGGGGTTGGGGCTGGGTGGGCTTTGAGGTCCCTTTCAACTGAAACCTTTCTATAGTTCTGTGAGTTTACTGCATGAGAAGCATCACTTAAGGGCTCTAATGGCTTTAGAAAGGCCATCCATGCCCTCAGCAATGTCTGAACACAGTGGTTTGTGGCCCCTGGCACAAACTGTTTGACTTCAAGGAGTTCATATAATGTTTTTTATTAACATCCAACATATCTAAAATAATCTAACCTCATTTAACCTAGTTTAACCTAATCTAACCTTAATGCCTGAGTTGTGGCAATCCCAGGTGATCAGTAGCCCCAGTCACCCCCAGCATCCAAAATGCAATAGGAGAGCTCTAGCAGATGTGGCAGCTAAACCAGAGAAACTTTACAGGAAAGCTGTAAAGTGGGTCATTAATGCTGAGATTACTTAGCTCGGCATATTCATCATGCATTTTCCTAACTAAGCTTTTTATTGAAATCCTGTCCTGCTGCATTCAAATGGAGGAATGATACACTGCTCTGGGTTATGGAGGTTTCATCCATTAGTGCTGCTCTTCTGGGCGTAATTTAATCACTTTTCCAAGCAGCAGTTCTAGAGAGCACAAGCATATCAAACAATAAAGCGCAGGCTGTAAGTAAGCAGTTTTTCCATGTTTAATTACAAAGTGCCCTTAAAGCAGCCAGCTCTGGGAATGATTTATAGACTTTGTGAAAGATTCGTTTCACCATCCATACAGCACCAGAGACACCTGGAGAGCTTTATTGCTGCATGATTAACTCCAGTATTTATTTTATTTCCTCCTTCCCTTCACTTATTCCTCCTGCTTTAAGGGTTTCCCTCTCCGCTTTGCTCTCTGAGAGTCTCTCAAGTTTGTCTTCAAGGTCTGATTTTTTCTGCTGCTGTCATTAATAATGGAACAAAACCACATTAACAACTGCAACAACAGTCAGATAGGAGCCAGGAAGCTCTTTTCACTCTCTAATATGCTGCATGAGTACTCTGAAATGCTTTAACAGAGGTTTTGTTGTTGTTGTTGTTGTTGTTGTGTTTTTTTACTCATCCTTCGCCTTTGATGTGTTTTTGGACAGAAGACAAAGGCCTGACCTTGCCTTTTGCTAATGAAAACAAAAAAATAAATTCCCCAGTGTTAGAAGTGCACAGCAGTTCTAACCTTATGTAAGAGGCAATTTCACCACCAGAGAAAATTCAGATAAGAAACGTCACCATGGATTGGATGACACTGCATCTGCAGGGTCAGAAGGTCAGCTCCATGTTTCTTTAAGATGCTTTTGGTAGATGCAGTTGGTGGGGAGGTCTGGGCCAGCAACTAAGCCGTGTGCCAGAGAAATAAGGGAAAGAGGCAGCTTCCTGCAGCTTCCTCCTCCATATACTGTCAGTGATCCAGGCTTGCCTTATTCCATCCTTTTGGAAGTGGAAAGGACATTCATTGAGAGGATGGTGAGATTTCAGTCTTAAAAAATGTTCCTCCCTTCCACAGAAGATGAAAAAAGCCCTTCAAAGTAGAAAATGACCAAATCTTCATTATGTCTAAACGTTTTCTTTTTGTCTGTTCACTGTTTTGGCAGACGTGTGGCACAAAAAGCCCTTCTCTCACCCTGGATGAATCAATAGCTGCAATAGGAGAGGCTCAGGGCAGTGCTGGTCTGTCAGCATTCCTCTGTTATTTGAGCTATCTGAGCTGAGTCTCTCTGTGGTTTGAGGTCTGAGGATTTGGGAGGAAAATAGAGGAAAAGAAGAAACAAAGTGAATTTCACCTTTGAATGACATAGGAATGAATATGTGAGGAAGCACAGATGCTTTCCCATTTGGAAATAACATTTATCAAATCAAAGTACTTCAAGTAGGGATGTCCAGGTGATTGCAGTGCCACTGAGTACCCTTGTGATCTTCCTTCCCTCTTCTTGGTCCAACTCATCATGCACACTGCACACACCTGCAGACGATGTCTAAGACACTGGGACAAAAACCTTAAAAGTGAGATGTGATTTGTACCCTACAAACCATGCCAGGAGAAACAGCTTCACCCCAAGAAGCAGCCACTGAACCAGCCAAGGCAGGTTTGACCTTAAAAACATACCCACACCCTGCTAAATTAGAAGAGATTCTTGCTTGTATTGAGGAGCTGGCACTCTCTCCTCCTGCTTTTAGTCCCCAGCACAGACATGGGCACTGCAGCTCCAGTTACCCGGAGGACATCAGGAGAGATGGAGATGTGACACTGAGGGACATGGTTCAGTGGGCACTGTGGGGATGGGTTGATGGTTTGACTTGATGATCTTAGAGGTTTTTTCCTACTTTAAAGATTTTATGATTCTGTGATCTGCCATCAGGGTGCTCCCAGATGCTGAAGGAAGCTAATGGCTGCATCTCTGCATCACTTTTACCAAAGCTGCTGGGATGGGATACCCAGACTGATGTAGTTGGTGGGCATCTGGTGACACAGGCACACCATCTCACCCAGAGAGATGTATATGTGCCATTTGGAGGTTTGTTTCTCAAATTTTATAGCCCAGCGCTATAAATTAAAGCAGTATAAGGCATCATCAAGATTAATAGTTGGTAAATATTTCAAAATCTTGTTCGATTCATCTAAAGCTGTTCAAGAATTTGATTCCTTTGTAGTGATTAAGTTCATGATTCTTTCCCCTGGGCTAGGCTCCAAAATCCCACAAGCAGGTTGTGCTCTCTTTTTTATCTTGATTTTCATTCAACAGCAAGGCTCTCACCCACCAAATGGGAAATGCAGAGCAAGTGTGGACACTTTTGGGGAGGTGGGATGGAAAGGAACAACTGGATTTCATTTATTGTGGAATGTTAGCCCCACAAGAAACAGAAAATGAAGACAAGATAATACCAGGAAAATAACAATATGTTTGTGATAAAATAACAATATTTATGTTCTGGTTTGGCCATGATACCAGAAGGTCAGTAATCATATAATCCTTCACATGAAATCAGTATCTGAGGTCTGAGGTTACTATGTGTTATCTAGAAAAGAGCCTAATTAGTGTGGTACCACACAAATAAAGATACAAAAGCAGCTTTTGTCACATGTAAGAATCGTCAAATCGTTTTCGAAGATATTTAGACTGGATATAAGGGAAAGTTTTGACAATAAGGGTGGTGAGGCATTGGCACAGGCTGCCCAGGGAGGTGGTAGAGTCACCATCCCTGGAGGTGTTTAAGGATAGGGTAGATGTAGTACTTGGAGATGTGGTTTAGTGGGGAATATTGGTGATAGTGAACAGTTGGACTGGATGGTCTTAAGGTCTTTTCCAACCTTCTATGATTCTATTCTGTGATTTTGTATTATTCACTATCAGGAGTGTAAATATTTTCAGCTATAGGAATGGCACATCTATCCACTGCATGCAAAAGGAAAACAATCTTAAAAAAAAGATGGACTCTTCAACTTTCCCTCCTTTCCCTGCAAGCTTTGGTTTTCTCCTCTTCATTACCACACCGGCACTTTGTCATCACAAACCCTGGGATGTCTCAAGAGATTAGGCCTATTGCCCTTGTCTAATTTGGTCACTGTCCTGAGATGCCAGAGGAGTGATACGCACAGATTTGGTGAGAAATTAAAAAGAATTAAGCTGGAGTTATAATTAAGCAAGGCAATAATTAAACATGATTAAACTAAGTCTAGATTAAACAGACCATTTAAATATCGCAGTAGGTATTTTTATGCAGATCACCTGACAACTCTCCATTTCATTTCACTTGGTGCAAAGGATGTCCTGTGACCTGCTCTGTCAGCACAGCCGTGTCCTCACTTGGTCTAACCAAGCTGCCAAAAGCGGAAGCCTTTTTCCACCTGTTTTATGATGAGGTTGGAACTTGGTGATCTTTGAGGTCCCTTCCAACCCAAGCCATTCTACACCTCTGTGAGTCTATCATTCTGTTTTAGCTCTCTGAGCTTGCAGAAGTTCTGAGCCACGTGCCCCCCAGCCAGCTGTGCTCAGTGCTCCTGGCCTCACTACCCTTGTCTGGGCATGTGGGAAAAGCTGGGAATGAGCAGCACCAAAGTGAATCAAATCAAATCCATCCAGCCCTGCAGAATGACCGCTGAAGCATTTTAGGCATGTGGTCTTTTGAATAATGATGTGATTGAGTATACTGGTGTAATTATGGTGTCTGCTGTGGCAGCAAGTGTGGGTAACCCAGGGCAGCCCCAGCTCAGACCCTTGTACATGCACAAGGGGTGGATTCCTCATGGAGCATCATGAATATCACAACAGCAATTAGAGCTGTGGCCCCAGCTCCCCATCTCAGCCTGTGTGTGTGGGAAGAACTTAAGGACTGCCATGAACATTCCAGAGGTAAAAATTTCATTTATTTTTTGCCTCTAATTTGTAGGAGTGTGGTGTGCTTGGTGAAGGTCATGCAAACCATCGCAGTCAGCAGTGGACCTCCCAACAGAGGCACATGGTGCATGGTAAGCAGGGAGGGACTGCAGGCAAAGGATCGTAGAATGGCTTGGGTTGGAAGGGACCTCAAAGACTTTGGGAGGTACACTTCTATCCAGCAAGTGGCAGGAGATGGCTCATGGTGGCAACCTGTGCCTCCTGGTGAGGACACTGGCAGGGCTTCGTTTGGGTTCCGTAAAAGGAGAGCTGGTTTCTGTTACTCGGAGCTGCGTTTAGGTGGTGCTAGAGAGTAAATTATCAAAGCCTCTGCATCTGAGGTGTGCGAATGGAGAGCTGGAAGAAATCTGTCCCTAAAACATTTAGTGAGGAGGTGAGAACGTTGACACTGCACAACAGGGCACACCTCACAGGACATGACAGAGCTGCAAGCTTTAAGAGAAAAGAGTCTTAAGTCATCCTGACTTTTTAGTACTTTCTCAAAACCTATTTGAAGAATAAGAGACTCTTCAGTTTTGACCAGTGACAAAATCCCTGCCTGCCACTCACACCAGGGGGGTATGATGAGTGTTGTGGTCCAAATAAAACTTCACAGACTTGACTTAAGTGCTCTCTCACCTACAACAGCAGAGCAGGGGCAGCAGTGAGTGCAGCCTCTACTGTACATCACCTCCTGAACCTTCCAAATTCCAAACCAACCCAATTCTCCAAGTCATGCAGGGCAGAGGAGGGCTGACTATGGTGACATTCAGCTCCTGGAGAGTATGGTGGGTCCTTTCCCATACTAACTCAGCCTGCAGGATTGTCTGAGTGAGTTTTGGTATCACTTGTTGACAGTAAACAGTCTTTTCTACATGAGTGTTTTATTGTCCTGGCATAGACCACACTTAGATAAGGGCTCTCAGATATTATACATGCTTTACAAGCAACTTTGAGGTCCCCTCTTACCTAAAGCATTTTATGATTCTATGTTAAGATGCTCCTTACACTTGGACTTAGTAACTAGGTATTGAGAGTGAACAGAATGCATCACTGGTGTTCGCTGATCTGATTTTGGGGCTGGACATCACAATCAGATCTCTCCTGAATAAACTTCCATGTAAAACAGAGCACAACTTTCAGAAAAGCTTCCCATTACACTGTAGCATTTTCAGTGATGAGGAATCCATCTCAATCCTTTGCAAATTGCTCTAACATTTATAACATTTAATGGACCTTACAGTTTACAAAGCTGACCCTTGTCCGTATTCTGAATTTGTTTAGTTTTAACTTTCCAATATCAACCATTCTTGGATTCTGTGATCTTTCCATAAGCCCTATCTGTGAGAGAAGAGATGTTACCAAAGCAACAGGAACATGCTCTTGTTATGATTCGAATAACTTTCAACGCTACATTTCATTGCATCACTCAAGGCTTCTTTCAGCAAGTATTTGTACTGAGTATTAGGCTTCGATTCACCTGATCTGACTCTAGTCATCTGTTTTAGACTGTCCATTAGCCCATACTGAAGTGCATCACATTTGTTTGCCCGGCTGAGGACAGGATGAGGGCTGCATTTCATTGCCTACTCAGCCATCAATAAATGCAGTTCAATAGGATAGTGCCAAGAATCAACCTCACTAGAGATTCACATACTAGATGATGATTTTCTGCTTGTAATTACATTTCAAGACCTTTCAGTTAATCTGTTAATTTACCTAATGTACAAAGCACTGATTTTTCATTGTTCTTGCTTCTTAATCAAATTGCCATTTGATAGCAGCCCAGCTGCTTCACAGAAGATGAAGTCTAAAAATGTCAGTGAAGCCCAAGGCAACACACTGGATCCTGCCTGCCAGGAGATGTTGTCATACTGCCCAGGTGCTGGCGTTTGTTGCTCCAAGTCTGCTTGCTGTAAATATTTCATCCTCTCAGTTCATTCCCAGGTCCTAGGGCATTGATTATTGTCTTTGCATGAGCGTAGTGTATTAATCGTAGAGTCTTAGAACCATAGAATCACAGACTCGTTGAATCATAGGATGGTTTGGGTTGCAAGGGACCTCAAAGCCCATCCAGTTCCAACTCCTGCCATGGGCTGGTCACCCCACACCAGCTCAGGCTGCCAGGGCCCATCCAAGCTGGCCTTGAGCACCTCCAGGGATGGGGCACCACAACTCTTTGGGCATCAGTGCCAGGTCCTCTCCACCTCTGAGTAAAGAATTTCCTTCTGACATATAACCTAAAGCTCCCCTCTTTTAGTTTTAAACCCTTCCCCTTTGTCCTATCACTGTCAGACTGTGTAAAACGTCTCTATCTTTTTTAGTTTCTTCCAAACCAAAACTCAGCTGCCACTCTGGAAACAGTTCATTCCAGATCACGCTGAGATTGAACTAGATTTGGTTCCTCCAGCTTCTGTGGTCTTCCATTGCTATTCTAGTGGGCTACACAAGCTCTAACATCTCCCATGGTCTGATTGCATTCACTCCACTAATTGACATAGATGCCTGGGTCTGCTTCACCATGCTGATGCATTTCACATCATGACAGAATTGCTGAATCATTGAGGTTGGAAAAGACCACTAGGATTATCTACTCCAACAGTCATTTAGCATTTCAGTCCCTTGCATCCTTTCCCTGTCCCACAGAGTGTCCAGCAGAAGCAATGTTCAAAAGGCTCTTAATCTCCTCTAAGGCAGCTGACCCAAACCCCATCCAGCTGCTAATTTAATCTGTTTTTTCCTCTTTTCTCCATTTCTATAATCTTTCTATTTGTTGTCATGGACAAACTGCAATGACACCTTGAGCCTTGAAGAGTCGTTATCACATTTATTTTCACATTAAGAATCTAGACCATTCCAGCCTTTTTTTCCCCAATTTTTGACAGTTTTTGTAAACAAGGACATGCAGCAAGCTAAGCTGGATTTCTGTTATGTTGGACCTCCAGTGCTTCAGAATTGTGAGTTAGACAGACCAGGAAAACTGCCCTCCAACTCTGAACAGAATGTCTCAACTCATGTAAAATAAGCGTTCTCAATGTGTTACACAGCTTTCTTTCAAAGCTCTCACAAATCCTTCTTGGAATTAAATGTTAAAACGCTGTCACTCTCTAAAGAATTGGGAAAGTAAAGGACAAGTCAACCAAATGAGTTCCTAAAAGTGTATTTGTGGAGTCCAGCCTGTCCAGAGCACCTCCAGAGTCAGACAGGATAGATGGTTGGGGGAACTGCAGCAACAAGGAGGAAAATAGACATCTCTGGCAAGATAGTTCCTACATTGCTTCAAGAGTCCGACAGAATATTAGAAAAACACAAACTGATCTAAGAAGAAAAACAAAGAACCCCAGTCCTCTTTGTCCATTTGGCCAAAGAACTGAAACAAAATATTGACTCTTCTTGAAGTTGTTTGGTGTTGAAGAAAGACATTTCCCAGCAAAACTAAAGGAAAACTGAGCTATATATCATTTGTGTTAATGAAAACCTGAGCTGTACAGACATCTTGTCATGGACATATCTAGGATACAAAGGTAGTAAATCCACAAATAGAAGGGCACACTGGGACCCCCCAGTCCCCAGGCAATTTTTTTTTTACAAAGAGGGGACAAAGAAAAAAGACTTAAATGAACTGGAGGCATCAACCTGTGAGAGGAATGATTTCGTGTGCGCTGGGTCAACATCTCCTATGCTGGCAGTACCTAAAAGGCACTGGCTGTGCTGGACTGGAACAACGAGGCATTTTGTCATTAAGTACAGACTGGAATTGTTTTTATATTTATTTTACTTGCAGCTAATTGCTTTCAAAACTTTGCCTGACCTTGATGAATGTTTTCCTTTTAATGTTCTGAGGAGGGAGTCATATAAGGATGAAAAATGGTAAGCATTCAGGAGAGTTACAGTAATTGTATCTTAGCCATTTCAGGCTCTCCACACACAGCAGAGTGTATTTCAGCAGTATTGAATTCAGAGGAGCTTTGTAAGGGCAAAGCATGTGCTGAGTGTGCCAGGTACCCCACTACAGCGCCAAGGCATTCCTATCTGAAGTCACTGCAAGTTTTCTATGATGATGTCAGGAGGTGATGTGACTGTGGCTGTGATGTGGCTGTTAGTGGTGATGTGACTGTGGTGGTGACGCTCTTCAACTATGTCACAGAATTATAGAACCATAGAATTGTTTGAGTTGGAAGGGGCCTTTAAAGGCCACCTAGTCCAGCTCCCCTGCAGTGAACAGGGATACCTACATTAGATCAGGTGCCCATCCAGCCTGACCTTGAGTGTCTCCAGGAATGAGGCTTCTGCCACCTCTCTGGACAACCTGAGTGGCGAAAAGGTATGTCCAGATCTAGTCATTTACCCTTCACAGCCATTGGGTAGGGTGGTCAGTGGTTAGGATGCTTACCTTGCATGAGGGATTTGGAGTTATGTTTTTGACTGGGCCATACAGCAGGTCTGTGCCCTTATGCAAGTGCATTTTGTAAGTTTTGGTCTGCTCCACCTGCTCCACACAGATGGATGTCTGGTTACCCAAACTAGGTCATTCCTAAATCAGGAGGGTATGCTGGAATGAGCATATAGCAACTGTGTTTTAACAGCAGCCCAGTTCTTCTGGCGCTATGGTAATGATAGCTTTGGTGTCTCCCTTAACTGAGTACAACCTCACATACTCCCACTCACATCACTAGAGCATGAAAGATTTCAGTGGGTAACTGCCTGGGGCATTTAATTTTCGAAACAGCTGTTTTTCCTTTCTCTAAACATGTATTTTAATTAAACACAGTCTCTAGATATACAGGAATGAACTTGTGGACTGGGTTTAACAAAGCATATCAACAGAACTGCTGTATATAGATGTCTACCAACAATAGGGTGAAGCACGAGGTTATATGATATCTTTCTGATAAGCATCAGGATTTCTGTCTTCCTGAGGATGACACTTGGGAAGGTATTTTAAAGGGTGCTCCCTGTGGAGGGCAGGAAGCCGTATCTAGAGTAAAGGGCTGCCAGTTCTTGACCCAGGCCACTGCACCATGCCTTGATATTAATGGGAGTAGCACATGGATCCTCAAGGAGTGTGACACAGAAGTGCATGGTGGCATCAGCATTGCTTTTCATTGTGTATGTGCACAGTGTTTGCTGGAAGCAGCTCACTAAATAGCATATTGCTTTCATCCTCTCCACTCAGCTGACAACCAGCTGTTCTGCTGTGGGGTATTGAGGATATGTCAGTATGCATCTTCTCTCCCATGCCAGGCGTTTCCATGCACAGCAGCTCCCTCAACTGCTCTGCAAAGGTTTGGTGGTGAGGAGCTTCCCAGCTCTGTTGGATGTATGGGTGGATTTAGGCCCCTAAATGGGGGTGGTGAGGCTCTGGCACAGCTGCCCAAAGAGCTGTGGTGCCCCATCCCTGGAGGTGCTCAAGACTAGGCTGATGAGGCCCTGGGCAGCCTGAGCTGGTGTGGGCAACCAGCCCATGGCAGGAGTTTGGTGCTAAGTAGCTTTTAAGGTCCCTTCTAACACAAACCATACAATGATTGAATGATTCTGTGATTCTATGGCTCCATGACCTTGCTCATCTGCTCTGCCAGACCAGGTCATACAAGAAGGGACATCCTCACCACAACCATGTAGCATTAGATGGACGGTGTAACCTTAGACCACAGCTGGGGAGAAGCGTATGCAAAAGCTTCCTAAATAATACAAAGACTAGTGTAGAACTAATATTGCTGATTGACTCTGCAGAGATTACATGGCATTCAATAATCTCTGTTTTACATCTGATCCCCCTCTCCAAGAAAGCTTACACTAAAACCCTAGCTGTTACACTAAAACCCTGCTCAATGGGAACAGATTTGTGCACTTTTTTCTTTTTTTTTTTTTTTAATCAGTTGTGCTCAATCTATTAAACATTAATTTGTCTCTTTTGAGGTGAGAAAACTACGTGACTTGAGAACATCATAAATGTTGGAGCACGATTAGTAGCCTTGCCTTCAGGTGGGAAACAAGGGACACCCTAAACATCACTTGGGCCCAGGGTGCCCCTTGGTCACTACCACAGGATCATGCCCCATCACTGTGTGCCTTTAATCATGGCAGACTCTGAGCTCACTCATTCTCCTTGCATGAATGGAGTGCGTCTTTATTACTCCGTGAGGACTTTAAATAATTTGTTACTGAAGAAAGCAAAGGGAAGAGCAGTGCCAAACTCTAATTGCTGAATGCACCATGTCCTTTCAAGGTCCCACGCTTAATCACGATTCTCTTCCAATGGCACTGTTTGCAAACCAGTCTGTTTGTCCATCTGATGCAGGGGGGTGTGAGTGCTGGTTTCCCCCAGAACATTGCAAACATCCCATCTGCGGGGAAGAAGGTTTCTCTGAAACAAAACTGTAGCCAGATATGAAACAGCAATGATCGTTCCCAAGGTGAAAAGCATGGTGAATGTCTTATAGGGGAAGAGCTGCACGTAGGACCCATCCAGGAGGGAGCAGACTGGATAGCAGATGATAGGGGGGATTTTCAGGGCAGGTTCCCCTGCCAGCAGCCTCAGGAGGAGTCCAACCAAAAAACCAGCAGCCGAACCATACGTGTTGCTGCTGGGAGCAAAGAGGGCACAACACAGCTGTGGAAAAAGCAGGGCATAAACCAGCTCCCCGCTGAGGAACCACAGGTCGTAGACAGAGTTGGAGTAAAAAGCCAGACTGGCAGCCCCAGCCCCAAACACCAGCATGGAGGTCCTCATGGCCCATAAGACCTCTCTGTCTGTAGCCTGTAAAAGAGGAGACTGTAACATTACCACAGCACTGCCTTGCCCTAGACTGGGTCCCACCCCAGGCCTCACTGCTTCCAGCAGGCACGTTGGGTTTCCCGTTTGATCATGGCTCCCACAGCGCACAATGGAGCTGCACCCTCTAATCCTGAGGGTTGATTTTATGCTATTTCTGTTCATATCTTGGTCAATTTTTTTTGTCAGTTCTCTTATGAAGAGCAAAGCTCACTGTTGTGGGTATTTGTATCCCTGCTGAGGATACAACTCCAAGCTGCATAGTGTAGTTGATATACTGTATGGAAGGGATTCCATCCAGAGGGACACCTGGACAGGTTGGAGAGGTGGGAGAGTAGTAGTGGGGTAGTGGTTTTGAATTAAAAAAAAAGGCACAGGTTACCAGAGAAGCTGTAGATGTCCCATCCCTGGAAGTGTTCAAGGCAGTGTTTGTTCCATCAAGGAAGTGTTCAGGGTTTGAGCACCCTGGTCTAGTAGAAGGTGGCCCCACCTGTGCCAGGGTATTAGAACTGGATGGGCTTTATGGTCCCTTTCATCTCAAACCATTCTGTGGATAATATGATTCTATGAATAGCCCTGACCTCTGTTTCAAAATCTGCCTCCAGAGCTCAATTGAGCAGCTGAAGGACAGACACTTCTAACTGTGGGCAGTGCAGACTAAGTTTGCATCTATCCCGAAACAAAAACATCTATCCTGACACCAAAGCTGCTGAACGCTTTAACAAAGTACCTTTTTCCTCAAAATTTTTCTGTAGATATTGTGAGCAAACATGGAGCCAGCAGAGAGAAGAGCTGAGTCTGCAGAAGACATTGCAGCAGCAGCGATGGCTCCCAAGCCAGCAATGGAGATGTATGCTGGGCAGAGGTAGTGTAAAACAAATGGCAGTATCATAGCAGATTCTCCTCTCTCGAGTGGACTTGGAAGACCATAGCTTGTCTGATTCCAATCTTTAAGACAGAAGAAGAAAAACTCACAACAGATCCTTCATTGACATTTCTTTCAATAGAAACCAATCACAGCAGAGCTAAGGACTGAAGCCTGCTAAGCATTTTTGGACTTGTATTCATCTGTTGTATTCTCTTATAATCTCCTGTGATTTCCTAAGCATGCTGCAGTTCTTACTAGATCAACGTTTTTCCTTTTTACCAGCAGCATCAGGAGAAATAGCTGTGTTTCATGTTTTTCTAAGAATGAGATGTTTGAAGATCAGTCTTCTAGACTTCACTTATCAGAGGTCTCTCAGAGGAGAAGGAAGTTTTGCTCTGATGTCCCTAATGACTGATGAATTTCAGTTGATTTCTATAAATATTCAGTGATCTGGCTGCTATTTAACCCTGCTCACTGTCAACATAGGACTGAACTCCTCTGGGTGGGGGTTGTGGGTTTATGGAACTGATCTTGATTCATCCAAGCAGATTTTCTCCTGAATATCAAAAGCAATCTATAGTAGCACTATTGGGTCTTATGTGCAGAAGGCATTAAGAGAAGCAAGCATAACATTTCTAGGAAAGCCTGATTATACAATGTTTTATGGTTCTGCCTTCCTCTTTCCTCACTGCAACGTGCATGAAAAATCATTTCACCACAATGAAATAGCTTTAGGCAGATTTGGAGGTGGTTTAAATGTCTCTAGGGCTCTACATTTCTGGTACAGACTTCTAGCTTGGTGGCCACATCTCCCATAGTGGGTTTTTAGGCAGTTGGCATGCATTAGTAGGAAATTTGATCAGGGCTTTTTTGTCTCTTGTTTTAAACAGCTTTGGCAAAAAACATGTTCATTATTCAGATACAAATAATTCAGCTTTACCTGTTGATGCTGCAACTGCCCCAATGAACACGGAGGGGATGGCCATTAAAAAGCATCCTACTCCAGAGAGGTAGGAGATGAACCTTGCCTGGCTGGGTGAGGCAGAAGACAGCACTCTTTGGAAGAAAGTTTGCCATGGGATGCTCCCAAGCACCTGAAATATTCAGATGTTAACAGCAGTAATTATTGGATTCCTGCTTGCTATATGGTATCATCTATTCATTCAGATGGTTGATAATCTTTCCTGTTATTAAACCCTCTCTTCAAATGCATAAACTTTGCCCAGCTTTAGTCACTGAGGCTGAATATTTCTCATTGAGGGCATCCTTTGTTTTAATTGCAATGGTTGTGAAATTTCGATCAAAACAGGTTAAAGCTTTTGCAAATGGAGAAAGTTGAGAAATAGGTTCTCTGCCATGGTAAAGGAGAGTCAGAGGAAGGACAGCTGAAGATAAGTTTTTCAAGAATGCAACTTTTGTCAAAATCTGCCTAA
Organism: Meleagris gallopavo; assembly: GCF_905368555.1. Lineage (NCBI taxonomy): Eukaryota > Metazoa > Chordata > Aves > Galliformes > Phasianidae > Meleagris > Meleagris gallopavo. Next base: position 183,395,472 of record NC_139404.1, on the reverse strand, counting down.
AGTTAACTAGAGTATAACTTATATAAAAAAATCATAATAAAATGTGAATAATTATTTTCACTTGCTTAACAGACAAATTGCATCAGATGAAATCTGAAGATTCTGTCCTCACCAAGCAAAGACAAGCTTCTGTGTGTTCACATTACCAATCTAGTGAGATTGTAACAACCCACTGCAGTCCTGGCTATATTGGTAGCTCAAAAGCAGAGTTGTGCAGTGGAGCCAATGGCATCATTCTTTGCACCATGGTGATGACCTGCAATAGAGCTGTTTTAATAGATTTTCTCAGATAGAGAAAATTTTACGTAAATATGTTAAAAGCACATTATTGAGGCTGAAAAACCAAGATATCAGGTGGTAGGAAGTGCCTCATTTTGTGTCAGGAGTAGAATTAGTTGTCTGGATGGTCTTACTCGAGAGGTATATTCCTTTACACGGATGCAGAATGCTTTCCTACCCCTCCTTTCCTATTCAGAGCTAAGCACTGCCTTTTCCAGGTCCATTCAGTGTGCTGAGGTCCATTCAGCAGAATGGCTGAGAGAAAGTTTTATACCTCATCCTGCCCCTGCCCAGTGCATTTTAGTACTATTGGAAGAATCCATAAGCTTTCCATACAGAAAATCCCATATAATTACTTCTCAGAATCACTTGTCCAAGAAAATATTCCATACCAGGTAGAAGAAGTCATCCAGCCACCTTCCAAGATACTGTTTTTCTATTTTTCCAATCCAGGGGTCTTGGTAATGTTTATGAGTTGCAGTGTAGTAAATACTTTCTGTTGCAGAGTTTATCAGGGCAAAGGGAATACAGACCAACTAGGATAGAGATTGAAATAGTTTAACATTTCTTCAGGATCCTTGTTCTAGGAAAATTTATTCAGACATTGAAATCCAGTTAACGTGTAGAGTATAAAGCTACATAATCTTAAACCCAGACTTGGAGCCTTCCTTTCCCCACTTTCCTTACTCTAAGTCTACATGTTTCTGGTTCATGACATCATCAAGTATATGAATCACTTCAGTAGACAAATCTGTCTCATTTCCAGCCAAGATTGTCCTAGACGAGCTCTGCTGACCTTACTTGAGAGCAGCTTGTCATCCAGCAAGGCCAATAGCTTGTGTCAGCAATGTCTAAAATGCATAAGAATTTTAAGACCTTTCAGGAGACTTGTTCTGAAGAGGATAAAGAAATAATACTGATCAAATTATTTTCATGAAGACATGCTGAAAAGAGAAAGATTTTGTCCCTTGGTTAGGAAAATGGTAACAAAGAAATGCACAGGACTTGCCAGGCTGAAGGTAACGAAAACCAACTGGATGACATCTGTGTATGCAACAGAGTAGAGGCCTCCCAGTAGAGTGTAGAGTATGACTGTGCATGCTGAGAGGGTAATAGCTAAAGAGCCTCCGATATCCAAGATGACCCTCATTGTTGCTCCTGCAGACAAGGACAGCAGTCAAATGTTTTAATGGAGATTTCATACATGTAGAATACAGAGTAAATAAGGATACATCACTCTCTTGAAGTCAGCACACCATGTTGGTGGAGGAGTGCATGATCTAGCAGAAAGCATGCAGTGAGGACCCAAGGGAGCCCAGGTACCCTTCCTACATGGCCTTAGCCCAGTCAGTTTGACTCCTTGCACCTTTTCTCCCACAGACAAGATGAAGGTACTAAATCATATTGCCAGAACCTTCAGTTACAATATCATGGATACTGCCATTTAAGAGAATATTTTCCAGAAATTGGAAATATTTTTGTTCCTCTCAGAAAAAGAGACATGAAGCACAACTTTCCACAGTTTAGTCCAACTCAGTTACCACATGTGTACTTTACTCTGTGATTTGTGTCATATGAATTTCAATAAATATAACAGCAAAATTGTTACTTACCCAGAGATGCCAGGATAGCTGCAAACCAGAACACCTCTCCGAGCAGTGGAGGAATAAAAAGTAAGCTTCCCATCATGTTCCCGTATGCTTCCTGAAGGGGATCCATCACTGTCATGTAATTCTTGGATCTCATTGGATTTACAAAGAAGAAACCACCTACCAGAAGAGTTTACATTTTAATAGAATTTTGAGCATATTATACAATGTAAGAATGCTACAGCAGTTGAATATATTTCAAATTTGTATAGTGAGTGTGAAATTCATCCTCAATGGAACCTATGGAATGATACAGCAAAGACCAGGAAATGATCCAGTTGCTTAAATGGGGGATTTCATCTATCTGAGAGATTCTAGGTCATCAGGCACATCTACAGCTGATAGGTATGGTCCTCCACTTTTGGTACTCGTACATGTCTCAGGAGTAGCTGCTGGAATCCAGGCACAAACCTCTAGGGCATCCCTGGACGGGGCTCTGAGCAACCTGATCTAGCTGCAGGTGTCCCTGTTCACTGCAAGAGGAGATGGATTAGATGACCCTTCCAACTCAAACAATCCTATGATTCTATAGACTTAAGACTGAGTTGAAATCTTGATTCATTGAGCATTTGAAGGACATTTCCATCGACTGTAACAGAAATTCAGAAATTAGCTCAGAGCACACCTATCCAGACTTGGTCTGTCTTCATCTCCAATGACCAACCTACCTGAGACACAGTCTCCTGAAATGCTTCCCATGGAACACGTCAGAGGTGTTGAATATTTGGCGAAAAATAGATGAACTTCTGTCCTTGTCCATGTGATGCAACATGTTGATATAACTTACTTTTCTAGTTACATTTTCATTTAGGTGTCTTTACTGTCCCTTCCCAGAATTATATTGTTTTAATCTGTGCACCGAGCTGAGTTTCACCCACCCTCATCTAAATATTAGTCTTCAGTCATACAGCCATCTCATTAAAACCAAAAAGTACGTATTGTGCCTAACCCCGAAGCCAACAGAACTGCTTGTCTGGGCACTGCTGACCTGAGTAAAGATTGCAGGATTAGACCTGCACTCCCCAGTTTCATTAGTAAGAATTGCTCACATAAGAAATGCTGGCAGTATATTTCCAAGCCTGATTCATATTCACGTCAGTTGGACTCTTTTCTCTGACTTGAGAATAAAGGCTATTGTTCCTTTAGAAATCTCTGTGCAAAGGTCTGCACAGGTCTTCTCGCTTTAATCTTCCAGTGTCCATAGAGTTATGGTATAACTCACTGTGGACTGGAAGAAACCTCAATCTCAGCAAGAACCTCAGTGCAAGCACAGTAATTTCTGGGTATTGGAACAGATGTAGGAAACTGCAGACTTGATTGGACCAGAAACCAGTGGGTCTCAGTTTCAACAAAACTGTGAACAGCTGTTGAGTGGGACGCAGCTGGATGCATCACCAATTCACCCTGAGATAAGGCTTCAGTGGCAAAATCACAAAGGTTCATCACAGAAAAATTTCACAGGAAAAAATCAGATGATACTGATACTCTCAGTAGTTGGTGACTAACAGACTACAGTAAAAAGTTACATCCACATATACACAGGTTCCCAAAACTATCAGATGAGATTTTTGTAGCATAAATTGCTCCAAGCAGACAGAGCTCTACACCAGCTCCGAGCTACCTTGATTCCTTATGTTTCTGTTTGGAAAGCAGCAACATCAATACTTATTCTGGGTTTTTTTGAAACTGGAGGAACAAAATCACATTTAAAATACTCTACACTCTGTTACGCAATTTAATGCACTCATTCGGTTTTGTTCCCTGATTCTTTACCAATAAGAAGGGACAAGGCAAACCCCACAGGCGCTTGGACCCACAGCAGTCCTTTGGAAGGCAGGTAGACAATTTCAGCTGTGCCATTGATGTATGCTCCTCCAACCCAGGTGGCTGCAAACATGAAAGACACAAAGGTAAATCTTGTGGTGCACATCTTCATCTTGTCCTGTGGGACAGTGCAACCTTGTAAACCATTTTCTTATACAAGCAGTTAATCACACTCCTAGTTTCTGATACAAATCTCACCCCAGAGTGAGCACTCATCATGCCTGCTGAGGGAAGGTAACTGTTAGAGTCTCAATCTAAATAATTCCTGAGTTCAAAAAGAATTCATTCACAGAAAAGCTCAGTGTTCAGGTATTTAAAGGCAATCTGAATATGCTCATCTTGCATTTCATTTTTTTCTCACTGGAAGACTTTTGCTAGAACAAAGAGAATTGTGTTTGGTATTCTGCTGTGGCTGATAGGCCATCCTTCACGAGTACTGCTTACTCTGGGAATGAAGTAGACACTAGGAAAGGAAATGCAAGCAGGCACTGCAGTTAGCAGAGCAAACTTGCAGCCTGGACTTAGGTGTCTTACTCAGACAAATATCACCTGAGCTGCCTTTGAAAGAAAAAAAAAAGAAAAAAAAAAGGCAGAAAAGCAAATTTCAGCTGATGCCAGGCAGCAAGAAGAGAAGATGGAAGAGGAGGGCAGCGGAGAGGGAAGGGGGGAAAACTTCACCTTGTAGCTCCCAGCAAGTGCTCAGTGCCAGGAACAGTTTGTTTCAACTGGTTTGATCCCGGAGAAAAATGCTGGATAACAGAAACTAGTTCAAGATTAAGACCACAAGTCTTCCTTAATGAAAAGTGTCACATTCTTCAGGCACTCTTAAATTAAACTCTCCAGCTCTTAACTAAACTCCTAAATTAAGCTCTTTAATTTAATCTACATAAACATGAGGTTCTGCTCAGTGTGAAGAGGTTTGGAAGAATTCATCCCCAAATGATTCATGAAACCATACTCCTTTTAAGCCACACTCAGGTAAAATCTGCCCTGACATTAAAGGCAACTTGCTTTGAAAAGAAAACGGCCCCCAGATTTGTGTAGTGCATGCATTTTAAGAAGAATAAGTTTTAAGAAGAAGTTAAAAGTCCTTTAAGAAAGCTTACCAGTTGCAGTAAACAATCCAATGCAAACATTTATATTCCTGCCTCCAACGATGGCCATTTCAGTTGGGTTTTGATTCTGCTGCTTCTTTCTGCTTTTCCACGAAGCCCAAATTCCAGCAGCTAAAGTGAACGTAAAAAATACACTCAAAGATACCAATCCTGGTATATTTAGAGCCATTTTCTGTTGTTTAATTTAGGTCTTAGATATGGATAGTGGATTGATGGCTATATTCTTTGATAGTCACAGAAAAAAAAAAAAACAGAAAAAAAAGATGAGTGTTGCCTTGTAAACTGATGAGTATTCGTTTCTTGTCCTTTGCAGGAGATGAAACAGAGATATAAAACCCAAAGTTGAGAAGTGGCAGTTTTTCTGTCTTCCTCTTTCTTCAGGAAATACCTAAATCTTTCTTTTATGAGGAGTGGGGAATAAGAGAGCAGGAATTACTGCTGGTAACAGCCAATGAGCACTGATGTGAGGGGTAATAAGCTTGGCTTAAAAGAGGGGAAATGTTATATTTTGTCTGATATGCAATGTTATGAAAATAGTCCATATTTCTCTAGGTTCTAGGTCCAAGGCTAACACAGCAGATAGGGCTGAGGCTGCGTCTTTCAAAGCTGTCTGAACTAAACCTACAATAATAATCAAAATAAGCCCAGGGAGTGGGGAAAGGAGATTTACTGCTGACCCACCGAAGGCACTGCTTTCTGAGATACGAAGGCAGCACATCTTCATTTCATAGAGTCATAGAATGGTTAAGGTTGGAAAAAACCTCCAAGATCATCCAGTCCAACCATCAACCCAACTCCACCATGCCCACACACCACATCCCTCAGTGCCACATCTCCACATTTCTTGAACACCTCCAGGGACTGTGACTCCACCACCTCCCTGGGCAGCCTCAACACTCTTTTGAGAAGGATGTAGAACAGTTGTTGTAGGACAAAATGTAAGTGAGAACTTTACACACTGAGATGAAAGAGACTAGAGAAAAAGTGTATGTAATGTAATTGAAACTGGGGTGATTTTGCTGATATGTAGTGTCTACAAGAAGCATTGTACAAGCATGAAATTGCATTAAGACCAATTCGCCACTGAGTCTGTTGTTGTGCTCTTTTGCCACTAGGTGACTCTCAGTTATTGCATCTATTTTATAAAAAGAAGGAGAAGGGAGAGGGAAAAGGGAAAAGGGAAAAGGGAAAAGGGAAAAGGGGAGGAGAGGAGAGGAGAGGAGAGGAGAGGAGAGGAGAGAGAGGAGAGGAGAGGAGAGGAGAGGAGAGGAGAGGAGAGGAGAGGAGAGGAGAGGAGAGGAGAGGAGAGGAGAGGAGAGGAGAGGAAGAGGAGAGGAGAGGAGAGAGGAGAGGAGAGGAGAGGAGAGGAGAGGAGAGGAGAGGAGAGGAGAGGAAGAGGAGAGGAGAGGAGAGGAGAGGAGAGGAGAGGAGAGGAGAGGAGATGTCCCTGAGATGTCTGTATGGGAAAGCAGATATTATAGAGCACCTGCAGTCAGGATATTCTAGGATATCTTCATTGACACAAAGGATAAATACTTGAGATACTCAACTGTCCCAGCCTGTGGTTTCCAGCCCAGATATAGAATCACATCCTTAGCCCTGGCAGCTACAGCACCAGGCCATTTGTCTCTGAAGCAGTTTTTCAAATATTGTGCTTGGTCTACAGTTTTATTACTGTGCCAAGGTAATCTCAGGAACACTTTCTCTCATTTATTATCCTAACAAGGAGTATTATCTCTTCTGACCAGCAAAGCTTTGTATCTGGCTGATCTTCTGCATCAGTTTCAGCTGTAGGAGGAAGAGAAGAATTCAACTTTTTTTTTTTTTTAATCCCTGTAAATAGTTGGTCATTATATCTGTCTGAGTTTTGACTGTAATTCTTTAGGGTGAAAATATAGATATGAAACGATAGATGTATAGGTAGGTAGTTAGATTGAAGACAGATAAGGGATAAGTAGTAATAAAAGAAGATACAGAAGAATATTGTGAGTTCCTTAGTTTTACTAAATTCTTCATGCGTCCAGTACAAAAAAAGAAATAATTATTTCCATTTTGGAAAAAAAAGGGAATCAGTAGCAACACCAATTCTAGTTTGAAGCCATGAGCCATTTAGGTCACACAATCAAAGCAGAACACAATTTCAGAATAGCAATATTTAATATTTACATATGTCAGTGAAACCAGTGATTACAGAGGTGTCCCCATTAACATACAGACACAACACTAAGCATCCCTAGGGCAGGACAGCTGGGAACAAACAGATGGCAGCAGTACATTTACCTTTCCGTGGGATGCTAGATACAGATGGGTATCTTTCCTTGTACTGGTCCTGCTGCAGCACAAACTGAATCTCTTGTTGAGATAAGAAACAGGGTGAAAAAACTTCAAGGATGAGGGCAGGACTGATGTTTAAGGGCTGTGAAGATCTCATCACTCCTGTCTCTCAATCTGACTACATACTGAGCATCCTTCTGGCTGCCTCCTTGACTTCCTTCACAGTTGAATCAATTGGTGTCTGTTTTTTTTGTTTTGTTTTGTTTTGTTTTTTATGGTGGTATTGCCCAGGCTTTGCTGCTTACAATGCACATCAGATTTGAGGTCACCTGGCAAGTTTGGATGCACCTAAATCACACTGGCAAACCTCAACGAGTCTTACACTCTCTTTACAACAGGTATTTTAAACTTCATAGATCAAGCTGCTTGCTTCCAGGGGTGAAGTTATGCTTCAAGGAAGTGTCCAGGTGCTCCTCTTACTACTGACATTTCTTTCACCAGTTTTTGCAAAGGGTTCGTGTGCTGCATTAGAGGATGGCACATATGGCCATGTATGTGTGTAGAAGGTCTGGCTGTGCACAGAAGGCTTTCTCTCATGCTACAATACAGAAATATGAACACTTGAATGAGAAAACGTAAGTGCCACTTTTTGGAAAATGGATTCCAACAGTTTTAGATATATTTAGGTTTTCATAACTCTCTACAGGCATTCAGGATGGATAACAATTTTCTTACAGTTTGCCTGACTCGGTGAAGTCAGGGGCATGCCCAAGAATAGCCTTTGAGGAAGACAGTGACGCGATGGGGATTCTGAAACTTGCCAGTCATGGGCTTTGGCATGAAAGGCTTGACTGCGAATGATGGTGGAGAATTACACAGATCCTCCTTGGGATTACTGTTGCTATAACAGTAAGACTTACGCAATTTGCTGCCTTTCAGATTATATCTCTGATTTGTTACTGTTGTGCTGTGTGTAATTACTCGCCTTATTCATTTAATGTTTTTCTTTACCAGTTAATTGCTCATGCATGTGATCTATTCTACAACAGCCCTACAAAGCTGTGCAGAATTTAGTGAGATTTCTACACAGTCTTGTGAGGGCAAAATTGATGCTGAGGTTCTCCTTTGCACTTAGTTAAACTCTTGCTCCAAAATATATGGTCTACGTTGACCAAAATGGTCTTCCAGGGCTACTGCATGTAGCAGTAGCACCTGAAGAATTGGGCTTTGGTGACAGCAAGATAGCAAAGAAAGGGATTTGGATCCAGGGTGCCTGAAGGAAGCTGAAGTCTGTGTGCTTCATTTGACTCTGCAGTGCTGTGGGTGCAACTCAATATATTCTCTGTGGATCCTAAAGTAAAACTGGGTTCCTGGGTAGCAAGTTAAGAGGAACACACGTGAGCTCAAGGTAAGTCTGGAGAAGGCAGGAAACTATTTTCATCCAGGCAGAGCTATTTACATCTTGCTTTGTGCAGTTGATAAATGCACACATTGTCAGTGATTTGGTTTCCCATGAACACAAGAGGGCAAATGGTGAGCTTCTGTGTGGGGACTTTACTTTATACATAAACATGGCAGACTGGACCAGACAGATCTGTGTTTCTGACTCTACCTGAGTTTCAGCAGGAGTATTTAGACAGATGAAAATCTGGAGTCTTAGATGTAAATGACCTAGCCATTTTCAACCTTGATTTCTTCATTTAAAAAATCCATTTTACCCCCCCTGAAGCTGCTGAACATTTGCGGGTTTCTTTGTTCCCCCTCATAAATACAGCACAATGCATCATTTTTGTAATATATGACTTTGCAGCTCAAGGCATGTCTTGGTATCCCCTGCAGGTGGTTCACATTCCCGAAATGTTTGTCTGAAAGGCAGTGAATGAAAAATGGTTAATTAATATTCCAGAGGGATATCAGGCTTCATGCAAGCATCTTGTACAATGAAAGCAAAGATTGGAAAGGAAGCAGTGGTGATAAATGAAATGGGAAATAAGTTTTCTACTGTTTTGTAAAATGACACTTCTACTACCAATTACAATTCCTCTATTTCTTATATTTCCCATCTGCACATTTTTGGAGGGCCATTACACTTTATCCAAAAGTCTTCTTGAGCAGGAACACAAATGTGCAACTGAATATGGGAAGTATCACACTTCTCAGCTATTCTGAAATATCTGAGAGCTGAGTTATCCCAGTCTACACTGAGATGGAGACTGATAATGGGCAAATGCATCTGAGCTGCTTCTGCTTTCCAGAGGTATTCAGTTCGGGTTTGTGCATCTCTCTCTGATTACCTACCATTACCATTAAAGAAGTGGTAAGAATGTAAAGCTCTCTGCTATCTTTTACTGCATACCAACCTTTCTTCTCCTCATACATGTGCCACACACAAAGCCAATTAGTCCATTGGTGACTTGAATTAAGCAAAGAATTGCTTCAATCACACCAATGGCCAGGAGAACAGAGAAAAGGACAATATTCCAAAGGATGATATTTTCAGGTTCTTTGCAAATGCTCCATGTTGTCTGGTTGAACAAATAATTGTATCTGTTATAAAGAAGAATAATTGGCAGAGTATTAGAAAATATGAATTTGAGAATGCTTTCACCTGTATGCCATTATAGAACAACTTGGCATTTTCTGGCTTTACATTTTTTGAATTTGTTTGCACAGTGTGAAAAGGGAGTCTCTGCAATTGGTAAATCTGGTGATTCTCTTTAGGATTCCCTTTGCAGAGGTGCAATTAATGACTATACCCATGCTTTTCTGCATGCTTATAGCACTGCTAAAACCTAAGGGGAAAGGTATCTAATGATTTTAAAATATTTCTCCATATTCTCCTTTTCTGCTGAGGTATGTCAGCCCATCCATCATCTCTAGGTCTGGCTTGAAGAGTGTCATTGCCAAGTTTGCCTTTAAAGGATCAAAGGAGATTTTTGTTTTACTTCTCAGAAGTAGGCAGAGTAGACTCAATTCATGTTGATTTAACAGATTAATATGGCATAATTATCAAATACTTCCTCTTGACTCTGATGATAGTCACAGCTCATCGCTCAGCTGCCTTTTGAAGGCATGGTGCGACATGCACAAGGGGTTGCTGACAAGCACAATGGGAGAAACGTAGGCATTTTGCCTATAGGTAAGCTCTTGGCCAAAGGGATGACCAGCTGGAACATGCCAGCTCAGAGGAGCATGAGTTTGGGTGTAGACAGTGTTGACCATCTGTTCACTTAAAAAAAAAGTTTTCTGTGAAAAGAAGAACAGTGAAATCAGAGAACACAAACTGAGAGGAGCCTGTAAGTCATACTCACTCTAGAGTGTTGTTTCTGAAAGGATAGAGGTATTCTCCATCACCCGTGTCACACAGAGGGCCCCCAATCAACCCCATTGAGGAGAAGACTGCGCAGTACACTGCTCCTGCAAACCCCAGCAGAGCCAGAAGCACTGACAGCAGCATCTGAAAGGGAGAAGACCTTCATTAGCACACACTCACAGGCTCCAAATATCATGGAAAACTTACGTTGAATGGGAAGGAAGCTATCTGTTTCCTACTATATGATAAAAGTCATAGGATGATATCTGTGGAATAAAAGATAGTTGACTTCTAACTAGTTCAGCTATCCTAGATATTAAAAGTTTTCAGATTGTATGTGTTTTACTTTTAAAAGTAGGTAAGACCAGAGATTTAATTTTTCTTAATTTTATTGTTATAAATCTGATGAGCCATGAATGAAACTGTGATATGATGTGGTCTATTTCATATGCCTTGTCATTCCAAATTATTCTCCCAGAGCACCTCTCTCAGCCCTTGAACCAACTGAAGAAAGCAGTTTCTGAACCAGGTATGAAAGCAGTGAAGTATGCATTAATAATATTTTGCCAATTGATGAGAAATGTAACAGTCTTTCTTATTGCTGCTTTCCTTCATTTTGCAATAGCTTGAAATGTGGTAACCACCACTCATGTTGAAAATTCTGGTCCACGTGGCAGTGAATAAATGGTGGCTTCAAATGAATAGGCTGCCCAGAGAGCTGTGGTGCCCCATCCCTGGAGGTGTTCAAGGCCAGGTTGGATGGGGCCTGGGCAGCCTGAGCTGGTGGGGGGCAGCCAGCCCACAGCAGGTTCCCTGAATGAGCTTTAAGGTCTCTTTTAACCCAAACCATTCTGTGTTTCTACGATAGTATTTTGGGTACCCTTTTTTAGGTATTTTCTCCATTTATCTCCATGGTCTGTTTGACTTAAGTCAAAAACTGGCATAAATTGAGAATTAACCCTTCTCAATGTAATGTTGGTTTTAATAATTAAATACATAGAAAGCTATTTAATTTCAAGTGTATTTCAGATCTTATGTCAACCAGTAGTACATCAGGTGCCAAGATTTTCAAACAAAAAGAGATACTTTCGCATTTTAGATTTGTAGAATTTTAACAAATACTAATCATGTTTTAAAAACACATTTTGTTTATAATATGCTCTTTATTTTCTCTATAAGCTGTCAGGAGCATATTCCTTTGGAGGCAGAACACATCTTTTAGACAGCATTCTCAGCCATAGGGGTTTTGGGCAGTTTTGTGTGGAGCCAGGAGTTGGACTCAGTGATCCTTGGTGGGTCCCTTCCAGCTTGGGATATTCTGTGTTTCTTTACCTCCACAGAACTGTTCCCTTTGTTCTGGGGCAGATTTCCACTAATGTATGGGATGTATTGCTGTCTGTAAATAGGAATAAGACACTCAGGCAGGTGCTACTAGTGTTGCATCTGGGACAGGCAACCCACTAGTTCAGTGAAGAGTCCTTAACAAAGCTTGTGGTTGTTCACAGCTCCGCCAAGAAGAAGAGAGAAGAAACCCTGTGGCCTAAGGGTTAGGGCACAAGCAAGTCTGAGGAAGCACATGGAGAATACTCCCATCCATGACTTGGGATGGAAGCCAGGCACCTCAGGCCTCCATTTCCCCATAGCCAGCAAATCCCAGTGACAACTATCAGTCCAAAAGGAAGGTCCTAATGTCAGCTGCTCTGCAGAGCTCTGTATTACAGAGTCAAATGGAAATATCCACTGTCCACTCTGGAGATTTATGACACAGTCTTGAAAACAATTCCCTATACAGGCATGTTCAAGCTGGTGGATGCAGTTTCCAGCTTGCCGGAGGATGACATTACTGCTTTTTGTACATTCTTTCACAGAATCACAGAATCACATTCTTGCCTGTTGTCAGCCTGTGAATTGACTCATTTTGTGTGTTCTTCACCTCTATAGCAATCCCTGGATTGCAAATTGCTGGGGTATCTTGGGAAACTTATTTCATCATACTGATCCACAATTCTGTCTGATTTTTGCCAAGCTGGATGCTCTTGTCTTTATCCGCACAGTGGCTGAGTTGTGTCTTACTGGAGGGTTATGGTCAGCAAAATGTAGGCAGTCTGGTATTGTCCTGGATCAAAGCAGTGCCTGGGTTGTAGCTGATGCCTTGTCTCTCATAATAAGATCACCAGCTGTGCTTCGCAGTGACGGTGAGTGACTGATACTGCGTCTGAAACTCCTACCTGAGCTGAACCATTACTCCCTGTCTGTTTTCTCCTTTACTTCATCTGTGAGTTCTACATCTTGGTTAAATGACTTCGTTTATGATTATGATTACTTTTATCTCAGCACAACAGACCCATTGACAATTATGATAAAGAAAGACAAATGCTTTCTTTCTATTACTGTTTTAGAGTGGTTAATACTAGTACTGGTAGTACTAGTAGTATCTGTTGGGGCTAGCTTTCATGATTGTTCTTAAACACAGGATTTTCTCCTTTGAAATCTCTTGGCTTCATGCTTGGCTTCATCTCACATACTTCCTTTACTGTGCCTATGATCATATAGCCAAAGGTTTACTTGTCACTGAAGGGGACTCAGCTGCAGTTGTTTCTGCAGTGTAGCTGTTGAACTGGTTCTTCTTGGTGTTTGCTAGACACAGCTGCCCACTAATTCTATGGTTCTGGAGATTTTGGGGATTGTTGCACATTGTATGGAAATCCAATTTTGTTAATTGTTTCATCATCTCAACTGTTCATCATTTACCCTTGTTATACATTTTCACTTATCACTTTTATTTTATATATATATATATATAATTTCCTCATTTGTTTTTCAGTTACAGTATTAAGTCTAAGCTGGGATGCTTGAGTTTGTATAAATTCTTATTTTCTCATGGTGTTGGCCTGACTACTTCCTGAAAATATTTTGCTATCATTTTTGCTGATTTTGCTGACTGTTTTTACTTTCTTCTGCAGTTTCAATGCTTTATTCTTCACATAGTTAGTCTGTCTGTGTTAGCTAATGAAGACTTTTAGCATTCATTCTTTGAGCATTTGCACCAGCTGCTTTGGTGAAGTTTCTTGTGTCCCAGGTGGTACTGCTCTGCACTGCTCCTTTTTGCCCTGTTTTTCTGTTTCCAAGTTTGTTTTTGTTGTTTTTTTTGTTGTTGTTGTTGTTGTTTTTCAGGAATTAATAAGCTATCTGGATCTGGATATCTTGCTTATCTAAGTTGGTTGGTCTGGAAAGCTGTTATAGTTATTCTTGTTCTATTAGTAACTGCTAAGGAAGGTGTAGTGGGACGTGCTGACGTATGTTTGCTGAGGCAATGACATAAGCTGTTTTTCAAGGGGCTTTTTTCCTTGTGCCAGTGCTGCTAATGCTGTCAGTGGTGTACATGCTAAGCTGCAGGACACTGAACACTTTCTACATCTCTTACTTTTCAAAATCTTTACTTCATAATGCAAGAAGAAGAAGCCATCTAGATGCATCGGCCAGCAACAATTTTAAATGGATTAATAAAAAAATTACTCAATGCAGCACATAATCACTATGAACTGGAGAACAAAAAAGATGAATAAAACAATGAGAAACTAGTAATTATTATTACTATTGTTGTTGATACTTAGCATGGAAAGACTGTGATGAAGTCTGGAGTTATTAAACTAGGAATTGCACAAATGATCATAGGACAGAGTCTCAACCCTGAGGAAAATGGTAATGTTCTGATTGAGTAATAATTCGAAGTACTATGGGTTCTCCAGCCCTTTTTCTTTTTCTTTGAAAAGCCATGCTGAGCATTGTCTAAGTGACCATTTTACTTCTAAGGTACTTAAGCAGAAACTATCCTTGGACCTCAGTGATGCCTGAGCAGCTGTATTGAGTGTTATTTCTCTGCCAGTGGGTGGAAGATGGTGGACAAGCCACCAAGACCTGCGGACCTCATCTCAGATCCTCTCAGAACTGCTACTGTGCATGTTTGAACCAGTCCCAGAGCTCCTCTGCTCTACAGAGCCTGGTGACTCACAACATTCCCAGCTTTGGTACACAGCCCATATTGACAGGGTGTCTGAGCAACCTTGTGGGTCTCTGCGCATTTCTTCCCACTATCCCCAAAGCAAATTTTTGCTAAGATTTTTTCTCCTGAAGAAACACATCATTGGTCTTCAGATCTCCCTACAAAAGTTACCTCTTTTATAGAATTGTAGAATATCTCAAGTTGGAAGACACCTACGATGATCATTAAGTCCAACTCCTATGTTTCACACTGCTTAGAAATCACTTCTCCCCAGGGGCTTTGCAGGGAATATGCTCTTTAATGTCATTCATAGCAGCTTGTTTTTTGCCTGTGCACCCATCTCGTATCTATGTTGGGCTACATGCTGTTTATGCAATTGGATGGCTTGTACAGCTACTTTCGTTTCCACTGTCAAGAAGTGGGCAATTTCCATGGTCATGGAAGTCAGATATTTCAAATCTTTTGAAATTTTGTCCTCATCAAGACTTTTCGCTAGTGTAGGCTGAGAAGCTTCATCATCTGGCCATTGGCTCTCTTTCTACAGATAGAGCAGAACACAAACCATTTTCTCAGTGATGTTTGTTGTATGCCTCTATAACAGCAAATTAAAATCATAGAATTGTAGAATATCCTGAGTGGGAAGGGACCCATAAGGATTATCCAGTTCAAATAAGGCAGAGGAAGAACAGTTTGCCCATTGCCTATCAGTGCTGGGAAAGTATAGACAGGATATCTAGCCACCAAGGGGCATAGCTGGGACATCTCAGACATCAAAAGGAGGGTGGTGGTGAGCAGAGGAGCATGTGGAGGTCTGCAGATGTGGGCTACTGGCAACACCGTGATACCGCAGGAGTCAGTGCGAGGAGGGAGAAACACAGCCTGTCCTGGGACTTTGACTTTTGCTGTGTACTGCTTATTGTTGGGAAGAAGGGAGACTGGAAAGCTCACATCCCAGCTCTGCAGTTGGCCTGCTTGTCCATCATTAGCAAATCCTCCTTGATGTGAACATGACATTCAGTGAAATCAATGTAATGGCTTGTCCTTTGGGACGTACTCACTGATGTCCTAATGAAGAATGTTATTTTTGTGTTATTCAAGTCAACTAAGTAAATGAAAAATCTTGAAGAGGTAAAGATTATTTCATGTATCAAACTAAACATAAATTGGAGAGTACAGAAGTGCTTTATTGCATGGAATCTCTTACTATAGGTCGCTCTTGGGGAGGATACAGACTGAAAAAAAAAACACATAAGTCAGTTTATTCCTGCTAATGATGATGGCCTCAGAGAAGTCTGTGCCCTGGGCATGAAAATTAATGGACATGTCTGTATAATATGCTGCTTTATAATTTTCTTAATTATCAAGAGAAAAAGTCTCTCTGGCCTTTGGATGACAGAGAGTTCAAGTTGCATTTGCACCTCTCATGTACACAGCCCTTGAGCAAATGCATGCTATGGGTGAGAGCCTCCCATGGGGACCAGCCCTTGGGAAGCAGTGCTGGTTCCTAAGTGCCAGCCGTGGAAGCTCTGGCTTTTGGCAGGTGCCCTATCTGCCCATACAGAGGTGAGTAGGGATAAATCTATGGAAAAGAAAATTGCCATGGAGGAGTTTAAAGGAAAGAGGACCATCACTTCAAGCAGGAGGAAGCAGGAGACATGCTTTACTTTTTGCAAGGTGAGGTGAAGTATCTTTGCTTCCCCTACCCTCAGTGCTGTGGCTAAATGCCCCAGTACCTGCCTGGCTGAGTACAATTCCCGTCATATCAGTGTCTGCAATATCATTACATTCTTGTTAGCTAAATGAGCTCTTAGCCCCAGCCCAGAGACGCTGCAAATCAAGCTCTTCTTCTGCTTTTCCATGACTTGGCTGCTGATGGTGGTGTGACGATTTGTTATTTTACATTTCCACCTGCTGAGCAGCCATTTCAGAGCTATTGTGCAAACCCCACAGCACCATTTCAACACATCTACTTACCCCACATCTGTTAGCGCAACATCCTGCTCCGCCTGCTCCCAGCATCATGAATGCTGGCAAAACAACCTGCGAGAAAAGCATAAGTTGGATTGGCTCACAGTCCTTCTGCTTGGGTGGCTGTTGAAGTCTAGGAGCTGAAGCACCACGTTCCTCAAATGCAAACTACCTTCTAGCTCATCTCTGTGAATTACACCAGTTGAGGTGCCCGTGCTTGCTGAAAGTAACTAAGGAAGAAGAGTGGCATTACAGTTGCCTGGCAAGCTTCTAACGCAGTAATTCTGCCTGCTAAAGCTATCTGAAGCTATACTGCTTATTTTTAGCAGGAGATTGTTTGGTTTTGTTCTGACAAAATATAATTTCTGCTCTTGAAATATTTCCTCCTGCTCCACTATTAGAGTTTGCTACTGGAGCAATGGAGATAGGAGGCCAATTATTTTGCCTTTTGCTGGTCTCGAACTTGAATTTCCATCCTCCACCTCCCATTTAAGTGCTAGGAAGGCTGCACTGGTCAGTCAGTCTCTCTCCCTGACCCAAGCTGGGACTGCTCCAATGGATGGGCCTGGAGGAGTATCTGTAGGAAGCAGGCTGTGGTCAGATCATTGGGATTTAGATAAAGCCATCCACATTTTGCTTGCATAAGCCATAGTCATGATTTGTGCCATGCCCTCCTTCTTCTTCCTCAGTTGAATGTTTTATCCTGTGGGATACTGCCTGAGCTGGAATGGGAATTTTGAATTTTCATGAAAAAAAAATATAATAAAGATAAACATGTTATCTTGAGAGAGTAAAAATTTCCATGAGCCAAAACAAAACCCTTCCCTCTTGACTTTCACTTTAGTAGAATCTAAAGAGATTTCTGTATCCCTGCAGAATAGGGATCATAGACTCACGGAATCATTAAGGTTGGAAAAGACCTCCAAGATCACCTTGTTCAACCATCAACCCATCCTCACCATGCCCACACACCACGTCCCTCAGTGTCACATGCACACAATTTTTTTGTGTGACTCCACCACCTTCCTGGGCAGCATGTGCCAGTGTATCACCACTATTTCTGAAAAGAAATTTTTCCTAATATCCAGTCTGACCCTCCCCTGGCACAACTTTAGTTATGGTCGTTTAAATTCTTTATGCATCCTGGTCTAAATTATAATTGGGAAATCAGTTTTAAGCTTCCTGAAACACATCTAGCTTTTGTTCTTCGTGCTAAGCTTCCAGAAAACCTTCACAATGGACTTCACTCAGCAGGGAACTCCCAGTTCATATCAGCTTTCTCCATGGTAATCAACAGGTGGATCTGGACAGATACAGTGCAGTCAGCAACCATCTGTATCTCAGGACGTAATGCCACTTACACAGGTGCTCTGGAGATAGGAAAGGCTGCAATTAGTTTGGTAGCCAGAGGGCAAGAAAGCTTTTTATCAGTTTAGCTTTACAGCCAAAGCGCTCCTGCTGCCTTCTGTCTGCCCACCACTATTACTGCATGCATTTCACACAGCTGTGTAAGAAAACAGTATCTTACAAAGTAGGAAATGGTCCCTGTGAAGTTAATGAAAGGAGGAGGAAAGAAAAAAAAAGAAAAAGAAAAATGGAAAAGATGTAAAATCAGCATGAGATGTTGTCTCATGTAGGAGATGAAGAGCCGAATGTTCATAGTGAATGAAGTCCAGGGAATTTATGTGTATAGTGTGAATATCCATTTAAGACTGTGCAGGGCAGTGTTACAAAACCTCCTTAGGCTTGTAGCCCCAAAACATTTCCTGGTGAATTTACTCCTAATTACATTTTATGCTCCCCTCAGGGACAGCCTCCAGCACCTACAGTGATTCTTCAACCACAATGGAGTCTTGCAAGGGTAGAAAAGTGAGATTAAATGACCTTATCCTGAAAATAGCCAACTCTTAAACACAAGTGGTCCCCAAGGCAGTCCCAGTACATTGCCACCTGGCTTTTAGGGGAAGTTAGCACTTCATCCCATTGAATGAGTGTACCCCTTCCTTCAGAACTCTCTCTTCATCAGAGGTTTCTCATCTAAGCTGTAAGCACTTTAATTTATTAGCCTGGCTCATCATGAAGGGTCTGCCTGGCAGCTTTTTTTTTTTTTTTTTTTTTTTTCACTATCTGATTATAAACACCTGCTTTTTGATCCAGGAATGAGAATTTGCTAGATTTGGCTGCTGTCTGTAAAATGAGGACTGCAAGTGAGCCATGACTCAAACAGGCATTTCCCAGTGCTTCACACAGGCTTCCCATCAGTAAGGATGTTACTATGGCACGTGGAGAGAATCTTCATTTCTTTATAACCTAAACTTCGGAAATAAGTAAATGGAAAGGTTTTCATGTCATGTAAATTCCCATTAGAGAAGCAACAGTAGGAGAAAGAAAGAGCGAGACTGGCTGCTCAGCTGAGGAATGTGCTGAAGACCTGGGTATCCATCAGATCCATCAGTGGGTTGATTTTCCAGTTGGAGGCAAGTATATTTTTATGGCAGAGAGCTATGCAGCCCAGTCTTTCTTATTGTGGAGTCAGGATATTGCCTGGGCTCCACTCATGGTGTATTCTTGCACTCTGCTTTACTTCTCCTACGGCCCAGGAGCCAGATGCCATTTTTCCATGCTTCCAGCACCTGAAAGATGGAGCCGATGATCTTTCCCTACTCCACCTGTTGGCATTTCTCATACTGTCTTCTGGAAAACATGTACACTCAATGGCAATATTTGTGGATTGATAATTACTCCTACTGCTGGTGTCTGTGTTGTGAAGGCCAATGCAAATGCTTCCTTCCCTCTCCCTTTGCTGTTCTCATTTTTAAAGTATGCATTGCTGACCACAGGAAAGCCTCTGTGGCAGCCTTAAAAGAAGGCATATTTTGAATGAGCTTGTGATTCTTTCATGCTTGACATTTGCCTTTCCTTTCATTGAACGCCAATGACTCCTGGGCTTGCAGTGATACCAATTTTCCATCAGTCTCTCATGTAGTTCTTCCTTTAAGCTTCCTTCCACACACTCATTGCTTACGTTCAAGCTCCGTGTGAGTAATATGGCTGTGTGACATCCACTGCTTGTCATATGCATGTCACTTGCTCAGCTTTTTGCCTGCATCTGAGTGGATAACTGAAAGAACATGCACAGAGTGGGCTTCTAATGAACTGGAAATATCACTATTCTCAAATATGTTCCCTTCTGGTTACGGATATTCAATTTTTTTCTGAGTTTTGGAATGGAGAACTGGTCACAAAACAGCACGCACAAACCAGACCAAATCCAAGAGGAGCTGAGTGTGGAGGAGTGTGGGAGGCATTTGGGGTTCAAGTCCTTTTCAGCTCCACATTCACACAGTAGTGGCTGGGTCACTAATGAACACCTATCAAAACACATTTCAGTTTTGCCCTTAATATTTTTAGATAGGTTCTGTAAGAATAAAATCAGTGAGAGGAATAAGGAAGGATTGTATCCAAGGTGAAAGCTCACCACCTCTGGCTAGTTTAGGACCTCATCTATGCTTCGACTGCAAAGACATGATCACCCACATCACTGTTGTTCACAGTGGAAAGGCAGTCTTACTCATGATCTGGAGAAGCTGATGTTTATTTCAGAAATAGACTGTATTTCAGAAACTGGGACTTTTTTAGTCTTGAATGCACTTTCTCATCTCTGCACTCTACCTTCCCAGTTAACCTACTCGGATGCTTCTGAAAAGGAATTAACATGATTTTTGTTACATTAGCAGAAGTTCTAGAAAACAAACAGAAGAAACTCTTCTCTCTTACCAGTATTCCAGCTCCCAGAATGCCTTGGAAAAACCAGACCAGATCGGTTATCTCACTGAGCTGCAGAACTTGTCCATTGGGGAAGAACAGGAGGATGTTGGAGACCATAGCACACGCAGCCAGCGGGAACAGGGTGATCCCAATGCACCTCGAACACTTCCCTGTGCACATGGTGGCTCTCTGCTGGGGAAAGATGCAGTAAGGTTTGGATTACTGCTGCACTGGAGGCACAGAATTTCAGCAGTTTTCCTTCTTAGTGAAAGAGGAATCAGTTGTGAATCAAAAAATGTTCTAGTTAAGACTGACATGCGCAGTATTGTCATACAAAGCCTGTTCTCTTCATAGCCTTTATTTAAAATGGAATTATTCCAAACTGGATTGTTTAAATTAGATTTATTTAAAATTACCAGGAATAAACAGATGTTCGTATGAAATGGATGGAGAGTTATATTTCAGTCGTTAACAGGCAATTGCCTGACCATTGGGAACATTGAGAACAGCACTGTGGCCACACAAATGGATACCCTACCTGGCAGATTTTCTGGTGGGACTTAGGCCTTGTGTAGAAGATGAGATGGTGTAGTACCTGATGACCTGGTCTAGTACCAGACCTGGAGGTTAGTGGCCCTGCCACAGACAGGGGGTTGGAACTTGATGATTCTTGGGGTCCCTTCCAACCCAAACCATTCTATGATTTTATGGGTGCACTTCAGTCAAAACTATAGAGACAGTAAGAGGTGGATAAACATGGCTGTTTCCTGTGACATGCTAAATCTACAGATAAGAGTAGATAAGACTATTGGTTATGGGGCTGCTTGGCACGCATGATAAAGTATGCAGAAAAACTGTAAGCACATCTAGTTCCGTGGCTATATGCTAAGGGTAGGTCAGAGAGCCATTCCACCTCATTTTCAGAGATCTGACTTAATGTGCAAAACTGCAGCTTAACATTTTACAGTGGTCAACATTTTTTCTTTTAAACCCAAAGAATCATTTTTTGCAAGCAAAGAATCATCACAGATAAGGCTTTGGTTGGAAGAGATCTCTGCAGGTCTCCAGCCCAACCTCCTGCTGAAACCAGGGCTGCCACCCTGGTGGCGCTAGGTATCTGCATTGGCCCTAGCTTTGTGTGGCTGAGCCTTGAAAAGCCCCAAGCATGGAGTTATGATCACTACTTTTGGTGATTTGTTGCAGGACTGCCACATCATCTGAGTGAAAACATCTTTCCTCATGTCTTATATGAACTTCACAAGCTGGAAACACTGCTGTTGCTCCTTATTTTATCCTCTCCTACCACTCCGTCACCCTTGTCACTCCCTCTAGTAGTGGTGTAGGTTGCTATTAGATTCCCCTTCACCAAACCAAACAACTCCAGTTCCTACTACACCCAAGCTGCGATCTATAGCCAAAGAGAAGGCCGATCAGTTCAAAACTGGATCCATATACATTTCTCCAAGTAAGACTGGGAGATTCAGACTCCTGGAAACTGATCACAACTTCTTCATGATCAGGAAGTGTAGCCTGGAGATAAGAATGATCTGGAAAGACCATACTGTGACCTTTCAGTATTTAAAAGGGCTTATAAGAAAGATGGAGAAAGGCTTTTCACCAGGGCTCGTAGGGACAATGGTTTTAATTTGAAAGAGGGTAGATTTAGATTGGATGTTAGAAAGAAATTTTTCATAATGAGAGTGGTGAGGCATTGGAACAGATTGCCCAAGAAAGCTGTGCATGCCCCGTCCCTGGAAGAGTTCAAGACCAGGTTGCATGGGGTTCTGGGCAGCCTGATCTAGTGAGAGATGTCCTTACCCTTGACAGGGGATTAGAGGAGATGATCTTTGAAGTCCCTTCTAAACCAAACCATTCTATGGTTCTTATCATCACTTCATGACAGTTTAAGGCTTTCAAATGCATAAAACCGCAACATTTAAATCTGTAAGTTTCTGTTCTCAGAGAAAGTCAATGGCTTTTGACAAAGAAGGCTTTGCTTTACAATGAACAAGTTATAAAAGAAGGAAGGTGATCTGGATACCCATCCTTTTGGTACACTGTGTTATTCATGCACACACACCCGTGCACACAAGTATGCCTTGTTTTTTATGTGCAAATAGTTTTTATAATAGCCAAGGCAGTAAACTATGAAAAGTGCCTCAATTTAGTCACGTGCATTGGCTAATCCTGCAAGTTCTGTGTCAAAAGTTCATGTTGGGAAGGTATTAAGCAGGCTGGGAGTACATAAATCAGTCTGGGTTGTGTTCCCAAGCAAAAGGCTCAAATGGGAGAGAGCAGGAACATATTTGAGAAAACCAGAGGCGTACTGAACCTAGCTTCATTGACAGAATGAAGACAGCGAAATAAATGAGGTAAGGCATGAAGACAGACTTCTGATTTGGAGGGATGCAGGATATTGCTGCAAGGTCTTTGAGATTGCCAGAGACTTCTGAGTTTGCATTTCTACAGCAAAAAATTGATCTCTGTGACTATGAATTTAATAAGAGCACTCTGCTTATCTGCATTATCTTCTGAGTACTTCATAATCACATTATGTGTTTTAATCCAGCCTTAAAATGAGTTATCCAGCATTAAACTATTTCAGAAAGGAACATTTAACAGATGTGTTTCTTAGTTTATGGTCATTACCTGTTGTTTATATAATGCTTAAATTTGGGCAAGGCATTTTGCAAGCATCTGGATTAAAACAAACAAACAAACAAACAAACAAAAAACTGGCTTCAAAAGATAAAAATCTAACCAAACAGACAATGTGCAAAAGAAGGATGAAGCGGGGAGGGGATGGAAAAAATACTGGACATTTTATCCAAATATCCAATGCATTTTTATGCTGACCTTTTCCTGCCCACTTTCTCACTTTGTTCCCACATTCGCTTTTCCATACATTTGCCCAACCTCATCTGCTCCCTCACAGAGAGAAGCAAGCAAGCACAGGCACAGCCTTGCCTCCTCCCATTTAGCTGAGACTTGTTGGCGAGCATCTTTCACACGTAGCCGCAGGGCCTGGTTCTCACCTGGTGCACAGGAGCACAACGTCGCTTCGGCTGGAAGAGTGCAGATTTATTCTGGGAGGGTTCCAGCCCTGACCTATCTCAACACCACTTCCCGCTGAAAGGAGAATTGCCACAATTACCAGATCTAATGAGAGCCTCCGCTGCCAGAATCAATGCAGCTGTTCTACCTGCACACATCAGATGATATGGCCATGTTATTATGGCTTAGGAAAACACTCTGGATTGCCAGAAGCGTTCAAAATGCTTTATTAATTCAGCAAACAAAAGCACTCTTTGTCTGCAGCTTTGTTAGGCAAGGCAGCAAGAGTGAGCTTCTAATTGTTAGCCAGGGTTTTAGAAGGCTTTTCTTTGTAACACAAATGCAAGAAGGCAAAAACCTGTGCTTACCAGAACCAAAATGGCCTCCAGGCCCCAGAGCTTCCCACAGCCGACGTCCAGCTTCCCAGCTCCTCTTTCCTGGAGTGTGGCAGCCCAAAAGAGCACAGCAATGTTTTCAGATGGTGACCTCTATTAAACAAATAGTGCTTCCTCTCCAGAGAGTGAGGAAATACCCCAACTTGCTGCTGGTTGGCCAGCGCAATTCTTGCGTGCCACCCTGTCCAATTGATTATTTGAGGGCAGTGTTCCAGCGGTCAATGCCTTGGTGCCCCAGGACACAAATTTAGGATCCGTGGAGCCCTCTGTGCTACCACAACCATTTCAGCTGTGAGAATATGAAGAGGGGAGGAGAGGTGAAAAAGCACAAAAGGGAGCATGCTCTGCATTGCAGAAAATGTGGTCAAAGCACAAGAAAATGGTGCAGTAATGTCCAGCAATTGGTGCAGAATTGTCTTCTGCACAACAAGCTTTCATCTGTTAAAATTTGGCATTGACTTTACTCCAAAACACTATGCTTTCAGCCCAAAAGGGAAGATGAGTTGATAGCTTTTGTGCAGATAATACTTTTTCGGGGAAGAAACTGAGTTTTTGTGAATATTCACACACTCGACCTCACCACTTTTCTTCTGTTAGTAGCCTGTACTCATCTTTGGAAAAAGTTTCACACTGTGAAAGTTTGGTCATTTTGGGTGGAATCCAACTCACATGATTTTAGATGTCTGTAAGGTCCACACCATCCTAGGCTATGTTATTCCTGGTGAAAAAACTCTTTTGAGGAAAAAAAAGTCACTCAACCTTTTTAAGAAACTACTGCAGGGTTGTTCACATACTTATTCTGGGTTCCCCGGTTCAAAAAAGACAGGGATCTCCTGGAAGGGGTCCACACAGAGCTACAAAGATGAGGGCCTGGAGCATCTCCCATGTGAGGAAATGCTGAGTAACCTGGGTTTGTTCAGACTGGGGAAAAGAAGACTGAGAGGGGAGCTGATGAATGTTTACAAATATCTGAAAGGAGGTGGGAGGCAAATAGATGAGGCCAGGCTCTTCTTGGCGGTGTGTAGCGATAGGACAAGGAGTAATGGCCTAAAACTTGAACATAGGAAGTTTTGAACAAACATGCAGAAGAACGTTTTTACAGTACGGATGATTGAGTACTGGGACAGGTTTCCCAGAGAGGTTGTGGAATCTCCTTCTGTGGACATATTCAAGAACCATCTGGACGGCTACCTGTGTGACCAATTGTAGGGAACCTGTTTTAGCAGGGGGTTGGACACATTGATCTCTTGAGGTCCCTTCCAACCTCTGCAATTCTGTGATTCTGTGAAATACATGAAATACAGATGTTGGGATCTTGCAGTTAGATGAATCTCATCTATGAGGACAGCCAGTGTGGCAGCATGGCTACAAAAGCACAGGGCAAAGCCTGGGACATAAGATCCTGGGCTGCATACTTAATACCACTAGCAGCAGAGGGTGCAAGAAAAGCTGTAATCATCCTTACTCAACTGTATTGAAAATCTTGAAAAATCTCTAGAGTAATCTCAGGCAAATAAAATTATTTATAGTGTAAATTGCAAAAGAGATGGTAACTGAGCTGAACTATTGAGTCCATGCCCCAAAATTCAGATTTTTATTAAATTTTATTAAATTAAAATTTGCAAGTAAGTCTTAGGTAGACTTTGACAGGGCAAAAACAAAAGGTCTAATGTCATTTAAAGACTTCAATTTAGAACAACTTAAACACCGTCAGCAGTTTACACTGCCAGGTGGGCTAGCTGGAGAAGACTGCCAGCTTCTGTAATGAGTTAAGAAGCAAATAAGGAAAGTTTGTAATGATACTTAAGGTGAACCTCCTCTTAAGTCTCATATCCTGGTTGCTTGGAGTTTTAGAGTAGACTCTTATAATATCTCTAAGATCCTGTCTTTCCTATTCTCACCTAGCTAAAGATCTCATTTGGGGTCAGAATCTGTGACTCGGATTCTGTTTTTCTCTTATTTTGCACAGTTCATAGACCTCTGGGATGGTGTGCAAGGTTCACCCCTGCACTTTCTCATAGAAACTGTGTCCTGTCTGTGTTCCTTTGCTGACCTCTGGAAATTTCTTCCCTTCATTTTCCACAGCCTATCTTTATCTATGACATCATTTAGTATCTAGATGATTTGATACCTGTCAGTTTGATAAACTGTCTCTTAATCTCAGATATTTCTCAGTGCCATTTGCCACAGAACACCTAATAGTTTTTCGAACAAGCATAATGAGCAGAACAATTATTATACTGTGCTTTTCCATTAGCTACAGAAAGCTGTTGTCTTTTGTACTGCTGCAGAGATTTGGAACTGTCTGGGACAAATTCAGTGTTGTCATCGGTGTTTGTGCAGCACTTTGTGCTCAAGTGCTCAGGCAATGACAAGGGCTTCAAGCCATTACTGAAAAATTAATATACTGTATATTATTATAGCTGTATTAAACACAGTTCTGCCTTACTGCTTTGGGAATGTGTTTAGATTTGCAGTTCAGAATTGCAGATTACTAAGATCTGTATTCAGTCTTTGATGAGTATTGAACAGTCTCTGTCTAGCTTAAAATGCAGAAATCTAGCTCTTTCCCTGTGACCTCAAAGGGAAAAGCATTAAAAATATAGGAGCAGGCCCATTTTATGCCTACTGAAGACTTTTCCACTGAAAAAAGAAGAACAGCACAGAATGAGGCAGAGCACAGGATATTTAATCCTATGTTTTCAGTCACCAAAGTGAAGATTGTATTAGCATCAGAGAGCTTAGTTTGGCTCTTGTCTGTTTTTTTTTTAAGTGTTCAACTTCTCTGAAGTGACAGACTAGAGAAGTGGAAAAACAAACTAACAAAACACAAACCAAAACACCAAAACCCGTAAAATATTCATAAGAACTGAATGCTGTCTGTGAAGTGTTTTGTGGCTGAGTGTTTACAATTGTGTACATCTATTTTTCCCTCTGCAGTATCGACTTTGAAGGCAATGAAAGCATTCTGTGTTCCACTGATCAATGCCTTCTGATTATATTGACTTACTGTGCCAAAAACTCTTAAGTTAATTTTCCAGTTTCATTTTATAGCACGTGTAGAGAAGAGATGTAAATATGCAAATGCTCCTGTTCACCAAGCTAGGCATGAGAACAGATCCAGCATTACAATTTCCCTGGGTGGTGCAACGTGTGAGTTAGAAACTGAAGATCTGCGGCCACATGCGTTTCTGAAGGGCATATCTGACTGCCCACTTACTCTATTAATAGATGTGTCCCACTTGGAGTGCGGCTGCAGCACTAATCAGAAAATGCTTTTTTGTTGTTCATACTCTGTGTAAAAAGGAGCCAGGCAGTTCTGCTGCCATTTATTTGAGTATAAGTTCCAGGTGAAGTCAGAGAGTTATCCCAGGTGCACAGCAATGCTCCACTCAGTTCAATGTATTCCTCTCTGGAACCAGAGCACAATCTGTCGTCGTTGCTTCCCACGACACTTTGAAGGAAAAGGAGGTTTTCTTAAGGAAGAAACCACTGTGCTCAGTCAAAATGCTGCCAGGAGAGGTGAGCTTGCCCTGAGCAGGTCTGTGGGCCGGGCATTGAGCCCCAGCTGGCCCTACTGTTCTGGAGCAGGCACCCAGCTAACAGGCCTGCCTGTATCCAGGAGTATCAGGAGCACAGGTTTTCACCCTCTGGCACATCATTGCCTCTAGGGACACTCATATCACCACTAGGAGACAGTCTTATGGGAACGAGCCCTGTGGTTAGCAGTCTCTGTGCCCAGAGCACCCTAGGTTTGCACAGCCGATGCCCTGCATAAGATCTCCTGTATGCTGTGTTGGAACAGTACTCAAATGACATCTGGCAAAGACCGCCCAGCAAAGCAATTACCCACCTCTTGTGCAGATATATGCTTGTTGGTTTTATCCTAAAGCTCATTCTATTTTGTTACCCAGCTGTTTTGTCCAGGGAAAGCATGGTGCCAGTGTCCCTGTTTTCTGAAATGCCAGTGAACCATGACCTGTGGCCAGGGGTTGTTTGTGCACCTCACATCGAGCAACAACGTCGTTCTCCAATATTAAAATAATTAGAGGTTTGTGCTTTCATTTTGCTGGTTTCATGCAACACTACTTTCTGGTTTTGGCTGAGGGGCATTTCTCACCCCCGTGTTTTCTCACTGTGGTTTGTCCCAGACTGTGCTCAGTGAAGGTAAATTAGGAGCTAAAAACAGGATCCATTGGAAATACCCCTGGTTACCTGTTAAATGAGAGAAGTGGTACTTCTTATGCTGATTCCTCTTCTCTCTTCCTAACTTGATCTTTCTCCCTGAGAGCCATAAATAATGAGGAGTAAACATTGGGAATATGTTACAGAAACTGGGTTCCATCAGAAGATGGGTGGCCAGCAGGGCGAGGGAAGTGAATGTGTCCCTCTGCTCTGCCCTCATGAGGCCCCAGCTGGAGTACTGTGGCCAGGTCTGGGGCATCCAACACAGAAAAGATGTGGAGCTGTTGGAAAGGGTCCAGAGGAGGGCCATGAAGATGATCAAAGGACTGGAGCACCTCCCCTACAAAGACAGGCTGATGGAGACCTCACTGCAGCCTTCCAGTATTTAAAGGAAGTTTATGAACATGAGGAAAGTCAACTTTTTACATGGATAGTGATAGACAAAGGGGGAATGATTTTAAACTAAATGAGAGAAGATTTAGATTTGATGTCAGGGGGAAGTTTTTTACTGAGAGATTGGTGAGATGCTGAACGGGCTGCCCAGAGAGGCTGTGAATGCTCCATCCCTGGAGGTGTTCACAGCCAGGTTGGATGGGGCCCTGAACGATCTGATCCAGTACCTGCATGTGCCAGGGGAATTAGAACTTGGTGATCCTTGGGGTCCCTTCTGACCCAATTCGTTCTATGATTCTATGAAATCTGTGTTTTGTTTAAAATTGCTGATTGTGCTTGAAAACTGTTTGACACTATCAGGAAGGAAGATGTCTGTAGCTCAGGTTGATATTTCTGGTCAAACAGAGAAACCTTTGACTTGACTGGGGAAATTGAAAACCTAGTTTGAAGCTGAGGCACCTGTGACAGCAGCTGAAGCAGAGAGAGGAGAGCATCAGCCTGTAGGCTGAGAGTGATCACTTGGTGTCTTGTTATTCTGAGGGGACTGTCCTGCCTTCCAGTGTTCCCATCTGGTTTGATGCCAAAAAAAAAAAAAAAATCAATCCTGATTGTGCTGGTGTAACTGTGATGTGATGTTTCAAACATGTAAACAAGGCCAGGTTTCTAGGCAGAATTAGTGCTTGCCAGCATATCTGCTTACTGCTTACTTCAGCCTGCACTGGAGAAATAGATATATGTGGGAAAAACCGGGTGAGCCTTTGGAAATGCATCAGCTCTTCAAGTCCAAAGATCTGTCTGTTTTTTTTTCCAGCTGGTTGAAGAGAGTATAGTGCATCTCCTTTGCCCCTGGAGTTGTTAGTATGGGCCAACAGAATGTCAAAAGGATATTTTACATCTTTACTTGCCACTTTCAACAGAACGGCCCAAGTCAATTAGGGCAATACTTTCCAAAGTGTTTGGTTTCTGAAAGTGATTCTATGCTTGCACAGACAACTGCATCACAGAACTTTCAGAGAAATGAAGCAATCTCCATCTTCAAGCCAATTAGACTTTGCTGTTTCTATCACTACAACTGGAAGGCAGTTTAAGGAGTTTTCTAGAGGGTGAAGGTAGAAGGTAGACTGTAGGCACCTTTTTTGTTGTCTAAAATTTGGTACTGAAAGTAGGTATAATTATAGGTCTCTTCTGAAAATGAGTGGCCTGCCTGTCTCTGTGTATTCACACATCTCCTCATCCTTAGAGGTATATCATCTCCATCCCTAAAGACGGCTGGATATGGTTCTGAGCAGTCTTCTCCAGGTGGCCCTGCTGTAGGAGGGTCTTGGACCAAGTGACTCCAGAGATTCTGTGGCTGTGTGGTTTTGGGAAGGACTGTGATATATCAGAGAGAGAAGACAAGACAGCAGCACAGTAGTGTGGCTCAGAAGCAGCTGCACTGCCCTTTGTGCCCATCACCATGTCATGTCCATAGAGGTGGTTCTGTGCTGCCATGGGTTTTGGTCCCCACTCCATGGCTCAGCCCTACTGCTATACCACAGCCAGCATGAAGAAGACTTAAAAAAGATGAACAATGAGTCTGGCATACACTCATTTTATTTCTTGGCTCTTTTTTTTAGGACGTGGGCCAAAGTTGACCTAAGGGCAGGATGCGATTTAACTCTGCCATGATGGCAGGTCTGCAGAGGCTGGGAAAGAATCCAGAGTGGGAGGGTATTGGGTGGAGACAGGGTCGTAAAAGAGCTCAGAAAGATGAACCCACACACATTTAAAAAATGAAATCCTGGAGGTCTTTCTCCAGGAGTCACATCTCACCCTGTTCTCCCCCAGGTTTTGTAGCTGTATCTTATCTGGCCAAGAAATTCATCGTCAGTGTTCATGGGACAGAGAGTAGTGCAAGCCAAAGGATGTAATGCAGGAAAGTTGAAATAGTGCATGGTGGACAGCTGGTTCAGCTTTTTAAAGCTATTTTCATCTCCTTATGATGCTTGCATCATTATGGTATATGGCTGTTACGAGATAAGGATACATCTACCTATGACTTCCAGAAACATTGCTGCCACTTCCTTATAAGCATTGGTTATGAAGGAGGCTGGGATTCTTTTAAGAACTGTTGTAACAGCACATATCTGGTGCTAGCTTCAGGCATCTTCCTCACACAGTTAGCTCACCAAAAAATGAATCTGATGTTGTCCCAGACATGTTCACCGACTGGTATCAAATGAACTGGGTGCCTTTACTTGGGATAAAGTAAACAGGAAAACCACTTGGGTTCATACAGCAGCCAAAGGAGGCTTGATGCCATTTAACCAGTTCAGAGGATGCTAGATTCCCCCAGGATATTGTGGATCCAGCTACAACCTCCTTCCACAGATGGATTGAAGCCATCCCTGCAGGAGGAGAAGCAGGCAGGTGCCAACTGGTGCCCCCCTGCCCAAGCTTCACCTCCATGATCCTCTTGCTCTGAAGGAAAGCTGTGATGGTTTCCATCAGCACACCCCACCCCGGCATCCCCATCCCACTGCACCACTGGCTCTGCTTCCCACTGAGTCCTTTTGCAGCCACACGAGGGATTTCAACATCTGGCTGAGGTATTTGGTATTGCTCTGCTTTCCTCCATATGTCTGCCTGTATTAGGCATTAGATAAATGAATAAATCACTGCAGAGTCTCATCACTATAGAAAGCAAATTGTCACAGTCTCCCTGTCCATCCAAGACAGGTGATGGACTCACTGGGCATGTGGGAGGGAGGACAAGCTACCATCTAGCACCCACACACGTCCTTCCTGCACAGCAGCCAGCTGGCAGTGAACTGGTAGTGCTGTTAATGTGCCTGATGCTTTCAAACTGAAACTTGCATATTGAAAATGTCAGCATTTCTTTGTGAAACGTTTTCACTTTTCCTGGCTGCAGAGAAAATCCTGAAAATCTGATCTGCTCAAAAGTTAGATACCAAAGAAAGAAGTAGATTTACTATCTCTTGAAAGAAAATAGAAAATCTTCTTGAGAGCCTGACTTATGACTTTTAGTACCCTAGAAAGGCAATATCGTCCTTTTTTGGCTAACAGGGCACATTTTAAAAGCAGCTGTTGCCAAAAATACGTGTGCAGTAATAAGTCACTGCATGCACCACCTTTCCCTGGGCTGATGCTCCTTTCCCTGCCCTTTGTCTGGTTTATCTGGCTGCTGAGATTAGGAGCGCTGCAGGGAAGGGAGGGTCTCTGTCTGCGTATTTGCTCTGTGTCTTGCCACTTGTAAAGGAAGCAAGTAATCACCACCTTTGCTGCTTTCATGTCTACTTGCACAATAGAAATAATTAATAGTAGTAGCAGTGCTTTGCCTATCTGCGGCTCCTTTCATCTGAAGACCTTAAAGTGCTTAATAAGCATTAACTAAATTAGCTTCCAAATACCTGGAGAGGGAGTCAGATATAATGATCCCGACTTTGGAGATGAGCACACAGAGAAGTGAAGGCTAACTGAATGCTTACAATTAGTCAGCTAAAACCAGGTCTCCTCCACTGGGGAAGGTTGCTCAGCACTTCTGAGGCTGAGACTGTTTTCTCAAGCACTCAAATTTGGGTTTTGATGTCTACTTTTTATTTCCAAAGCATACAGCCTGTGGACACGTGTGATCTGCCCTAGGACCTGCAGGAGCTGGAGGAGGCTTCTTCAGCACTGTGATTCATGAAGATGCCCATGTGAACCACTAACCTGGATGGGGAGAGGAGGGACCTCCACCTGCACCATGTCAGCATCAGCAGGAGTAGGCAGAGCTGAGGTGACTCCGAGTTATTCCCATTTTCAGAAACAGAAGTGGAGTCCAGTGCAGAAGCACTCCAGCAGCCTGAGGCAGCCACAGTTGCAAAGGCACACTTGTCTTTCACTTCGCAACCCTTCCAGAGAAGGATCTGCAAATGAGCTGGCAAATTTACTCAGTCGTGTGTACATGGTGAGAGCTTACCAGGCTGCATCCCTTCCATGATGTGTACAAGCCCTTACTTGCAAGGATGACAGGAGCTCTGACTCAACACCAGGGTCTTAACCCGTATTCATCTTGCCTCCTGCATGTCTTTCTTGTACCACATCATCCCTGGCAGTGGAAAGGTGAGACTGAGTAAGAGCTAGGCAGAGAAGAAACCTTCAGAAGGAAACTATGTAAGATTTAATATTAGCTTTTGATGTCAAAACAAAGGCAAATGATGTTTTGGAAGACCACAGCAAAATCTTCAAGGTGATCGCTCAAATGCAGTTGGGTTACTCAGAAGAATAATTTGGTTGGTGGAAGGGAAAGGATTGTTTTTTCTTTCCACATACTGTGCCTTCTCTTTTTTAATGCCAGGCCTGAAAGGTTTTCACTCTGTGTCATTGGCACGCCAGCTGTAGTGTAGGCTTCTTTAAATAGAAAGAACCAGAGTCAGTGGAGAGCAACAGGGCTGGTCTTTATTGCAAAGCCTCATAGAAACAATTGAAAGATTTTACAAGTGCTGGCAGTCACATGCAGGTCCCATAAATTATCTCACTGTGGGCAGTCATCCAGACCTTCACAGGGTCATGACATTTTCCCCACTTGCTATTTTCAGATGGAGGGACTGGATGGAAGGAGATGTCAGGACAGCAGGTAACTTCTGTTAGCTACTCCACCACACAAATCACCCTCACATTCAATCAGCAGACTCCAAAGAATGTAGAGAAAGCCTGCTGGGAATTTGGGGATCTACACCACTCTTGGGGATGGCTTTTTCTGACAGAGGTGAGTCTACAACAAGGAATAATTTGGAAGCTACTTGTGTAGACACAGTGGCATCACTTCTTTATTTTTTTCCCCCCACAGTGCTCAGTACTGTTCTCTGTGCTATCAGCATTAAATAGTCTGGGTTCGTTTTCCAGTGCTGAGGTTTCTCACCACAATTCATATATTTATCCAGAGAGAAAATGGGGCAATGATCTCATAGGAGGAAAACAAAAGAGCCTGTTTCTCTCTAGAGTAAGTAGGTCAATGCCATGAGGTGAGATGGAAATGATGCCCATGGTGCCCATGGAGTAGATGGAGGAGAGCGGGCAGGCAGCAGAGCTGCTCAGGGGAGAGACAAGACTCCTTGGTGATGGTGTTCCTACAAGCTGGCAGCAAAGGTGAGTATGAAAGGGTTTCACAATGCAAACATTGTTCCTGTGAAGAGGGAAAGTCCAACAAGAACCCCATCTCCATTGTCTTCATGCAGACTGGGAAGGCAGGAGGGCTGCTGATCCCAGTGCTGGACTGGGAGCCAGAAGACACAGCTGCAGTCCCTCACGAGTGCCTGGAAGTTACCTAACCTTCCTCTTTCCTCATTTGTTTAATAGGGTTAATAAACACGCTCTGCCCCACAGTGATGACGTAAAGTTAAGCCCTTTCATGTTTGTTAGGTGCTACAATGGGCATCACTATAAAAACTCATAAATAGTGTGCCTTGAAGTTCTGTCGAGGTATTAGCCTTGTTTTAACAGTGCAGATGTTACATGAGTTACCATACATAAGAAGCTTCTCTTAATTAGGATCAAAACTTCTTTTTTTTTAGTTGCTCTTTAATGGTTTTTGAGGCTGAATGTGTTTCATTTGCCCAGGCTATTTGGCAATTTATTATAATCTTTTCAAACTAGTACCTCCTTTCATGCGGTGTTACACAGAATCACAGAATAGCCAGGATTGAAAGGGACCTCAAGGATCATGAATCTCCAACCCCCCTGCCACAGGCAGGGCCACCAACCTCCACATTCAGTACTAGACCAGGCTGCCCAGGGCCCCATCCAAACTGGCCTTGAACACCTCAAGGGACGGGGCATCCACAGCCTCTTTGGGTAGCCTGTTCCAGCACCTCACCACTCTCTCTGTAAAGAACTTCCCCCTGACATCCAAACTCAATCTTCCCTCCCTCAACTTAAAACCATTCCCCCTTGTCCTGCAGTTATCTACCCTTTCAAAGAGTTGATTTCCCTCCTGTTTGTAGGCTCCCTTTAGGTACTGGAAGGCTGCAATGAGGTCACCCCGCAGCCTTCTTTTCTCCAGACTGAACAAGCCCAGCTCCCTCAACCTGTCTTCATAGGGGAGGTGCTCCAGCCCCCTGATCATCTTTGTGGCCCTCTTCTGGACCCTCTCCAACAGCTCCCTGTCTTTCTTGTACTGGAGGCTCCAGACCTGGACACAGTACTGCAGATGGGGCCTCACAAGAGCAGAGTAGAGAGGGGCAACCACCTCCCTGTCCCTGCTGGCCACCCGTCTTATGATGGAGCCCAGGATACCATTTGCTTTCCGAGCTGCAAGGGCACCCTGCTGGCTCATGTTAAGTTATTCATCTATCAAGACCCCCTGGTCCCTCTCCACAGGGCTGCTCTCAAGGACCACTCCTTCCAGTCTGTATGGATGCCTGGAATTCCTCTGGCCCAAGTGCAAAACTCTGCACTTTGCCATGTTGAACCTCATCAGGTTCACCCAGGCCCACCTTTCTAGCCTCTCAAGGTCCCTCTGAATGGCATCCCTTCGTTCAACCGTGTCAGCTGCACCACTCAGCTTGCTGAGGGTGCACTCGATTCCATCATCAATGTCATTGACAAAGATGTCAATGAGCACTGGTCCCAAGACAGACCCCTGCTGGACGCTGCTCGTTGCCAGCCTCCACCTGATCATAGAGCCATTGATGACTACCCTCTGTCTGCGGCCTTTCAACCAGTTTCTTATCCATCGAGTAGTCCACCCATCAGATCCACATCCCTCCAATTTGGAGATAAGGATGTGGTGGGGGACCATGTCAAAGGCCTTGCTCAAGTCCAGGTAAATGACATTGGTCGCCTTCCCCTTATCCACTGATGCTGTTACTCCATCAATAGAAGGCCACCAGATTGGTCATGCTTCCCCTGGTGAAGCCGCGCTGGCTGTCTCGGATGTTAAAGGTCTTTCTTCCTATTATAGCGCCTGTTTACAATCTTTGAATTTAAGTCGCTTTTTGTCCAACATAGTATCGTTTTTTCCAGTCTAAAATCATCTTTGGAATCTCCCTACATCCTCAACGTGGCAGATGTAGGATTCGGTTCAAAAACATGCTGGAAAAAAAAGTATCTGTGATCTGGTTCTGACATAGCAGGAACCCTTTTTGCATGTCACACCTTGGCTCAAGGTTTGTCTGCAAATTCTAATGTACCAAAGTAGCTGTTGTGCAAGTAGAATGTCTGCACAGAGGTGCATGCAGGTAAGTATTTTGCAATAGTGGTATCTGGATAACTGTCAAGAAAGTCTTTCTCACTACAGTCACAAGCAGAACTGAAAGCAGAAATGGTGGAAGCCATAGAGATAACATGGTTTTTCAGATTCCCAATCTATCAGTACGAACTCAAAAGATTCAACTAATTCTAATACAGCTCGTGTGACTATCCAAATCTGTGAAGTGAGCCTTACCTTCTGCTTACTACTGCTGCGATTCAGAAAACAAGTAAAAAGTGCAAGTGAAACTGTTCTTTGCCAGTGTGAGGTTTTTGCATTTAACGTGTTCATGTCTGGGGAGTGGGGAAAAACAGAGGAAGGGGAAGGATGGCTTGGTTAAAAGAGTGGTGTGAAGTTTGGGAGGGTGTAACTTAGTTTCCAGCTTTACTACAGATGCTCTTTGTCCCCTTGGGATAGCTATAGGCACAGATCCAGGTTTGGTGGCAGTACCAGCTGAGGGCAATCTTACCTGGTCCTACCTGGGCCTGTCCACCAGGAAGCAGGTGGATCAATCCCCCAGCCTGGGTTGCAGCACAGACGCTAAACTTCCATAGCAGATGGACCAGAAATGAGCATTCAGGAGTGAGAGCTGTGTTGCCCTCAGGAAGAAGCAGAGGGAACTGGAGAGCTAATCTGCTCGAGCAGCAGCTCATCCTCTGCTCAGTGGAGAGTACAAGCCAGCTCTTAGTAGAAGGTAATTTAATTCAAGTGCTCATCTCTGAATTCATGACGGGTAATATGAAGGAACTGAAGGCTAGTCTATGCAGATTAGTATATCCAAAATCTCTCTTCATTGACCTTATGTCCATCATGAGGTTAACTGAGGTATTCTAGTTAATTTATTATCATTAGGTGGCACGAGACTAGGTTTTAGTACATTAATTATTGCAATTGTTCCTGAGGTACTTCAAAAGAAAGCTCCAATTTCTTTGGTCATGTTTCAGGACTCATGCACGAAATGGTACTCAAGATATTCGCCCTTCAGACCTGTAAATATTGCTCCACATTACAAAACTTCACAACCCAGTCATGCACCAATTTTAGCCTTCAGAAGGACAGAAAGTCTCAGAGGAGCCAGTGTCCAACCCTGCTGCTGAAAAGATCCTGAACAAAGGGACAGACTTGATCCTATTACCTCACTGCCAGAGGGGAACTTCCCAGAAATATTCCTGATGCAAGGACAAAACAGCCATTCTTTCATCTTTTTCTGACTCACCTCCACAGCACCTCTCCGGAATGTAAATGTGCCTGGTTTTAATGATGTGACAAGGTAATTAACTGTTAATATGTGGATGCAAAGGGTATACAGGGTGCCAGATCTAGTAAATACTGAAGCCAAGCTAAGGCGTTTACCAGGCTTACAACACGTTTCTGATATAGGATGCTGGTGTCTATACATTATTCCTGTTACACAAATAAATTTTACAGTACAAGACAAGGAAGTTAA
Organism: Meleagris gallopavo; assembly: GCF_905368555.1. Lineage (NCBI taxonomy): Eukaryota > Metazoa > Chordata > Aves > Galliformes > Phasianidae > Meleagris > Meleagris gallopavo. The sequence continues at coordinate 183,358,574 of NC_139404.1, read as the reverse complement.
CTTTCTATTTGGATTTTGAGTGATTTTTCTGGCAGCGAGCAGCCAGGACCCAATCCCAGGCATGAGAAGCAATAGGAAAACTAGGACATAACACTGTTTATATGCCTATTGTGTCATCACGTGCCAGCTCACAATTAGACACTTCCTCTTCCCCATCAGCTCAAAGTACTTTGAATTGCGTGAGTCCACATCCATAGACTTCTGTTAAACATATAACAAAACTCCTTAGTTACAAAAAAGCAAATAGACAGCAGGTTATATATATCTGGATGAAATTTGCCCTGTATCTGGTCATTAAATATCTACAAAGCCATGCAAGTTGTCGATTTAAGCAAACTGTATACAATTTCATTCTGAGTGCTCGTTAACTTCTAAAGAAAGCTATGTCCTATTCAAATGTAAAACTTCGGCAATAAACATTCACATAACAGGCATCTAGTTCTCTAAACTCAAGTGCATGAGAGACAGAACACAATGCTCAGAGTTTGCCTGGGCTCAGGACAGCTGCATTGAGCAAAGGAGGCTCTTACTGTAGGAGTTGCAGGATCCTAGGCTCTGTGCAAAGACCACAGTGGGATCTACCTGCAAGCATCATCTCAGCCTTTTCCCAGCTCCATCACCAGCAGCAGGCTGCTGTTTGATAGCTGTGTCACCAGTTGGAAAGCCTCTGCCTGTACTGCAGTAACCGTCTTTTCTTTTCTTTCCCAATTATGCCTTTTAGCATCCCAGTACTATTAGTTGGCATCATTTGAGAACTGAGTGACCCAACAAAGCAGTGGAAAAGGATTTTTAAGTGTTGGTATTTTGAAAGAGTTGACTTGGGCAGATGTGGGATGCAAAGAGGATGGGAAGCACGGCTTTTCAGCAGCAGAGCACAGAGATGAGCAAAGTCTTCAAGGTTACCAGGAAGCCAGTGGGTGCCATTTCTGAGGATCTGCATTTCTGAACAGCATCTATACTGTTATGTCACTTCTTCTCCTTCTCATTGTCCATTGGTCAATTGGCCTGGCCAGGATCATAGAATCATAGAATCATAGAATCATAGAATGGCCTGGGTTGAAAAGGACCACAAAGATCATCACGTTTCAGCCCCCTGCTATGTGCAGGGTCACCAACCACCAGAGCAGGCTGCCCAGAGCCACATCCAGCCTGGCCTTGAATGTCTCCAGAGATGGGGCATCCATAACGTCCTTGGGCAACCTGTTCCAGTGTGTCACCACCATCTTTGTGAAAAACTTCCTCCTAATATCTAACTTAAACCTCCCCAGTCTCAGTTTAAAACCATTCCCCCTCGGGATAAACCATATAATGAGCATCAGCATGTATCAGAGAGCAGCTCACAGCTAAGGGTCTTTTGCTATTACATCTAAATTGAAATGATCATTTGCAGTTGTTTGCATCCTTACCCAAGTGTATTGGTCTGTCAGTGCTCCCCACTAAAGAGATGCAAAGTGTAACCTGAAGAAATGGAGATCTTCTTTGGTCAGGTCCTCCTTGCATCTGTGCACTGTGTCTTACTTGAGGTGAGTCCTTATGGGCTATTGTGAACTTCACCTGCTTTCTGAGGTGCATGTGGCTTCATAGCAAATTGCATGCCAGTGACAGGGAGGCACCTGGTGCTGCTGAAGGTATGTGTAGCTGTTACTGTTGAATGCCAGAGGGTGAACCTCATGCAACTGTCACATAAAAATGCATTTACATTGCAGAGATAGGTTATTATTCATGTAGATAAACTTGTGGCCACCAAATTCATCTGAGAAGCTTCTGATATCCTTAGCAAATGTTAATCATTAATTACAAATGAAATAAATCAGATAGCTCTGGAGTGGAAAGGGAATTTCACAAGTGTCATAGCTGGAAACGAGTTCCGAGTGTAATGCTGCATTACAGAACAGCAACGTTTAATGTCTCTCTTAATGACTTCAAAGATCTTGTCACCTAGATGATTTCTTGAGAATATTACCTAAATGGTTTAGGAAATTCTATTGATTCATACGTGTATAGGATTGCATTCGTCTTCGCCAAGATGATAGTAATATCAATATGATTCATGATATCCTCCTAGAGGGAGTCAGACTACAAAAGAAGGGAATTTCTAGAGAGCTATGTGGGCATGTTAACTTGCAAGTTTAAGATAGGGTTCATCTTTGTGCCTTAATTCTTATTGTCCAAACAAAAGGATCTTACAGAGGCGCTGATTTCCAGAAATCTTTGCAAAAATGTCCCTCAATTTGGTCACTCCAAATCTGACATCCAGACTTTGTGACATCTTAGGAAATTGGTTAGAAAATCCTAGAAATGTGGGAGGTACTAGCAAATTCCCTTTTTCTCTCTCTGATAAAGCTGAATTATAAACTAATGTTATGTCATTGAATAAACCCAATGAAGGCAGCAAGATGCTAGCTTTATAAATCTCAGACATGATAAAAGAGTTAAAAATAATAAAATAAAATTTTTAGAAAAGAAATTGAAAGAGATGGCAAAGAGACAAAAACCAACAACAAACAAACAAACCAAAAAAACCCTTATCCCAGTATGCCATACCAAGCAATCTGGAAAAGGGAGGACAAAAAAACCAGTCCCAGTCCCCCCAAAAAAACAGTGTGTCTTCCAAGAAACACTGACTGGCTGTAGCCTGGACAGGTAGGTGAGCAATTTATGTATTCACCAAAGGGTTGGCAAGAGTCCTGCTATGGCAGCAGCCTCCTCCCTAACCCTGCTCTGCATAGCTGAGCTCTCTACCTATCCCAGTCCTAACCTGCTGGAAAGGAGGAGCTTTGCTCTGTCCATTCCTTATTTATAACTTGTCAAGAGCCAGGAGGGAGAGGTGAGCTCCCCGTGGTGCATCCTGCTGCTGCCTGCCTGCTGCCAGCCTTGCAATCACTACAAATGCCTCCCTTGTGGGGTGGTGGCTGCTTTCGTACTCTTGGGTTCTTCTGTCTGTTTGCAGTGGTGGAAACAAGAATCAGAACCTATTACCTTGGGATTGTGGAAGAGAACTGGGACTATGCACCGTCTGGGAAGAATCTGATCACAGGACAGAACCTCTTAGAGGACAAGTAAGTCACTGGGGGCTCTCGTATTTTGGAAAGGTAGCGACAGTTCTGAATGAAATAGACTAACATGGCTAATGTCACTGTGAATGTCTTAAGATGTACTTTTTCTATTCATTTTTTTTTTTCATTTTGTGTTCTATTGGTGATGTTCTCACAGGCAGGATTTTGACTTAAAGGCAAGAGTTCTCTTCCATCATGGCTAAGTGGTAGTTTTTGCGTACTTGATGGCGACATTAAGTAACTGATATTTGTCAGGGAGTCAACACATAGTGGGTTACAAGATCACTGAATGGCTGAGGTTGGCAGGGACCTCCAGGTCCATCTGGCCCAACACCTGCTCCACTGGGGACAGCCAGAGCAGGATGCCCAGGGCCATGTCCAGGTGGCTTTGGAAGATCTCCAAGGAGGAGAAAGGAGGAGTCCCCACAGTCTCTCTGGACAACACAAGAGAGGATTAGAGGATTTTAGAACAGATTCAAAAGGGGTTAAAAATCATCTGTGTGCATTTCATGGAGAGGCAAGCATTTCTGGGACATGTTGTCCAAAGTGAAACTTCACCACAGTCAAGCACATATCTTGGCAATAGGATGTAGAGGAGAGTTTGCTCATGGTGAGATGAAAAGTTTGGAGGTTTGGTATGACGTTGTAAAATTCAAATGTGTATAATAGTTGCAGTGTGATACAAGAATATTATCTGCAATGTGTGCAAGTGTGGAGATCTCCATTTAAGATATCTGTTTAAGCAAGTACTTACATACAACTGTGAATGGACACACTGAAGTCCTGGCAACTGCCTGTGCTGAAAGTGGAGTGCATAGGTAACACTGTGATGAACTGTGCCTCAGTTCAGAGGAAAGCAGGCATCAGTTGTCATGCTACACTGCCGGGGTTGGCTGCACATCCTTCCTGTGCCAGGAGAACTGGCCTAAACATGAACTGGAGACGGCACAGATCCTCAGTGACTTTCTACCATGTGGCCTTCAGACATGCCTGGGAATATTTTCAGATTTAATCAGTATCTTTGGCAACACAATTTGGAATCTTTCCTCTGAGTTTAAGCTTAGGGATGGGATGGGAGCTGTGAGTGAGTGAGGAGGTCCAGTGTCTATACCAGGTCTGTAGGCACATTGAAAGCTATACTACTATATTTTGTCCCATGATTTAGACATTAATGTCCTTTCTGACAGTCCCAGGCAAAGCAGGACTTTTCTCTAGTGGCTGGCAAATTCAGAATCACTATTATCTAGATTTCATAAAGTAAGCATTTTTTCCACTGTAAGGAGGCAAGAAGGAGTTTTATTTTTCAGCAAAATCTTATGCTTATGCTACTAACAACTGGAGGTCCCAGTTAGCATCCAAGTCAATATGTGTTACCCTTTTAAACTGAATTCAGGTTGATACTTTTTCCCCAGCCTATTAAAATGTTCTTTGCTGGAAAAGTTGTTCTTAAGTTGTGTTAAATGCTGGAATTTCTCACATCCTACTCTTTTTGTAGGAAAACTTTCTCCCCTCCCTAAATTGGAAGATCTCTCACTGGAAAGGAAGGAGCTTTAAGTGAAGGACAGCTATTGACAGATCCTCCCTCATTTTGCAGAAAGACTATTCTGTAAAATGTACTTTTAAATCTGTCTGTGCTTTGAGATCCATGGACACAAGTGGCACATTTACTTTAAAGTCTGAGACATTAATATAATGCCTTTTTCATGGCACAACAGGGAGAAATGATAGCTTGCGTCTTCAGTCAGTGTTGTAATGTAATAATTAGAGAATGCAAATTCCAAAGGGTTTACCCACAGAGGAAATGTAATCTGGATTTTAAGGTGGACTCTACATCCCAAGCTTGGGGAGTGTTTGTGGTGCAGTCCCTACATGAAGCCTTCTACTGCAAAAAATGATTCCTGGAACTAGTTTACTTTGTAAACTGTATTAAATTAGGCCAGAGTAAAGCTGCTGTATTCTAGATTAATGGCCTATTGGCATAGACACGTGGAAGAAGAGAAGAAATAACAGCTTTTTTGACTATTCAACTCTTTAGAGTAGCTTCTAATGTAAATTTAAAGTTGCATACTAATGGCTTAACCCTTCAGCTAACTAACTGGTTCCTATGGGGAGTAAGAAAAGCACAGTTGTATTAATGAAGTTTAAGGATCAGCTCCTGGATTGAGGCAGGGATGCATTTTGAGCCAGCCATGTTCTGCATACAGCAGCACTCAGGCTCGCTGAGCCCAGCACTTCTCAACCTGTGATGCATCCTTGCAGTACCCATCTGATGGGGCACTATCCCAGTTTTATTGACAGGGAAGTGCAGATGAAGACCTTGCAGACAAACTGATTATCTCTAAAAGTGCTGGTGCACATACAAAAAGGGATGTTCCCTTTGATTCCAGCTAGCCCACAGAGATATAATCAAAACCACTTATTCTTTGCAACTTAACAAAAGTGCTGAGTTAGCAACCACGTAATGGAAAGTGTCACATTACTTGGATCAGATAGTGAGATTATAAAGATGATTTTCAACACTGCCATGCCAAAGCTGAGTTCTCCCTCAGTCTTTAGATCTTGCAGCAATGAGGCTGTTTTATGGAAAGGAGACTCCTGTGGCTGAGGCAAGGAGCTAAAAATTAGGGGAGTAGGATCTGGCACAAGGCAGTACTGCTGGGTTCCTGCTGGTGCTGAGTGAGCCAGTAGCCGTGGAGCTGCATCAGCACCTCCCTGGGTGTGAGAGGAAAAGGCTGCCTCTCGTCAGAGCTGATTAACTCAAATACAGCTCTGTGTTAACATCACTATTCAGCTTGGATGTTAATTTTCATGATGATCTGTTGCTGCAGTGCTCAAGGGCCAGCCTGCTGCTTGCACAGCTCGTGTATCTTGCTGTGCAACAGTGCTTCTTGTGTAAAAAGAATAATGAGGCTGCTGCCTTTGCCATCTGTCTAGTCCACTTGAAGCCTTGAGCTGTTCCATCAGCTCTCATAATTTGGGCTGTTATGAATGAGACTAAAGCATTACACTCTCAGTTCTTCCTTCAAACATCAAAGTGACATTTGCTAAAGCACCCAGAACTTTGGAAACTACAGCTGGATCCAAATTACAGCCACTGAATATGGGCAAGCTGAGGTGTTCAGCATCCTGTCCCACCTGATATAACTGGTGAAAGAGCTGACATCATTAAACCATAGTGGATAGAATGTGCAGGATGCAAGGTGCTATCTGTTTTGCCAGACATGCTGCAGATCCCTGTGAGATGTTGTGAGTTAGGATACGGATATCACTGCAGTGGGAAGGCAAGTTCAAATATTGCCCGCTGCCTTTAATAGCCATAAAGGCCATGGCCTTTCAAAAGAAAAATGCAACAGGATGATGTGGTTTGACTTACGTTAGTCTTTCCCTTCCTACTATGGCTCAGCCCTGAGGATCAAAGTTTGGTTGATAACCTCTCTTAAATTAATTTGGTGCTAGTTTATACGATAGGCACTTAAATCTTGTACTGCTTGTGATAGAGGTCATTAAGTTTTGCCTTAAAAGTAACCACTCATCTCTTCTCCTTAGGCCACCAAGCCTGCATTTATCTGGGCTAAGTCATGCACCCACCAGCACTAACGGGTATTTTTTGTTACCACAATGTCAAACACAGTTTGTGCAACTTGCCTGTGAGGAGATCCCACCCAGAGGATGACATTAAAACTGCCGTCACAGGTGCTAAACTCATGGCTGAGTCATTATGTGGCCAGATGACCCAATTGCATCAGCAGAAAAGATCTCTGTGGGAAGAGTCAACATCCAAAGGGTATTAAAGATGAAATCCTGGCTCTAGTGAAGTCTAGGGGGAGTTTCATCACTGAATTCAGTGGAAGAAAGAGATCATCGAAAGAGAGAAACCATTATAGCCATAGTTAACCAGTGACACTTCAGAGCTTCATCAAAGCTTTTGGGGTTTTACTGACCTCTCTAGCTGCAATTGTGGGTCAGATAAGGCCTCAGATGTCCCTTGAGCACAAAGTTTCTCTGTTGTTTGAGGACACAAAACTCATCCTGCTTTTTGATGCTGTGTCATCAGGGCACCATCAACAAATGGGAGCAGGTACCACTGAACCCCTCGACCAGCCATCCCCCCAGCATAGATCTTGAACTTGCCTGGCAGAAGGTTGTGCTGAACAGAAGGCACAATCCAGAGGTTAACACGACAGGGGCAGCTTGGAGCCATGGGCACTCTCCCTGCCTACTCCATCCCTCGGAAAGCTGGGGGATTTCAGAGAAAAGATCTCTTATAAACCCAGTGGTAGAGTATGTGAAGACAGCAGAGAAAAAAGTTTCATCAACAATGGATTTTAGGGAAAAATTTGTATTGCCAATGCAAAATCTATGGGACTTCAGTGGAATAATAACCAGAAAACAAAGATTGTGTTTACCCACAGTTGTACCTAGGAGCATGCATCAGCTATTGGGCATGTTAACAGCAGGAGAAAACTCAAGGCTCTGTATCTGGCAGCTGTTCGAAGTGTTTTCAGCGGGGATTAAAGTGACAAACCAACTCAGCAGGCTTCAGAACTGTATTAGCGAGGAGTCTGACTCCATGCACTGTACTATTTGTTCTACTATTTGTGCATAGTGTGCAGCTCTCTTACTGTACAGAAGCACCTTACTTCTAAAAATCAAAGGTAACATAAGTAAGATAAAATGCATTTTTTGTGTGATAAAACAAATAGGTGTAGAAACTACACTTAACTCATGGTCTTCACCTGAGATGGCAGATTATCTGTATGTCTCATCTTGAATTCATTGAAGTTGAGTCTTCACGACACTCTTGTTTGGAAGAGATGCAATACTCATCACTACAGAGGAATGGCTTACTATAATTACATTAATATTAATTTAAAAGAATGAGAGTTCATTGCCTATTAATAACTCCTGCACTGCCCTCTTTTCTTGGAGCTTAAGAATGGCTGGGAATGGTCAACTGGCAAAATGAAATCAGATGCAGAAACAAGAGAAGGACTTCCACACAGGACATTCAGGAGGTTCGGGCACTGGTATCATGAAGCCATGAGGAAGATGAAATGATTTCTAGTGAGCAGGAGATCATGAAGAAACAGGGAGGTTTGTCTGCTTGAAGCAGAGGACAAATGAGAGATAGGAGACATTTGGCATGTGGTACCAAGTAGAACAGACACATCATAATCACTTGAAGTAAAAAGCGAAGGCAGTTTTGGAGATTTGGATTTGTTTACCTGTTACAGCATTTGGAGAAGTTGCTGCCGCAATAATATGTTGGAAACACAGTGAGTGGGAAAGAATGAAAGGAGATACAGCTAAAAGAGATGTTTAAGTAGGTGGCTGAAATGGGACAATGTTTCCCCAGGAAGCATACTCCATCAGGAGATGGGAATGAACTTTGAGAATGCTGTTGTCAAAGATGCAAAATGAAGTCCCAGAGCAGTGAAAATCTCTCTAAGAGACTCTGAAAATGGGAAGGAATCAGGGTGTGCCAACAACAACAGCAGAGACATTGTGAAACACTGGCATGAAAGAAAGAAGAGGGACAGGTGTGAAACTCTGTGTCCTACAGAAAGAGCAGCAGAAGACATGGGAACAAGTCAGTGCCAGCACCCTCTGACCCATCCTCTGGCTGCTCTGTGGCACTGCATAGAGCTATCAGCCCCACAGTGTGCTCACATGATGGTGACCAATTGGTCCAGACAAATGGGGGTGAAAAGAAGTCACTCACACGCATGCATCTTTTCTATGAGCTTCTCATGGCTGATAGCATTAGTTTCAGTGCAGTCAGACTTTCTGAAAAGGATTTTAAACATTGTATTGTGCAGCACAGCAACACATGTAAAGATACACAGCTACCAGCTGCTTGAAAAGATGAGGTGGGCACTGCAGAAATCCTCTGGGAGGAAATGGGGAAGCTGGACATTTAGAGTGGAACTCACAGCAGCCATTGTGCTCTCTGTCAGGTTGTTGAGGGTGGCAAGGACATGTTGAAAATACATGCATGTCTCTGTGTAAGCAGAAGAAGTGGACTCTATCCTTTCCTGGACTGTAGAAGGAGTGAGGCTGAAGTGTCTGCACTCCAAGAAATGTCCAGGGCATCATCATGGCACTTTGAGCAGTAAACTCTTCTGCCCTTTGGAAAGTGTTGGTCTGGAAGGAAGGGAGCTATGGATGAGCCTGAATCTGGAACCAATAGCTTAGGCATTATTGGGGTGTGGGAATTTGTCTCCCAGAGCTGATTTGACGTTTACTCTTGGAAAATGTTTAACTAAAACGCACTGTTAAACAGAGTCAGGTGGTTGCTTCATCTGTGCTGTGATCCCTTTCTGGCTCCATGACTGCTTTATCCCTTGATGTTCAGCACAGAAGAGCATCACCTGCCTTGTGACTGGCTGGTACCTGTTACATGGACAGTGGGCTCGGCAGCTGTGAAAGGATGGAGGATTTGAATGGATATCCTTTCAGAAAGCTGGCATTAAAAGGACTTTTTTTTCCCCCGTCTCCTAGATGTCTTTAAGTGGCACAGATCCGATCAATAGAAATGCTATCTAAGAAGTCCTGTAGCACAGCTTTAGGCACCAAGGAAGTTTCTGGCGCCTGAGCCCACAGGTTTTTCTAGGATGATTTCCTTGGAACTTAAATTCCTAAATGGGTTTTAGGATCTTTGTTCTATGCATTCACAGGAATGAGACTCATGTCAAGCATGGCCATGCCTGTTCAAAAGCGTACAGTTTCTCTGGAGTAGAGCTTTTGTGCAGAGCAGTCAGTGTATCCCAGGGGTCTGTAGTTATGCATGCAATGTTGTCTGGCCAGAGAGCCAGAGCCATAAGAGCAATTTATAATTCAAATTAGGGCCTAGCCGCAGGAATACATTGCCATGAGGTAAGAAAGCATGGGTGTTTACATTGTACTTCTACTACTACCACCTACTATTCTGAGGTAGCACCTCTTCCCCCAGGCAGGGAAGGTATCATCTTAGTGAGCACAGGGTTACGTGCCAAGTCTTGCTATGCACACAGTTACTGCAGAGCTGCTGATTTGCTAAAAATCCAGACTTATTGGCAACTCATTCCTTAACTAATATCTACCATAACTTATTTAGTGATGGATCAGACTGAGAAGCTTCTGTCTCTTCCCCTCTGTCCTAAGCAACTGCTTCTGACACAGCAGTGTTATGGCAGTGCTTCCATTTATACCAAAATAGCTCTTGATGATTCATGTTATAAACAAATGTAAAAGCATTCTTTTTAGAGACCTTTATATGTGAATCGCTTCACGGATTTGGTTTAGATAGTGGCCACAGAGGTGTAATAGCCATGTTTGTGTGGCAAAGAGGTGTCCTCCAGACACTGTGTAAGATATTTAGACATGGAGAGTGTGCACTGTACTTGTTAGATGCATTCTAGAGAGAAGTAAAGATTAAATATCATAACAGATAGCCTAAAATTGGTTGCCAGTTATAATTAAATGAGCAAAACCATTTTCTGGGTGTGTAAGAAATACTGACTGAGTGTATGTCCTCCTTTAGCTGGAATATTATTTGTATGTTATGTGAAGTTCTTGTTTCTGTCTTCAAAAGAGAAAGAGAAATATTGGAAAGCTTTCAAAAAAGACGGTCAAGGAAAACTTATGGCATAAAGAATGTCAGTGCATTTGTTTTGTCCAGAGGAAAGGTAGGAGGCAATTTAATCAATTAATTAAAACTTGTGCAAGTGCCTGCATAGAAAAAAAATTCCTGATGGTGTGTGGCCTCTTTGATGTGAGGAAGGGCACGATGGGAACCAGTGGGAATGTGGAACCAGATGATTTTAGACTGCAAGTGCATTTCAGGAATTAAAGGGAGTAGGAATTTAACAGCCAACCACTGACCACAAGATGTGCTGTGCATCACTTGACGTTGCTATAAGATATAGGTTCTGGAATGTAGAAATTATTAATTTCATGCAAAAATATGCTACTCTTCTGGGTTGCCAAACAAATAATTTACAATCACTCTTACTAGCTTCAGAGAAACCTTTAAAGAATTTGGTTTTCTTCTCCTTCTGAATTGTCAAGTATTTAGATGTGAGTTTTCACCCTCTCTAAAGAGGGAGAAGGTACTAAAAATGCACAGAAAGGCCCAAGTGCCTGATTCTCAAGTTAGGAGTTGTAGCACCAAAGACCAGATCTGTAGATGGCTGTTACTGAACAGAAAGGGGAATGGGTGCCAATACTGTTGTCCAGATTGACTCCTCACATGTCAGTCTGTGTGATATGCCTCAGGGAACCATTCATCTGTAAGCATCAGTTGATCAACTCTCCAATGAGTTTTTGTCTCTGAATTATTTTCCCTTCTCAACATTAGGTTTGCAAGTGTGTATGCAACAAGAGGAGCCAACCGGATAGGGCGTGTGTACAAAAAGGCTATTTTTAGGCAATACACAGATGACACATATTCCCAGGAAATCCCCAAGGCAGCCTGGCTGGGGTTTCTTGGGCCAGTCCTGAAGGCAGAAGAAGAGGATGTCTTTATCATCCATTTAAAAAACTTTGCTTCCCGTCCATACTCAGTGCATCCACATGGGGTCTTCTACGACAAGGAATCTGAAGGTAAAAGCTGGTTTGTGCCTTTCTCTCTTCTCCATTTCCCCTGAAGTAGTGAATGTCAGGGCTAGAAGTTTGTCCAAGTCCTTATTGTTCTGGCCATTGACATCAGAAGACTTTAGATCATCCTCTCATAAACTCATTGGTAGTTGCAACTGATGACTAAAACCAGGAACATACTAATTTCTTAAAACCTTTGGCCACAAACCTTTGATGCCCAGGATAAATCCAGCACTGAAACAGGTTAGGTGGGTCTTTTTTCCTGTATTATTTTCCCAAATTATTAGTCACTGAAGTATTTTCCCTCCTCCTTTCTACTTCTAGCCTGTTTCAATTGATAGAGTTCTTGTATGTAAATGTTTTTACTCTTTGTAGGTTTGTAACACACATGATTTCATTTTCAGAATCCAAAACTTACGTATGTGTGAGTGGTGGGGGTGGTGGAGTCACCATCTCTGGAGATTTCCAAGAAAAAAGATCACTGAGTGACATGTTCTAGAGCTGTCACAGGCATGGACTGATGGCTGGACTAGATGATCTTGGAAGTCTTTCCAACCTTAACAATTCCATGATTTGCCCATACTTATTGCTCTCATCAGTATTCTGTGAGAAGATATACAATGTTAACAAACAAAATGTGTATATGTTTGATAAGAGTAAAGAGAAAAAGAAAAATTGAAGTGTCTTAAATGAATTGTAAAGCTTCATCTACTGATAAGTAATTGATTTTAACTGTCAACATGTTTTGGCTTTTTTACAAGAACATCTGAAAATTTTCACAATTTTTTAGTGATTCTTAGTTTGTGAGAGCAGTTCTTGTCTTTGAAAGCTGTGATAAAATAGAAGAAATCACACGTTTATTTAAGGAGAACAGCTAAGGTGAGGCTAAGAATTTTCTTTCTTTCTTTTTAAATTTATCAGGAGCACTTTACCCTGATGGAACTGGTGGTAAAAGCAAAGAGGATGATTTTGTTGTTCCTGGTGGAAATTACACCTACACATGGCCAGTAAGGAAAAGTTATTCCCCAACTTTGACAGACTCAAACTGCTTGACTTGGATTTACCATTCTCACATTGACACCCCAAGAGATATTGCATCTGGTTTAATTGGGCCACTGCTGGTTTGTAAAAAAGGTACTGAGCTAGAAACACTGATAAAGCAAGCCCCTCTGCCAAGCTTGGCATCTTAACAGTCATTTTTGCTTACAGGTATAAACATGATGGTCTAGAATCTATCCCTACATAGCCCATAAAAAGGGGCAAGGAATAGCTGGGCCATTCCAGGAGCATCCCAGGGTAGGTATGGCTCTGGGACAATCCCCTTCTGCTCCCCTTCAGTTTCACAAGAGATTTCCCTCAGCTGGTGGAGGTACTACAGCATGCTCTGTGGCCAGCTGGTCATGACTGACACCAAAAATAAATGTGCCCTAACTGGGATCATTTCAGGATAATGAAGAGACTCCTGGCCCAGGAAGTGAAATTAGAGTCGGGTGGGTGACTTCTACATTGGTGCTTACAAACCTGAAACCCCCTTGTCATTTTTTTTTTCTTACGGAGTTTTGCATATTGGTTTTATATCAGAGCCACATGGGAATGTGCCCTAAACAGCTGAGGGGACATCCTCTCCTTTGTACTTTATTCCAATAGCCATGTACTAACTCTATCTGTCAGGTGAGAAATTGTCCCTTCTCCATTTGGGACACATGTAAATTTTCTACCTTTCCACTATCTCCTGTAGTACAAAACCAGCTCTAATTTTACAAAAGTACAGAACATATACCTGAAACAATGGTTGTATGTCCAGAAAAAGGCTTAAATGTGGAGAGAACAGGCCTGATTTCCTAATAATTGACAATAAAACGTCTCAGACTTTTTTTGTCCTGGGGAACATACAGCACTTCCTGAGTAGATGAAACTGATCTGAAGACTGTAGGATAATACATGAAACTAGGAGACAGCATGCCTGAAAGCCTGGCTTATCTGCATGTTCAGTGTTGACTTTTTCAAGGTGGATATCTACATAATGCCAATGCCTCAGTCCTCCTCCCTCTGATGGTGATGGGTGGATTGAGAGGCTCTGGGGTCCCAACCTAGGCAACACAGGGAAAGCAAAAAGTTTTCAGGGTTTCAGAGACAGGCAGGACGAGTAGATGAAATATAAATCTGTCAATGGTTAATAATAACCTGTGTTGCCACTCCTGTGATCCCTCAGATAGTGATTCTCAGCTTAGCCTGAATAGATTGTACTCATCCCATCTTAAACCTATTAAAATGTAAATATCTAGTCCTAGCTAACTGTCTATCTTTCCTTGCTAATCCATGGAGAGTGAACCACATATATTTAGCTGTTCTGAGGGCATACCTCACAAGCTGCTTCAATGCAACAGGAATGCAGGCCATCACTTGCCTCTCCTTAATTTCTGACCAGCTGGGTTAGGCTTAGTATTACCTTTGGGATGGTAATACTAAGAGGCAGGGTTGGAAGCAGTGCGACAAAGATGGGGAAATGGGGACCACAGCTTTTGGCAGCTACTTGTGCTTGTGTCAAGCTCATCAAAGCTCGATATGACTTAGATGAGATAAGCTACCTACTGAATGCACCCATCTACTCAAAGGTTTGGGAGGTGGAACTAAGGTGTCTTGAAGGGGTAAAGTCAGGTAAGATTCAACCTGACCATGGGCAGACTGCTATATTTCCTTGAATGCTCCAAAGCTACTGTCATTTTAAAATTCAATCCCCTCCAAGGCTTTTTTAGCACTTTCCTTTTCGTTTGCTATTTAGGAACTGCAGATGAGACCTCAATAGAAAGGACTGGTGCTGCTAATGCTTTTGCCCTGATGTTTAGCATTATAGATGAAAATGTCAGCTGGTACCTCGATGAGAATATAAATACCTTCTGCTTAGAACCAGCCACAGTTAACAAAGAGGATGAAGGTTTCCAGACCAGCAACCGAATGCATGGTGAGCAGGACTCTTGAGCAAATGGTGACTTACAGCAGTAATCAGGCTCTTCATATCACTAGGACTTTCTGTCTCTTGTGATGCCTCTCCCTTATCTGTGTCAGTACGAAATGGATTGAGATGTTGAAGTGTTGATAAAAGCCTTTCCCTAAACATAACACAACACAGTGGATTGCAGTAAGGAGATTTGGTTTTCGTATCCAGCTCTGCCACTTGTTTAGCATGTTATCTTGGGCAATAGATGTAAAATTTTTGGTGACCACTTAATGAGCTGTGAAAAGAGAAAAGAAGCTGAAGAGCACTTTGAGATGTGTATATTGGAAGAGTCCAACAATTCTGGCTCTCAAAAGGTCTCGAGACTGGTGGGCTAGCTGGTACTGCTATTTCTTGCCCTTTGGAGTTCAGTAAGAGTATTTTGTGCTATTTGGAAATTTGGGCTAAGAAGCTTCATGGAACCTAGGAGCTAAATTATTTTGCAAAATGTGAATCTCATTCTTCTAATGTCCTGATACATTGTCAGATGTGGAAGCTCAAGAAGACAAAGCTGACTAAACTGATTTGACTGATAAGATGATTTTTCAATTTATATTGCCTGAGCCAGATGTACAATAGTGTACTTGTGACTCAGAATTAAAGAGAAAAGATTCCAGACATCCTAAGTGCCTGCAGAACAAATTAACTTCATTATTAGGCCTTCTTGCTGCTGACTGGGCCTTTGTAATATCTTGATATGACCCAGGAAGTTTTTCATGGACCCAACCAGAGAATTTGGGCAGATTGATCATCCAGAGCTGTAAGCTGGGTGCTCAAAAATGCATCCTTCATCTGGGAGCCTGTGAATATTTTATTCAGCTAGGGAATGAGTGTGGGCATCTGTAGTTTCTTTTCTGGGTCAGGAAAGAATTGTCTTCAGAAATGAAGTCAGATGCATTTGGCACTTCTCTTTTCCCTCTCATAAAATCTTCTACTTTTGTTTTTAGCAATTAATGGTTATATTTATGGAAATCTCCCTGGCTTGGAGATGTGTGCTGACACTCCCATGTCCTGGCACTTGTTTGGCATGGGAAGTGAAATAGATATCCACGCTGCGTACTTCTATGGCCACACGTTCACTAGCAGAGACCAGAGGGCAGATGTCATCGGTCTGTTTGCAGCAACGTTCATCACAGCAGAGATGACTCCTGGGAACCCCGGGAGGTGGCTGATAACGTGCCAAGTTAACGAGCATTTACGAGGTATGGTGTTACTGATATCCCTGATCTTTTCAGGTACAGAAATTTCAGCCTCTGTTGCTCTAGAAAAAGAAAGCAGAGATGTTTCCATTGGAAGTGAGATTTGACATCTCTGACTGACACTTTCAGAAGTACTTCACCAGAAATATATCATGAATTCAGTTTCCAGGGTAAATTATGTATGTTGGGCCAAAGTTGTAAATACGGATTGGTAAGAAACCTTTACATGAAGAAATATGATGATGATGATGATATATTTGTATGGTGCAAGAGCCTGAAAGCATAAACTAGGTTGGCAGCAGCAGGCAATGTGTAATTATGATATCAGATACAGTCATGAATTGTGATGATTTTTACTTTTAAGAACTTGCACATTGCATTCAGTGGGATTTATATTATGCAGAGACTTGATTTTGGCAAACAACAAACGTCTTCAGTGCTGTAATGAACCAGCTTTTTCAGTGGGAGTCCAGATGAGGTGATACCATGTTGCACATTTCAGCAGGCACTGCAGTCCCCAAAATCCCTTTGCATTCTTACCCAGATTGGGGAATTGAGTAAATAAACCCACAAAAGTGTGTCATGGATTTCAGCAATTTTCACCAGTGGTATGATAAACGGCTTGCAAGAGAAGCTTGTAGAAGGAGGAAGTGTCTAGAAATAGAAATTTACACAAATGATCCTAGTCATGTTTTCCAATCCATGTAGCTCCTGCCTAGAGGGTTCTAAATGTGCATTTGTATCCATGAGATTACTGACTGCGCAGCTGGCCAAGGACTGTCTCCAGATTCTTTTTCCTCCCAGGTGGCATGGAGGCACTGTATGATGTACAGGTCTGCCAAAAAAACCTGTCTCGACCTTCACCACTCAGTCACAAAAGAAGATACTATATTGCTGCTGAAGAAGTTCTCTGGAATTATGGACCTGACGGTTATGATAAATTCACTGGGCAGGGCTTAAATGCCACTGGCAGGTAAGCTTTCTCATCTTCTCCTGCCGTGCTTTTATTTCAAGAGTTGGATAACATCCCACTGTGATTCACCAGGGCGAGGGCCTGCACTGTTATTAATTTTAATTGGATAGGGCAGGGAGGATTTAAACATCCTTGTTGAGAAATTGGATCTGTAACTGCGATGCTTAGTAGTTGCCTTCTGGAAGCACTTATCTCTCTCCACAATTATGTCTGTGGAGAAAGTGAGCCCTGGTGATGTAAGCAAGCCCTTACGTTGAGATTCCTCAGGCAGCTTTCACATTTGAAATGAGTGCATCACAGAGTGCCATAATGGCAGATTACCCCCTCAGGATTGCTGATGGAGATGAATTGTATTGCAGCCCAGGAAAACTAAAGATTAGGAGATGAATTGTATTGCGGCCCAGGAAAACTAAAGATTAGAAACCCACTGAGAACAAGGAATGGCACAGGTCTTGCCCTAAGGTAGTTAGAGGTAAGTTGACATGGCACTAAGTTGAACACCCTAAAGTTTAATGCACAGTGAATGTCCATTTGTTAACTAATATATAGCTTTCAGGTATATAGTAATTCAGGTCAGTAATATCTCCTCTAGGGAGCTGGAAAAAGTGTATGCAAACTAATGACTTGGGAGATCATTTCTTCCATGGCTGGGGTGATATCTTTATCCTGAATTAAGGTTTCTGCCCAAACATCCAGTTAATTAACCAGTTCAATTTGTTAATTTCACAGTGAATCTGCAATATATTTTACACAAGGGATTGACAGAATAGGAGGGCTATACTGGAAGGTTCGCTATGTGGAATATACCGACGCAACGTTCAGTAAAAGGAAGATTCAGCCAGAGAACATGAAACACCTGGGAATACTTGGTACAGTGAATATTTTCCCATCCTGCAATTCCATTGGATTTGAAAGCAGAAGTCCTCTTGGATCCAGAGGGGAAATTAATGGATTCAGCTGCCAGCCAGCTTCATCTTGTTTAGATGGGAATACATTTGTCAACAGTTCTTCTAATACCTTCCCTTACCCTCTCTCTTTAAGGCCCCGTTATAAAAGCTGAAGTGGGAGATACAGTGCTAGTTACTTTTGCCAACAAAGCCAGAAGGAGCTATAGCATTATGGCCCACGGTGTAAGCTTCAGCAAACTGTCAGAAGGTGCACCCTACTTAGATGGTAAGTTTTTACTGCAATGTGGCATTGTCACATTCGGAATGCATGTATCTACAGATCTTCTGTTGCTCTGTAGCTTTGCCCTTTTTGTGGATATTAAGGCATAGAAGGGATGATTTGATTAGTTTATGTCTTCCCTAAATGCCACAAGGAACCCCCCAGTCTGCCTCTGTCCTGGTTCTTTCCTTTGGACATGTGCCCAGCAAGGTGGCTGAAATTAGCTGAGGTCCATTCGTTAATGCTGAGTACAAGCCAGAAGCCCAGTCCAATTCACATGATTTCTGATCTAACAGTATATATCCCCAGCTGTACTCTGGGCGTGCTCCAAAATAGTGTTGCATAGGATCTGGCATGATGATGCCATGGTGATCTTGCTGAGTTTTTGCATATAGCTATCCACAGGTCTGAACTCCTTCACATCTGATCTTCTAACTCAGGTCAGCTATTTTACTTCCTTCGTTCCCAGGATAGTCAACATCCAGGCATCTTTTATCTGATTGACCCAGAATGTGAAGCAGTAATGTTTCTTACTGATCCTCCTAAATATGTAAACACTGGAGCAGAATGTTTACCAAGGGCTTCCTCTCATTTTGTGCAAAGATAGGATCTTTATAATCAAAATTTAACCATTAAATGTACTGTGTCATGTCTAATTGGTAGGAAATTCCTTCAGTCAGAGGCAAGAAACAGCCCCTTCAGAAGGTGCAAAATCCCATTTACTTTGAACACTTATTTCAGGAGACAGTAGGTCACCCTTGGAGATGTCTCTATCTCTGCTCACTACAAAAGGAGACTAGATTAGGGTCAGGACACATATCCAAGATTTAGAGAGCTTGTGTTAGATGAGTCGAATCCTAACCATAGCACCTATAGAGATAATATTGTGGAAATGTGTTTGCTGCATTTGCAGCATTGAAGAGAAAGTTAGTTTTCTTGTTGTCTAAATTGTTTTGCTTCCACCACAACACATCAAAAAGAAACTCCCACAATATAATCCTTCTTTGGAGAATTGTGCTGAGAGAATTAGGTCAACACACGAAGTCATAAAATCACACAAAAGGCTTGAATCTAATTCTTTTGTCTCCAATTGTTGACTGTGCAACACAGCCCACTTTCTAGCAGGCTCTGCTGTATCCTAAAATATCTAGGTTGATTTCAGCCTTGAAGTCACTGTATTCTAATGCCACCCACACCAGATATAGTTATCTAATAAAAAGGCAGCTTTTTCTCTCTCCTTGTAGTCCTGTTGTGCTTCTGTTTAAACCCTGTGTTAACAGTATCCATTGGCATTGCACCCTTTGGTGTAGAGCAGAATGAAACCAAATCTGACCATTAAGCAGTAGTGTGACTGGTTCACCTCTGGGTCTTTGGAGAGGAAGATTTGATGCCAGATTTATTTCTTCATAACAATGCTCTCTGTGTGGATACCAGCACACTCTTAATGTAGCTACGCTGCCTGAGTGATGCTCCATTCACCCTATGCAGGTGAATAGGATATAAGACAGCAGACAATCACCAGAATTAACTTCTGAAAAAAGTAACACCAACCTCTCTTTGGAGACTCTAACAGAGCTTCCTGTGCATTGCTGCAAAATCAAAAAGAAACAATTACAGGATTTGCTTTGAATTTCTAAGCAGTCACAGCTTTAGCTCCACTTGCTGATGTAATTGCTTTGTTGGTGCTTAATGAGAATTCAGAGTCTGCGGTTGCATCTCAGATGAATCTCACGATAGGGCAGGTAAGCTACAGACATTAGAGGAAGCCAATTAAAAGAAAAGATGAGCTCTGCATGCTTAGTCTGACCAAATCCAGATAATTCAAATAGCTTTATGTCAGTGTCTGTGTCAAACTTGTTTGGCAAGGAATGGGTCCATGTGTTCCCATGGCATGGGGCTCTGGAGATGTCCCTATGCTATAAGCCACCAATCTATAGGATGGTGCTTGAACCTGTCTGCAGAAACCAGAGGCTATGCCTGACTCCCACCCAAGAGTTGTATTCTGGAGGACATAAACTTCCCATAACTTTTGTCTTTCTCTACTTTCTCTCTATAGGATATATGAAGCCAGGAGCCCATGTTAAGCCAGGTGAAACCTTCACGTACAAATGGAGAGTGCCTGAAAATGGAGGTCCAAGTGAAAGTGACCCACCATGCCTCACCTACCTGTACTACTCAGCCACTGACGCTGTCAAGGACACCAGCTCTGGCCTGGTGGGGCCTTTGCTGGTCTGTCGGAAGAACTCACTGAATGAGAACGGAATGCAGGTGCTCGAAGTGGAGAATGGCTTCTCCAAAACAGCAGGGTGGTGGGCTGTGGGGAGAATGGATTTGCACTGTTCCCAGCTCAAATCTAAAAGTTTGAAAAAATGTCATTCCTCAGGGTAAAAGCTGACCTATGGGATGGATAAGAAGGTGAAACTGGTATTCCCCAGCACTCAGACTTGTCCCTTGGTTTTCCATCTTTTCCATGCATTCATTAGCAATGACTGCATCTTTTCATCCTCACTGGATTTCTTTTTTTCTTCTGGCTCATTGAAGAGTGCGAATCCAAATGCTCTAAAAGGACATAGGAAGAAAGCAGTTGCAGCTTTATATATATATATATATATATAGTTGTTATTAAAAAAAGATAATTTTTCACTAGGATAATTCTTTGCAGACTCATTTTAGTGTGTTGGCTTTCTCCTTGGCTACAGAAAGGAATAGATAGAGAATTCTACCTCCTCTTTTCAATCTTCGATGAAAATGACAGCTGGTATCTGAACAAGAATATTGAAGCTTTTACTGGAGACCCTTCAAAAGTAGATGAAAATGATGCAGATTTCAAGGAATCCAACAAAATGCATGGTATGAAATATATCTGTTAATGATATCTTTTCTTCAGTCATCAATGACAAAATTTGTCCTCATTCACAGCTGACTGCAATGCCTTGGAGGGTGAGGTGGAAAGTTGTCAGTCAGTATATGGCTGGTTCCTGATGTCCTTTGAATGTTGAATCCTTGACACATTAACAAGGACTGCAACCACATATCAACTACAGCTGGAGAAAGGGAAATGGAGTGTAGCCTTAGGTCTGTAAGAAGGTATAATGCCAGAGTCACACATCAGCTGCAGAAAAAGTTGATGTTCACTGGTGATTCCAGTGTAGCCACAGGGCTTGACACTGTCTCCAGCAATGAAGGTTCACCCTCTCTGCTCTGCCAGCTCCACTTGGGCAGTGACCACTCCATCAAAGGAGGGGTGAAGACTAAGGAAATGTCCAGTCATGGTTTAAAACATCACTTCTGTACGTAAATGTCTGACTTCGGCACAGATATCCTCAACATTATTCCTGACATGGACAGACTTGAGCAACTTTACATAACCTGTGATTTGGTTGTCCTGAGAGCATCAAGAATATGTACTGATAGTGAACAGTTAACTACTGAGCGAAATGTGCGCAGGCACTGCAGGTACAATGTCTCCAACTGTCACCCTGCAGTGATTGTCCCTCTTTGAATACATTTACAATAAACTCACCTCTAGACTTTCTGGACCCTTCTATTTTATTTATCTGTTATGAGGTGGCATCTCATGATGAAATTTAAAAGAGATACATTTTGGGAGTAAAGATGGAAATCAGAAGTCAGTATCACATAGGAAAGCTGCATCAGAACTGAAATTTTTTATATCCTACTCCATGTCCTCAATTATCTGGTTATACTTTCTCCAGACTGAAAAGGAGGTACCTGATTTATATATTTAACCAGCAACTGTGAAGCACTCTGGAAAGTTTAGAGGAGAATCTCTAAATCCCTACAAGGGATTATTACAAGATTTTATAGGTTAAGAAAAATGTAGGAGCTAAGAGCTTGTAAGAACAGCATTTAAACATTAACTGGTCTCTTCTGCTGCTACCTTTGCTTCACAGAATGCCCCTCTAATTAAAGTTATGACTTGCTCAGTTGCAAATTTCTTGCCACAGAGGTGATGGGAGGCTCTGTGCTGAGCCACTAACCGGGCTCTTTTCTTCTCCTCTAGCTGTCAACGGTTACTTGTTTGGTAACCTGCCAGGCTTGGCCATGTGCAAGGATGACAAGGTCTCCTGGCACCTCATCGGACTGGGAAGTCACTATGACATGCACGGAGTTCAATTTCAAGGAAACAACATCGACCTAAGAGGGACAACGAGGGATGGCCTGGCCTTGTTTCCTCATTTATCAGGGACAGCACTGATGCAGCCAGACCGTGTGGGTATGTTCCTATGCTTATCTTGGTGTTCTGGCACTCACAGAAATCAGGCAGCCTAAAGAACAACCAGAGAGATAGGAAGTGTGAGGGAGAGAGAAAGAGTGGGGATAGGCAGTGAAGAAGGAGCCAGGCTCTTGTCAGTGGTGGTCCGTGCCACAACAAGAGCCAATGGGCACAAACTGGAAAACAGTTGGTTCTCTCTGAACACCAGAAAGTGATTCTGTGCTGCATGGATGACAGAACAGTGGCACAGGCTGCCCAGAAGCTGTGGTTTCCTCCTTGGAGACCTTCCAAAGCCACATGGACATGGCCCTGGGCATCCTGCTCTGGGTGTCCCTGCTGAAGCAGGGGTTGGAGCAGATGGACACAGAGGTCCCTTCCCAGCTCAGCCATTCTGTGATTCTATCTGGACTTTGGGGACTTAGTGCAGCTGAGAATTCAGGCAGGACTGCTTTTCTGGCAAGGTGCTGAAAATGAAATGTATATGTACACCAAAGAGTAGAGCTCTGCAAGGCAGCAGGTTCATTTCTAGTGTGTATTCTATACATTCCACTGTCCATCAGAAAACCGCGCTCTAGGAATTACACTGAATAACAGAGTCTGGGAGCCCATTATTCTTTGACAGCTAATCCTCTACTGGCCACAAGCAGACATGAATGAATGATCAGATCTTTACAGTCACCACCACCTGTGATTTTTCTTAACAGCACATTACTTTACCTTTTCCCCCACTTCTACCCTAGAAGTGGAATGAGTGGACTGAGATCCAGACTAGGCAGGATTATGCTTCTAATCTTGGTCCACTGAGCTGAGCATGCATAACTGAAACACACACTCTGCTCCTCCATGCCTTAATTGAGGTTGGTGAGGTACACATAGGACTCCTGGGTGCCCACTCTGAGACATCTCATGGCCACAGTCTATGTGATGACTAAAGGAGATGACTGATGCTTGCTCACATTACCAACTAGTTTCCCTTTCAGCCATCTTAGTTTTGCAAAAGTGATATAAACTGCCCCTCACCTGGCTTTCTATACAGCATCACAGATTAGGGTTCATTTTTTTGGATGACAGACCAGAGATGAACAAAGCAGGGGAGTCAATTTGCCAGGTTACTTGCTTTCACAGTCACCTCCATCTCAAGAACTTTCCTTCCCAGGCACATTCAAAGTGGTTTGCAGGACTTTCGATCACTTTGTCGGAGGGATGAAGCACCTCTACGAGGTCAGCAGCTGCCGCAATGCCAGCCGAGCCCAGCAGCAGCGCAGTGCCGTCAGGCTCTACTACATCGCTGCGGAGGAGGTGGAGTGGGACTATGCCTCAAATAAGAGCTCAGCACCAAGGATTTACAATATCAGCAGCAACGAGGAAAGGTACACAAAACAAGAAGTTTGGTGGGTGTGGGGCGCAGCACTGCTAGTCAGCCGAAGTAAGGGACTGTCCATTTTGCTCCGTGCAGAAGGCTTAGGGCTTCTACCGCACAATCTTATGAGTGATGAAGAGGATATTAAATCCACTACTGCCAAAAGGCTGCTGTTCACTGCACGCTGCTGGGCATTTTCAGCTCGTACGCAGTGCACTGGGAGCTCGGCCGGCAGGGGGAGCTCGGGGAGGAGCAGCCATGAACAGGACAGCTCGCCAGTGCCCCCTGGCGGCCAGGCAGTGCTCGAACCCGCCTCAGCAGCAGGTGCTGGAGGTTCGAAGAGCATCCTGCAGCAGGAGGGGAAAGGAAATCTCTCCAGGGTATAGCAACCTTCTCTTACCTCTGGTGATAGCATTTGCTCTCACAAGGTTAGGCTGTGGTTATCTTCCTAACGTTCCCTGATCTCACCCATATCAAAAAAATAGTGAAAGCAGGCATTGTGATAACATGCCTTCCAGTATTTAAAGGGAGCTTATAAATACCAGGGAAATCGACTTTTTCCTAGGATACATAGTAAAAGGACAAGGGGGAGCAGTTTTAAACTAAAGGAGGGGAGAATTAGGTGAGATGTCAGGGGAAAGTTTTTACTGAGAGTGGTGAGGTGCTGAACAGGTTGCCCAGTGGTGGATGCCCCATCCGTGGAGGTGTTCATGGCCAGGCTGGATGGGGCCCAGGGCAATCTGATCTAGTACTTGATCTAGTGGCAGGGAGCTGGAATTTGGTGATCCTTGGGGTCCCTTCCAACCCAAGCCATGATTCAGGTCTGCAGGGAAAGACAGTGTCTTTTGTTGGGGTACGGATGCACTGGAGTGAGTGACCAAAGCCACTCATAGCTTGAAGCTGTTCTGTTGGCTGAAGGATTTGTGTTCCCAGATGTTTGTGGTGAGTGCAGTATGTCCTTGGCTTTGAAGACAGTGTACATTTAGGGAGGATTATCATTGTTATTACTTGCTGTGTAAAAGCTCCTACAGTACACAAGGCTTTGCATAAATCATCACATTGGACCAAGCCTTATGTTCCTGTCACATCTATTATGTATAACACAACTATAATGAGCATTTAGACAGGTAAACTTTGTGCTTTACATTTTTCCCTTTTTATTTTGCAGCTACGGGCACATTTTTCTCAGCCAAGGGGAAGATCTAATTGGTACAAAATACAAGAAAGTGGTTTACAGGGAGTATACAAATGGGAACTTTACGCAGCGCAAAGAGAGGACAGAAGAGGAGGAACACTTGGAAATCCTGGGCAAGTAGCTCCCATGGCTCACAGACTGACATGATAAGTGAGAGGGTAGCTTAAAAACAAAGAGTTTTTCCAGCTTTGTTAACACGGAAAAGAGATAACACTGATGACTATTCCAAGCTATTGGTGATTTTAAATCAAGCTTGCATAAGTGCTGAGTGTAAGAATGCTTTCTTACACTTAAAGTTGGATGATTTATTCTCAGATATGAAGTACAGAGTTTCTGAAAGAATCCTAACAGGGAAGATGCAAAAATGGACCTTACAGGATGCACCTTAACATCAGAGCATGTAACATGGGGAAAGCATTGTAGATAGATAATTCAACAAGCGGATAGATTTTTATCTGGAACTGGGCAAGATAAAGTTTTGTATATGTCATAAAATAACCATCAGCTGGTTCTATGGGATGAGAAGTGGGCAACAACCAATCGTAAAATAGTCAACTCCATATAAATGCTACTTCTGTATAGGAATATATTTGACATCTCCTTTTTATTTTTGAAGAGCAAAACTGAAGGAAATAATTTGATAAGCACCTGTCAAAAGCTGCTGAAAACAATCCACAAAAGTTTTCCTGAAAAACAAACTGCTCAGAGACCTGTTTCCAGAGTGAATTATCTCTCCTACTGTCTAAAAAGAAAAAAAGAAATTATGTCTATATATGGAATTTTTCAGTGGCAGAGATAACAGACTGGTTTTGATGGCTTCACTGGAAGAGCAGAAGAGCCTGAGGGCTTCAGGAAAGACCAAGGCTCCTTTCCAAGGCCGAGCTATTGGAAGATGGTTACAATTCAGAAAAGAGGCATTAATCACTCTGGCATCTTCTGTTTCCATTTAGGGCCACTGCTTCATGCCGAGGTGGGTGACTCTGTGCTGATTGTGTTCAAGAACAAAGCCAGCAGGCCTTATTCAATAAGTGCACATGGAGTAGAAGAAGTGGGTTGTGAGGAACAAACTGAGGCACCAATCACCCTCCCAGGTAAGGCTGTGCTCATTGTTTTTCTTTCAGCTACAAAGGCCATATATAAAAAAAAAATATGTTAACATACGAATGATGTTCCCTCCTTCAAGCTTATTCACACTTATGTGTTCTTCCAGGCAAATTATGCTCAGTGTTTATTCAGATGCAGTTCTCTGTGTTGTTGTGTGTGTAGGTTCTTGATCAAGTGAGCACATTCAGGCACAAACTGAGCACGTTCAGGCACAAAATGAGCCTTTGTTCGTATCAGGGTAGAAACAGGAACGTAGTTTCCCCTTGCAACTTCCAAAATGCATTAGAAAGCCCATAGTCATAGTCAGGGAAGCCTAAAAGTGTTTAGCGCCAGGGCGATGCTCTAAAAATGTTTCAGAAATGGAGAAACTCGGGGGTAGAGTTGCAGTTGGCAGTATTTAGCTCTGCCTGTTTCTGCTCACCGGGTTTGTAGAGTGGAGGCGTTGTGCTGTGCACATTGCTGTAGTATCTCCCGTATCCACGTGGGAGCAGGCTTGGGATGGCTTAGGGTCTGCAAAAGGAGTACTGTCAGCCAGCCTGCAGGGCAGGCTTTTCCTCAGGCTTTTGCAATCAGCAGTTAACAAGAAGAACAAATCTCTCAAAGCTCAAGTAATTCCTAGGTTGTTCAGCACCTCCACCTGCACCTAGAGGTCCTGGCTGGCTGCTCACCCTAAGCTGCCCAGAGCCCATCCAGTCCTATTTAAGCCAAACAAGCCATCACTGGGACTAATAGAAGTGGTGTTTGTCCCCATGGCAAGAATGGCTGAATGGCTCTGAGACTGATGAGTTTCTTGTTAGTTTTCTGTCCTGTTAGTGTAGTGGTACACCTTGAAAGCCTTTTTGTTCTCTGCTAGGTCAGTAAGCCTGTGCTGTAATGCACAAAATGTTCTTTTGCTGTAAGAATAAATGATATTACTTAATTTACATTGTGAGACCCATCCTATATAGGCCTATCCTATATATAGTGCTATTTGAGTCTTTAGGTATTGCCATACAGTAGCAGCCACTATTGCATGAATCATAATCACAGAATCATAGAATTGCTCACCTTGGAAAAGACCTTACAGATCAAGTCCAACTGCAACCAGCTGTACCACCCTAACGACCCTCTGCTAAACCACGTCCTTGAACCACCAAAACAGTGCAGTGGCTCTGTGACGCAAAGCTACTTCAGTCAATTCATGACCATTTAAGCTTGAAAACTCTCTTTTGCTCCTGTGCCCACAGCCTTGGCAGCTGTTGGGTTGTGACTGTACCAAGGCAATGGTCAACAATTCCAGGATTTCTTTGTTTTACCCTGGCTTGTAGCATGTTGAAGGACATGGTTTAGTGAGAACTATTGATGATAGGTGGATGGTTGGACTGGATGATCTTGGAGGTCTTTTCCAACCTTAGTGATTCTATGATTCTGTGTTACCAGTTTTTTCTCAGGTTTTGTTGCCCTGAAAACTTCTAGGAAAGAAACTGTTCAGCATTTATCTGGCACTTAGAAGGACAAGGTGTTGACCACTTCTTGTCCTCCTGACCTTTATTTGCTGGAGCACCAGAAAAAAAATAAATTCCCAGCAAATGGGAACACATAGCATAGTCAGTTCATCTGAATACAGACATGTCTGTGTTCAATGCAGAGAACTGAGCCTCATCCAAACAAGTCATTTCCTCATCAGATTGTTTTTAAGAATCAGAGATCAGTGAATCTCTGCTTACCCTCAGGGAGGATGAGAGAGAGGTGATGGATCTGGGGAAGGAACGGGGACTCTTCAGCAACTGCAAAGGAACAGTGGCTTAGTGGGAAGAGGGAAGGGTCCTTCCTGGCATTCCCAGTCAGCAGCAGTTCTGATATTTAATCAGCTCTCCTTTCCCAGACAAGAGCCAACATAGTGCTGCAGCACCTTCTCCAAAGTCCTGGTGGCAATGGCTGTGTTGTGGTGCCCCTTTCAACTGAGAAAGTCCAGGAAATATTTTCTGAAGCCTGGCTCCCTACAATTTCAACAGACCTAAAGCATTGGCCTCCAAGACCATTTATCTACCAGTTTGCCCAGGGTGAAGGCTGAGAAACTGAATCTCTGAACAGATTCCCTCTGTGGGGTGTTACTGCTCCCAGCACCATTTGCAGATCTCCTTTTGGAGGTGATATTGCCTTCTTTTACATCACTGGAACCTCACCGACCTTCTGGAATGCAGAAACATGAGCACATGCCATTCCCACGTGCTTTCACGGGAAGCTTTGATGCAGATCATTTTTTGATGGGGAGAGTAACAGCTATCAGTTACGTGCTACTCAAAGCTTCTGACACGCAGCTGTTCTTGCTAAACATTTTTCTTTGTTTCAGGGGAAATAAACACCTACAGATGGAATGTCCCAGAGCGATCTGGCCCTGGGAAAACAGATCCCAACTGTATCACTTGGGTTTACTATTCAACAGCAAATTTTGTAAAGGTAACCAAGAAGGTTATTATTATTACAGTTGGTTGTTTTAGATATTCTGTCTTGCAAGATGTTTCCACAAGGAGCACAAGTTGGAGAAAAGGTTTACTGAGCTGGATGCTTTGTCATCTTTGCTAACAGTTGCACGTGTCTTGGTTATTTTAATCTACTGAAATCCTCAGGGATACACTATGATAATATGATTCCCTCCTTAAAGAATAGTTGAAGGGATTTGGGGTGAAGGCACTTTAAAACTTGGGACTAAAATGTAACAAGAAAGACATGCTTAAGCAGATGAAGTCATGATTTTTTTCTCACTTTTTTCCTCAGATATTCTATCTTTATTTAATGTGTTGCCTATTTGTGTTTATTTCATAACTGGATGAACTAGAAAATCTGTAACACATTTTTATTTCATTTCAGGACACATACAGTGGTCTGATTGGCCCTCTTGTAGTTTGCAGAAAAGGAATTCTAGATAAAAATGGCCTGAGAAAAGACATTGATCGTGAATTTACTCTTCTGTTTATGGTGTTCGATGAAAACAAATCCTGGTATTTAAAAGAGAATATTGAAACATACCTTCACAAGAGTCCTGATGATTTTAATTCCACTAAGAATTTTGTGGAAGGCAACAGCAAGCATGGTATGTAGGACTCGTGGCAGCAGCCAAGAGGATAGAGGTTTACTTTTAGGAAGATGTTGGCTTAGCTTGCAACTATCCAACCATGTGACACCTTATAAACTGCAACAAAAAGATTTCATGAGGCCCAGCCAAGACGAGCTAGTTCAGTCTTATCCTTGTGGGGAGAGGCTGCCCTGCCAAAATTCCCTTGTCGTTTGGGAGCTGCCTTCTTTGTTGACTTGTAGGAATGCAAGGGTGATGTTTTAAATCTGTGTCTGTAGAAGCAATCAGCCCAGGAGCCAGACAGAACAGAACAAATAGGGGCAGGAACAGCCCTGGCAAAGCAAACTTCTGCTTCTACAGGTTCTACTCATTTTAGGCAATTACTGTTTCCTCTTCTTCCATGGGACTTGTCAGCAAAACCCCAGTTTGTTCAGGAGATTGACCTCAACAGGTGAAAACACTACCTGGTGCTTCTCGAGACAACTAAATGGTTGCTGCTATGCACTTAGGTGAAACAGAAACATGACTCTCCCTGCAGTCACTACAGAGAGCCCTTGACCTGGCACTTGTGCTGGGCACCCATTCTCCTTGGAGAGAAAGTACAGATGGTGCCTGATGATTATCATCACCCATTTCATAGCCAGTTATTAATCAGTTCTATTTTGTCATTCTTCCAGCAATCAATGGGAAGATTTATAACAGTCTCCTGGGTCTAACCATGAATGACGGTGATAAGACAAACTGGTATTTGATAGGAATGGGTAATGAAGTAGATGTACATACAGTCCATTTCCATGCACAGACCTTCATCTTCAAGGTTGGTAAAATGAATCACATTTAACAGCGTGATGAGAAATTCCCGAAAAAAAAAAAGTCCAAGTGCTGGGCTATTTTTGCAATGTGAGCACATAGCCCTGCTGATAACTGAGATCAGTGGGAGATATGCCTGTAAGGGAGACACAAAATGAAAGGGTTCCTTGCAATGCTTCTACAAGTCTGAACCTATTATAGAACATGAATGCATGTCACTATTAGAGGAAATGGTCACGTGGGTTGAAATGCGTGCTTACCCACAGCTACAAGGGAAGACGGAGGGAGGAGAGCAGAGTTCTCCCTACTCACAACAGTTTGATGTTGTGACAGCTTGGCACTGGGAGGACTATCAGAAAAATATGTTTTTCAGAGGGCGATACCTGAGCTCAACCACTACCTGAAGTCTTTAGGAGGAAACCCCTTTTGCAAATTAATTAATTGATAAAATGTAGATTTCCTGGGAGCCTCAGCTTCCCTCTGTAAGGCTGACAAGAAGCCTTTTATCTGCCTCAAAGAGTAAAAAGTCTAATTGGAATATTTCAGTGCCTGGGGGGTATTTGGATGCAGTAAGGCAGGACACTTACAATTCTGATTTTGCCTTGCCACAGACAGATAAAGACCACAGAGGAGATGTATATGACCTTTTTCCTGGGACTTTCCAAACTGTTGAACTTGTAGCAGAAAACCCTGGGACGTGGCTTCTGCACTGCCATGTAGCTGACCACATACACGCTGGCATGGAAACTACCTACACCATCAATAAATCAGGTGCAGTAGCAGAAATACATCCTAGGGCTCTGAAGTGGTATCACAGTGATGTGGGTGAAAGGCAGGGAAGCCAGGTGACTCAGCACTGCGCACATTCCAGGGAAGCACCTGGAAATCACAGCATGCTGCCCTGGGCAGTCAGCATCATATGGGGGTGCCTGAATGACGTGGGAAGGAACAGACAGCTTTGCTGCATTCTGCAATGTGAAAGCAGTTGGTGCTTCAACAAAGCCTCCCCAGAGGCACTGACAGCCTGCAGACCACAAGTCATCCACAGGTGGTGCAGAAGGCAACTGCAAAGCTGTCTTTTAGTCCTGCTGGTTCCTTCCTGCAGTCAGCTTTGGCTCACAGGAATGCTCTCATTCCTTCTTGCACAGGCAGAGATCAGCTGGGCTATAAGATGCTCCATTTTCTTGGTTGTTCATGCAGCCCAAGAAAGAGGTGTTCCTTTGATTAAGTTGGCAAACTTTCTCAGAGCTGCTGATCTCTTCCACCACTTGCAGATGAAGTAAAAAATGCTTTGTGAGCACCTCCATGTCACAGAATTTCACAAAACACCCAGGTCCAGCATCTCCTGCCTCAGGTAGCACAGTCGATGCTTCCCACATTCCTCTGCAGGGACTGCACAGCCCCAGCAGGCATGCCTTGTTCCTGTAACCTTGGCGGGGCAGAATGAGAAATGTAATGCCACATGTAGCCCAAATCCTCCTTCCTTAGACAAGGTGAATTTATTTTATGCATTTTATCCCTTCTGGCTTTGAAATTTCAAGCAAATGCAGAAGTGAAGCAACAGACTAGATAAAGTGGACTTAGTCCACAGAGCTGCCTGGAGCAATGTATTTATAATTGTGCTGATGTAATCAGGATTTCTGTTCAGATTACAAAGGTAGAAGGAACTCGGGAAAACCAGTGCTACTTTCCCACTGTTTTTCAAACCTTTCAACTCTGCTGGCATTCTTTCTTTCTCTGCACAGAGCTGGAAGCCTCTTCAGAAGAAGGACTGACGACAGCAGCTTATGGTACAACTACTGCACAAAATAGGACCACCGCAAAGGGTATGGATTTTTTACAACATCATTTCAAACTTTCCACGTTCATGTGTGGATTCCTCATGAAGCACTTCTCTTTGCACAGATCCTGACAGCCAAGGGGACAACGTCTTTGACAAAACTCTGACTCCTGGAGAAGCCAGCCTGATGCTCGCAGCCTTTGTTTCCGTCGGACTCATTCTGCTGTTGACCACATTGGCCTTCCTCTCCCTCATCACCCACCAAGGAAGCAGGATCCAGTATCAGGCTCTGAATGACAAAAGTGCACTTCTAGCAGATTTCCTGTAAATCCCCACTTTCAGCACCATCCACAGAGCCATGCCGGGTTTCACAAAACGCTGCTGCTACTGCTAGAACAAGACACACTCTGGAAGTCCCATCCCATTGCCAGCACTCCTGAGAACTGCAGGAAAGGGCCATGTATCACCCAATGCTATCCCCACCCCCGCCACTCAGCTGTGCCCGAGGCACCACATCTCTTGGCCAACGTTCCCATGGGAGGATGGAGCGGGCAGGATTGCACCCGTGTGCTCTGTGCAGAACCACAGGGCGCACACTGCTTTAGCATCCAGCTCCTGAAGGCACAGGTGTAAGTTTGCAAGTTCCTGAGGTTTCCCAAAGAGAAGCCAGTCTTATGCCAGAGTCAGCATCAATGAATTCATCAGCATTTAACTGATTTCCCCTTTTTTTTTGTTCCCTTTGTCCTGTTAAATGAGGAAGCTGTGCACTGGGGATAGATTTTTAAAGGCATTTAAGTACCTATCAACATACTTTAGCACCTGATGAAGCTCAGCATCTGCAACAGATTTGTTAATCCCTTTAAAAATCTAGCCCTGAGCAGCCCCAATGAAGTTATACTTTGTGATTGCTGCTCGTTGTGGTCCTGACTCTGTAACTCTTCTCTGCATCGAGCAGTGCTTCATTCACAAACTTTAATTGGGATGCTGATATCTGTGCTCTGCAGAGAAGACAGACAGAATCAGGCTGTATTTAATACTACTTGAATGTTTATAGCTCGTGTCTAATTACATAGCACTCACTCTTGCCAGCCAGCTGCTCACGTCAGCTACAGCTCTTGCAGAGGAACTTCAGAACAAACACATCTGTGAAACTGTTGATCCAAAGCTGATTTTGAATGTAAATCCACTTTGCTGTTCTTTTCTATTATTTTTCCCCCAGTTCTGTACTTTGAAGTTCGTTCAAATGCAGGGAATTGTGCTGCCCATCCCTCCTACTGCAGCTTAGTGATGTCCTGGGTCAGTGCTCGGGTATTTGAGATGTAGAAGTTTCCTGGGTGCTTGTCAGTTGATTCTTGATTCCTTGTTTTCTCAGTTATTTAAGAGCATGCACGTGAAGTAGAACTGCAAGACTGGGCCCACACAGGAGTTATGCTATAGCAATAAACACTTCCACACTCATTTTCTAAATCCCTTGAGCTGATAAAAATAGATACCCCCATACCCTGTTATCTTTCTACTTTGTAAACATTAAGATTGAGATCTATTTCTGTCCAAAAGCACTGCACAGAACATTTGCTCTCTGTCTACATACAAAAACTAAAGCCTTTCACTTAAATATTCACAGTTAATAAAGGAAATTATTTGATACTTTTCCTTTCAGAGTAGCTAACGGGTCTGACATTTTAGAAAAAGAATCATAAATATATTTTTTTCCATAGTAGCCAGCCAAAATGATGACAAGGCTGATAAAGATCTGGTTATTTGTACAAACCTTCTGGCACAGCTTATTTCACTTGGCACACTTCTCAGCTGAATGGAGGCTGGGAAACAAGAACGAAGCCTCCAGAGGCCCTCAAGGCCTTGGGACATCATCACAGTTTGCCTGGGTAACAGAGGCTGTCACAGAGACCAGAAGGCATCACAGAGAGCATAAAGCACAGCATTTAGCCTTACCTGCCTGCCTCGTGCAGGCAGAGGCATGCCCTGCATTGAGGAGTTGTGGAAAGTATCTTCAATGAAGGGCAGCATCTGTGATGGGCTTAAGCACCAGCAGGAATGCAGAGCAAATCAACCAAATGTGGTGCAGTCAACGTGCCCAATGGACAGGATGCCATCCAGAGAGACCTAAACAGGCCCGAACAGTGGCCGCATGTGAACCTTATGAGGTTCAACAGAGCCAAGTGCAAGATCTGCAACTGGCTCACGACAACCTCAGCAACGTGCCTTCACAGCCCAGAGAGCCAACCGTATCCTGAGCTGCAGCCAGAACAGCACAGCCAGCAGGGCAAGGGAGGTGATCCTGCTCCTCTGCTCCTTGCTGTGAGGCCTCACCTGGAGCACTTCATCCAGATATGGAGTCCTCAGTACAGCAGACATGGAGCTGTTGGAGCACATCCAGAGGAGGGTCCAAGGGATGGAACATCTTTCCTATGAATACACGCTGAGAGAGCTGTGGCTGTTCAGCCTTGAGAAGAGAAGGCTGCGGGGAAACCTGAGAGTGGCTTTCAGTATCTAAAGGGGCTGTAAGAAAGAGGGGGACAGGCTCTTCAGCAGGTCTGTTGTGACAGGACAAGGGGAAACGTTTTCAAACTGAAAGAGGGGAGATTCAGGTTGTAAGGAAAGCATTTTTTACAGTAAGTGATGTGTAGGCACAGGTTGCAGAGGTAGTAGATGCCCCAACCCTGCATACACTCAAGGCTGTGAGCAGCCCTGAGACCCACACAGTTGAAGCTGGCAGTTACTGTTCTAAAACTATGGAAAAAGTGATCAAAAAGTGGCCAAACAGATGATGGCAGAATAAACCTTCTTTTTTTCTTTTTTTTTCCTCAAAGGAAATTGTGCCTTACTGATGGTTTTGAACAATAGCCTGCTTACATCTCCATAAAACATTTGGGAAGTCAAAGTTAGCTGAAGTTTCTCAAAGAAACAAAGTCACTGTAGGGTGAGAGAAAAGGCCCTTGAAGGCTAACTAACTGGTTAAAAGACAGGGATTGACAGATAGCAAGGTGGAAATCATCCATGGGGTACAAGGACCTCTGCATTTCACTGCTTTTTGCAAGTGATGTGAAAAAATCATAGAATCACAGAACGGTTTGGGTTGGAAAGAACCTTAAAGCCAGTTCCAACCCCTGCCACGGGCTGGTTGCCTCCATCAGCTCAGGCTGCCCAGGACCCATCCAACCTGGCCTTGAGAGGCTCCAGTGATGGGGCACCACAGCTCTCTGGGCAAAGAAAAAGGGTGGCTGAGTTAAGTGACAGACACAAGTGCATGCAGCAAGAAAAATGATGCTGAGTATAAAAACCTGCAAAAGTACATTGTGGTTCTGAGTGATAAAAAACATTCTGATAAGTTAATGGTAGCTGAAAAACACAGTCCCAGCTCTAAAAGCACCACACTGTCTATGCATCTCAAAAATGGAACCTTAGCTATGATAGTTCAAAAACAAAGTTAGCTGGGCAGAAAGGCAAGTGGATATCAGAGACTGCTAGGAATTAAGGACAGAGCAAGCCAGAAAGCATCATGGCACTGTGACATAGATGTCTGGGGCACCTGCATCCTGAATACAGCATGAGTCACAGCCCTGGCCCCATCCAGGGAAGGATGCCATCTAACAACAACCCAGAAAGAACAAGAAAGGGAATTGGAGTTGCAGAACTATTTCTGTGTGAGGAATGATTTTGTTGGATCAGGGCTTGGAAAAAATGGAAAGGACAATTGAAAGCAGATAGCACAGATTTTGCAAACAGAGAGCTGGGGGAGAAGGGAACGGGCTGTGTTTTTGGGCAGAAGCAGTACAGAAAGCCACAGCTGAGGTGGATGATCACCTCTGTAACTCCTGGACAGAGGGCTGAGGGTACTTGGGCTAACAGAAATTAAAAAAGGAAAAAAATCTAAAGGAGGGGGCAAAGCCAGTTAAAGGTTATTGGAGATGAGTCCTATAAAAACAACTTGAGATGTGGCAGTGGAGATGAAACACTTAGGCTGGAGGAAACTCTACTGTGCATGGCTTAGAGCATTTCTTGACCAAGGAGAAGCTGAGAGCTGGAAAAGGGAAGCAACTGTGGGGGATCTTATCATGGAATCACAGAATAGCCTGAGTTGGAAGGGACCCATAAGAATCACAGAATCACAGAATCACAGAATCACAGAATTGTAGGGGTTGGAAGGGACCTCTAGAGATCATCGAGACCAACCCCCCTGCCAAAGCAGGTTCCCTACACCAGGTCGCACAGGTAGGCGTCCAGGCGAGACTTGAATATCTCCAGAGAAGGAGACTCCACAACCTCCCTGGGCAGCCTGTTCCAGTGCTCTGTCACCCTCACCGTGAAGAAGTTCTTACGCACATTCGTGCGAAACTTCCTATGCTGCAGCTTATGTCCGTTTCCCCTCGTCCTGTCTCCACGTACCACTGAAAAGAGACTGGCCTCACCACTATGGCCGCCACACCTCAGATATTTATAAACCTGGATCAGGTCCCCTCTCAGTTGTCTTTTCTCAAGGCTAAGCAGACCCAGTTCACTTAGCCTTTCTTCATAGGGGAGATGCTCCAGGCCCTTCACCATCTTTGTGGCCCTCCGCTGGACTCTTTCCAAGAGATCCCTGTCTTTTTTGTACTGGGGAGCCCAGAACTGGACACAGTACTCCAGATGAGGCCTTACCAGGGCAGAGTAGAGGGGGAGGATCACCTCCCTCGACCTGCTGGACACACTCTTCTTAGTGCACCCCAGAATGCCATTGGCCTTTTTGGCCACGAGGGCACACTGCTGGCTCATGGCCAACCTGTCATCCACCAGGACGCCCAGGTCCCTCTCTGCAGAGCTCCTCTCCAGCAGCTCATCCCCCAGCCTGTATTGGTGCATGCAATTATTCCTCCCTAGGTGTAAGACCCTACACTTGCTTTTGTTGAACCTCATCCGGTTTCTTACTGCCCAGCTCTCCAGCCTGTCCAGGTCTTGCTGAATGGCAGCACAGCCTTCAGGCGTGTCAGCCAATCCTCCCAACTTCGTACCATCAGCAAACTTGCTGAGGGTGGCCACTATCCCCTCATCAAGGTCATTGATGAAGATGTTGAACAAGACCGGACCCAGCACAGACCCCTGGCGGACACCACTGGTTACAGGTCTCCAGCCAGACTCTGCACCACCAACGACGACCCTCTGCGCTCTGCCAGTCAGCCAGTTCTCAACCCACCTCACTGTCCACTCATCTATCCCACACTTCCTCAGCTTTGTTATAAGGATGTCGTGGGAGACAGTATCAAACGCCTTTCTAAAATCAAGGTAGATTACATCTATCGCTCTTCTCCCATCCACCCAGCATGTGACAGCATCATAGAAGGCCACCAAGTTGGTCGAGCACGACCTCCCCTTGGTGAACCCATGCTGACTACTCCTGATAACCTCCTTTTCTCCCAGTTGTCTGGAGATGGTATCCAGCACAAGCTGTTCCATCACCTTTCCAGGGACAGAGGTGAGGCTGACAGGCCTATAATTACCCGGATCTTCCTTCTTGCCCTTTTTGAAGACCGGAGTGACATTGGCTATCCTCCAGTCTTCAGGGACCTCCCCTGTTGTCCAAGACCTCTCAAAAATGATGGAGAGCGGTTCGGCAATGATCTCCGCCAGCTCCCTCAGCACCCGTGAATGCACCCCATCAGGTCCCATGGACTTGTGGACCTTAGTACTGCCTAGGTGCTCATGCACGTCCTCTTTCCTGACCAAAGGGAAGTCTCCCATTCCTCAGATCCTCTCCCTAACCTCCAGGGTGTGGGATTCCTGCGGGAGAGCCTTTTCACTGAAGATGGAAGTAAAGAAGTCATTCAGTATCTCTGCCTTCTCAGCATCCCCCATTATGAGAATCCCCCCCTCACTTAGTAAGGGGTCCACATTCTCTCTAGTTTTCCTTTTGCTGTTAACATACTTGAAGAAGCCTTTTTTATTATCCTTTATCACTTTAGCTAGATTCAATTCCAGACGGGCTTTAGCCTTCCTCGTTGCATCCCTGCAGGCCCTGACTACATTCCTATATTCTTCCCAAGTGGTCAGACCCTTTTTTCCACATTTCATGGACCTTCTTCTTTCCTTTGAGCTTGCGCATGAGCTCCTTGTTCATCCACAAAGGTCTCCTGCCACTTTTTCCCGATTTCTTGCTCACAGGGACGCACCGATCCTGAGCTTGGAAGAAGAGCTGTTTAAATGCTGACCAGCTCTCAGAGGCCCCCTTACCTTCTAACACCCGAGCCCACGGGATAGCTCCAAGTAGGTCCCGGAAGAGATTGAAGTTGGCTCTCCTAAAGTCCAGGGTAGCAATCCTACTTATTGCTTTGCTTCTTCCACTCAGGATCTTGAACTCCACCATCTCATGATCACTACAACCCACACTGCCCCCAACCTTTATTTCCTTAACAAGTCCATCCCTGTTGGTGAGAATAAGGTCCAGTAACACCCCTCCCCACGTCAGTTCCTCCACCACCTGCATCAGAAAGTTGTCTTCAACGCACTGCAAGAACCATCTGGACCGTGTGTGCCTGGCCATGTTGGTCGTCCAGCAAATATCTGGATAATTGAAGTCCCCCATACGCACCAGTGCCTGGGAACGTGATGCTACATCCAGTTGCTTTTGGAAGGCCTCATCAGCCTCCTCATCCTGATCAGGGGGATCATCAGTCCAACTCCCAATTCCACACAGCACAACCCAAAACCCAAACCCAATGTCTGAGAGCACTGTCCAAACACTCCCTAAGCTCCAGCAGTTTGGGGCCGTGCCCACTGCCCTGGGCAGGCTGTTCCATGCCCATCGCCCTCTGGTGCAGACCCTTTCCCTCACCCCCAGCTGCCCTCCCCTGTCACAGCTCCATGCTGTTCCCTCAGCCCTGTAGCTGTCACACAGAGCAGAGCTCAGCGCTGCTCTCCGCTCCCTGTGAGGAGCTGCAGCTGCCATCAGGCCTCCCCTCAGCCTGCTCTGCTCTGGGCTGAGCTCAGCCGCCTCTCATAGGTCTCGCCCTTAGACCCTTCCCCATCCTTGTAGCCGTCCTTTGGACATTCTTTCATGGTTTTACATCCTTATGTTGTGTTACACAGTGCTCGATATCAGTGCGTACAAACGCCTGACCGGGCTGTATGAATTAGAAGCCAGGCTCCAGCGGTGCCCAGCGACGGGATAAGGGCCGCAGGGCTCAGCCCGTAACACACCAGACCACGCCAGCAGCACCGCCGCGCGAACGGATGGCAGCAGCCGCGAGGGGGCGGCGCAGGGCCGGGCGCTGTGGGCGCTGCTGGGCGCTGCTGGGCGGAGCCGAGCCGAACCGGGCGGGGCGGAGCCGAGCCGAGCCGAGCCGAGCCGCGCCGCGCCGAGCCGGGCCGAGCCGAGCCGAGCCGCGCCCGCCATGGCCATCGCGCACATCGCCACCGAGTACGTCTTCTCGGACTTCTTGCTGAAGGAGCCGCCCGAGACGCGTTACAAAGGACTGCGGCTGGAGCTGGCGCTGGACAAGATCGTCACCTGCATCGCCGTGGGGCTGCCGCTGCTCCTCATCTCCCTCGCCTTCGCCCAGGAGGTCTCCATCGGTAACCGCCCCCCGCCGCCCCCTCCCCGCGGCACACAAAGGCTTGGGCGGGGCGGGGGCAGCGCAGCGAGCGCCGGGGTTTGGGAAGGGGCTCGGCACCGGGGGTCCGGTCGGGGTCAGGGCAGAGCGTGCTTGGAGGTGTTCGAGAGCCGTGGGGATGCGGCACTGAGGGATGTGGGCAGTGGGCATGGTGAGCTTAGTGGTCTTTTCCTACCTTAATGATTCCGTGATTCTATGAAAAACATCATGTATGGCACTAATCAGATCTCAAACTGCGTAATAGATAAGGTGCCCTATGCACCTTATCTATGCATCTAATGCCATGGCTGGTTCAGTAGATGTGGTTTTGATGCAGAACTTGGAAACAACCAAGCGGGAGAGCTGAGGACAACCATGTCCCATGGTACTTTGGTCAGTCAGAGACTGAAAGGGCACAGAAGCGTTTCTATAAGCGAACCTCTTCATTTCACATCAGCTACGACAAGTGCACTTGTCTTCTTGAAGCAACAAAAAAGAAGGCTCTCATTTTAAGGGCTGTGCAGGTGCACAAAGTAGTTCATGTGTGGATCTGTTCTTCCTCCATTTTCCTCTCTGAAAGTGCTGTGCCCAGCTCAGTTGGAAGCAACGTCTGCCCACCAAGGTCTCTGCTGAGCCCTGCAGCAGTATTTCTTTCATTTTTCAGAGAATCATTAAACCATAGAATGGTTTGGGTTGGAAGGGAACTTAAAGCACACCCATCCCCAACCCCTGCTGTGGGCTGGTTGCCCCCCACCAGCTCAGGCTGCCCAGAGCCCATCCAGCCCGGCCTCGAGCATCTCCAGGGATGAGGCACCATAGCTCTCTGGGCAGCTGTACCAGGGCCTCACCATTCTATGAGTAAAGAATTTCTTCTTAACATCTAACCTAAATCTCCCCTCTTTTAGTTTAAAGCTACTTTCCTCCTCTATGCAAAGCTCCAACCTGCAGCTGAATTGCTGAGTTTGGTGAAAGTTTCCTTTCTTTTGGATGAGCGAAGATCTCATTTTCACTAACCGAATGTTTGGGCCCTGGTGTGTGGCATATACAGCACCTTTCAATATGAAAATGATTCAGATTGACTCTGTTGACAGCAGATTCACAAAGCACAAATGTGAACATTCAAATTGACAGCAGATTCACAAAGCACAAATTTAAGTATACACTGTGTTTTGCACACCAGGGATACACCTTGTATCCCTATTTTTTTACTTGTGATCTTGAGAACCCGTCAGAAGAAAACCTGAAGCTTGAAAGCCAGCTCCTGTGTTTCAAAAAGAAAAAGACCAACCATGTGCTGGCAGGCCCCTGTGTGAGCAAAGCTACCCACGTGGTTTCCGTACAGAAAGTGATAGTTGCTCAGTGTGCTGCCTGTGCTCCACGCTGCGCTGACTGCCGAGCAGGAGCTCTTCTTTTTAAGGTGTTTTGAGGGATGCATTGGGTCTTGGCACTTTCCTGGGCACTGGTGTGGAGCCAGTGTTGGAATGGAAAGTAAGTATTTGTTTCAAATGCTTCCTGATGCAGTTGTGCTTTTTAGCTCAGGGTTGCTAAACTGAGAGAAAATGGTAGGGTCTGTTTTGGGTCTGAGGAAGGGCAACCCCAAGTCTGGAGTGGTTGTGAAAGCAATGTGTGAATCACAACATGGAAATGTCTCTTCCTCTGCATACAAAAATTGCCTGCACTTTGCAAAAACGAGTGGTCAGATCCTATTTCTATTGTGATAATTATATTCTTCCCACCTAAAGTACCTTGGCAACTTCAGCTGTTGCCTTCCTGCTGTTTGGTGCTCAGTTGCAGCACAGGGGCCTATAACTGCAATTTTAATCCCATCTGTGTTTGCTGTTGCTTATGAGAAATGATTAATACCTTTACAAAGGTTTTCTGATTCTATCAAGTAAATTCTTGTTTTGATAGAAGTTTCAGATACCAGATGAGATTCAGTTCGTGTATTGCAAAGGATTTCTATGCAGGAGGCATGGTAACATCCACTGTGCTCCATCGGGGAGCCCTGCAGGCCCCTGCTCTGCTTGTCTGTATGCTGCAGGGGAGGGGAGAATTTGCCTGAGTTTGTTCTTAGTTGTACTCTCTATATATTTGATACTGTTTTCTACTGGGAATTGGGAAATAATCATACGGTTGTGAGGATTTGAACAGCGTTGTGCACATATGTGTTACATGACTGCTTTACATTGTTTCCTATGGCATTCAGCAGTTTTTAGGGTGAATACACCACAGGTGGTCAGGTACTACTCCATCACTGAGACATGGGCAGTTGAAATCTCTTTCAGTGCCACTTCTTAGGGCTTTGTCAGCCTCACTGTATGGAGAAGGGCAGGGAGAAGTCTCCAAAGCCCTCTGCCTCACAGCAAGTGCTGTGACAGCTGCTGCATCTCAGAGCACAGAGGGCTTTGTGGAACTGCGTGGAGGAAAGTGGCACATCCAGACCCTTCCAGGGCAACAAGACAATCCCTAAACACGTTGGGTAGAGAGGAAATTGAAACAGGCAGAGAGAACTGGAGCTGTTCAGCCTGGAGAAGAGCAGGCTCTGGGGAAACCAGAGGGCAGCCTCTCATTATCTAAAGAGGGGCTGTAAGAAAGAAGGGGATAGACTCTTCAGCAGGGTCTGTTGTGATAGGACAAGGGGAAATGGTTTCAAACTAAAAGAGGGAGATTTAAGCTGGATATAAGAACAAAGTTTTTTACGCTAAGTGTGATGAGGTACAAGTTGGCACAAGTTGCCCAGAGAGATGGTGGATGCCCTGTCCTTGAAGACATTCAGGGTCAAGCTGGACAGGACTCTGTGCACCTGATCAAACTGTGGGTGTTCCTGTCCACTGCAGGGGGGTTGGACTCAATGGCCTTTAATAAAGGTCCTTTCCAACTCAAATGATTTTATGATTCTATGTCTGGCTCGTGTATTGCTAGCATGAGTTAATCCTCCTTATAATATCTATGCTTATTATATGACATAACAAACCCTTGGACAGCTTCCCAGGACCAGGAAACCATCATGTGCTAAGTAAAAACACTTAAACTTGGGTATAACCAACATGAAGGTTTGGGTAGTACTATGAGCGTATCAGTTGTGACAGGTTGGGAAGTACCTGACCACAGACAAGCCCACAGCAGTGGTATGTGTCTGTCAAAATGAGAATTTGTAGCACTGAATGAGTATTATTGTCCCTAATGACCTCAGGTTGCACTCACCTTGCTGTGCTGGAGGTGCCCATAGGTGGGGAGGCCCTACCCTGTGCCATGTATACCGTAGGATTAATGTTCCCAGTGACTGTCTTGGGTTTTCCAACTGGTGACAAACTTCTGTGTGCTGCTCAAATCCCACCTAGTTTCTGGGAGGATATTTTTTTTCCTTGTTTGTTTTAGTTCTCATCTCTGCCAAGAGACTGTGTGTAGACTTTGAGATGCCTCGGACAGTAGAACAGGAGGTATGAAGGGGATTAGCCTTATCTTTTGGACTGGACTTCTTG
Source organism: Meleagris gallopavo (assembly GCF_905368555.1). Classification (NCBI taxonomy): domain Eukaryota; kingdom Metazoa; phylum Chordata; class Aves; order Galliformes; family Phasianidae; genus Meleagris; species Meleagris gallopavo. Next base: position 183,316,001 of record NC_139404.1, on the reverse strand, counting down.
CTTCTGCTGCTAGCCCCTTGCTGACCCTTCTTGCTGGTATGTCTGCTTTCATGTTCACAAGACATGGGGTTGGCTTTTGGGAAACAATCTGACCATGTGACTTCTGTGATAGCTAGGTTAGTTTGGGAGTCATTAGGCCAAAGACTATTACTATGGAGCTTCTGGCTGGGAGCTCAGAGGACATTCCCCAGTGCTGCTGAAGCAGGCTGCGTGCTGAGATGTGGGCTGTGCCTTGTGCTTTTATTTGTTAAAATTGGGAGCATTCATGAGAGGACTGACTGTGAAGCAGTGCTTCTCACCCTCCCCAAACTCTTTCCACTTCATCGCCTTCAGAGTGAAAAATTTCTCCCTAACTGCTAACCTAAGTTTTCCCTCTTTTAGATTAAAGCCGTTCCCCCTTGTTCCATCACTATCAGACTGTGAAAAAGTTGGTCTCCCTCCTGTTAAGCTCTCTTCAGGTACCAGAAGGCTGCAGCTAGGTCTACCCAGAGCCTTCTCTTCTCCAGGCTGAACAAGCCCACCTCCCTCAGCTTTTTTCATAGGGAAGATGCTCCAGCCCTCTAAGCATCTTTGTGGCCTCTTCTGGACCTGCTCCAAGAGCTCCACATCCTTCTTGTGCTGGGGACCAGCGCTGTACTCCAGATGGGTTCTCAGGAAGGCCGAGTAGAGAGGGATGATCACCTCCGTTGCCCTGCTGGCCTCTGTTGATGCAGCCCAGGATACAGTTGGTCTTCCAGGCCATAAGTGCACAGTGCTGGCTCGTGTCACCCTGGATGTTCTAGTGATTTGCTGATCATGGTTTTTCCATGGCAGCACATGCCATGCTACTCTTTGGCACATGAAGAGTCCTCAGTGAAGATCAGAAGTACCTGTTGTCAGGGACAAGCCTTCCAACCAAACCTGCAGCAAAGAGCTTCCAACCCAAACCTGCTGCAATGTTTGCTTCACTGGCAAGTCCAAATTGCCTTTGGGTGAATATCTTCAGCTGTCAGTGAGGAGAATCTTTTCTGCTCAACTTCTACAGAGCAAGGCTTTCATTTCTTACAGAAATGATGGAAAGCTGTTTTGGGGACCAAAATTTGTTTTAAAGCACTGTGGCCCTCTGACATTGCCAGAGGATTGGGGTAGCAGCAATGAAGCCAAAGATTCATTGCACCAGCTCTGAGATATTTCTCCTTTGGGTGAAGAGAAACTTTTTATAGTTTTTGTATCTCATTGGTGGGAATTTCATTGGGAAGGGTTTTTTTTTTTTCCAATTATTAAACAAATCTGTCACTCTGAAGGCTTTCCTGGTCAACACCTAGCTCTTTTCCCACTGCCTGGTTTTGTGAGTTCCCTGAGGAACAGCTCCCAGCCCCATGGAGTGGGACAGACACCTGATGGCTCCTCTGCTTAAATACGGCATCACCTGGGCTTTGTGTTCTGCTTCCCCATTGCTAAAGTCAGCCTTGGCAAACAGTTGTTTTTTTCCTACTATAGCTCCCTCATGATCCCTTCTTGAACACAGTGAGTCTCCTTCACCCAATGTGCCACTTTGGTCTGTAAGAGGCATCTATAAATCTAATGAACACATTCCTTCTGGTCTGCTGTTAATACATGCATGCACACCCACACATCCAGTTTCTTCTCCTTTGGCATGCATTAGGGCATCTTTTTTTTTATATTTTTAAGTGTGAGGTTGTTTGTTGTCTTTTAATATTGGTGAGAAGAGTGTGTGCTGGATGGTGCCTGGCAGTCTGTACATTGTGTACATGTTGCTTGATTTTCCTGTTTGTGGCTGCTGGTGTCGCTAATTCTTGCTGGATAAAATCAGGTATTTGAATATCATGGCTGGTTCATTTTGCCCAGTTCGTCATTATGGTAGTAATTAATGGCTGAGTTTTCATCTGAGCCTATGCAAATCTCTTCCCAATGATTGCGGTGCAGTAGGAAGCAGTAATTACTCACTGAAGGTTTAATCTATTTAGCTACAAACCACCTGACCTCAGTTCAGGAAAAGCACTACAGCATGTGGTTAACATTGATTCTTGGAAGCATTCTCTTTTAGTTTCTTAATTAGATGCCTTGGTGGGAAGAGAGGTGTTGGGCTGCTGGGGACAAAACCAGTGCTTCCTGCTGGTACCTGCCTTGGTGAGGGATGAGGCACAGCCTGAGGTGTCACTTTGCTTGCCAGCAAGGCAGTCATCTACTGAACTGGGACTCTGCCCTTTCAATCAGGGATTTTTCCTTGGGAGATGAAACAATGTCGCCAGGGTGGGACCTCGACCTACGGGCTGCCCCATGCTGGATAGGAGTTGCAGAGACCAGCTGCAAAAAAAAAAAAAAAAAAAAAAAAAAAAGGGTTTTCCAGGCACAGAGGAGACACTGGATGGTATTGGCAAGGTGAGCATGAAGCTGTGTGGAGCTGGGCAGGGGTACAGCTCAACTTGCTGCTCTCCAGTTGAGGTCACACAGGCGACCTGCGTGTCCCTTTGGAGGGGAGAAGGAAGGGAAAAAGGATGTAAAATCATGTTGACTTTCAGATGCATTGAGTAATCTGTGTTCGGTGGAGATAATGCACGAAGATGTAATCTCTTTGCACCATGATTAGTGCAAAGATGTACTTATATTAACAAGAATTTACAAGCAGAACTGCACTAAGTTAATTAAGCAGCAGGGTGGTAACTGGAGAGTCCCTATCTGCTGCTGCTGTCTGTCTCTGACCTGCTGGACTCCTGGATGAAGGTCTGAAGGTCTCCTAAGTCTGGGCTGAAGTGGTGGGGATCTGAAGAGCTGAGCTTGCTGTCCTGGGATTGCTGTGCCTGTTCTGGTAGGAAGCTGTGTCTACACCACAGTGGAAGCTGCCTTGTGCATCACTGATTTAAGGGCTCTCTCACTTTCAGTGATTTCACGCCCATTCATGAGAATGAACACCCTGCATGTCATTCTTTTTGCAGATGAACAGACACAGACAGGACAAAGCATCTTGCTGAACACTTCTGTTGCTCACCCCATGAAAGGGCCACTTGTTTCCTGCTGCACTCAGCCAGCAGCAGGGGGTTTGTTAGGGAAAGCAGAGCATAAATGGTACCCATCAAGGACGGAGACACTCCAATTGCATCCTTCTTTTCTCCTTTTTTTTTTTTTTTCTCTGCAGGTTATTTCTTTCACAGGTAATGGGAATTTCTCTGCAAAGCAGAAACTTCTGAAGCTTTGGGAGAGTGCAAGAGCTTGTGTTGTGCAAGTTAGTTAAACCACGTGAGCTCTGGGCTGATAAACAGCAACTTGTTTTCCATAAGGGAGGCTTGTGACAGATCAGACTCCATCATTATGATACTACAGCCTCACTAATAATTGTTATAGTGAGTCATAGGGAAAAGCTTTCATTTATAATGCCCCTTTGCTGTGCTACATTGTAAAAAGGCTGTACGAGTTACAAAGCCAGTGCAGTCATCTTCTGTTACAGAAGCAGTTCTTATTCTCTAGAGGGTAAATTAGCAAAGAGGTTCAAGATTCTTGTACAGAAACGTACTCTCATAAAGCATGATGTGATGCCATCTACCACTAACTTTGAGAAAAGGAAAGAAAAAAGTAGCAGTATTTCCCTTTTTTGCTCTTTTGACATTTGTGTTGTGCTGGAGGAGGCGTCGGAGGCTCTTCTTGGCATAGAGGTTCTCAAGGAAGAGTGACTTCCACTTTATGTAAACATTTGGTGAAACAGCTGTTGTGTTCCAGCATCTAGGAAAGTCCACTGAAAACTTTACAAAACTTTTTGCTGTGGCTGTCTCAGCTTCCAAAGGAAAAACAAAACCCCTTGTCCTATGTTACTGGCTACTCAGGCCCTAAGGGGCCACTGATGCTCCATGTCAAATAACCACTTTTCCTCCTTGATACACATTTCAGGAAGACTTAGCTGCTGCCTGTAATCTGGTCAGAGCAGAATTTGACTCTAGGGCTGAGGCTGTTCTGGCTGTCACTTAGTGCCTCAATTTTACATCTAAGTGCCAGAGCAGCTGGAGAAGTGCTGGGAGTGAGCAGAGATGGCTGTGGTGTGCCTGGCCCTGTGCTGGTGAGAATGAACCTGGAGATCCTTGGAAGATCCTGGGGACCACACCTGCTCTGCCAGCAGTTACAGCAGGGCTAAGCTGAACCCAAAGTCAAAGCTCATGCTCAGAGGCAGAATAAGTGTGGGACACACCTGCCTTTGCATTACTACATGGACTGCAGGGCTGAGGGAATAATATTTGAGGTCTTCTTTCAATACATGTGAGGGGTGAGCACTTGGGATTAAGACGGTATGCTGTGGTAGCTGCTTCCTTGGGAAACCAGCCTATTGTGATCACACTTTTCATCTGTTGGCTTTCCTTTGGCCAATCTGAGGAAGAGGGGTCTGAGAGGTAACAGTCTTTCCCCCAGAATTATGAAAGTAGACCTATTAGGTCTAGATAGATGTTTCTAGCATCTGTTTCAACATTTAGGAGATATTAGAGAGTCCCGGTGGGAGTTCCGGGTGCAGTTCTGTGGGAATTCAGTGATTCTCAGAGCTGCTATACTTCCTACTCTCAATGTAATAGCTTTGGATGCAGCAAAATCACAAGTGTGAGCTTTTTTTTCCTAAGTTTGATTTATTTTCTTTCATCTTTTGAGTGCATGATCCCTTCTACTCTGTTTTCCAGGTGCCCAGATTAGCTGCTTTGCCCCCAGCTCCTTCTCCTGGCGCCAGGCTGCCTACGTGGACTCCTATTGCTGGGCAGCAGTGCAGCAAAAGCAGCCAGCCTACAACAACCTGGAGAACATTCCCCTCTGGCTTCATAAAGTACGTACAGGTCTCCTCATGGAAACAGTGGCCACATGTAGAAGCCTGCCTTTACATTCCCTTTCTCATTCCTCCTCTTTTGCCCAAAGGAGCTGCGGATGCCCCATCTCTTGAGATGCTCAAGGCTAGATTGGATGGGACTCTGGGCAAAGTGATCTAGTAGAAGGTGTCCCTGTCCTGGCAGGGTTTGGAGCTGGATGATCTATAATGTCCCTTCCAGCCCAAACCATTCTATGGATGCTGTGATTCTATGATTCTTCTCTGATGTTATCCCTGGCTTTGACTTGACTTTCTGTTTTTAGAGAGAATGTTTTCTTTTTCTTAATTCCAAAGGGGTAGAGTTGGAAGAGACATTTTCTGCTTATAAATAAAGGATCTGTTTTTCTAGGATAACAAATGTCACCAGTTAGCTGACAAAAGAGTAATGTTGATGTGTTGCCCTGGAGCTAGGTGCCCAGCATGTTTTTAAAGAACTGCTTTAGCTTCAGGATTCAAGACACAGCAGCTGACTTAATGCTGTATCAAAACCTTAATTTTGGAAAGCAGGATAGTAAAAATATTTGATATTTTTATTGTGTTATACTTGGTCAGTTGGAGAAAGTTGGATGCAGGGCAGATATGGATTTTGGGAGAGGTGGAGTATATAATGGGCACCAACATGTTTCTGTGTGCTTTTCTGAGAAGCTTTTCTGAGCTTCTCAGGTTGTTCCCATTAAGCCTTTCACTACTGCAAGCAAAGCAGTGTCATTAGGAGTTCCCAACAAGGGAAAGTGCTGCAAAGTGCAGTGGGTTCTGAGATACCTGAGATGGCTCAAAGGGGTTGGATGAGTTTTGATATGAGTTGCAGATTCTGACTTAAATGTTTGGGCAGTGCTGATGATGAAGTCAGAAACACTGCAGGAGCTCTGTGGATGTATGGATTTTGTTATGTGCTGTTTTATTACCTTGGGAGCAGCACTGCTAGAAGCTGTGCTGCTCCCATTCAAGCCACAGTTTTGTGTCCCAGCAAATCACCCCAGTGGCCGTGGGATGAGGACCTGGTGTTAGAGGCAGCTTGGCTCTGGGACCTGCAGTGCCTGTTTTTCTGGGCTCTACTGGCACATCCAGTGCCTCAGCTTTTATTGTCCAGTCAGCTGGTTGGATCTCCTCGGACAGGCAGTTCAGGGCTACCTCTCTTTCATTTCTTGCCCCAGAACCCTGGCTGTAAGGGTTTACTACTGCTTTCCCCGGTGAGCTCCTCTCATAACCTGGACCTTGAGGTCCTTCATTTCATGAATATTAAAGCCAGAGTTGTTGGCTTCCAGCCTGAACTCATCTTTGCTCAATGAGTGCCCTAGTTCACTTCAGCCAGGCCTATGGAGACTGAAGCTGCAGGGACATCAGTCTGCTTGGGCAGGCGGGGCCCTGGAAATGATTTCTTGTTACCTGTCTCTTTTAATTGAACTTTATGCTACAGTTGATAGCTGGCAATTGCAGCTGCAAATCTCTTAGTTTGCCAGCTATGGCAAATAAGCCTTTGTGTCATACTGACATGACACAGCCCATGTTAATTTGCTGACTGGCGCTGTCTCAGGAATCTCTGCAAGGCTCTTATTGCCACAGTTCCTCTATGGCAAATGGTATGTGATGTTTCCTTTTGAAACCCTGCAGGCTGGCATTGAGCAGTGCATCCAGACAGCTGAGTCACAGCTTGTATCTGGGCCAGGGTGCCTGGGCCTAACCTCTGCACCCATGCTTGGCCCCCAGCCCTGCCAGTGAGGCAGCTGTCAGAACTGCACATGCTGCTTGGAGGCCAGCCAGTGGGATGGGATGGGATGGAAGAGAATGGTTAGTTGGAAAGACCTACAGAGACCATTAAGTCCAATTGCCTGACAACTTCAGAGTTTACAAAAAGCTAAAGCATTTTATTGAGGGCGTTATCCCTCAAGTTATGCTTAAGGATACAGCAGAGGTGACCTGCTGCTACCACTGCTGAACCTCACCACCCACTGCCTCACTGTGCTCACATCCACTGTTAAGTCTCCAAAAAATTTCAGCAAGCATCAATAAATGTCAGTGGGAGCAATTCCTTCTGTATGGAGGAATTCAGTGACACACCTTTGCTTCATCCACACTTCCATATCAGGCACTATTTTGTCAGACTGCCCCTCTGCTGCCATCTGTCACACAATAACAAAATGTAATGGGATATTGATGGGAAGGTTCAGCCTCTACTGCCATCCCACCAACACTTGTCTCTGTGGTCATAGGCCAGCATAATAAAATAAGAGGCAGCCCTCATATTTGCTCCCTTTATTTGCTTCTTATCTCTAAAGATGATGGTCTGTTTTGATAAAATATAACTTTGTTTTGAACTGGAATGGAAACAAGCTTTTGGCCTCTGTGAGTGGCCAGTCTAGTCAAGGAGAAGACTGTACTGTGAAGTCTTTTAATGCATCGTACACAGAGAGGTTTATACAGGTACAAACGGGAGACCAATGTGTGTTATCTTAGCGGCTTTGGTAGGCACCAAACATAGCAACTAGGCAAGTTGTGGGGAAAGTAATAGAACTGACATGTACTGTGGACATGTGGGTTGCTTTCTGAATTGCTTATCTGTAGATATACGAACCCTCCTGAGGTTCTTTAGTGAGTTGTTGATATGATTACTATCACAGTTGTTACCAGGCTGGTAACAACTTCCCAGTTGATTGAGGATTCCTCATCTTTCACCAATAAAGCCCCACCCAGAGGGATTAGAGACTGTCAGTGCAAGGAAAATAGAACACAGATACATTTCTGAACCATTCTTTGTGTGGTGTTTTAGCTAGTTTAGTCTCATTAGCCTTACTATTTGAATCTGGAAAAACAGCTTTTAAGCTGTATTGTAGCAAAGAGCAAATAACAGGAGGAATAAAAAAGGTCATGCATGGTTTGAAGTTCACTTTCGATTCTGGAGGCAGGTCAGTCTCTCAACCACGTGGTAACCTTTAGAGTGATGAGTCATTTACAGTACATGCTTCTGCTCTGAAAGCTGGTGAAACATCTCATGCAATAGGAACAGGGTTGTATCCAGAGGGAGCTTAATAGCTTTGGTTCTGGAAGAATTTGTTGCTGTCAGCCAGTTTGGGGCATGCTTCGTTTGTTTGAACTCTTCCTGTTGGCTCGTAGGAATTTGGGACTGAAGAAGCTGGTACTTCATTGTTATCGTTTAATGAAAAATATTTTGATCCTAAATCAGTAGAAGTGCTTCAATGCTTCCTTCTTTGTTTAGTATTACTGTATGCCTGTCAATTTTCTCAAGGCTGTCATTCAGACTCGGGCAGTTTAACAGCTTTGTGTTATTGTTCAGAGAGTATTATTACTGTGATGAGGTGATCAGAGGTGATGAGGCCCTGGCACTGCTGTCTAGAGAGCTGTGCTGCCCCATCCCTGGAGGTGCTCAAGGCCAGGCTGGATGTTGCTCTGGGCAGCCTGAGCTGGTGGGGGCAACCAGCCCATGGCAGGGGGTGGAGCTGGGTAGGCTTTAAGGTCCCTTCCAACCCAAACCATCCTATGGTTCTGTGATTCTGTGATTGACCTAGTGTTTTGCACTATTAACCATAGTACAAGTCTGAATGTTTGCAATCATTTTAATAGTGTTTGCCCAAAATAAATAAGGACTGAAGATGCTGCAAAATGAGAAAATGTTTTTTTTCTGTAATTTCACAGAGGTGGTTCTCACTTTCTGCCCGCTGCCTTTATCCAAGTCTCAAGTCCTATCAAATAGATCACTGCACTTTTGGCAACTGCTTTTTCTTTGAATCTCAAGACTGTATTTGAGCATATGAAGAAGTCATTAAGAAGCCCTTTCAGCTTGCCTTCTGTGTACTTACAGTATCTTAGTATGATTGAAGCTGAGGATGCTATATCCTAGAACCATAGAATCGTTTGAGTTGGAAGGGACCCTTAAAGGCTATCTAGTCCAGCTCGTTTACAGGGACACCTACAGCTAGACCTGGTGCTTGGAGCCCTGACCAGTATGATACTGAATGTCTCCAATAATGGAGCATCCACTTCTCTGGGCGTATATAACAGGCTCGTTTAGGTTTTAGTCTGATTTTTCCCTCATCTTCAGGAGAGTGTGAAGATGATGCATTTTTAAAAGACAATCCTTTGATTCAATCATCTTATCTGTATACACAGAATCATTACTCAGACACTTCTTGTGTCTCACGTATGCATTTTGATTGCTGAATTAGCTGAGTTCTCAGTGATTAGTTCAAAGGGACTGAGCCATATGTCTTCAAGAAGGCAAGTCAACCTCTAGAAACTCAGAAGGGCGTTTAGTAGGGGAAGAGAACAGAGATCTTAGAAATAGCCTGGGATCTTCTACTTTCCAGCTTCTTTAAAGCCTGGGAAGACTCCTGTAAACAGCTGTGACAGTGTGTGCTGGATGTTGGGCAGCTGATCTGCACTGTACTTGGCTAATTGCTGTTATTTGGAGCTGTGACCATAGTATGTTGCTAAACAGTAGCTTCCAGTTGTTCAGGTGGATACGTTTTGTGGAGGACCTTTCAATAAAAGATGGCAAAAAACCACGTCAAGAGAGTATTTGGAATTCATTCTGATATTTGCAGCACTAGATCTGTCACTGTAGACTGTGTATGTGCACTGGGAACGGAAATGTAGTGAGGATAGTTCATGTCATTCTGAAAATTCATCTGAACCAAAGTGTTCACGACTCCCAGTAAGACGTTTTGGAAAACATGCACTCAATTTGTGCAGGTAACTTCCATGGGAGAATCAATTGCAGACGCTTGAATAAATAGTTATGACTTTGTATTTTCTAAATAGATTTCTAGAGTTCCTACTCCATACATGAGGGTTATTTTTCTTCTCCATTCATAGTATTGATTTAAAACTGCTCAACCTAGTTCTCATCGGGGATGTAAGAAAACAGCACACGTCTATGAGGATAAGTATTTTGGTGTGCATAGCTGATTTGTTTAGAGCTAACCGTCAAGGCTGCTCTTGCAAGTAAAGACTGAAAACCACATGAACCACATTCTGTGCTGAAATGGGGGATCGTGGCTCTACATCATGACTCTTCTGTACATCCTGCTCAAGTTTGAGATGCTCTTGGCTTTGAGGAGGAGTTAAGGTACAGCCTGTAAAGCATGCAGTGCTCAAGATTAGTGGAGTTAAATGAGCTGCAGCAGAACAGGATGAGGGAATTGAGTGCTTGGCTTTGTAGTGCTGGGCCTCCTTTCGGAGCTGATGGTTTGACAAAGGCTACTATCAGACTAGGTGACCAACCAAGGGAAGTACTTCCATTGGAGCTCAAATGTGCTTGGCAGAAAACTTATAGGAAGATCTAGTTGTGAGTCTCTGGTGCATGCATTACTCTTGTGCGGAATCATAATCACACAGTATAATAATCATAGAAACATAGAATATCCTGAGTTGGAAAGGACCCATAAGGATTATCAAGTCCAAATCCTGGCAAATAATCAAACATTACCTATGCTGAGCACCTCCCAAACTTGGAGCAATGTAGCTGAAGCTCCTCTTCTCTGTTTTTGAGTGCCAGACTTGTTGGGCCTTTGCCTTTCCTTTGGTTTTCCTCTTGCACTGGGTGGAGATGGAAGCTCAGGGCCTCCAGGTGTTATAGCCCTTACTACAGTTCACTCATGAAGTTCAGAAAAGAACATGTCACACCATAGGATATTTTACCTGTTCTAATGTGCATGTTCTACTTTCTGTGTTGTGCCATGTCATATACTACTTTAAATCCAACACTGTGAAATTGCCTTTGGAAAGGAACTTGATAAACAGCAAAGTAAAACTGAGTTTTACTTTTAGGGAAGTAACTGTATAGCTCTCAAGGTCAGTGCTACTTCCCGTTTCATCTGGTTACTACAAACTGCCCAGGACTGGAGCAGCAGTTCCCCTTTTTTCATTGCCTTTGAAGTAAATATATAAAAAGGGGCATATTGCACATGCACATCCATGTGTGAATGCCACAGTGTTGATTTCATAAAATGAGAAGTCTTTGTGCATGACTCTAAATGCAGTCAGATGAGCAGGGTAATCCAAGTCTGTTGTTCTAAAACCTAGGACTCGTGCTGAATGAGTTTGCATTTTCACTTCTGCCTGTTGGTTCAGGACCCCAAAATGTAATGATTCAGAACAATTGGCTAGTTATGTAAGCCTGCTGTTAACAAATGGAACAAATGCCCTTCCTTTTTAAAAGGAGCCAGAATCCACGAAGGATGGAGTGAAGCATCAGGTGCTGTGGAAGGACTGACAAACACAGGCTTTCTTTCCAAACCAAAAGAGCTGGGCTAATGGTTGTGCTGCTGCTCTGATTTTGTGACCATTTCAAAGAGTTTCATAGAGTTTCTTCATGCTTCCATCTGCTGCAGCTTTGGGATTTTAAAGAACCTTGTGAGGGGAATTTAGTGACGTGCCTTTGTATGCATCCCAATAGTATGATGGCTGTAGGTGAAGAAACAGTGGTAAAGGAGTCAGGGGAAGGAAAAAATGCAAGCGAAGTAGGTTGTAGGAGGGCAGGGAGGTGGGTGGGCTTGGAGAAGGTCTGGGGCAGAGCATCACAACTGTTACTTGCTACGTAAGTGCAGAATGTGCCACCAGAGCCTTTGTCCAGGTAAAGAAAGACTCAGGGACTGGGACAATGCAAGTTTGGGGCTGCACCTTCAGTGTGTCAACCATCGTGCTTTTTGCCATGTCTCTTATTGGCAAGAAATCTGAGGGGCTAACCAGGCAATGTTTTTTGCAGTAGTGAGGATCAGGAAGAGAATTCATAAGCCCTCTTATGCTTGTAAAACTTCAAAGGAATGAGTGGTGAATCCAAGTCGTATAAACCAATGTAAGATGCATTGGTGGCTCCTTACTCATTTAGGGAATGTTTCTTTCTCCGCCTGGCACCAGTGGAAGGGTGTTAAGAGGTGTATGGCAGAAGTAAGTTAAGTCAAACAGATTTGTAGCAATCATTTAGCCTTTGTTGAGGCTCATGGAAAAGGTGTCACAGAAGTCTGGGATAAGGAGCTTAGATAAATTTGTGTTCATAGGTAGCAGAGGTTCCTTCTAGATAATAGGGAATTCAGAGGGCTGAAAGAACATGTCTAGGAGACCCTAAAGGTATGGGCAATGTAAGTGATCAGGACTTTGACATAAGAGACCTGATGGCATTGTCCACAGTGATAAATAAGAAGGGCAGATTCTTGAGCTGCTGGTTTCAGTTGATGCTATGTCTGCAAAACCCCACTGGAAGTGTCAGAGCATTGCACCTGGGGGTAATGCAAGGCCACCCCTGCAGTGAGCGTGGCTTAGTGGTGCAGAAGAAGGTAGTATGGACTTGGAGGGAATACTGAGTTAAGTTATGAATTTATAAAAACGGTCGCAAGGAAAAGCTGATCTTTCAACAGAACATTCTTTGCTTTCTGTGGCTATTTAATACTTTTCATGGCTGTATCTTACAGCATATCACATATTTCCAGTGTGACTGCTATGCAGACAGCGTGCACATCCCAAAATCTGGTTCATTTTATGGTCTCCAAATGCTGAATGAAGCTCCTTTAAGTAGTCAGTTTTCATTTCCCTGCTAACATATCATATACAACTCTAGCATTAATAATGATGATACATTGGTGAATGATATTAGAAGCAGCATTCCTGGATAGATGCTCAGCATCATCAGATTATTTATTTTGTGCATACGAAGCGTTAATCTCCCCTGCTTAATGCAAACACAAGCTGATATTAGGTCTAGATTCTCGCCTTGTAAATATCTGTTGATCCACTGATGTAAGCAGAACTGTCCCACTTGATGACTAATGATTCCAGCCCAACTTGTCTCTAAAATTCCCCTTTAGCTTTTCCAGTGGACGTGCATGTGTGCAGCTGTACCACTGAAGATAGCTTAAGCCTAATCCGAATTTCTTCATCACACCTAACTTAAAATTCCATAGGAACTAAAGCTCGATTTGCGTTCAGTGAAACTATCAACAGTTTAATATATTGAATTAAAGGGCAGTCAAATTGCTCAGTACCCTATAGTAATGTCTTGTCCAACTAGATTGTACATCATGGCTCTGTAAGTGTAATGTTATGTATGAGTATAACATATACCTTGAATAGGAAGTCACAGCAGATAGATAATAGGTTCTCTCCAGAAGCTGGAGTGAGTTGGAGATTTAATTTTATGGTGAAAAAGCTCCTACTTGGTGATGAATAGAAGAAAGACTTGAGGCTGTTGTGCTTTATGCTTTCTTCAGCCCTTTCCCTAAGCAATGGGGACTATTGTCAGGATCATGGTAACTTTATTTTGCTTTTTCGTGGTGGTGTGTGTTGTTGTTTTTTTTTTTTTAAGTTCTAAGCAGCACTGAGGTTACTGGAGCTGAGTGAAAAGGGATTTAACTGCCCTGCATGTCCCTGGTAACAAAAAGTCAGTTTAGTAGAAACATTTAAAGAAGGTTCTTGGGAATGTAGTGGGCTTATGGGGAATGTAATAGGCTTATGGGGGATGATGGCTGGCTTATTCCATACCCAGGTGGGGCCTAATCTGAACTTTTCTTCTCCCTTCAGTTCTTCCCATACATCCTTCTGCTCGTGGCCATCCTGCTGTACCTACCATGTCTCTTCTGGCGCTTCACAGCAGCACCTCACCTCTCTTCAGACCTGAAATTTATCATGGAAGAGCTTGACAAAGCCTATAACAGAGCAATCAAAGCTGCAAATAGTGTCCGTAGCGGAGACCCCAGAGACCCCACTGACTTCATTCCAGCTGCTAATGAAAACTTGACACAGAGGTAGGATGCTGCAGCTTGGCTTTCTTTGCTGTTCTCCTTAAGCTCTGACCAGATGTGGCACCTGCCCTCACAAAGATATTTGTTGTGAAAGATTCAGTGGTGGCTCAACACCTTTTTAAATTGATTAAATAAAAAGACATTGGAAATCATTACAGTGAGAACTTGGAGCTGGAACTTGCAATTTTTTTTTTTTTTTGAACAAAGAAAACGTTTGATTAGCTCTTCCAATTATTAATTACCTGAGATGTCCTGTTTTGTTTTGTTTTTTTCATTGTAACAGTTAGTTTTACCCACTGAGATAAGAAAACAAGAGGAGCTGTGGTCCTCACTTGTCAGTGCGAAACAGAGCCAGTTCCTTGTCTCCTGCCCTTTTAGATCTGGGTCTGCAGAGTTGCTGGGTAAATCAAAGAAAAAAAACAGCAAACACAACAGCAAAACAAATGAACAAAAGCCACACGAAAACCCCCACCAAAGAAAGAAAGAAAATCAAACAACATAAGCAAAAAAGCAAACCTTCTGATCAAATTGGTGCTCTGCTCCAACCAGATCCAGTGTCTGCTTCACCCTCAGTGGGACACCCATTTCTCTATGCAGACTCAGGTAGGAGCAGTGCATTGGGGTCTCAGGAGATCTGCTCCTCTGTGTTTGCCTTGGCGAGGGAAAGACAATGAAAAGGCTACTGTAAACTGAATGAGTTCTTGAGAGTCTGTTTTGCCTTGTGGATGTACACGCTATGCCTGTTTCATATTGCAAGGAACAAAAGTTTTTTTTGCTGTGAGGGAAATACCCTTTTTCCATTTTCCAACGTCTGAGCTCTATAAGTGGCTTTTCTGTGTAAGATTGTCATTATTCTTCATGTAACTGCTGTTATCTTTCCATTGGCTATCATAGGTCTACTGCTGATTTACCCCAATAGGAGAAAACCCAACCTCGTGTCTACTTTCAAGGATTAGGCTGATCAGAAATTTAAGATAGGTGTATCATCCAGTCTGTGTGACTTAGGTTTTTTTTTCTCTCTCTTACAGCTTGTGGGAAATTTCCGAAAGCCACTTTAAATACCCAATTGTGGAGCAGTACTTGAAGACAAAGAAGAATTCCAAATGCTTAATAATCAAATACATTTTCTGTCGTTTGCTCACTCTCGTGATTATTTTCATTGCCTGCCTCTACCTGGGCTACTACATCAGCCTCTCCTCTTTGAGCGACGAGTTTCTCTGCACCATTAAAACAGGGATCTTAAAGAATGACACAACTGTTCCAGAAGTGGTTCAGTGCAAGCTGATTGCTGTTGGTGTCTTCAAGGTGCTCAGCTACATTAACCTGATAGTCTATCTCCTAGTGATGCCCCTGGTGGTGTACGCAATGTTTGTTCCCTTCCGGTGGAATTCGGGCATTCTCAAAGTGTATGAAATCCTGCCCACTTTCGACGTTCTGAAGCTGAAGTCCAAGAGTTTAGATGACTTAAGCCTTTACATCCTCTTTCTTGAGGAAAACGTGAGTGAGCTGAAATCATATAAATGCCTCAAAGTGCTGGAGAACATTGCGGTTTCCGAGAAGTTTGATGTCATGCAACTTTTGATAAACCTTGGCACAATTAAGACAGATACTGTTGATGGGAAACCAAGGATGGCTGTGCCGGGGAAGCCGAAGGAAGCAGCTGTAGAAGAGTTGGAAAAAGATGCAACAGAGTTACAAGGTAAGGCGGCCTAAGCTTTCTTTAAAAGAGAACAAGGAAAAAAAAAAACAAAAAAAAAACAATGCCAGTCGCATCTAGGTGTGTATTCTATCAAACACACTTTAATATGTTCTACAAGAAAACGGACCTGTTTATATTTTTCTGTGTTGTCTGCAGTATAACTGCTATAACTTCATTTACATATAGCAGAAGATTTAGATTAATGTAAAAATAAGTGTGGTATTCAGAAAAGCTGCTGGCAGAGGAACAGAAACTGACAAAGGAAGGCCAGCGAGTGTGTTTTGTTCATTAAGCAGAGAGAAAGGCAGATCATCTGCAAAGTGGTTTTTGCCAAAATGGTGAGTCAGGATCTGGATTGGTGCACTTGTTCTCTGAATAGTCCCATCATCTTCCAGACTTTACTGGCTCTGAGCAATTGTTATAGAAGATGTGGGGTTATATTCTGTGCTAAAAAAAGAGTTATGTTTTTTTTTTAATGTAGTGTATTTTAAATGTGATTCTAATCCAGTGCCAAGTTATTGAAGAGAAGCCAGATATCCAGAGAGAGGCAAAAAGGGTGGCAAATCTTTTTTTCCATTTGATGTAAGCATGGCCACTGCCACCGATGTCCCTGCAGAAGCAGCAGGACACTAGCACCTGCATCCCAGTGAAACAGCTCAGACCCATGGCCTGCCTCCTCACAAAGTCCTTCACTTGTAGAAGTGAAGATGCTTTGAAACATTCAGCAGCACAAAAACATGAAATTGCTGTCTTTTCAGTTATCCTTGCCCCTGCATTTAATACAAAAAAAAAAAGCAGCAGCATCCAGAGGGTAACTGTTCCTCCGTGCTTTGGTCAAGCAGTTCTTGGCTGAGGTTTGGAGAAGTGGATTTATACTACGGGGGAAACAAGAAGGAACAGTGAGGATTATTTTAACCTGTACAAAGAACACTTATGGCAGCCAGTTCTAGAGGAGAAAGTTGGAGTACTTCTGGTAGAACGTAGTTTTCCTTTTAAATGTGACCCTTCTTGAAGATACAGGTGGGTTGTTTTGCTACGAGGATTGAAGAGCTGAAGGTTGAGGTGTCTGCTTAATGACCTGAAGAAGCTAAGGAAAATCTGACTCACTTTTACCAAAAAGCAGAACTTTTGAAAGTCTTTTCATTTCACAAAAACACTTCAGAGGCTTCAAGTTTCCTTGTGTTTAGAGTGGAACAAACAGATGCTTGAAGATATGTTAAAATTTGCTACAGAGAGAGGCTGCCATGTGGTGACTCACTTTGGCTGGCAGAGCCCTCTTGTTCTGACTGATGGATTTCACTGTCCACCAGCAAAGATTCTCCCATTTCTCCCCATCTTTTCATCTGTTGCTAGTGATATCTTGTTTTAATTAGCTTTAATTTAATTGATTAATGTTAACAAAATTGTGGTAAATGTTGACTTTGAAATGCACAGGAGGACATGCTGGTTAGTGTCTGGGATAAGAGGATGGGGTATCACAGAATCACAGAATGGCTGATGTTAGAAGAGTCCTCTGGGTCCATGTAGCCCAACCCCAACCGAAGCAGAGTGCCCAGGGCTGTGTCCAGGTGGCTTTTGGAGATCTCCAAGGAGGAGACCCCACAGCCTCTGGGCAGCCTGTGCCACTGCTCTATCACCTGCACAGCAGAGAAATTTTCCTGTTGTTCAGAGAGAACATCCTGTGTTGTAGTTTGTGCCCATTGCCTCTTTTCCTGGCACTGGGCAACACTGATAAGAGCTTGCCTCTGTTCTTTTTGCCCCATCTTTGCATTGCTGCAGTTTTG
Source organism: Meleagris gallopavo (assembly GCF_905368555.1). Classification (NCBI taxonomy): domain Eukaryota; kingdom Metazoa; phylum Chordata; class Aves; order Galliformes; family Phasianidae; genus Meleagris; species Meleagris gallopavo. The sequence goes on along the minus strand of NC_139404.1, from coordinate 183,298,934 downwards.
CAAACAAGAATGTTGAGTGATTTGATGGCTTGTCACTTCTAAAAGTTTACTTTCTGCTTAGTTTTGGCAGACCGTGATGCAGGTGGCCACGTGGGCCAGAAAGAAGATAAAAAGCTTCGCCAGAGACTTATTGACTCTTCATGCTGATGCCTTCCAGCCACCGCATGCAGGAGCTTCGTGCTGCTGCAAGAGGGCTTTCCTCTGCCTTCACTGTGCTGAACACAAGGTGCTGCTCTGCTCTTGAAGTGCAACTGTCCTGGGAGCCTGACAGCTCCTCAGAGGACAGACCAGTTTACAGACTGCTTGTTGAATAACAGGCGTCAGTCGCATACCCGAAAAAGCATGCTGTAGACTTTCATTATTTCTTGAAGAAAAAAAAAAGAAAGAAAGAAAGAACAAAACACAGGAACCAAGAAGTACAAAAAAAGAAACCCCTATTGTGAGTAACAAGTGAAATGCACTCAATGCACATGAAGCCAGCATCGGAAAAGGGCACTATTTTGTACAGAGGTGGGAAACAGCCCTGCACACATCAAAAAGAGATGGCTATGCTGTGTTCTGACATGCTGCTCCACTGGGCTTGGCCATCTCAATGAGGCATGTGGGGGCTCTCTCCCCTATTGAAGGGGTTGTTTGTTTGTTTGTTTATTGAATCTGGTTAAGCATGTACCAGGTGGTGGCTGGCCACTGGTCTTGGCTGTGTCTTCACAGGAAAAATAGGGGTTGCTGTGTTCAGCCCAAGATGTCTTGAATCATCTCAACAGTGAAGTGTGTTATTATTCACTTGGCACTGATGGAAAAAGGATCTGCAGTCATAGTGTAAGGGGGTACTGCAGATTTTAGGGATTTTGATTTTTCTATGTATTCCTAAAATAATGTCTTAACATTTTTTATACAAACTGTATTGATACATAAGCTAAATGTTGGGCTCATTTCTGTTGTCAGTTGTTTCGGTCTTAGTGACTAACATATCCTTCTGGGAGTTTAGACTGAAGATTGGAGAAGTTGGCTCCATTTTGTAATCTGTAGAAAATCTTTTTTATGTTTGTGTATTTGGAACGGGTTTCAATGTGTTAGTGGTATCAGATGCAAAATTGTCTGTGCTGTTTTCCAAAACCCACCTGAGAAGACATTTTTATTGTACTGGAGCAGCATCTTGAGTGCCTCAGCAGAGCTAAGCTCCCCATAGGCAACGTGACAGGGATGTGCACACAAAGAAAGGTTGCTCCCCCTCATGTCCCATGACTGAATTGTAATTAAAGATAAGAAGCTGAAGTGGTTTGGACGAAGGAAAGAGGAGTGTTTGTTAATTGGAAAAGTGTCCCAGCTTGTTAATATAGGGTTTAGGGAATGTAGCATTCAGCTTCCATGTCATCCTGCTCTGCCCAGGTCCTCTACCTTCTGTGAACATAAATATGAACTTTGTCTTGAATTTTGGGCACAGGGTTTGGTGGGTGGGGTGTGATGGTCAGATATGACGATGCATATCTTTCACAGATGCTATGAGTGCACTTGTTCTGTGCATCCTCTGTGTTATTGTAATTGAAGACTCTTGTCTGTCACCTCCTCTAGTTGTCTTTTTAACGCCTGTTATGGCTAGGTAAGCCTTCCATTTTCCAGTTCATCGATGTCTTTTGTTCTTGCCTGCTAGCGTTCTCCGTGCTGAGAATGAGGAATAAAAGAAGAATCAGTGTTACAGCCTTTGCACTGAACTGTTGATGTGCTGCAGCAGATTTCAAAGAGATAATGCACCTGCTTGAATTGGCTGCTCTTGCTAGACAAATGGATCCCAAGTGCTGCTATAAGACACATTGTGTTGGTTTTACAAGAACACGTTGGTTATGGAATGATTTCCAGCTAAGGGGAACTTTATTTGAAAGGAAGTCTTGAAGTCATAATATTGTGCTAAATCTTTATATTGTAGGATTGTAGCACAGCTGCCATCCTAATGTGCACCGCATTACTGGCAAGAAATGGGGTGTATGTTGGGTATGGCCTGAGCTGCTGCTTACTTCTCCCAGCAAACCCACAACCACTCTGACCTTTTCTGTACTGTCTCTGGCTATGCTGATGCCATGTTATGTGTGGGTACTGCAGATGCACCACTCTGCAGTGGTGTGGTGTGTTGGTTGGATGCGTAACCTGACATGGATTGGCACAACCAGGTCCATCCACATCAATTGTATTCTCAAGGACTATCCCATGGATGCCTTCCATAAGGCTCCCTGATGTCACTGCCTCTGCCAAGTCTGCGTTTCAGAAAGAGAAGCATGCAAATACTCCTGAAGGACTAAGATGAGCTCACAGCGTGGCCATGAGCTGCTGACCACTCTGCTGATCCCAGTGCAGATCCCTGTGCTGCTGTCATTCAGAGAAAATCGTTTGGTTGTCTACCCCTTGTGCTTTGGATGTTTTCAGAGGAGCAGTAGTGCAATACTAAGGTTTAGTGATGAGGGTGTGTTTGAACTGTTTATATAAGTAACGAGCTCTTAGTCTTTAAAACATGAAGCTCCTGAAGGTAATGTGTTTCATGTTTATGAACGGTACCTTTTACTAAATCTTTTTGTGTTTAATAGTATGACTTGCTTCAGTGAGTCTCTTGTTGTCTTCCAAGGTTTTCAATAAAGCATGTATCCATTCTTGGTTATTTAAATAAAATTAATTTTGTGAACTACAGCAGTGTAAATGGCTGAGGATTCTACGTCAGCGTCTCATAGAATCATAATCAGAATCACAGAAGGGTCAGGGTTGGAAGGGACCTCAAGGATCATCAAGCTGCAACCCCCTGCCACATGCAGGGCCACCAATCTCCACATTTAATACTAGACCAGGCTGCCCAGGGCCCCATCCAACCTGGCCTTGAACACCTCCAGGGCATCTACAACCTCTCTGGGCAGCCTGTTCCAGCACCTCACCACTCTCATAGTAAAGAACTTAGTTAAAGAACATCTGAACAACCTCAGTGCAGTATGAGCAGCCCGATGCTACAACCTGTGCAAACTCTTTGCATGGCAGTTAAAGTGTTCATTTCATTTTGTTCTCATAGTTAATTTTGCTCTGATAATTTTGGTTCAAAATTTATTTAACTAAAAAAGCTGTAAAAAGCTGTCAATGAAACATCAGCACAAGATAGCTACTCCATGTAGCAATTTACTGTCTAAGAACTGGCCGCTTTCTCAGCACGCTTGAGCTCTTAGAATCATAGGATCATCAAGGTTGGAAGAGACCTCTAAGATCATCTAGTCCAACCATCCACCCGTGGCCACCTTGCCTACTAACCAAGTCCCTCAAAACATGTCCGTCTTCAGATGCATCTGGTTGTTCTAAGATGCATTGCAGCAACTGCTTGGTTCAGTTCTACTTTAATTTCGTAGCACCGCTCCCACTGTATTTTACTTCTTTAGAAGGATGAGCAAAATTCCTATTTAGATATTAAGGAAAGGGCCCATATTTAGTGTGTTCATCTCTACATTATTTCTAGAAACATTTACATCCATCTGTCTTTTTAAAAATACATTAGGAAGTTAAAAGTTGAGATTTAAGTTGGCTTTGTGCCATCCTTTGAGTGTTCTCTCTACGTCATTTTGATATCAAATAATTCTCCTAAAATGGGAGAGTTGCTCACCAGCTCCTCTTTGTGCCTTCTGACACCACTCAGTAGCTCTTAGCTTCCTGGGGAGTTTTAAAACTTGTTATCAGTCTTCCAGAACAAAGGATGGATTTTAGGTACATGATTTGTTTCTCTTACTGAGAATGGTGAGTGGTTTTTCAGCAGGACTTCCTTCAGGAGTTTTGATGCCAAGCATATGTCCAGGCCTGGAGTCTGATTTGAAAAGCCTGTGCAGGAAGGCTGTGCTATAGGGCCAACTTAAGAAAGCTCGTAATTCCACTTTTAATGAATTTAGAGCACATTTCCTTCAGTGAATTGTTGTCATCACTACACGAGTGTTTTCCTGACACCTAATCATCGCCTGGATTATTTTATCTTTTCCATTGTATGTATGATCTTATTGTTCAATCAATGGCCAGCTCAGGGGATGTTGAGTTATTCATCTAAGTGAAACAAAGAGAGTAATACATTTTTTTTTTCCCCTGTGGATTTAGCATGGTATGAGGAAGAAAAATGTCCTGAACTGAAATGGTTCTAGACCAAGAGCACTTCTACCAACCACAGTTCTTGCAGCCCATGTCCCAGCAGCCAGGCCTTCCGGAGAGCATTGTAAGGACAGTCAGGATGAACACTGTCTATCCTGGTATTCTCTCTGTCTCAGTAGTCAACAGTGGCTACCAATGGGACAACACTAGGCATGGGCCGAGCAGCGGGAGGTACACAGAACCACAGCATCACAGAAGCACAGAACTGTAGTCTTTCAGCACTCTTTCAGACCTAGGCCCTGTGAATGCTCTCACTGTAACTTCAGCCTTCTCTGAAAACAGGCAGTGTGGGTTTCACTGCTAACTGGAGAAGGACTCTGTTTCAGTGGCTGTTTTGTTCTGTTTTATGAACTCCGCAGGGCAGCTCAGTGCACAGTGTGCATAGACCAGCTACCAAAGAGCACAACCAAACATGTCCAGAGCTGAATACAAACTAAAGGACAAACTAAAGAGTTTAGACATACAATAGCACTGAATGCTTAGTATTTTAGAGCTTTTTTTGTTTGATTGCTTGTTATTACAGAAAATACAAGTTACTTGGTGATGGAATTTTAGAACTTTGGAAGTAGGAACTTCTGTCCAAGAGTGATGAGTTTGACAGCAGTAGAGGGTATTTGTAAGGCTGAGGCATGAGGTGGTCCCACACTCTCAGTACCCAAACCACAGCCTGGCTAAATCCAAATGCTTTTTTCTAATCCTTTAGTAGTATTCTGTGGTCAACTTACTGTTTTCAAGTGCAGGCCTGATTTGCTGCTGAATTTTTGAAGGGGACAGATGTAGGTAACAACAACCTCTGCATGCTTGAGAGAAGAGGGAGACGGAAGAATTGTATGACTTCTCAGCCTTGACAAACACTGTTTCATTAATATGCAGCAGCCATAGACAGAGGACTAAACTAACTCTTCAGAAAACAACCTAATGAAGTCAGTAAGTGGAGGGGCAGGGAAATATGTGTGGTACCTAATGCCAAAAACAGCTGTAGGAAATGCTTCCCACAACTGCTATTTCGTTTCAGATCAACAGCACTTGCTTCATTCTTCTTGTATCTGCCTGAAAAACCCTTCTCTCATAGCAACAGCGCAGTACTTCATAGAATCATAGAATCATAGAATCATAGAATCATAGAATGGCCTGGGTTGAAAAGGACCACAATGATCACCTGGTTTCAATCCCCTGCTATGTGCAGGGTCACCAACCACCAGAGCAGGCTGCCCAGAGCCACATCCAGCCTGGCCTTGAATGCCTCCAGGGATGGGGCATCCACAGCCTCCTTGGGCAACCTGTTCCAGTGTGTCACCACCCTCTGTGTGAAAAACTCCCTCCTAATATCTAACCTAAACCTCCCCTGTCTCAGTTTAAAACCATTCCTCCTTGTCCTATCACTATCCACCCTCATAAACAGCTGGTGGTGCACTCGATGCCATCATCTATGTCACTGATGAAGATTTCTTGCTCGAAGAGAGCTCACTCATCCACAAAACCAGAGGGAATGAGCAGAAGTCTTCCTTTCTTACAAAATTAGGCATCACTGAATCTCAGCACCAGGAGGGATGAAGAGCTGGAGTCCAGGCACAGTGTTTGCCTCAGGGTTTTGATACTCCCATAGCAACAGGAACATGTTTCTAGCTGTGGGCAGTTGCTTAGGCAAACCACCATTGCACACACATTCAAATTGATTCCACCATCTCAGAGCTTCTGCCAAAGGCCCACAGCAGAAGTAGAGTAATTCTCACTCCCACCTCTTTAATAAGTCAGCCATGATCTTGTGTCCCTTCAGTTAGGTCATGGTTGGACTCAATGATCTTTAAGGTCTTTTCCAACCTGAGTGATTCTATGATTCTATGATTCACCACTGGGCACTTCAGGGGCAGGGAGGACTCCCTTCTCCTGGTTCTCAGAGGATAATGGCAAAGCAAGAGGTGGAGGATGTTGCTGGTAGCACGTTTGCTGAAGTCTTCTTCACTGTGGAATCTTAATCCTGCTTGTCACTGTTCCAGCAAAAATCTTCAGCATGTTCTGCATGTGCTTATGGCACTTTCTTTAAGGAGAAAAGTCCACTGAAGAACAGTTACAGCAGGATCTAGGAACAACGATCAGCTTTTCATACCAGAGAGGGAACTTTTGAACACATTCTGTGTTTCAACAAAGAAAAGCTTTCTTTAATTCAAAGAAGACAAGGTCACCTGGGGCAGTCTCGTCATTCTCATGTTCTTTGATGCTCATGTTGTACTGAGCTGCTGTTCTACACAAGAGATGATAAGGAGGTGGCAGCCATTTGAAGAACAACATTGGAGGCTTGGGAGGCATTTTGGTATGCTTCTATTTGAAAAGCTCAAATTGTTCTCCCCATTATTGTGAAGGTGAAATTTGGTAGAGACTCAGAAAAATAGGCTTAGTTTAATAGTTACTTTTTAAAAGTCTTTTGACAAGATCATATTTTTCTTGTGCTCAGGAAAGCCAGGGATGTAGTCCAAGAAATTCTATGGGGAAAATCGAGCCTTTGTTGGATTAGGGTAAAGGGGAAAAGTAACTGCAACAAATTGATGGAGGAAGGGAAAATTGGATTGGAGTAAGAAGCCAAAATTTGGGAAAACATAAGGTTTGCAGAAAAACAAGATGGAAAAAGGTGTGATCTCTTCCAAGTGTTGTGACAGCACTAAGTCTCATTATTACTCTGCCGTCACCAAAATATCCAAATCCATAACCAAAATGCCCCTTTCTACTCTGTTTGTAAACTCTCCATAAAGGACATCACAAAACCTGCTTTTATATAGTGGGTAAATCCTGGCATTTGTTTTGCTGTTGTTTCCTAGTGGATTTCTTTGAATGTCTTGAGGATTGCTATTCTCACACACAAATGATTTTTTTTTAATTGTTCTAACATTTCTCTGGGAAGTGATTGGCAGTTACTCACCTCTCAGGAAATTATTCAGCTTAACAATTGTGCAGCCAGCAGAGTGACCTGGTGTAGCTAATGCAATGATGAGGCACCAAAACTAGCAAGTCTGCAAACATAACTGCCAACACCAAGCCTCAGATCCTGCACTTCCTTTGGTTACATCTCTCAGATTTCCTCTAGAGGGAGATGCTCTTTGAAGAAGACCTGAGAAGATTTTTATGCGAGTCAGGAAGTGAAGCATGCTCTTTAGAAGAGCAGATTGGAAAAGATGACTCTGTATAGTTTGAGCAGGCATAAATCTTCTGGATTTCACTGTGTGGGGTAATGCAATCACATCACAGCCAACTGGATGACTGTGAGAAAATTTATCAAAGCATTATGTTGGAATATTGTTTTTTTTTTCCTCATAATGGAATATTCAAGAGAATGCACTAAATCATAAAATTACAGAATGGCCTGTGTTGGAAGGAACTTCAAAGATCATTAGCTACAACCCCCCAACTAACATAATTTCAGAAAGTGATTATTCTGTTCAACATTTTAACTCTCATATTCTTCAAAACCTTACGTGCCTAAAGCAATGGAAGTGAAACATCTCCACTAGCATCAATAGAATTGTTTTGTTTGCTTCTCTCCTCTTACTCATGCTGAAATGGGATGACAGTTCTATTGGATGCTTCACAACTCAAAACAATTGCAGGATGAAAACATCTCCAAGGGCTATTTGCCTATTTGACAGCTAGGAATATGTTTGCACTACAAAATAAAAGAGTCAAGGTTTTGATCCCTGCTGTCCTCCTTCGGCTCTCAGCTCATTCCTGAGCCGTATTTTGGGCTGTTCCAAAGAGCTTTCTCCAAGGCAATTTCCAGGCAAGTTTCTGGGAATAGTTCATTTGAGAAACAGCTCTCAAAAGGCAGTAGGTATGAGACAATATCAGTTTGGTCCCCAGTGCCTACACATACCTACAACATATCTTTAGTTTTGCACCTAAAGGCTCTGATGACATGATTCCAGGACATCCAGTACCTGTCTTCAGGTTTGCATTATTAGAACGTCACTATTAGTGCATACTTTTGCAATATAGTGTTTTGAACTGAAAAGAATAAAAAATATAAATCATGTCTTAGGGTCACAGGAATATCCCTAAAGTCCAGTGCTATGTGCCGTCACATATCTGATCTAGATGGATCTGGCTCTACACACAGTGGCAACAATGGAGCTCACACCTCAGAGCCAGGAATCCTTGGTAGACCTTTGGTTATTGAGCTAGTTTGATTGGTTGGTTTGTTGGTTTGTTGTTGTACTCCCCTCCTGTCCCCTCCCCTCTCTTCCCTTCCTTTCCCCTCCCCTTTCTCCTTCCTCTTTCCCTTCCCGTTCCCCTTCCCCTTTCTCCCTTTCTCTTTCCCTTTCCATAAAAGCACTTTTTATTCTGACCAGGACACCACAGTGATGCCTAGATTCATCCCTGCCTCTGTAAGGATCCTCAGAAGGTGCTCAGCCTCAGGCAGAAACCAGGAGGTTTGCTCTAGCATCACAGTGACAGAAAGCCTTCAAGTCTAAAACCCAGGGATAGTCTGTGGAGGACACAGTTCCCAGGAGAATAGATGGTGATTCAAAGGGTCTTCTTGGTTCAGTTTCCCTAGTGACAGCCCAAAGCTGCTCCTATAAAAACCGAAGCCTTCAGAACATCTGACTCAGGCTCCAGGGAACACGTCCCTTGAAGAAGTGATATAAAGTGAATCCTTATATGTTATTTGAGATGCTTAAAGCAGTAGTACAAGGAAGGATTTAACAGTGAAATGACTGCCACATGTGAGTGAGATGAAAGAGGAGCTGCTGCAAGCCACAGACTGAAACCCAAAGCCTTCAGGTTGCACCAGGGGAGGTTCAGGTTGGATATTAGGAAAAATTTCTTCTCCGCGAGAGTGGTCAGGCATTGCAGTGGCTGCCCAGGGAGGTGATGGAGTCACCGTCCTCAGATGTGTTCACAAACCATCTATATGTGGTACTAAGGAAGGTGGTTAGTGGGGTAATATTGGTGAGGCAATATTGGTAGTAGGTGGATGGTTGGACTAGGTAACTCTGGAGGTTTTTTCCAATCTTGGTAATTCTATGACTCTAAGACATAAGATTGGGAATCTGGAGCAGCAGAGACAAAGTATTATCTACCCCTGCCACTTCACCTCCATCTGCCCACCCTGTTGTGCCCCTGGCAGGAGCATGAGCTGCCCTTCTGCTGGGCTTCAACAGCAGGGCTGTAGGGGAACAGTGTGAGAGTCTTGGCTTCACTCCCACGAGTATAACAAAGAAAATGGGTAAATAAGAGAGCAAATGACAAGAGCAAGTTATGAGTTGCCCAGAACCATATCCAGATGGATTTTGAAAGTCTCCCTTCTTGAAGATCTTCCAAAGCCTCTTGGACATGGCACTGGGCACCCTGTTTCACATGTCCCTGCTGGAGCTGAGGTTGGACAAGATGCACACAGAGGTCTGTCCAACCTCAGCCATTCTGACTGTGAGTCACAATGTAGGGGGGGCTTTGGGGAGGTGACAGCTACCAGGGCTGAGACAAGTTCTTGCAGACAGGCCTCTGAGAGCTGTTTTAGTGATTCATGCCTCTGTTGGCACAACCATCCCAGCTAGTGGCTTGGCTGCAGGCTACCAGACTGTCAGAAGCAGGACCTGCTGCACTTAGCCACCAGCCCTCAAAAATTTGATGAAAAAAAGCAGCTCTGAGTAACAGTCAAACTCCTAGGGAACAGTAGAATCTGCTTTTCTGGGGCTTTATCTGTGTGTCAGAGACAGGTCAGTGTGTTTTGAGGGATCAGATATTCCTGAGACTCTTAGGACATATTTCTACTAGCCAGGCGCTTAAAGTAGATACTTACTGCTTTTTCTAAGTCCATTACAGACTAACTTCAGCAGGAATACCTACCTGCCAGTGGCCGTGTGATGGCTGTGCTTGCAGTACCCAAATGAGCACAGAAAACAGCAATGAAACTTATCTGGTATGGCTCAGTGCAAATGTTAAGGTCCTCAGTAACTGAAGGATGGGGTACCACTGCTCTTTGTGGCACAGAAATGTGGACAAGGGGATCAACCTTTGGGAAGTGCTTTGAGATCCTGAGATAAAAGTCACATCTGTGTTAACTAGTAGTAGCTAGCTAAAGGCATTCATTAAAAAAAATTAGGAGGTGGTTTCTACTCACCAGAAACATGAGATTTTCAAGTCTCTGGAAACTTGTGGTATTTTTTCTGTAAGAGAAGTGAAAGTAAAGACAGTCTGGAGATAGCACTTGATGCCCTCTCTGAGATAATAGCATTAATGTTCCTGAGGTTCCAATTGCTGTTTTTAGCAGTCCTCTTCCGCTCTCCACCAATAGAGAGGAGAACACATGCATCCTGCACTGACAGGAGGAAGGTGGGCTGCCCTGCAGTCAGACAGAATGCCAAAAGAAGCTGAAATTCATTTCATACAGGGAAAATCTGTCATCTTTTCCCTAGTGACGTTCTGTGGTCAAACTTTCCAGGGCAATCGCTATAGGGAGCCTGCTGTAGCGAGAGGGATGGACTCAATGATCTCCAGAGGTTCTTCCAACCCCTACAATTCTGTGATTCTGTGATTCAAGGAGTCTTGGCTTCCTTATACCTATCACAGAAAGAGGCTTTGTGAATATTCTGCACTGTCAGCTTTGAAAAAGTCATCATCACATTCACTTGCAAGCATCAGTTCAGCTTAAATGCTTAGGGAGGTTGGGAATGTTCTGCCTTCAGAGCACCGATGCTGAGCAGCACCATGTCCTGCTGCAGCTGGAGCAGGAGGAAAATGAGAAGGTCCAGCAATGGCATAGAATCTTGAGTAATTCTTGTATCACTTGGGATTGTGACAGCAAAGTGCTGCCTTTAAGTCCCCATTCAGCAGATATTTCCCTTAATTGCCTTAAGGACAGAGAGGAGAGGGACAGAAGTAAGAATGGAATGAAAGCTGGAAGGGAAAAACCTCACGTGACAACAAGTGCAAGAAAGGCTTTATTCTCCCCTGAGAGCTGTTCAGAATAGCACAAGCTGCCAGACACAGGCTGGCATCACCTTTGTTCCCTTTCAAGGTCTCTCCCTAATTCTACGTGAAGGAAATTAATAAAATACTGTTAGAAATACTGAATTAATATTTATGAATTCACAGATCTTAAGATAATTTTCATAGGCCAGCTGTCCTGGAATATTTTTCAGGAGTTACAAAAAGACAAAAACAGTACTGCCAGTAGAAATGATTTTGCTTTTGAATACAAATAGCAATCTTCAGAAACCACGAAAATTGCAGTGGCAACCACTCAAAGTTTTGAAGATCATAGAGTCACATAATCTTAAAATCATAGAATGGTTTGGGTTGGAAGGGAACGCAAAGCCCACCCAGCCCCAATCCCTGCCATGGGCTGGTTGCCCCCCACCAGTTCAGGCTGCCCAGGGCCCATCCAACCTGGCTTTGAACACCTCCAGGGATGGGGCAGCACAGCTCTCTGGGCAGCTGTGCCAGGGCCTCACCGCCCTCTGACTAAATAATTCCTTCCTAACATCTAAGCTAAATCTCCTCCCTTAATCAAAAGCCATTTCTCCTTGTCTCTGTCACCATTACACTGCATAAAAAGTCAGTCCCTCCTGCTTCTAAGTTCCTTCCAAGTACTGCAAGGCTGCAATGAAGTCTCCCTGCAGCCTTCTCTTCTCCAAGCTGAACAAGCCCAACTCAGCCTGTCTCCATAGGAGAGGTGCTCCAGGCCTTTGATCATCTTTGTGGCCCTCCTCTGGATGCACTCCAACTGCTCCACATATTTCCTGTACTGGGGGGCCCCAGGCCTGGCACAGTACTGCAGAAGGGCCCTCACAAGAGTTGAGTAGAGGGGAACAATCCCCTCTGTCTCTCCCTTTTGCCACCCCCCTGTTGATGCAGCCCAGAACACAGTTGACCTTCTGGGCTGCAAGCGCACACTACTGACTCACATCCAGTTTTTTGTCCACCAGAATCCCCAATTCTTTCTCTGTAGGGCTTCTCTCAGGGAGTTCTTCTCTCGCATATCTGGGATTGCCCAACCCAACCACAATACCTTCCTCACAGCCTTGCTGAACCTTATGATGTTCTCATGTTCTCACTTTTTGAGTCTGCCCAGGTCCCCCTGGACATCGTCCCCTGCTTGTATTGTATCAGCGGCACCACTCAGATTGGTGTCATCAGCAAACTTGCTGAGGGAGCACTCAATCCCACTGTATATGTCATTGATAAAGATCCAACTCTAAGGATTGTATGATTCTTTGATTCTATGTTGAAGAGCACCAGTTCCAAGGTGGTCCTCTGGGGAACACCACTCATGACCAGCCCCCACCCGGACATATAGTCATCGACGACAGCCCTCTGGCTGTGACCATCCAACCAATTATTTATCCACCAAGTTGTCCAGCCTTCAAATCCATATCTCTCCAATTTAGAAATAAGGATGTGGTACAAGACCATTTCACAAGTCCAGGTAGATGATATCAGTTGCCCTTCCTACCCATCCAGAGATGCCAGCACTAACTTTACCTATGTGACCTTAATTGATTCATTTTACAGAGGATGCATTCTCTAGTCAAAAAATGATCCTATAATCATACAATAACAGAATGGTTTGAATCATCCAATTCCAACCCCCTGCTATGTCCTTGGTCCTTTGCAGCCTGGTCTTGCCCCTTGGCTGTGGTCGGTCTTGTAAGAAGCAGAGGGGTTTTCTCATGGACTTCTCCAAGGCTTGATGGATGTGGTGGACCACAAACTGACACTGTACAAGTGTGGATTAAAACAGCTTTGAAAATGAGTCTGTAGAGACTTGTAGTGCAAATATTGAGATGGATATGGATGATGTAGGAATGAGCATGTCTGAAAGCTCCAAAGGAAATAGAGCCAGGCTTTAAAGAAAGATATCTACGGATAACCAAAGACATGACTGACAACAGACAAAGCTCTTACCTTGGGGCAGAGACACAGCTCCAGCACAGGGTAGCCGCCAGAGGAAGACCTATGTTCAGATGGCCACAGGACCACAGGAGGATGGCCATAGGGTCACAGCATGTCACATGTGACATTTCTCCTCCTTCACTCCAAAAGGAGGACATTCGGTAACTATAAAGATACTGAAATAAAGGGAAGAAAGCAGGTGTGGCCTTGCATGAGTTAGGAAATCTAGTTCTTGTCAACCAAAAGGCACCCAAGAGGTATAGCAAGGAGCCTGTAGGCAGCATCTCTGGAGCAATGTGCCACAGGAGAGAGCCTGGCCAGGTCACCTGAACATAGCACATGGGGATGTATGTGGAACTGGGAAAAATCAACTTGCTTAGAAAGCCACAAGACCTTCCACAAAGGACTATGATGCTTTATATCACTAATGGAGAAGAAGAGCCTTCCAAGAGCATCCTCATGGTGCTCCAGAGCAACCATCTCTTCTCACACCAGAGTCCCTGTCAGGGTTCCTCTTGATAATCTGCCCATCAAAAGCCAGCTACCAAACCGTCTCTCTGATGGTTCAAAGCTGGATGTGGCTCTGGGCAGTCTGGTCTAGTGGTTGGCAAACATGCCCAGGGCAGGGGGCTTGAAACTTTGAGGTCCTTTTCAACCCAGGCCATTCTGTGATTCTATGGTTATTGCAAAGCATTGCCCAGTAATAAAACCAACATACAACACAAAGCATAGCTGCAGCAGGCAAATGTGCACAAAGGAAAAAATGAAAGATAATCTCCACACTGCACATTTATCTTATTTTCTCATAACTCAGACCATCCCTTCACACTCATCCAGGGAGCACATGAATGCTTTGTAACAACTTTATTCATTACTTCATTTACAATTTAAAAGAACCTTCTGATCTGCAAGAGAACTGAGGTATGATATTACTCATGAAGCCTAGAAGCCCAATTTAAATTGCCCAGGACACAATGTTTCTGGAATACTTAGCATTCTACCTTACTTTGTGTGCTCAGAGCACAACCCCTGCTGATTTCAGCAGCACCAATGAATGCAAGATGTTCATCTAGAATCCCAAATCAGATATAAGGAAAATAAAGACAATGCTGATCGGAAATTGCCCTGTAGCACACAAAGCACTTTGTAGCTCAGTGTATTATGTACAGTTTAGAAGGGCATAGTTTCTAAAGCTTCACCTGTGAGCTTGCTCCTTCCCTGTCTGCTTAGGTCCTCTCGCTCCAAAATTGCTGGACCTGTGCCCCAGCTCAGGCCGAGATCAGGTTGTTCAGGTTCACTGGCCATTATCTGCCCAACCCACTTTTCTTTTTGCCAGGTCCGACTTTGTAATGAAATCAGCTCTGACTTTTTTTACAGCCTCTCTGTGCCTGGATCCAGAAGTGCATAGACAGAGCTGAAGAAGGGTGTTCCACACAGAATCCTGTAACTGTGGGAGCTCTGCTCAGACCCACCAGAGTCCCTGTCAGGGAAGGAGCTAACACTGCCATGGACATCTGAGAGTTTATTTGCTGGCAAGTTTTTGTGTTATGTTATGACAAATTTCCGTATGTAATTGTTTAAGGATGCAAACTGCATCTACGGAAGGTGAGTCTTAAAATGGCCAAAGGTTACCTTCACCTTCAGAAACATCTTCCTGAGTTCAGACTCTCGTCCCAAACAGAGCTAAGGAACAAGGATGTAGCTGCAAAATCTTTCTAGCATTTGGATGTGAGTGAAAACAACTCCATTACATTTAGTGAATGGGAAGAAGAGACTTCTGACATAAAACATGGCTCAGCCCAAACAGTTCCAGCTTGGCAAAGCTGTATTTAAGCACAAGGGTGGCAGAGCATCACTTGCATGACTCTACTACTTGTCCACTCATCACTGCTCATCAGCCCTGAACAAGACTAAACCTGCAATTCCTCTCACAGCAAAAGCTCCCTCATATGGAGCTCTGGACCTTCAGCAAGCCCAGAGGACTAAAGGTCATAGAATCATTAAGGATCGAAAAGACCTTTAAGATTATCTAGTCCGACTGCCAACCCATCCCCACTAACCACATCCCCCTGTCCCTGCCATACACCAGACTTAGTGATACCCAAAGGTTTATTTACTAGAGTAATCTGAATCTGCTGCCACAGGATGTGAAGAGTGGTTGAAGGGCTCTGCACATTGGGGACCTTTTGTCGTGAGCACTAATGGAGTGAATGGGAAAAATTTCTTCTCAGAAAGTGCGGTGAAGCACTGGCACAGGCTGCCCAGGGAGGTGGGGATTTACTGTCCCTGGAGGTGCTCAAGAACCATGGAGATGTGGCACTGAGGGAGGTGATGTGTGGCCACAGTGGGGATGGGTTGGTGGTTGGACATGGTGATCTTAGAGGTCTTTTCCAACATTAAAGATTCTATGATAAGAAATGGCAGCAGCCTCTGAAGCACTTGGATGCGAAAAACCCACACAAGACTTATTCTGAAATCATTTTAAGTTTATTAGAGGACATTGGGGAATAGTATTTTTTCTCTCTCCTTTTTTTTTCTTTTTTCTTCTTCACACTTTTAGCCATTAATAACAAAGCTTTTTCTCACTTCTCTACTGGCCCCTCACAAGCTGAACTTGGAACAGCACTCCCATGTGACATCAAAGGCTTATTGCTGCAGCACAGGAAAAGTGACTGTTTCCCTGTGCAATAAAAAGCAACGTTTCTTTGAATACTCTTTTGCTTGTCTTGTTCAGAATCTAGCATTTTTTTGCTAAGAACATTAAGTTCTGCAATCTACACCAGAGAGCTGCAGTCATATCAATTTCTTAATGGCTGTCCATGAAAGACATGTCTCACCAATCTTTAAATGCACTAAAATTGCTCATTCACAAGAGGATATCTTGCAAACATCTTCATCTTTTATTACTTGCTATCACAGATATCATTACAGCAGTCTATTTATGAGCTGGTTTCAGTGAGCTTAGTTGGGATCATCATTGGGAACATCTTAGCTGGGATGAAATATCCCACGTGTCTGATCTGAGAAATTCCCAGGTGCTTTACAGGAGAAGAGAGCAACAGTAATAAAGTAAAAAGTCACACTGCAGGATTCTTCAGTCACCACCTGGTAACAACATAGAGATGCTCGGAACAAAAGTATCTCATCCAGGCTGGATGGGGCTCTGAGCACCAGATGAAGCTGTAGGTGTCCTCCTCACTGCAGAGGAGTTGGACTCAATGGCCTTTCAAGGTTCCTTCCAACACAAACCATTCTATGATTCTCTGATTAATAGGTCCATGATTGGAGCACTGATGGGACAATACATTCAAGATTTTCAGGCTTTAGGTCTCTATTTGAATTAAAGCTTTATGAATATTCATGCCTGTTTCACGAAGGTACAGGCAACTGATGCAGAGCTAACGGGTTGGTGTTTGCCATCTATTTACACAAATGGCCATCGCATTTTTTTCAGCCCTACCTTAGGAAGAGTGCTTGTGATGTAAAAGACAGCTCTAATTTCCAATGGTTGTTTATTATCCCTCCACCTCTTTGAAGATATTTTCACAAATGGGAGAAAAAAATTCAAACCAGCAACCTCTGCCTCTATATCCCTACTGTCTGTGTGCTGCTACTGAGCGACTAAAAAGAGGGAGGCTTACCGTCAGACTGCTGCTTCAGTGTTTAAATACCAGCAAAGCACACAAATGGCCCCAAGTGGTACAGACTCGGTCATGCAAATAACAGAGGCACATGCAGAGAATCCCTCTTGGCCAGCAGACCCAAAGTCAGCTTGACCAAGACAAAAAGAAAGCTCATTCCTGGCACAGCTTTGCTTTCTTCCCTTTGGAGTCTCCACGCCATTAACATCAGTTTCACACTACCAGCTGTGGAGTTGGACTTTTCAGTACAACCACAGGAGTTGGCACAGTCTCTGCTTAGGCCAAGGTTCCACATCTTCCCAGCTGCCTAGATCCAGTCAAACCTATGTGTGGTCTGTATCCATCTCCCAGGGCCACCATTTAGCTCACAGCTACTATGGGCTCAACTGCAGAGATGTCCATCTTTCCTAACTGGTTGATGGAGGCTGAGGCAGGGACATGAGAGACCTGCAGCCTCTTGAAGTGGCTGTTTTCAGGCCACGCCAGTCGGTAAGAAGGGACCGTGGAGGGAAGCCTCTGTTCTGCAAGGCTAGGAGGTTTTCTGCAGATGTTGAGCAAAGCCTTCAGTTCTGCCCGGAAGCTGTCATTGAGCCAGCAGTAGATGAAGGGGTTGTAGCAGGTGCTGCTCATTGCAAGCCAGTGAAAGGCAAAGTAAAGGGCATTGTTGGAGTGGATGGTTTGGCTGGAGAGCAGGACAACATAGCAATTTAAGGGAAACCAGCAGATGGCAAAGAGGATAACAACAAGCATCAACATCTTTATAGTCTTCTTATTTTTTTTGCGAAGGGCAAAGTACTGCTCAGTGGTGACATCCCCAATGACATTGCGCAGCCAGAGTTTCTTGGCCACTGTCATGTAGGCAGCAGAGATAATCAACAGGGGTAGGACGTAGAGCAAAACGAAGGTTGTTAAGTCGAGGTACTTCCAGAAGAGATCAGCTGGCTCAGGGAAATCTGGGATGCACAGGCACCGAGTGACTTCCTCACTGCAAAGGGAGAAATATCCAGAACCACAGGACAGTTTGGGTTGGAATCATAGAATCACAAGGTTGGAAAAGACCTATAAGATCATCTAGCCTAACTGTCTTCTCATTACCACTGCTACTACAAACTACTAAACCATATCTCGCAGCTCCTTGTCCAGACGCCTCTTAAACACTTCCAGGGACAGTGACTCCATGACCTCTCTGGGCAGCCATTCCAATGCCTGACCACTCTCTGAGAGAAAAAGTTTTTCCTCGTGTCTAATCTAAACCTCCTCTGATACAACTTGCAGCCATTTCCCTGGGTCCTTTCCATTGCCTGGGAGAAGAGGCCAAACCCCTCTTCACCCCAACCTCCCTTCAGGAAGTTGTAGAGTGCAATAAGTCTCCTCTCAGCCTCCTCTTCTCCAGACTGAACAATCTTCCTCAGCTGCTCCTCATAAGGCTTGTGCTCCAGAGCCCTCACCAGATTCGTTGCCCTTCTCTGGACACGCTCCAGGGCCTCAACATCTTTCTTGTAGTGAGGGGCCCAAAACTGAACACAATACTCGAGGTGCGGCGAGGAAGGGACCTTAAAGCCCACCCAAATGCCAATGTATAGAAATAGAATGATTGGGACAGTTCCTGAACTTCATGTCCTATTTTGTATGATTAGGGTGATAGAATAAACATTAAAAAAAAAATAAAATAGAAGAGGATGTCAGCCATCACAAATGGAAACTGATGTAAATTACAAACGAACCCCCTTTCTGGGTAATCTCAGTGTGAGTTCAGGGCTTTCAATAGAAAATTCCAATGCATAACCATCAGGAACTCAGCCTCCGGTGAGACTAGAGGAAAATACACCAATATAGGAAAATTATCCTTACCTGTATTCAAAAGTAAAGAGTTTTTGGTAGATAGCATGTGGGAGGGAAAAACAAGCTGCCATGACCCAAATTACAGAGATGTAGATAATGCCTTTTGCCATAGGTAAGCGAGGTTTCAGAGGGTGCATTATGACCTGTTCAAAACAAACTAACATTCAGGCTCGTGTCATTTTAGGAAATAATTGTAACAATTTTTTGTATGCTTCCATCCTTACATCTATTACTAGACATGGATATTCAGAATGCAAACTGTGCTGCCTCCTCTCAGCTCTCACTGCCTACAAGCTGCACATGAATGTCTGAAATAATCCAGGAGTAAGGAAAGCCAGATCCCATCTGACCCTTGAACTTTGGTATTTTAGTCTGAGTGGCAAAAACAGGGCATCAGTGGGCCTTATACACACAGATTCTGTTTGCTTAAAAGCAAATTAAGAATGGAGGCATAGTCTCTCAGTGACCAGAGGTCCATGGGGCTGTGAAGTAGCCAGAGCTCCTCGGGATGTTTCTGACAGTGGGAACAGCAAGTGAAAAATGTCACCACCACCAGCTTGCTTTCTGTGTGTCTGGGGTGAATCCAACCTGGTAATGTGTGACTGCTCCCAGACTAGATCCCTGTAGCAGCAGCAGCAGCTCTGCCCTGCTCGTGACACACATCAATCCTCTGCATCTCACGTGGAGTGAGATGTCCCAGGACTGCCTGACACCAGGCAGGACATCCCCACACCCACAGCAGTGGGGCCAAAGAAGCCTCCCACATGGGACAGCTGCCTGTGTGAATTCCTATCAGACCTTAAGACTTCATCCTGGCCTGAGAGCGACTGGATCACCATCTGCAGAGTTTCTATTCCCAGTGGGAGTGCACACATCCCACCTCACTACAGGTGTGGAGCTGTTTTCTATCTAACAGCAAAGAACTGTTCCACCACACTGTCAGCCCTTCATGCATCTTACATTAATCTGAGAGCTGAGAAGGGAAGGACACGGGATCACACTCTCTCATTTTAATTACACCTTTCTAAGCTTTCCTGCTCTCTGCTCTAGCAAGTTCTCACCTGGTGCCTGTCCACGGCAATGGCTGTGAGGGTCAGAGCAGAGACATGGAGCGAGCAGTACTGTGCGAACCTACTGACATGGCACATCCCCTTCCCAAATATCCACGTGCTGTTCACAAAACGAGCCTGGAATGAGAATGACATTAGCATTTGTGCCCGTGCCCACAGGCTTACATGCACAGACATAAATGAGCCCATAGGGAACCTGCCTTAGCAGGGCAGTGCACCAGATGAGCTCCAAAGGTCCCTTCTAACCCCTACGATTCCACCTCCGGCACAAAACTACTTCTGCTGTGTAAAAGATACCTTAAAATTGCAGTTTCTTTCTGCCTTGAATCGTTGCCAGGCTGCTGAGGCTACCAAAGGTACTTCAGTGTCTTTATGGCACATCCTCTGTGTCCCAGCAGGTCAGCCCAATGCACTGAGCTGCAGCCACAGCCCCCCCCCAGCAAGAAAGGCCTCTGCCCCCATCTTACCAGTGTAAAAGGCGTGTTGAGAAGCGTGATCATGATGTCAGCCACAGCCAGGTTGACGATGAACAGACTGGTAGCGGAGCGCAGGCGTTTGCTCTTGATGATGACGTGGCAGACCAGGACGTTGCCGAAAAGGGAGAAGACGATGATGATGGAATACGCAGTAATGAGCAGAGCTTTGGCCGCCACATGCTGCGAGTCTGCTCCGTGTCGGCTCCTGCCCACAAAGCTCTGCCAGTCGGCCAGCGTGTCGTTATCCCAGGGAAAGAACCCCGAGATGTTCGGGATTTCCAACACCTCCTCAAGACTCCTGTTGAGGAGGAACTTTCCTGAGGTCGGGAAGGTGTTCACGAAGTAGGGGAGAGAGAGCCAAACGAAACAGGAGAACATCTCTGGCAGGCTGCTGTGTGCTTCCCCAGGGGAAATAACTCATTTAGGGCAGTGCTGTGGCTGGGCAGCAGCGGCTCTACAGGTGCACACGTTGCTGCCAGTGATGCACCAGCATAGCCAGGGGAGCAGGACTCCTCTCTCTCCTGCTCAGCTCATCACTTTTCTCCTCCGGAGGAGCTCTGTGTCCTCGCACAAGCTCTCAGCCAGCATTCCTGCCCATTGGGCTGCATAGCATTATTTCTGCTCTGACGTGCTGCAGTTCTGCACAATTACACTCCCCTCAGGCGTCACTCCAAGACAATCACAGCTGCACTCTGTACAGCAGGCAAAATCTGTCTATGGTTCTCAGCATCATTCCTTAAGAGCAGCACTGCTCATGCTGATTTGGTGCTGCTTATGCACCAACAGTGTGTACAGGGGCTGTGCTGTCTTCCAAGGCACATTTCAAAAAGAAGTTCAGCTTTACCAGATCAACAGGTGAGTTTCAGCCTATTTCACAGCACTACAAACTAGCACAGAACAGGGGCACATAGTACAGAAAGTCACGCGCATACACACTGGTGAAAATACATGCATGCACAAGGTGCCAGCCCATGACTGTAAGCTGTGCCTGGTTTAAGGGTTAGGAGATTACCAACCTAACATGCGCCTCCCCTGACACACCTCTGTGCAGCTGCCATGAGGCCTCACACACCATGCTCTCCACCAGAAATACCAACCTGGCAGCAGATATTTTCTCAGAGATAAGATTCATTTCAGTAATCCGCAATTTTGCCAAATCGTTACAAGCTGATAGCATTCTGTAATGCTGTCCTTTCTCAGCCACAAGAGAGATTAGAGATACACAGCAGCAAACTGCTCCAGTGTGTCACCACCCTCTGTGTGAAAACCTTCCTCCTAATATCTAACCTAAACCTCTCCTGTCTTAGTTTAAATCCATTCCCCCTTGTCATATCACCCTTAACCCCTCCACAAGTTGCATATCTTCCTGTACCTCTTCCTGATGTGGTTACCAATCTGTTCTCTCTCTGAAAAGACAGGATCCCAGTAGGGTGTGATATTTCCCTTTCCAAACATTCAGCAGTGTTGAAAGTTCTTATGTGATCCCTGTGAAAAGAATATACATACGTTCAATAGTGATAGAATACAGTTTAGTATCTGCTTCAGCTGACTTCACGGTGTGCCAACATCTCCATCCATCATCCAGTGACTGCAAAAGAAAAGAGCTACAGAGAAACATCAGCTATCTGTGAACTGAGGCACCTCATAAAATAAAAAAAGCATTTAAAAAACAATTGAAACAAAGATACATGGCTCTCAGGCAATTTATATCACCACAAATATCTGTTCAATAGCTCTAACTGAAGTTACAATTTAGGAAAAGAGGAGCAGTTAAAACAGACCATAAAACAAAAGTAGAACCAAAATAACCTACCCAGACACTCTACAAAATGGGATTTGGAAACATTCAACTAGAGGGGTAATTAAACAAAACCAAAACCCAACGAACAAAAGCACTGCAGAGTGCACACCCCCACCATATCCATGGAAACAACTTCTCATCCAGTGCGGGTCTGCCAACATCTGAGCCTGCTTTGGGCAGCTGCGCTGCAAGTTGCATGAGGAGAAGTGACCTTTCAAAAACTATCCAGGGGAATTCTCTGAGAATTGACATTGACTCTATGAGTGTCTTACTCTTGTGGAAATGGATAAAAACAAAAAGCACACTGATGATAAGAAAGATCCTCCGGTGTTAAAAAAAAATACCTATGTAGAACAGGTTGTGTTTTTGTCTCCAGAATGAAAGATGCTGTTTTCATTTTCTAAAAGACAATTTGGGAACGGCTGCACTTTAACATGACAAAAAAAGTCTGCTGTGAATCTGACAGCTGACTCCATCAGCCACGTGGATGAAGGAACAGAGGCCACTCTCATTAAGTCTGTGATGATACAAAGCTGGAGTGGCTCATACACCAGAAGGCTGTGCTGCCATTCTACAACACCTGGACAGACTGAAGAGTTGGGCAGGGAGGAACCTGATGAGATTTAATGAGAGTAAGTGTAGAATCTCGCACATGGGGGGAATAACTGCATGCATCAGTACAGGTTAGGGGCTGACCTGCTGGAGAGGAGCTCTGCAGAGGACCTGGGGGTCCTGTTGGACAACAGGTTGGCCATGAGCCAGCAGTATGCACTAGTGGCCAAGAAGGCCAAGGGGATCCTGCAGCACATTCGAAAGAGCTCAGCCAGCAGGTTGAGGGAGGTAACCCTCCCTATCTACTCTGCCCTGGTGAGGTCATACCTGAAGTGCTGTCCAGTTCTGGGCTCTCTGGTTCAAAACAGACAGGGATCTCTTAGAAAGAGTCAGAAAGATAACAAAGGGCCTGGAGCATCTCCTGAATGAGGAAAGGCTGAGTAACTTGGGTCTCTTCAGCCTGGTCAAAAGAAGACTGAGAGGGAATCTGATAAATGTTTATTTCAAGAGAGGTAGAAGGCAAACAGCTGAGGCCAGGCTCTTCTCATTGGTGCACAGCAATAGGACAAGGAGTAATGGCCTAAAACTTGAACACAGGAAGTTCCATACAAACATGGAGAAGAACTTCCTTACTGCAAAGTTGACAGAGCACTGAAACAGGTTATGGAGTCTCTTTTTATGGAGATATTCAAGAACCATCTGGACACCTACCTGTGCGACCTATTGTAGGGAACCTGTGTTAGCAGGGGGCAGGACTTAATGATTTTTTGAGGTCCCTTCCAACCCCTGCGATTCTGTGACTGAAAAAAAATTGTGGAAAAGATAGAAAGAACCTTTGAAATGATTCCCATTAACCCAAAATACTTTGCTAAGATTTTCATCTGCTATATACCTGAAACATTAAGACATAGAGTTCCCTTAAAAGCTCAGTGAAACAAACTAGGTGTTCTTCTACTGTTGTCTTTTGTTTGTTTTTTTTTTGTTTTTTTTGTTTGTTTTTAAATAAAGCAAGTTTCATTTAGATAGCAACATAAAGAGGTAAAGTATTCTAAAAAAACTCAATGTCTCACACTTAAAGGAGTTCATACAACTGACATTCAGAATTTATTAAACAGAAACAGTTTATTTAAAAAAAATGTAAACCTTTATCTTGGAGGGCATTTACAACAGCTTTTTATTTGCATAGGTAACATTAAGATAGCTGTGACAGCTCTTTATCAAAGTAAAGACACACCAAATTATCTCCTAATATCTCAAGCAATATCACTTCTCTGCAAATTGCTCCTGAGCTTTACATTAGAAATTTGACTGACCTGATCATTTCTATGGAAGTCTTCAGGAAGCTCAAAGGTCTGCTGCTACAGCACACGTGTACATGAAGTAACAGTCATGTTTAGTGAGAGCCAGAACACCATAAACGCCCAACCTCTCAGATAGAGGACACAGAAATGCAAAAGCATGGCTTCAATTACTCATTTGGTGTTTCTCAGACACGTTGGGGTATAAGCTGGTGAACACTTCCAGCTTTTCCCTCAGCTAATCCTAAAGGCTGCAGCTGTAGAACACCACTTCTGCAGAGTGGGGCACAGAGGAAGAAAAGGGGAAGGAGAGATGGGTCTTGGATCCTCAACAGGAGTGCTTCCCCCACTGTGAACCAAGTACCATATTTTAAAAGCCTCACATGAAGAAATCTTTTGAAAAACAGCGATGACATTTTAGGAAGAGCATGGCAATAGACACTTGAAAAACTGTTAGCTAAGAAAATGGTAAGAGGCAATGGCATGCTTGTTACTAGGTCATTGCTTTACTCTTCAATCAGCATTCCTCGTGAAGCTGTAAGGTTCTAGCTCTTAAATCCTACTAACAAGGTAAACATTGAGAACGCAGTTCTATCTGAACTACTTGCCAGCTCTTGAACTACACAGCAGCAGTAACTTCTGTGTACTCTGACATTTAGTAACAATGCCACAGTGGGTTTAGTTCTCCTGTTAAGTTGAAAGTATTAGAATATTTTCCAGCTTTATTACTGAAAACAGCATTGTTGGATTAAATTATTACTCTTTAAGAGTTTTTAACTGTAACTGTAGAAAAGTGAAAATAAATGTCTTGCTGCCCAAGTATGCATTCGTATCTATATGCACCAATTAATGTAAAACCCAATGATACTCAATTTGGTGCTACTCAAAACATTTCATAGAAGTGGAGGCTGAAGGCAAACTATCACGTACAGAGAAATGCCATGCAGAGTATGCCTTGCAAACTGCTTTCCATTTACTTCACAGCCTCTTCTGCGTAACAAGGCAGAGATCATTTCTTTCTTCGTGATGTTGCAGTGTTTTTGAACGGGTCATCCTGCAATATGTAAACAGATGTGCATTATTAGAACTAACACACATTCTGAGTCATAAAAGGTAAAGTCACCTTTAGATTAAAATAGCCAGGTCACTCAATTCTGTGCTTTCTGACAAGCCTGTTTTTATTGCAAGGATATTTCTTATCGATTTAAAAGTTCAAGTCACAAATATGCAGAGAACAGAGACTAAGCTTGAGTCAGTGTGATCAGAACAGCAACCTGTATTTTGGAGCAAGCTAGGAAAAGGTTATCATTCTGAGCAGCACATACTTCAGTGAAATTATAGCCGTTTCCATATCACACATTGTATTTTACTGAGAATTTCATGTATCAGAACTCCTATTTCTGCATGTTGGAACAAACACGTAGTGCTGTACTTCAAGTACAAGAAGAGATGATAGAAAGAAGGGGTAAGAATTTAGCATCTTCTTCTCTGAAGTGGTCAACATTTGATATAATTGAGGTTGTGATGCTGGTTATGTGACAGCCTGCTATTATTCTATAACAACACACTGTACAGTGTGAGACATTTCAGTGCGTGTTCAGTGCAAAATCATACATAAAAGAATTACTTTAATTTCCAGGAAATCTAACTTACTCAATGTATTCCAGGAGCAATGATTAACTGATTAAGAACTTGAGATATTTCCCTTTCTAGCCTTATTTTTTTTTATGTCTATGTATATATACTAAAGCAGGTTATAATAATCTACTCATGCTAGTAAAAATAAATTAATTTGATTTTACTCAGAAATGCTTTATTTAAATAACTTCAAAACCAATAATCTATAGAAATTCACATAAACAGACTAAGGTTATAATATACCATACCTCATCTGACTCAAAATCAACTCCTCTGGATGTTTGGCTTTGTGAACCTCTTTTACTAAATGAAGACATAGCTGAGAACCTTGAAATGAAAACAAAAAAAGGCACCAGCACGTTTTCAGATAGCAGACATTTCAGTAAGTTTCCCTTCATCCACCAATAAAGAGTCCAACAACAACAAAAAATAATAATGAGCAAAATGATTCAAATTCTCAAACTAACACAGATTCTGAAACTCTGACCTAGCTCATGTCAATCAGTACACCAACTTATCTTTATATGAAGATCACCCATGTTAACAGGCAAAAAAATATAGACGATTTCTGTAAGCTTTATTACTTATTATTAGTTTGTGACAGTCTATTTTTTCAGGCAGTGGATCAGTTCCCTGGGCTCTGCCAAAAACCAGTCAGAAATGAGGCAGCCACTGTAGCACCCACCAAATAAACATACTGACCTTTGGTTTGTTTTGGAGGAAAGATTAATATGAGACTCTTCTAGATCCAATTCATCATCTATAATATCCTGAAAGATATACAGAAAGACACCAGGCTTTTTCACAGAACTTATTTTCAGAGAAATAGAATACATAATACTGCAGTATTATTGCACAGAAACTTTCTTGAATTCATTTCAAGTATATAGCTACTTATTTACAATGCATATATGAGAAGGCTCTAGGGGAAAACTGTACTATGTGTACAATTCTTGCACAAGATCTTGCAGAAACCCAAAAAACACATATGTATTTACTCTTAGTGTCTCAGACTATGGTCACAAATAACACATGGTCTTTGTATTTCACATACAGACCCATATCAAAAAGAAGTCTACAAGTCAGCATGTGGAACCTTGCTGTTGGAACCCATAGCCTGGGGACACCTGCTGGTTGAGGTTAAGTTTATGACTGTGTATTTGTTTCTCAAAGCAAATGGCAGCAAAAGGCAGCAGCTATGCAGCTTCACTACTTTTCAGATGCTTCTTACCTCAGAGAAAAATTTAGATGCACTCTGGGAAGGCTCTGGTTTCAAAGACCTAAAGGCTGGGAAAGAAATAAATGCAGTATTTTTAATTGCTCACACAATAAAATGCAATAACTATTCTGTTTCTTTCAGAAAACCTGCTTAGCATCAGTTTCCTCTGCAGTAAAAAATCCTCTATAAAGAAAGCAAAGGTCCCTGACAGATAACAGTACAAGCTAAACCCTTGATGACATCTGACAACTTACATCAGTAGGAGCTTCCCACTCTGGATGAAAAAACATCAGTAGCTTTAGTTAAGAGATAGAGAAAAACATGACCATAACTGACACTCCTGTATGTCTAACATACATATGCACCTGACCTGTTAGTTTTGTGGTTTTTTTCCCCAGTATTTTGTGTGGCTCAGGCAAGCCAAAGGAGTGGACATCCCTAGTATGTCCATCCCTTCTGAAGTTGATTTCTCTGCATTGTTTTTGGTCTGAGACTATGATTAATTTAAATAAAATTTGAGCCACCTTTGGGTATTTTGGAGGGGATTTATGTAAAAATTCTTGAGCAGTATTTTCTCTTTAGTACTGAGATCATCTACACCGTTTCCTCAGAGCCTGCCCTCTGTACCAGGGAAAGGCAGCTCTCCTGCATGCAGCTTAAAGTGCAGATGAGTTCCTTTTCTCTGGTACAAACCAACGTTTCTTAAATTTGCAAAAAAATAAGGCAAGATGGATTCTTAAAGCTTACTAAACCTGTAAGCATCAGTCAGGTTTAAGAATTTTAACCAAAAAAATTTATTTATTTATTTTTCTTTACAGCCCTCCATATTGCAAGGTCTGCAGGATCACACAATCTGTGATCTATACTATCAGATGCATAACGGTGCATTACCATTAGCAGCAAAGATATATCCATGCAATTCATAGGAACAGACCTTCCTAGTAATGGATCTCTTATGAGCCTACAATGCTTCCATAGCTGGGAAGAATGGTAACTTTCTTTTAAATGCACCATGAAAAAGTCACAGCTTAAGGAAGACATTCAACTGTGTATCACATGGTACCTAAATTATTTCAGCATTTTATTTTACCACTGGGAGTTTTTTAGCTAGAAGCTTCCACTTGATGGAAGCCATTTGAAGAGAGACTCCTTTTAAAGAAAAATGTCAGTGAAGAATTTGAGTGTATTTCTTACCTCTTCCCCTTCGAGATGACCCTCTTGCTGTTGAATTTTGCCCTCTTGCACCTCTTGCCCTTCCTCTACCCCTTCCTCGGCTCAGTGTTGTGGGAATGTCATCATCTGAATCACCAGAGGCTTTCATCCCTGTATCCATGAGTTCTTCATCACTGGAGGCTGAGTCTAGAACCACATCCTTGGACCTTTGAGCTCTAGCCCTCGTCATTGCCTGTAATGGAATAATAAATGCTAGAGGAAAAAGAATCTTAAATCATGAAATGCACTATTGTTGAATCCTAGTTGTGATAAACAACTGAGCCTTAGAAGATCCAAATCCATAGCCTTATGAAAGGCAAGGATATCCGTCAAAAAGCTGAGACAGTATTTGTTTTATTTCCTTTGGATGTGCAGCTGTCAGCTGTGGAGCTGGTTAATGTGGTTGTTCACCTAACTCTGCTGTGAGCAATAAGTCATCCTATGTCAGCTATGTACACCTGCTCAGGTGAAGAATTCTCCGAGCTCCACTGACATTATCTTCACTGACATCAGTGACAACTTGTTAAAGTGAAAATACAACAGATTAGGAGAAATTAATCTTCTTCTAGGTGTTCTTTCCCTCAAATTTCATACCAATCCCACACAGCTTATAGAAACAAACCAGTGGTGGTTGGGAATTCTCTATGGAAGGTTATAATATCTAGACACAAATCTCTAGGAGATCTAGGATCTGGTTTGCTGATAAGGTCAATAGTACCAAAATGTTTACCAATAGCAGCAATTTCTTTAAATATCAATATAACCCATTCACATCTCCACTGGTGATGGGATCACCAACAGTGAAGCTAACAGAGCTCTGAAGGCCACCTGCCTGGTTCAAAGCAAGGGCAACTGAACATTCAGGCTCACAAACTTCTAGAAGAGCAGATCTCAAAGGCTGAACTGAGCAGCAGCTTAGGCACATATTACACAAAGGATGATTTCAAGACTTGTTAATCTTCTCCAAGTCGACAGGCACTTTTTGGCAGGGATGATGCTGAATTATTTATACAGTGACTTCACTCATATGCAAAATTCCATCCTACAGTCTAAGTCCAAAACTCTGGGCAGTTACCTCTCGAACTTCCTCATCCTCCTCTTCAGTGTTTTCTCTTCTACTCTCCCGAAATTTTCGCACCTGAATGAATAACAACAGTAATAAAAAAAAGTTTCCTTCAGAATAACAACTCGTACAGTAATGGAAACATATAAGAAAGAAGTCTTTATCTCTGAACTGAAGTCAAGCTCATACAAGAGGAGAGCAAGAAAGTAAAAATAGCTTAGAATTTTGTTTAGAGTCTTCTTATACTAACCACAGTCTGTGTGATGCTACAAATTAAGAATCTCACACCCTATTGGCAGCTCTCCTGTAACTGCACATGATGGAATGCATGCCAAGTGAAATGCAGGGCAAATGATGAAATGCAGGAGATACGTTCAAGAGAAGCAAAATAAGTGAACAGTCAATAAGTGACAGTGAAATAGGAATAAATGGAGAAGGCGGGGTGAAGCAGAAAGATGGGAGACCATGATTACTGAGAAGAGAGAAACTGCAATACACACATAACATAAAACATTTTTACCACAAACTTATGAACTCTCTATCTGGAACCTAATCACCATATTAATTACAGAAAAGGAGACAAGTGTTGCAAGTGCAGCACACAGGCAAGGTTATGTAACCAGCTTTGAGCACCAACTTTTTTACTGTCTTCACCTCATCTAAAGATTTGACCATAACAGAACATTACCTCCTCATCTATTTTTACTTCCTCCGCATCAATGTGACGCTCCTTAAGAAATCTTTGTGTTTTCTCTAGCTGAAACTTCACCAGTTCCTCTATGGCATCTTTTTCTTCTTTGTCCACAAACTCCTGCACTGCTTCTCCCATTCCTCTTTCAGTTAGAAGTGAAAGTTGTACTTTCTTTAAAATAAGGGGAAAACAGTTTCAAAGAAAATGAGTGATATTCCTGCTATCCCACTAAACATTATGTTTGGTTTCAAAAGAAGTAACACTGAAGTAGCACTGAAGATTTTAATCAGAAAATAACAGAGCAACAAGCAAACATTATTCCTCCCAATAGGCACAACTCACTGCTATTAGCACGTTATGCCTCACCTAATGTAGTATTTTCCAGATTACATTTCATAAGTAGTAAGGAAATGGCAATGCTGGTCATATCTAAAACAATTTGTCTCAAAGGCATTACTGAGGGAGATGGTAAGCTGTATTTTTTCCTAGTCAACTTCCCTTTTTAAAATTAACAAAGATCTACTTGTGGAGACATAAAAAGTAATTAGAAACAGGCACTGAATTATTACAAATGCTAAGCTAATTAGTTTTATTGTAAAACACTACTATTAAAAAACTGACAGTGACAGAGCTGACTAAATTATTCTGAAGCATTAAGAGCTATTAAGCAGAAATCTGCTCTACTGAAATGAAATTCTGTAAATACCAATATTTGGTCATCAAGTGAGATGATATTCATCAAAATATTCTACAATGAGATATTACCACCAGCACTAATTAGCAGAAATAACAGAAGCTACTTGTGGTGTTTCACTGCCATTCTCTTCATCTTCTTTACCCCAACAGAGTAAGAAGAGACGCTCTGAGAAAGAAGCCCCTATATGAAAAGTGTTTAAACAGCAGTTTCTTCTGACTGTAAACTAAAGCACAGATAATTTCTTAATAAAAAGCATCATATACACCCTTCTTAATAACCCTTGATCCTTCCACTTGTCCTTTAGCAATTGTACTGTGAGTTACACCAGAAGCAAAAAACCTTCCCTGAAATAATGCTTAACTGGGGAATCAATTTTTATCAATTAAGTTTACAAAACGATAAGGCTCAAAAGAGAGACTGACTGCAATGATGCAGAATGTTAATGCTGACTTTCAGCAATTAA
Source organism: Meleagris gallopavo (assembly GCF_905368555.1). NCBI lineage: Eukaryota > Metazoa > Chordata > Aves > Galliformes > Phasianidae > Meleagris > Meleagris gallopavo. The sequence continues at coordinate 183,268,233 of NC_139404.1, read as the reverse complement.
GATTTCCTCTGAAGAAGTGAAAAAAATATATATCTAACTTACTAAAGAAACAAATAGCAGTGATTTCATTTCCCAGGCCTTAGCTTACTGGCAACAGCAGAACCCAGATGCCTGCCACTTGTTAGATATTTGGGGCTTAGCATTTTTGGAACACCCAACTACAGCCCTGTGCCACCTCAGGGTCTGACTGCTGTTCTGTCCACCTAAGCAGACAAGATGAGGTGCCTAGCAGAGCCTGAAGCACAAGCCCTATCCCCATCTTGGGGGGCAACATACTTCCTCCACTTTCATTTCTTCCTTTAGCAGTGTTGACTTGAAATGTATTATCCCCCTACTGTAAGCCTTCCAGGAACATCAGCTGATTCTTTCAGGTCTTTTAGAGATGCTGAGCAGCTGAAACAGACCTCAAAAGCTGAGACTGGTTTATACAAGCTGTTTATATATAAGAATATACAAAGAAATTGTGAAGATGGTCTAAGAGGGACAATTTTGCAGAAGGGAGGAAAACAGCTTAAAAGCAGAATTGCTCTTCATAGAACAGTACAGTGTTTGACCCTGCTACTTCTCTCCATAGGATTCAGGGATGGCATACATATGAAGCACCGCTTGCTTCTGAATTACTGATCCTGTGTTCCATTCCCTATCATATTCAGATAGCAAAGAGCCCTTCCAGAGATCAATTTATGTTAGGGGCCTGTGTTAGGCAAGGTGATAAATTTGGTGATCTCTGCCTCAAGAATCGTAGCTCTGAAGAGCTTCTATAGATCATGTTCTGAAATACCTTCTAGATTCAGCATTTGGGTGGCTGACTCACTGGTCACTGTATTTTACTCCTAAGACTTTGCAGCCCCATAGCTGGGGAAAGGCAGTAGATAAGGTTTAATGAAAGGGTGACACAAAAGCAAACTGCCAGATGCTTTCTTTGTCCTCTCTGCTTGGTTTAAACATGTAGAACTGCACTATGTCTGAGGACACCAAACACACAGGCAGTGTAACAAACGATTCCAACTCAGTACTTGTATCTGGTACAGCCTCACCACCTCCCCATAATAAATTAAGGTAGCTTCTGAGGTCCTGCTGCCTCAGGCTTTCCTTCTGTAGCAACAGGATGCAACATTCAGCACAGGGCAGATGCTACAAGTTGACATGAAGAGCTACTGTGACTTATCAAAGCAGTGTGTATTCATACACTCTATGTACCCTACCTGCAACATTTAATTGCTTACCTAAGGCATACACAGTTATACAGGAAATAAAGGAACTTCTTGGTGGCTGTCAGTCTTTTCAGCATATACTGCATCCATAAATAAAGAAATACATGTAACAAAAAGAAAAAATATATACACAAATTCATAAAAGGTACAAAAGATACCTTCTCTGCTGTCTGAAAATACTGCTTTACAAGGTCTTCCACTCTCAGTGTCACCCCCTCAGAAGCAGGTCTGCTAAACAGCTTTCCAAAATTAAGATCATTGTCTAAAACAGAAAAGAGTAGTGACACTGTAACCCACAACTCATGCAGGAGCTGACAGATTTTAATTATCCTAATTACAGTAATTAAAGAAGAAAAAAATATAATATAGGTCTCTTAGGAGTCATGGTCCCTTTTATGTGTACAGGTATTATTCAAGCTGAACACTACTGGATGCAAACACAGCTAAATATAACATGAAATATCTATACAAGACAACCACATTCCTCATAGATACAGAAGATACTTCTAACTACTAAACTTCTGGAATTAGGAACAGAACACCACATCACAGGCTATCATAACTATGCTTGGTTGACTATGAGTGAAAGAAAAATGCATAGCACAATGAGGCTGCCCTGCACTCCAAGGAAGCGAGGTAGGAACAGCAGAAGAATGATGGTGATGATCAACTGAAGTTACCACACACCATACCATGAAATACAAAATGACTGCAGACTGGTCTAGTGGGAGGTGTCCCTGCCTACAGCAGGGGGATTGGAACCAGGTGATCTTAAAGATCCTGTCCAACCCAAAGCATCCTATGATTCTAATGACTGTTTCTGGACGTTTGCTACACCCAAGCATAAAACGCTGCTGGGTTGGCCTTGTTAGATAAGCAGCTATAACCAAGAAACAAAGAACAACTTCTGAACTATTAAAATGTGTACGCATCATCCTGTACTGAGCCATAGTGTTACATATACATGCAAAGGAAATTCTGCCTGCTTCATCAGCCACCTAACTTACAGCAGAAGGTAGCATAGTAATGCAAAGAACCATAGCATTCTTCTTATATTTCCTTCCTTAGGCTCAGATTAAAAAGGAAAATTAAAATGCATTGATAAAACACAGTGAGGGAGCTGTTTTACATTCTGAAAATGTCAATGGGATTGTTTAATGAGCAGATTAAAAACAGAACCAAATAAAACAAGAGCAACACTGCATAATTTAAAAAACCCAAACCACTTCCCTAGAAGTTGTTTTTATTCATAAAGATTGAAGCATGATGGTTCATAACACTGACAACGGAAATAATAACTGTCTCTGGAATTGGAGCATTCAGAATGCACTAATGTGTAACATTAACAGTTCTTTAGATTAGCACAGTATGTTCTCGTCCAAGCTGTACTTTCATTAGTGCCTATTACAAATCCAGTATTAGGGCAATATCTATTAACCATTTATTACAAATTCCAGGCACAATGAGAAGTGCTACAATAACAGCTGTTATTTCTTTTGCCACAAAGATGTTTCTCTTTGCTTGAAGAGAAACATCCCTGGAACAGGCTGAAAGGCCAGGAGCACCTCATACAACTTTTTTCCTACAGAGTGCCCAAAGCCAACCATCTCCTTCTGAGAAGCTGCAGCAGGAAGATGTTTAATGCTTTTTCCTCGTGATTGTGACTCAGCCTGATATGGGGCTATAGGTAGCACTGCAGGCAACTCAGTGAGATTTGAGATGAAAGGGAATTATTTATGAACAAATACCTGACAGACACTGCATTTGATATCAGAGTTTTTAGACAAATCTGGGAATGAAATAGAAATTCTTCTGCAGTAAGATTATATACATCATTATTATTCCTGGAACTCATTAGGTGGTAGACACCAAAGTTTAGCAAAGGCCGAGTAACAAAACAAAAGAAGAAAAAAATGAAAGCTAAGGAAAACCTTCTTTTCCAATTACCGTTTTTCTCTTTTTGTTCACGATGTCTGAAAAAATGTATGATGTCCTTTGGGTTGGCCACCCTATCCATGAACTTCTGGCTGAAACGATGGATGATGAATGGCTCAAAGCCACCCGTGTAATCAACCTATGAGAGGACAGAAAAAAATAAAACATGAAAAAAGCAGGAAAAGAGAAGTCATACAAACCAGGACAAGCTTGTTATGTTACCTTTCAAAGAAAAAAAAAAAGTGAAGTAAAAAATAAGCTAATCTAAAATTAATGCTTTACCATACTATGCAGAATAGCTAATACAAGCATAGATTCACAGCTTGTTTCATTTGCAAGGGTTAAAGAAAGTTTCCATGTATTAGGTTATCCAGGATGATAATATCACTTAAAATCCTCTGTAAATGGTCACTTTTGATCCCCTCATTCAGACCAGCAAAGAAGTACATTGATGAACAATCTTATTCTGTATCATACAACATTATTTTTACCAGAGGTTAAGAGAATCAGGGCACGAAAGCAGATTGTACTGCGAGTAGACAGCAAGAAATTGCATGTATTTATACAACAAGCACCGTTCTCACTTTGCAACTTTTCACAGTGACTTTCCAAAAGCAAACTAATCCAAATTGAACAGCTTACTCGTAATCTAATGAGAGGCTTCTCTGGCTGGCGTGGATTTCCAAGGCGTTCTCTTTCTGCATTATCCAGCATCATTTCAACCTATGGAGCAGAAGCAGGAATTCAATTCCACTTTACTCTCTTACAGATACCTGAAACCTTCAAAAGTAACTTGCCTATCTCCAATACAGCGTAGCTCAGCAGCATCTACATCAGCTCATGATCATTTCCAGGGAAAAGAATCACAATTGCAGGGGCTGGAAGGGACCTCTAGAGATCAAGTCCAACCCCTCTGCAAAGCAGGCCCCATACAGCAGGCTGCAAGGTAGGCATCCAGTTGTGTCTTGAATATCTCCGGAGAAGCAGAATCTATAACTTCCCTGGACAGCCTGTGCCAGTGCTCTGTCACCCTCACCGTGAAGAAGTTCCTTTGCATATTGGTGCTGAATTCCTATGCTCCAGTTTATGGCTGTTTCCCCTTCTTCTGTCCCTACAGACCTCTGAAAAGAGGTTGGCCACGTCTCTTTGACTCCCACACTAAAGATACTCTGATCCCCTCTGAGTCTTCTTTTCTCAAGGCTGAGCATACCCAGGTCGCTCAGCCTTTCCTCACAGGAGAGGTGCTCCAGGCCCTTTATCATCTTTCTGGCCCTCCGCTGGACTCTCTCCATGAGATCCCTGCCTCTTTTGTACCAAGGAGCCCAGAACTGGATACAGTACTCCAGATAAAAAGCAGGAAGAGACTAATAAAGCCCTAAGAACCAAGAGCAAGCAGTAAACCTGCCTCAGCTACTTGGATCATTTCACACTGTACAGCTCAGCTCTTGGGGTTTAGGTCCATGTATTTACACTGCTTCCAAAGTATACATCCAACAACGTCCCATCCTCATGTGGGAATTTTTGCAGAAAGACAGATGACCATCTATGAAGCAGTTACCGCCTGCTTTAATAGGTAACCCTAGTTTAGAGGCCAAAGCTGCAGTGAACGTCGAAGAATTAGCCTTCAGTTGAAACACTGCTTGTCAGTTTCAAACAATAGGGGACAAGAAATAAGATTCCTCATCTTCCACTCTTAGAACTAGTCACAGACCACATTCCCCACCCATGATTTCAGAATGCTGATTTCAGAATACCACTAGCATTAGAGGTTACCTTTTCCATGCAGAATGCTTGTATTGCCTGAATTACTTTAGGATTGTCAGGATTAAACAGTTCTGGGTGATCAGCCAGGACAACATCTTCCATATAGAAAGTTCGTACGGTCTCTAAAGCAATCCTCTGCATTTTCATTTTTTTTCCTTTAACACGCAGCAAACCAACATGCCTGGGAGGAAAAAGGCAACTTACTTGAAGATGAACTTAAGAATATGGTGCAGAAATTTGTTCTAAACCTCACAGTTCTTTTTTTGGGGGGGAGAGGCAGGAGGAGGTTTTGATGTAAAAGTTTTAAAGCCACAGTAAAAAATTCAGAGCGATGGGAAGTTCTTGGATATGCACTTCAGGGTTGGCACTGCAAGAATTCCAACATAGCATATTCAGATTATGTCTGTTCTGCACACACTTCATTGCATTGCAATTTATCTTATCCTTAACTTATCCTCTTGGATAAGTTCTGTTTGTTTTGAACATCAGGTTTAGTTCTAAGTAAAACAAATTTACCCGAGGCACTGATTCCATCTGCTTCATTTGTCATGTCACGCTGTGACAGTAATCCACGTTACAACACAATTCCTTTCATACTAAAAAGGAGTATTTTTCTTGCTACATAGATGTCACACACAATACACTTAAGACAAGAGATAAATAACGAAAAAAAAAAAAAATAAAGAAATCACATACTTCTTTACGGCTTCTCCTGGAGACAGAGACGTCACCACTGAACTTCCTGGCTGAGTAACATAGAAATGCTGCTGTTCGTTTTGGGCTGGAGTTATTTTACACTCATGTTCATGACCCCACACAACAAGATTAATAAAGTCATCTAAGAACTGCTCTGGAATGTAGTTTGTGGCTCCATGTTTGCTTCTATTCAAGAAAACAGAAAAATAATTAGTGTACAGTAATGGGTAGGCACAGGTGGGGAGTGAAGGAGAAGAAAACCACCAATGTGATATTAAAATGATGGAGAATCTCTAGCAAAAATACCCGATGTATATTTTACATCAAGCATTCTTAGTATTTTTTTCTTTTATCCAATTGTCTGAAGTATTTGGGTAAGACAACTTATACAGATTTGAGTTTACTTACACAGGGAAATTTTCAGCAGGGTTTTTCTGTTCTGAATGAAGCTCGCTGTCCCTTCCCAGAGGATGAAAGAGACTGAGAGAGCTTCTTCAGCCTACTGGGCAGAGCCAACAGCCAGAGGTCCCAGCTGTATTTGTTGACTTCTGCCTCACCATTATTTCCCACATGATGGCCACACTGTGATGCATGAAAAGTTAAAGAATCTGGAAAAGAACTCTGCCTGTTCCTACTGATACTGCTGGAAGAAATGGGTGGGCAGAAAGAACACAAGCTACTATCCTCTAATTAAGAGAAACTGTAAAGAATAGCAATGCAAGTGAAGATAAAATACGAATGGAATTATGAGTCAAAGTGTAGGAATTGGGATATGAGGTTTACTGGTCTCTCACATCTAACAAGCAGACTTAAGACTTAAATGAAAACCTCCCTGGCTCTCAGGTATGAAGAGTTTGGGAATCAACTTCCCAGCATTTCCAACTCATTTATTTCAACTCTTTTCCATTATGGTTCTTCTGTAAGAATAGCTGTAAAACAGTGCTTCTATTTGGGAAAATCTTGAGGCCACCCACTCACACGAAGCACCAGCCAGCATAGCTGGTTTTCTCTCCAGGAGTTTTCAAAGCAGTTTCATGAGAACAACACAGTAAGTTTAAGTCACCATAATTCATTCAGCACTGCTACCTATTCTGATGAATCACAAACAAGTTAAACCAACTGTCTTCATCCTCCTTTGGTCTCAGCATGGTTACTTGTTTATTGACAAACATACGATACAACCTCTCATCTGGAATGGCCCCTGCAGGAGACAAAACAAAACAATACAACATTTTTGTGTGGTCTATCTATATTTTATAGTTTTAATTAGCAACTCTATTAAAAAGAGTAAAACAACCCCTGGTAAGATTGTCATTTTTGTCACTAAGAAGTCTATGGTGGGATTATGAACTCTAAGTATAACACAGTCATATTAGAAGCCTATGTAACAATACAAGATATTCTTACAAGAAATCTGATTTTCAATAACTGAAAGCAGTTTCAATAACTACATCTAGCTTAAAAAATCTTTGTTAATTTTCCGTGCCAAACGCCGTACCAAGGGCAGAATTAAAAATAGAAGATGTTTTATTTCTTGCCAATGGAATAAGCAAACTCTGTTGTAAGAAACACACCAAAATCAGATATGACTGAGTAGAGATGGAGTTCTTAAGCATATTTTGAAAATCTCTAGAAAACAAGAGAGAAATCATGAATTTTACAAAGTTTGTGCTTTCCCACACAGCAGGAAAAAAAAATAAAAAAATCTGCAGTCCTTCTGAAATGGCTGTTGCTGTTTGTTTCCTTAGGCAAGGAAAAACAAACAAAAACTAGCAAAATAAACTCAACCAACTAAACAAAACCAAAACCAATCACACTGATGCTTCATTTTTATTATGGACTTCAAATAATCCCACATGGAACGTATGTCTCTTCTGCATAAAAAATTCTCTATAAATCAGACAAAGTCAAGAGGGTGTAAAACAGTGATGTCTTCAAAGGAAGATCTCTCAAACATTTTTGCACAGCAAGATTTCCACTTTAGAATGCTGCTGCATTTCCCAATTGTGATTTTTTTGGGTATTCAACTGTTTTTTGTTAAGTTCAACACTGTGGTATTAGAACACTCATTATTACCTTTTAGAACACCAAGCAAACACTAAAATATCTCATTTAATAGAAGGAATCATGGCCAACAAGAGAACTGTAAAAACTGCTTGGAAATCAGTGTTGAAGCATTCATGACTGGATATAAAATAAAGGGGCAAAGTGAAGAACTTCTCTAAACAAGAAGTGGCAACAACACTGCACTGAAGGAATACAACTCCATTTACTTATACAACAACAGACTGAAATGTGTCTTTTCCAACTTAATTTAGACATAGTGAATTTTGGCAATACATGAACAGTTGAGCCACAGCATGGCAGAAAAATTCTTACCTAAGCCATACAGAGCAATTTTTGTTCTACCCTTACGTAATAAAATGGGGCTAATATCTATTTTCTCCACGGAAGTTGAACGTCCAAAATGATTCAGCAATCCTGCACAGCTTAAAATATCCAGTGCACACAGTGCATCCACCTGTAGAAAACAGAGAGAATCAAATAAATGCTTTCAACAGGAAAGGTAGCCGTTAAAGTCTAAGGGAAATAGTTTCAGAAGGGAAAGAGGATACTCTTCCTTAAACACATTCTGCAGTTGAAAACTTGCCAGATAGCTATATTAGCACTTTGTGGCATTCACCGGAACAGGAACAAAATCTTTCTTACAAATCTTAATTTAACAATGGGAAACTAAACATCATTCAGAAAAATAAGAGAGAACCCCAGTCAGCATCTGAAGTACTACAAGAAACTGCTTAAACTGAACACTTCATAGTAGGACTGAGATTACTGTTATAATACCCATCACCATGATACACTGCTGTTTGTCATAAAATACAGAACTCTTACTTTAATGCTTTCAAGTACTCTTTTTTTATTTTTCCTGTTTCATTTTAGATGTTGGATTTTAAGCAAACATTTCAACATTATTAGTTTATCTTCCTTGAAATTAAATACTCAAAATTGAAGATGCCTATCAATTGTACAAGGAATTTAAACACAGGTCGAACTATTAACATTTCCTTCCCTTAAGAAAAAGGTTTTCAATTTCTATAGATGAGTTTGTTTCAGAAACTTTCTAAAGGGCTGCCACTTCTTGGTATGGGAAGTGATTCTGTTCCCAGTTATCAAAGCCTATGTATATTAAAAGATATAATAGAGTCCATATGGATCCCTTATTTCAATTCTCTTTTCTAATGACACCCTTAGGCTGCTGCCACTAACAAAGAGAATTTCTAAAGGTACACAGAACATTTATATGAAGAGGGAAGGAACTGACTCAAACAAGCCTGTTCCTCGAGAACTGTATTTTATACAAGTCCATCCTACAATATTATTTTTGTATCACAGTAGCATAATTACAGTAATAATTACCCCTGTGGGATCATCATGATTGCCATGAATACTAAAAATTGGCATAGAAATGTTGAGATTTTCATCCTGGTAGTTCACCCATGGAAACCTGAACAAATAGAGGAAAACAAGTTATAATATAACTACAAATTTGTAAACCAAAAATTCCCAATATTTTCTTCAAATTGTCATCAGAAATATGTGACAGCAGCACAAACGATACCAAGCGGCTGTGATTAAACTTAAGCTCCATATCAGAAGAAGATTCTTATTCACAGTCTGGAAGTTCCTAATGGGAGTATGGTAGCAAAAATATTTTAATCATTATTAATAAAGAGCTAATATATGAAAGTAGAAGACAGGGCTGTGCAACCTTTACACGCAAAAGACCATTTATTTTAGCACAGTAATTCACTTAAGTTGGTTTACTTGTAAGACACAACCTATTTATTACTTCAATCTATCAACTGTTAAAACATCTCAATATTGAGGTTTCTCAATAAATGGTCCTTTACAGTCCATTACAGACTTAATAGAAGGTGATAGATGAGGTGATGCTATAAACTGCCCCGTACAAACAGGCCTAACACTTCAAGGTGGCACAGAGGAACAGGTTGCCCAAGGAGGCTGTGGATGCCCCATCCTGGAGGCATTCAAGGCCAGGCTGGCTGTGGCTCTGGGCAGCCTGCTCAGGTGGTTGGTGACCCTGCACATAGCAGAGGGGTTGAAACTAGGTGAGCACTTTTCAACCCAGGCCATTCTATGATATACAGCATTTAAGAATAAATAAATAAAAATCACAACACATTCATCCAATATGAAAAACAAACACATGACACCATAACTCGTAAGAAATAGACTTACTTGCTGAACTGAAAATTAACTGCCTGATCACTCAGAACTTCAAACTGAACAGGACGATCACCCATGCAGTATTTTCTTAGTGACTCTAAACAAGTATGTATTGTTTTTCTGGAAGGTTTGTTTTCATGAAAGAGGTCCCCACCTAATAAAACAAAGTCCACCTGTATATAACAAAGAGCTCCATTATTTCAATACGGCATTTTGTATTACCTTAAAGGCCTGTAGGCAAACTCATTAAATTACTTCTTCTAAGTACTCCCACATATTTCATACTGGGACCCTTAGGTAAAACAAGTCTGTAGTTCCAGATATTCATGAATCAATTAACTACAGAATAAATAAACTAAGTAAATAATTTTGAAAAATATATATTTTAAAACAACTGAGGACTCCACATCTGAACGCAGTGTTCCAGGTGAGGCCTCAGCAGCACAGAGCAGAGGATAAGATCACCTCCCTCTCCCTGCTGGCCAACTGCTCTGGATGCAGCCCAGGGTACAGTTGGCTCCCTGGGCAATGAGGGCACACTGCTGGCTTATGCTCAGCTGCCATCCACCAGTACCCTCAAGTTTCCAGGTTCTGGTAAGGTTGTGCTCTATCTTTTCATCCCTCCAGTACCTCTTCTCTCCCAGTGATTTTCTATTCTTGCAGCATTAAAACCTCTCTAAATATCCCTGGAAGTGGTGCAGGCGCACTGAAAATGCCAATCACACATCCAAGGTCATAATTTAAGAAGAATACTCTCACAAAGATATTAGCATTTCTTTTACTAAGGGAAAAATGTAGCTGATTGTAATAAATAAATGCTTAGTTTAATATTACAAAAGATTACAAGACTAAGCTACATAGCTTCTAGCAGATTGGAATGGATTTTCTAGTCTCCTTTACTTTCCAAAAAATAATACTTACTTCATTTTTTTGAGCATGCTCCAAAATTTCATTAAAAGTTACAAACGTGTCATTTCCACGCACTGGGTCTTTCTCCAAATAGCCAAGATGAATATCAGTAGCAATCAGTATCTTAAAAGTATCTTCATCATCCCTAAATAAACCAGGAAAATTTCAACACAAACCTTCTTAAAGTAACTTGTTTGCTATACAGTCATTAAATACACAGTAGATCTATTATAAAATCCTTATCACTGTACTTTTCCTGTAACACTCTCAAAACATTTCACTGCTTTACTTGCAAGTAGCACTTGATCTTGGTCAGGCCCTGGAACAGACCTCCCAGGGCAGAGGGCACAACCCCAAACTGCCAGAGTTCAAGGAGCATTTGGACAATGCTCTCAGACATAGGATCTGATTTTTGGGTGGTCCTGTGTGGAGCCAGGAGTTGGACTTGATGATCCTCATGGGTCCCTTCCAAGTTAGGATATTCTATGACTCTATGACCAAACAAACCAGTTTCAGAATTAGGTTATCCTAATCAGTGTAGTTCAGAAAATGGCTGCAAACACCTGATGAAAAACTAAAGAGTGCTCTGCGTGTTTTCAGCCTTTGAAAAACTCTGCAAATAAACATTCCATGCTTTTTGCTTTGGGAACCCACAAACACACAAAAGAAAGGACTTGCATGAGAACAAACACAGTTCTGAGCTCTCAGCTCATTCCAAATGCACGGAAGGTTTGCTGTCTGGTACGGCAGAATTGCATCGTGCTACAGCTGACAGAGCTTACTGCAAGCCGACGGCACTCATCTTCCTGCTAGGATTCCTCAAAAAAAGGCTCCAAGCACAGCCAGAGAGGGCAGAGAACCGGTTCCTGGTGTCACAGATGCATCCGGGGCCTAAGAGTTAAGAACACAAACGAATCAGAACGAAGGGCACAGCGAGCCGAACCGGCAAACGCTCAGCCTTGTATTAAGGACAACTTGCAAACACTCTCGAGCACAGATCAAGCAAGCTCTGAACCTGCTTCAGCCACTTCCGACAAAGCGCAGCCCACTCCCTTACACCGTGAAAGCGGCGCTATCCCCGAAGCCGGCCCCGCCCGGCCGACAGAACGGGCTGACAGAACGCACCCACAGCCCAAGGCCCGACCCTCGCGCCGCGGCCCCCTCACGCCGTTTCTATAGCACCCGGCAGAGTACCGCGCCGTTCTCGCGAGATCCGCCCGCTGGTAGCGCGCTCTCGTTCGCCGTCTCTCCCGCCGAGCTGCGCGATTGGTGAGTCGGGCGTTCACTCCCGCCGTGGCGCTTACGTCACTTCCGCCGGGAGCGACGGGCCGGAAGGGTTCGTCGTGCAGGTGGGTGGGCGCGCACCGGCGGTAGCACCGCCCCGCTGGAAAAGCCCCGCCTCTGGAGCGGCGTTCCCGGGGATCGGTGCGTGAGTTTGCTGCCTCGTGGGGCGGGGGCAAAGCTAAGCGGGGTTGGACGGGGGCGAGAGTGGATGGGAGGCCCGTAAGGCTTGTCGTAGAGCGGGGCTGGGAAAGCGGAGGGTACCGACGCCACCTTCGTGTGCTGCCCGTGCTGGCAGCGGGGTGCTGCGGAGTGCAGGGGAGCGAGGCCTTGCTTCCCTGGGCCTGTTTCCACTGGCAGTTAGTGTGTGAACAACTCTTAATACCAATACTGCTGGGTATCTACGCCTTACAGATGCCAACCGAAAATGAGCAAAGGCAAACGTGCTGCTGAGAAGGACGCTGATGAGAGAGATGATGACAGCGATGAGTTTGCTGAGTTTACAGAGAGTTTTAACCAACTCGAGCTGCTGGAAACGCACCGGCATTTGATTCCTATAGGAACTCAGAGCGGTTGGTCGGGGCAGTCTGACGATGAAGATGATGAACAAGAAAGAAGTGAGGAATGGTATGAGATGCAAGAAAAAAAAATGGAGAAAAATCCAGAGAAATTAATACTGTGGGCAGCTGAAAACAATCGGGTAAGGCATCTGTTCTGTGTATCACTAACAAAAAGATTGTATTGACTAGATGTCTGCAGTTCCATCCACAAACAGAAACTTCCCTATGCTACTCTTTATTCCTCCCAGCTATTTTGACCGAGGTTTCACAAGTTGCTCTGGAAAGCATCTGTCTTTGTATTCCACACACTAAAATATTTCTTGGCCAATTAGATTTCAGAAGAAAAGCTTTGACTGTAGATCAGAGTTGAAATATGAGCACTGTTCTTAAACTTGGATCAACTCAAAAGTGTGCCAGACTCTTCATGGTTTGTGAGCATTTTAACTGGAATGGAGAGGGTGTATCTGAAGCTTTATTTTCTTCAAATCTACATATGCTGAGAATGGAAGGGACCCATAAGGATTGAATCCAATCCTACCTTTTTTTTTTTCTTTTTTTTTCCCCCCAACCTTGTTAATACAAAAAAGCTTTTTGTTCTTGGAAAATAGAGTGAGAAGATGAAGATTCTTGTTAGGCAGCTTGTTACATCCTTGTGTTTATAACAAAGGCTGCCACTGAAAATAAACGTACACAAAAGGCACTTATAGTTGTGTGGAGGCACACGTTTCTTCAGAGGCAAAAGTAGTCCTTGAGGTGCTGCAGCTAAATGCCCCACACTGAATGAGGTGAATCTCAGTTGTGTTTTTATGCCAGACTGTTGTGTCTCTATTTCAAGTAATAATAACTGGTTTCATCTTAAAATTTTCTATCACACATAGTCTTTTGTGAGATGGACAGAAACTGCTTTTTCTTTGGGGAAAAAAAAAAGCATTTTTAGAACAATAGAAATGGCGTGTCTTTTTTACAAAGGTTCGTATTAAATTTCCTGTTTCCCTTCAATAGCTCACTACAGTGAGGAGGCTCCTTTCTGAAAAGCTGGCTCCAGTTAATGCTCGTGATGAAGATCAATACACTCCTCTCCATCGAGCTTCCTACAGTGGGCACTTGGACATGGCCCGGGAGTTGGTTGCCCAGGGGGCAGATATTCATGCACAAACAGTGGATGGGTGGACGCCCCTGCACAGTGCATGCAAGTGGAACAATACAGAAGTGGCCGCGTTCTTACTTCAGCAGGGTGCAGACATCAACGCTCAGACAAATGGCTTGTTGACGCCTTTACATATTGCTGCAGGAAACAAAAACAGTAGGGAAACCCTTGAACTTCTGCTGATGAATCGCTACATAAAAGCAGACCTGAAAAATAACTTGGATGAAACTGCCCTTGACATTGCTAGGAGGACCGATATATACCACTACCTTTTTGAAATAGTAGAAGACTGCATAAATGCTGTGTCCCCTTAAAAGCTGTGAGTGTGAGTTTTACCGCCTCTCGTTTGTCACACAGCATCTGTGTGCTTGGTCTGTCCCTTTGCATCAAGGTTGTCATTTAAGATACTGAAATATTCTTATCAGTCAAAATCTCACCTTTTGCAATTCAGTGGTTTCCCTCATACTTTGAAGTGCCATTACTGTTATCAGGGTATTCAGAAAGCTTTAGTGAATTCCATAATTTGTGATGTGTGCTTAATAAGTGCAAATTTGGAGGGATGTTTGGTCCAAAACATTAATGTCAAAACAGGAGGGAAAACTGGACTATGTATGTTATGTGAAATTCAGGTTTGGTTATGCAGAGTTTATTACAGCTCACTAGAAAATTATTTTTTGAGGAACTTTTTTTAAACTGCATGGAAGCTCTGAATGAATATAACTTGGGTGATTTACAAAATGCTTAGTGATCTGGTGTAAGGCCTATTATAAAATAAAACACTCAACCCTAAATATTTTATTGTCATATCTTTAATTGAAAGCTCAGTAGCCAATGAAATTGCCTGTTCATAAATCAAATGAACTATTCTTGGGAACAGCCAAAATCCTGTAGTACCTGATGGCTAGTTCTTAGTAGCCAAATCTAATCTACCAAATCTGAGCTGGGCTTCCAGGTCTGACAGAGGTCTTACTGCTATGATTTAACCAAAGTGAATGCGGTTTGTTTAAGACCATTAGTGTGCACTTAAGTGCAGTTTTTCTCTGCAGTAATGCAAGTTAGAATGCAGTGGTTTACAATAAAGACTTGGGACTCTTCATATATATATATATATGTGTGTGTGTGTGTGTGTATATATATATATACACGTACATATATATGTTATGTATTTTATATGTTGATATTAGGAAAAAAATGAATATTAGAAACAATTTCTTCTTAGTAAGAGTGAACAGAAAGAGGCTGCCCAGGGAGGTGGGGGAGTCATTGTCCCTGGAGGTGTTGCAGAAATGTGGACATGTGGTGTGGAGGGACATGGTGAATGGGCATGGTGGGAGTGGGCTGACGGTTGGATTCGATGATCTTAGAGGTCTTTTCCAACCTGAATGATTCTATGTTAGTGTGTGTTTGGTCCTCTGATGGAACATCTTTGAGGGCATCTCCATCACCCTGGCTCTCTTGGGGTCAGCCAGCCTCCTAATATGACTGCGTGCAGTTTTGGGCACCACAGTACAAGAAAGACATAAAACTGTTAGAGAGTTTCCAAAGGAGGTGAAGGATCTACAGAGGATGACCTATGAGGGGTGGTTGGCGGTGTGCTCAGCTCAGAGCAGAGCAGCTGAGGGGAGGCCTGATGTCGGCTGCAGCTCCTACCAGGGAGCAGAGGGCAGCGCTGAGCTCTCTGGCAACCAACAGAACCCAAGAAGATGGCATGAAGCTGCATCAGAGGAGGGTCGTGTTGGATGTCGAAAAGGTTCTTCACTAGAGGGTGGTCATGCACAGAAACAGCCTCTCCAGCGCACTGGTCATAGCACCGAGCTTGCCAGAGTTCAAGAAGCATCTGGACAACGCTCTCAGAGTACGCTCTGATTTTTGGATGGTCCTGTGTGGTGCCGGCATTCAGTCTGGAAGATCCTTACGGGTCCCTTCCAACTCGGGATGTTCTGTCGTTCTATGGCTGCGCCTGCCTGCAGCACAGCCACAAGATGGCGATGTGCAGCCGCCGCCCGAGCGCAGCCCGCCCGAGGAGAACGCGCCCGCTCCCTCGGCAACCGCCCCACGCGCTTCCTACCCGCCGGGCGCGGCGGCCATGAGGGCGGCCAACAGCCAGCAGCCGGCAGGGGCGGCCGAGGAGGCGGACAGCGATGGCCGCAGCGAATCGGCGGGAGGCAGGCAGCCCCGTGAGCGTCCCGTCCCCTCCTCTCGCTCTGCCCCGCCCGCTCCTCCCGGCTCCCCCGTCCCCTGGGCGTTGGGCTCCTCCTGAGGGATCCAAAAGCCCTGGAGGGAGGGGATGATGGGGAGGGGAGCTGTCACATCCCTCCCTGGGCCGCCTGGCGTAGGGCTGCCCTCTTTCTGGGGGCAGTGCTCGCTGCCGTGGGGTACGAGACCTCCTCCTTCCGTCCTCAGCTCCACCTTGGGTTGTTCACCATGGAGGGACTCCATCGCCACAGATCCCCGGAGCACAGGGTTGCCTTGGCTGCAGCATCCCGTGGTGCAGAGCCCTGTAGCTGAACATTATCGTGTCTGTAAATCTGTCTTAAAGTCGCATTAAAGCGAGAAGAATGGGATAAAATGAAATTACATGCTTTAAAACACACCAGCATCAGGGAAGTTAAAATGACCAGTTCTTGTGTGATGTGTTTTCTAACAGGGAAGAACTTTCTGTACGTTGAGCCATGTAAGAGAGTTAAAGAGATCCTTGAAGAAGAGCTCTGTTTTTGGAAAGAAGAATGCCACATTAGGCATCCAGCTGCAGGTAATCCTTCCTACGAGCAAATGGAAAGTGTTTGTCAGGGCAAATGAAACAGAAAATGTTTTGAGGAACTGTAGCAAAATTATTTATTTAAAAACCAAACTAAACAAAAAGTCAGTCTAGAACACTTATTTATTAGTCTAGTGAAAATTCAGAAACAGAAGAATTATGCATCATCTAGTTTTTTAGCATGAAATTATGAGACTATAAAGAACACATAATTCCATGTGATTTATCAGCTTAATAAAACAGAAAAATACCAAGTGGTAGAGAGGTTTTGGAACTTCTTTCTTTGAAAGAAGTGAGATTTTATTACTTCTTTCCCTTGAAGGAGGTGTTGTAGTTACTAGAATTCGTTGTCTACCTTCTGCTGCTCAGAATTGAAGTTAGTATTGAAAAGAAGTTGAGGTAAAAATGAATAAAAGGAAATAAAGGAAAACAAAGCAATTAGAAAATCAGTCTGTTTAGGCAGCTTGAAGGTTATAGACAGACCTGAATACAGTAGAACATGAGGAAACGTAAATCTGAGAAGGAACAAGGTGTTTGCTTTAGATAAGAAATTATAAAGGTGTTTCACTATTTGTATCATTAGCAGTCTGTACAGAGAATGATCTACTTCATTTAACTTACGTCTCTGCTAACACCTAAAGCTAACATTAGCACTAGGGTGTTGAGCTGCTGTTTGTCAACTGGTACTCCTAAATCCACAATACTTTTCCCCCATAATATGTGGTTCTTGTTCTGTAGCCCTGCATTCTATCCCAGAGCGTAAAGCTATTCCTTGGTTATGTTAAGCTACATTTTGTTGAAATAGGTCCGCCAGAATCTTTCTTAACATTTGCATCTTCCACAAATGTAGCAAAGCCTAAATTTTTCCCTTTATTTCCAAATTTAGACAAATTTGGAAAAGATCTTTGTGTTCTCCTATTTAGGATTAGAACCCAAAAGTAAATTTACTCAAAATAAATATCAAACAATTGGATTCACAGACGAAAATGTACAAAAGTTGGGTGATGTAGTCAGTATCCTGTCAGATTTAAATTATTTGAACCTGCAACTGCATGACTGTGATTAGACTCCTTAGGCAATTACAGCACACACTGCAAATGAATTACTTATGTAAACTCTGTTTATATTAAATGGAGGGAAAAAAAGCACTTTGAAAGCACATTTCTGGCTGTCTTTGCATTAGTCTTTCTCTGTAAGTGCTCTCTTCCCATTGATGGTAAAGGGGATCTGGGCAAGTGGTTGAGTTGCAGATGTTATCATTAGTCTGCTCAGTCCGCTCTTGTGTCTCATGTTAGTAAGAGCTTAACACACCAACACTGCACTACATTCATCTGCCACTGGATCAAAATTGTCTGGAAGATTACAATTTGATCATATGAATGGACATTACAAAATTGCTCTCTGAAGATGTCAGTCACTCTTTTCCATTAAGTGTGGAGGATGCTTATAGCGCTGTCCCTACCAATGTCTAATTACAGAACTGACCAAAGGAACTATCTTTTAAATGTTCTGCCAGTTTTAGAACAAGTTTAAATAATCAGTTGTAACAGTATTATTTTGACTAATTATTAACAGCGGCTCTGAAAGGAATTTGGAGTGTGAAAAAGAATTTCTCCATCGGAGGCCTGCAACCAGCATCGCAGAGCAGAAATGGCTTACTTTTACAACCTCAGTTCTACTCAAGGCATGTAGGAATGAAAAGTAAGAGTCAGCAATAAGAATCTTTGCCTATAACAACTCACTTTAAAGTTGTCAGGTGATGTTTCTTTTTGTAGTTGATTGGCGTCTCACTGGACTGCATATCTTATATCTTATATCTCATTTCTATCCTTTCTTGTCTGTGAGAAAAGCACAGATTTAAAACAAGACAGGCTATTCAAATTTATTTTGGTACTGAAATGTATGGGATTTGTTGGTTTTCTTCTGGGAACGTAGATGCTCTTTGTTCCTAAGGACTGCTTCTAGGAGCAGTGATGCTTCTCCTCACTGTTTTGAAGCAGAATAGGCAGGTAGCATGAAAGGAAGGACAGAAGAAGAGATAGAAACAAGAAAAAATTGGAAGCAATCTGACTTCAGTTCCTATACTCATCAAACCGTTTCCATTCACACATTTTTTCCGTGTAAGGAGCAGGGGAAAAAAAGTGTGATTATATATAATTGAGAGGTGGAATGTCTATGAAGTTAGATGAAAAAGGAAAAGATTTCCAAGAGAAAATGAACTTATGGTGTTCAGCACCTGAAGGAGAGGCACCAGGCAAAGGATAAAGGAGAAGCACAGACAAGGGGAGTGAAGGGGAGAAGACAGAGAACAGAAAGTTAGGAATTCCTGAAGGGAATTGGAAAGGAAAACACAGTTCAGCAATGCAGGGATAGAAATAAAAACAAAGAAATGAAAAAAAATGATGTAGGAGAAATAAGTAGAAGAGGATAAAGGGAAAGAAAGAAATTAGACCCATGTTGCTGAATTTACTGAAGTTAATGCACTTATTTTTGCTTTTCCCTTTTACTGCCTTTCCCTAAATGTGGCTAACTCTTGGGGGGCTCACATCTATCCTTACAAGGGTCTTGATTTTTTGCAAATGTGAATCTGTTTAGATGTGTCAAATGAAACTTTAAAATGGCTAGCTGTCTGTGGAAATTTAGACCTGTATTTACAAGATTTTAAGCAAGTTTTGGTTTGGTAGGGAGATTTTCTCGTTATAGCTGTTTTATCCATATGTTCCTGCTGCTCTTTTATCTGATATTGTAGTTAGTACTCAAATCTGATCCATATTTCAGTCAGTGATGAAGATGTTACAATAAAAAAAATTACAAGATGTTTCTGATGACAAGAATGTGCTACTATGAAATTTGACATTTTTGTAGTTTTCTCTGTTGCAGAGTGATTCTAAGTTCCAGCAGAAAATCATAACGTAGTTGAAGAGATGCCTTAACTTTTCTTAACATGCATTAAGCTGAGCAATTCCTGGGCCAAGAGTTTGTGATTCAGTAATCGAGCTCAACTTAATAAAAGTTTAACATAAATAAGCCTGCAATGTCTCTATTTACGTAAGAGCTATCATAGAGGCTGCCTGGAACCTAAAATAACCTGTCACTGAACTTCCACTTGCAACAATTATTAAGGTCAGGTGAGGTAATACTTGTAACCATTAAGGTAAGGTGAGTTAATACCAAATGAGCATTAGTTTGTATTTACTGTATTGTCACACTACTTAGGAAGTGGTAATGGATCCTTCAAGGTACAAAAACAGAACAAGCGATGGCTTTGTGGCTGACTGGGAGAGGTCCCAGAGGACTGGCAGAAAGTCAGTGTCACTCCTGTCTTCAAGCAGGACTAGATGGAGGATTTAGGGAACTGTTGGCTGGTTGGTTTTCTCACGGTTCCTGGGAAGATGATGAAGCATCTAATACTGGAAGTCTTTTCCAAACATATGAAGGACAAGAGGGTGGTTGGGAGTATCCAGCAAGGATTTATGAAGGGGAAACTGTTTTACAAACCTGGAAGCCTTCTGCAATGAGATAGTTTGCTTGGTGGATGAGGGGAGAGCAGCTGATGTTGTTTACTTCATCAAAAGCCTTGCTAGAGCCTCTATCTGCCCCAACAGCCTCAGTGACAACTGATGAAGTACAGGTTATATAAATGTACAGTGAGGTGAATGGAAAACCGGCTGAAGTGCCAAGCTCACAATGTTGTGATGAGTATCATAAAGTCCAGCTGGAGGAGACACTGGCTGAGAAAACCAAGAGTTGATTGTTTAACATCTTCTTAGTAACCTGGACAACGGAACAGAGTAGAACTCAGCAAGTTTGCAGAGAATACAGAATGAGAAGGAGCATTTGATACACCAGGTCCTAGTTGCCAATCAAAGGAAACTCTACAGGTTTCAGAATTGGACAGAGAAAAAATTCATGAAGTTTAGACCAGGGAAATGCCAGTTCTGCTCCTAGGGAGAAATAATCCTTTGCACCATGACAGGCTGGAGAACCACAGGCTGGAAAAGTAGCTTGGCACAGCTGGGGCTCCTGGTGGACAAGAAGTTGAGCATCAGTCAGCAATGGCTGGCAGTCTCTTGGGCTGCCTTAGAAAGATCTTCGTTATTAGCTTGAGAGAAGTGATCTTTTCCTCTACTCAGCACTGGTGAGATGTATCTGGAGTGTTGGGTCCAGTTCAAGAGATGTACTCAAGCAAATTCAGCCAGTAGCCATGAAGATGATTAAGGGATGTTACTGAAGAGTTGCTGAGAAAGCTAGGAGTGCTTAGCACTGAGATGAGAAGGCTCAGAAGAAATATAAACTGAACTGGGGGCAAGCAAAATCAGTGCTTATCAGGCTTGAAAGTATATTTCCATGATAAGGAAGGCAAGAAGCTCATGGCACCAGGAGAAAGGGTCCTTTCCTGCCTGCAGATTGGCAGCTATGGCATAGCTTCAGTGGTGTAGAAGCAGATGAGGGACCTGAAGTTCTCTCTGGCAAAGCAACTGATGGCTGAGCCTGAACCATGCAGGGGGACATAATACTAGTTGGAGGCTCCCTGCTGCAAACAATGAAGGCCCATGTTTTCTGCCCCAACTTGACACTGAGGAAATTCATTGTGGGTTTGCAGATGACAGTAAGTTGGGGAGAATTGCTGATCTGCCTGAGAGTAGGAAGGCCCTATAGAGGGATATGGACAGGCTGGATTGCTGGGCTGAGGCCAGAATTCTTTCCAGGCTTCTGTCCTGCACTAACATAAATATTACTGTCTTTCTAAAGGAGGGAACTGTTTTGTACAATGAAGAAACTGAACTGATGGATAACTTAAAGCCAGAACTTAAACCCAGTGTCATCTCAAACTGATAATTCACGTTTTCCCTAAGGTGTGGTTTTAAGAGGTGGAATGGTATTTGTTTCTGAGAATCCAAGATCCTATTTAAGCCATGCTAATTATTGTTACAAAGAAGTAGTCTTAGTGCCAACTTTGAGCAACTAAACTTTCTGTTCCTTTGTGTTTTTGTTTCCTTTTTTACAATTATATGTGGATGAAATAGGATACTTGGTTTTTTGATTGCCTGGAAGTTTTTTCTAATACTAAAAAAAAGGATTTATTTTTGCACCTGTGAGAAGGAAAACAAATCTAACTTAGCTGGCTTGAAGACAACTCTTTTTCAGCATTTCTATTTGACTTCTAAATGGAAAAAAAATATATTGGCACTGAAAATTGCACCTGAGGCAAAAGAGGATTTACAGCTTTTGAAAACATTCTCACTTTTTAGATGCAAATTTGGTCATGAACCACACAATCATGTTTGAAAAATGCTGGCTTGACAGACAGAGGCTTTGATTAACCTAGCTGCATCTCACTTCTGCTCCTTGCTGCATTTTCATTCCGGCCTCCTCCTGTGGCTTTCTCATTCTCAGTTATTATTTTTTTCATGATCTTCTTTTAAAACTTGCCAAATGGAAAGATTTTCTGGGTTCATCCTGCAGTAGCTTTGTTATGCTGCAACAAAGGCAGATTTGTGGAACTCACTGGTTCTTTTGCTTCTTTTTGTGCAACCTTGTGCAGTGAAGAAATGTTTCTTAGACATTCTACTGAATATTTCATTATTTTAATTATGAGGCTCAGGTGATTCTTATTTAGTCCAACATAATCACATTCAAGATCTTTTTATACATCTCATGTTTTACTTGAATCAATCTAAGGAATTTGTTTAAATAGCATTATAGTAACTCAATATTAGTACTACTGAATTATTACTACTATGATATTTATAATATTTATAATATTTCATTACGTCGTGTTTCTATTAATCTAACTTTACTTTGCTCACATTTTATCATAGTGATTTTTCATTTAACCGTTCAGCTACTCTTTTCTCTTGCCTTGTTTTATATTATTTCATTTCCAAATTAAACATTGCAGTTTTGAGAGACAACAGTTATTGCTTCCACATAGTAGTAAGCATTCAAGCACTGACATCTCTCAAAGGCTACGTCTCCGCTATCAAGTAATGAGGTATAGTGGAAAGGGACCAATACACTAAAGCGACTGATGTGAGGACCCCATAACTACGTATTTTAGATTGACCTGAAACTAGAGCTAGTCTTGTCTCCTGGACTGAAATGTCTCTACGAAGCTTGAGGTTCAAAGATGTCTGGAGAAAAGCTCCATCACAAACCTTTGCACTTGGGTTTGTGGGATGCTCAGTGGGTAAAGTGAGAGCATCTGAGCATTTCCCTGGAATCAGAGGTCTCACCTGCTTTGTATGAATGGCTGCCAATGTTGCTGCTTAAGATGCCATTCAGTGCTCCAAAACACAAGGCTGAAAATCACAGAATGTCAGGGATTAGAAGGGACCTCGAAAGATCATCTAATCCAATCCCCCTGCTGGAACATCCTTGCTAACTGCTAACAAATATCCACTGAGCCAAATTTCAGCTTGATAGTACACACCTGTCAGATTACCTGAGGATTGTGTGGTTTTGGCAGGAAGGATAGCTGCTCCAATTTTGGCTCTGATCTACACCAGTGAACAAAAATGAGTGCTGCCCCAGAAGGTGGAAGTGTGCTGGGACAAGATCCTCCACCTACAGTGTGCACAGCAAATCTGTCTATGCCTGTGCCTTGACCTGGAAAAGTCAATTTTATACAGTTGTAATACAGCCCTGCTCAGTCACAAGTGGAACTGTAGTCGGGCAGAATATTTTAACATCACATTTGCTTCACGTGCAGTCACTTGGGCTCGTCTGTTCAGAAGTTGTTCGTCCAGTGAGATGGGCATCACCTTTCAACTGAATATTTTATCTCTGGTCATATTTTAGATTGTTAAACTTCCAAGCAGAAAGATCATAACCCCTAACTTAAAAAATAGTCAATCAAATTACAGGCATTTACATTTTATACTAAAATACAGCATGCAATTTATACAGAACGAAACTTTTATCACTCTTTTTCAGAGAGAATGTAGGGCCTTACTTGACAAAAACTTGCGTCGCTATCACAGGGGCTATTTATGAAGAAGAGATTTCAAAGCCACTCATAAGTGTCATTTTGGTACGAAATAGATCCTGTGTTCTTTCAAGCTGGTCACATTCCTTTAGGATAAAAAATACACAGGATTTCCCTGGTTCATAGAACAGCTGATGTGATAGCTGTGGGTGAAAATACAACATCTTTCAGTACATTTTAAAATTTGTTTTCAAGACAGTTAACAAATAACTTCAAAGAATCTTCTAGGATTAAATGCTTCTCCTGTGTAACAAAACGGAGTGAATCAGAGTACAAGAGGAAGCCAGCTGGGAAAACGCATTTACCACTGTTAGAGACTGCAAACATTTAGTCTTCAAATAAGCAAAATATTTTTTATTTTACAACAGTTTCGTTACCAACAGATAGCATTTTGTTTTAAATTCCTGGCTATCAGCAAGAGTGGAGCTACTGCAATTTCCATGGAGCGCTTAAACCACAGTTCCCTGATTTATGTATTCAGTAGAAAAAGTGTGCATGGTACTCAGTCCACAGCTATGTCCTGGGCTGGTTAACCTCCAAAAGCAGTGTCAGTGGGTGTTTCCCAAGTCAGGGGGAACAAAACTGTTTGAAAAAAGAAACAACTACCTTTGTGCAAAAGAAATTTAGTAAAGCCAAATGCTGTATGAGCCACCATATTCCCAGCTCTGGTTGAGGTGCAGTTTGTGAAAGAAGGGCTGCATAGTCATTTTTTTTTTCAAAGCTATCACTGCTTGGCTTGTAAGTACCTCCATGTTAAGTTGTTTCACAACCCCAGAATTAATGACAATATTTTTATTGACTTCACTTTATGTAGGATTGGGTCTGGCATGATCAGTGGACTCTAATTGGCCAGGTTGTAGAATTTAGCAATACATCTTCAAGGAACAGGAATGAAAACTAGACTAGGCAAGTAGAATCTGGTGTAGCTTTCTCCAAAGTCTTGTATCAAAAGTATGCTCCTGAAGGAAAATAAGAATGGCCATTGCAGCTGATACAATCAAATTTATTGGATGAATCATGATTCAACAGAAGTCAATTGAGTTCTCCCTCTGATCTTCATGGGTCCAAAATTTCTCACATTACCTGCAGAAATGGCTAAAGAACCAAAATTCCTGTTTTGTGACTAAAATTAGTGTTGTTTGTCCAGGCAGGTCATGTGATTATTGCACGCTGTTTTGTTTTGTTGTTAGGTAGCACATCATGTTGAAGACAATACTAAATTAGAAAGGGGGGGTCGGCATGCTGGTTTGAACAACTTCAATTCAGAGACTCCTGGAGAAACTTAGGCTGAGCCAACAGAAATCTTGGGAAACTCAGTGAAGAGAAAACATTC
This sequence comes from Meleagris gallopavo, assembly GCF_905368555.1. Taxonomy (NCBI): domain Eukaryota; kingdom Metazoa; phylum Chordata; class Aves; order Galliformes; family Phasianidae; genus Meleagris; species Meleagris gallopavo. The sequence goes on along the minus strand of NC_139404.1, from coordinate 183,243,400 downwards.
TGTATATAGAGCTGAAAACTCATACACTGGTGCAGGGAGGGAACATCAGCCTAAGGGAGGCTGGCTGATAAACAGCCATGCTGGAAAGAACCTGGGGGCTTTATGAACAGTAAGTTGAATGTGAGCCAATTATGAGCTCTCCTTAAAAGTAAAGCAAGCCACATGCTGAGCAACATGAGGTATGCATGCAGCAGATTGAGGACAGTAATCATCCCTCTGTGCTCAGCATTTGTGAGGAGGCACTTGGTATATTGTGCCCACTTTCAGCCTCTCACTTCAGTTGAAGTTGAGAACAGTGAGGGAGTCCAGTGGAAGGCTACTGAGATGATGCGGGGCCCTACAGCACATAAAATGAGAGACTGAGCTCTTTAGTCTTGAGAAAAAGAGGCAAAGGTATGATTTAATAGCAGTCAACAACTGCCTGAAGGCGTTATGAAGATGACAAGGGGCAACAGCCACAAATTACAGGCTGGGAGGTTCAGTGTTGGACATTAGGAAAAAAATCTTTACCAAGAGGGTGGCACAGCAATGGCACAGGCTGCCAGAGGTCTGCTGGTGTCTCTGGCCTTGAATGTTTTCAACTTCTTGCTGTTAGTCAAGGCAGCACCGGTCCTCCCTGAGTAGTGACCTCTAGAGAGCCCTTCTGGCCAACACTAGTTCTGAGCACAGACAGTACTGACCATAACCACAGCTGTTGTTTTTTTTTTGTTTTTGTTTTTTTAAGAGTGCTTAGACTGCAGACAGTGGAAGTCTGCAAGTGAAGTTCTTTACTCTGAATCCTTCTGAAGTTCTTTACTTAGAAGGCAGTAATGCCCTGGCACTGCTGTCGATAGAGCTGTGGTGCCCCATTCCTGGAGGTGCTCAGGGTCAGGCTGGACGGGGCCCTGAGCAGCGTGAGCTGACGGGGGCAACCAGCCCATGGCAGAGATTGGAACTGTATGACCTTTAAGGTCCCTTCTAACACAAACTATTCTGTTTGTGTTATGTGCAGTTATTAAGTTTACAGATGCTCGTGACCTAGTTACTAATATAATATCACCCACACATAACTGTTCTTTATTTCTGAGGTAAAGAGCTTCAATCACTCTCCTGACTAACACAGGTTTTTGTGACCCATCTCTATGTGGTATGCACATGCAGTGCTGCAATTCAAACACTCAAGGGGAATTTATTCCTGATGTAACTTTGCTGCCCTCAACATGTTCACATGAAAGGACCTTGGATCTTCAGCTGCTGGGTACAAAATGCACAGTGTCAAAAAAAACTCTTCAATTATAGAATCATTAAGGTTGGAAAAGACCACTAAGAGCACAATGTCCAACCCCAACCCGCCCCCACTATGCCCACACACCAAATCCCTCAGTGCCACATCTCCATGGTTCTTGAACACCTCCAGGGACGGTGACTGCACCACATCCCTGGACAGCCTGTGCCACTGCATCATGACTCTTTCTGAAAAGATGTTTTTCCAGTGTGAACCTTCCCTGGCTCAAATTGAGGCCATTATTTTTCTTCCTCCAAGGTGTGAGAATCAATGACCTCTTGGTTCACTGAAGCAAATGACTGGGAAATACATCTCAGGTGGTCTACTTGATAGGCTTCTTCATACCTTCCTGCAAAGCAGAGCTATGAAAAGTGATTTCTTGGTAATAATAAAAATTGTAAATAGCTGTGAGATTTAAAAACTAAATGCAGACATTTGGGTTCCAATAAAGTCTTAAAATAACAATAAAATTATTTTAAGAAATCCTCTTCTTTGAATTATTGTTATTTTTTTATAATTATTATTGCTTTTCCAACTTGTTAATCCTCTTACAGCTGCTTGAAGCTGGTGCATTTGGCAGGAAGTCAAATCGCCTGTGGCCTCTGTCTCTTCCTTTTTTTTTTTTTTTTCTTTTTTTTTTCCTTTCTCTAAACAAGTAATTTATTCAAAACTTTGCTCAACTTCCCTCTTGTAAATATGACCTTTTTAAAAGAGTCATAGAGTCACAGGATGGCTTGGATTGGAAGAGACCTTAAATATCACCCAGCCCTAACACCTGCAATGGGTTGGTTGCCTCTACCAGCTCAGGCTGCCCAAGGTCCACCCAGCCCGGCCTTGAGCACCTCCAGGGATGGGGCATCAAAATGCCCCAAGGTCTGTCCCTGATACTCGAAGGGAAAGCCCTTCAGCTCCAGCTGAACCTCTGTGCCCGCCTGGGGCGGGATGGGAGGGAACGGAGAGAGCAGAGATGTCCAAGGCAGCCCTCGAGCTCCCGCGGGCGGGGCCGTGCGGCACCGAGGGGCGGGCCGGGGCCGGGGCCGGGGCCGGTGCAGAGGGACGGGCGGCCGGCATGGCCGGGAGGGGCTGCAGCACCATCTCTCCGCCCCAGCCCGGTGGTTCCGCGCCGCCGTGCGCCGGGCCCGGCCCGGGGGTGGGCGCTGAGAGGCGGCGGCGGCAGCAGCAGCAGCAGCATGCACCGGGCGGCCCCGGCCCCGCGGCTCCCCTGGGGCGGCAGCGGGCGGGCTCGATGGAGTCGGGTCCCCGGCGGAGCCCCGCCGTCCGGCCGGGCTGCCCGCGGAGGTGGCGGCGGCGCTGGGCGCTGCTGGGCGCGCTGCTGGGTGCCGCGCTGTTGTTGTACGCCTGCCTGCGGGAGCTGCGGCGGCGAGGCTCGGCGGCGGGCCGGCCCGAGGGCGAGGTGACCGTGCTGCTGTGGTGGGAGCCCTTCGGCCGCCCCCGGCGCCCGGCCGACTGCCGGCGGCGCTACAACGTCACAGGCTGCCGCCTGAGCGCCGACCGCGCGCGGTACGGCGAGGCGCGGGCCGTGCTCTTCCACCACCGCGACCTGGCGCTGCACGGCGCCCAGGGGCTGCCCCGCGGACCCCCACCGCGACCCCCGCGGCAGCTGTGGGTGTGGATGAACTTCGAGTCGCCCTCGCACTCTCCCGGGCTGCGGGGCCTGGCCGGGCTCTTCAACTGGACCATGTCGTACCGGCGGGACTCGGACGTCTTCGTGCCCTACGGCTATCTGTACGCGCCGCCGACGCCGCGGCCCTTCGTGCCGCCCCGCAAGAGCCGGCTGGTGGCCTGGGTCATCAGCAACTGGAACGAGGAGCACGCCCGCGTGCGCTACTACCGGCAGCTGAAGGAGCACCTGCCCATCGACGTGTACGGGGCGCGCGGGATGGCGCTGCTGGAGGGCAGCGTGGTGAAGACGGTGTCGGCCTACAAGTTCTACCTGGCCTTCGAGAACTCCCAGCACACCGACTACATCACCGAGAAGCTCTGGAGGAACGCCTTCGCCGCCAGCGCCGTGCCCGTCGTCCTCGGCCCCCGCAGGGCCAACTACGAGCGCTTCATCCCCGCCGACTCCTTCATCCACGTGGACGACTTCCCCAGCCCGCGGCTGCTGGCCACCTACCTGAAGTTCCTCGATAAAAACAAGCCCAGCTACAGGAGATATTTCGCCTGGCGGAACAAGTACGAGGTCCACGTCACGTCTTTCTGGGACGAGCATTACTGCAAGGTGTGCGAGGCCGTGAGAACGGCGGGGGATCAATTGAAGACGGTACGGAATCTGGCCAGCTGGTTTGAGAGCTGACGTTCCCGAGGTGTGCTCGGCCAGCTTCTCCCAGCAGTGAATGCACCGAGGTACGGAGAAACCCTGTGAGACCTCCTGCCTGCCAGAGCCAGTCTGTCCTCAGTGAGAAGAGCATATAGGCAGAGGTAAATAAACAAAAAAGAAGATTTTTATTATGGTGCAAAATGAAATTACAGAGAAGCATCAGGCAAGGCGATTCTGCAAGAGCGAAGCTAAACTTTCAGCAGTCGTGCTGGTCTGAAACCTTTGCAGTTGTTCGCAGAATAACCTATGCCAAGTCCTTCAGCTGTGCAGCTGGAACCAATTTTGTCAGCTATGACAGCTTCCTGGACCATGAAACTTTCTTCTGCGTATGGGGGATACATGATCAGTGCTGGCTTTCTGCATTCTAAAGACAAAAGCAAATATTTCCAACGGTGATTATTATGAAAATCAGAGCTATTTGCTGACAAATGCTGAGCCACAAATGTTGAACTTAAGAATGTGATGATACGGTAGCACTTTTTAGCAGTTTTAAATTGCAGCAGCCAAATAATAATTCTTTGAGCCAAATAAAAAATCCACGTAGGAAAAAGGGTATGGAAGGGTCCGAATGGAACAAACAGCTCAGATGGCAGAAAGTATTTACTGTGAGCACAGTTGTCCTTTTTGAAAGCAGAGAAGAGCTTCAAGTACAGGAAAAGACAGAAGGCAGACAGAAAGCATGAACATTTCCACCCTCCCTTTATTCAGGAATTAGAGAATGTTTACAGGAGACTGCATGTTTTTCTCTGCAAAATTGCTGCCATATAGGCAAAAGCAGGGAAGGGCTGAAGATGGCAGGGGTTTTATTGCTATACACAATCTGTACGTGGAAAGGCTAACTTTCTGTTGTGAGTACAACAATAATGGCAACAAAGATACCAAAGTTAAGTCCCCAAACGCTACCTCCCAGAAGGAGAATTACTGTAGAGAATGAGGTCTAAGCTGTTGCTGAAACACAGGTTATGTGAAGGAAGTATATGAAGAGAAAGAAGAAAGTTACTGTTCTTCACGTTTGGTTTTGGGGATTTCCTCCACCTAATTTTTTTTTTTTTTTTTTTTTACTCTGTTCCTAGAATTCTAGGCTGCCACTTCCTCATGCGCTTTCTGCCCAGAGCATTGCAGTTCTTCCTTTTCAGGCTGCCACGGTGGAATAAAATCGTGGGCACCAGGCGGGTGGGGAGAGAAGAAAGTTAGATGCAAGTGAAAGCTCAATGTGTGAGAGTTATTTAGGTTAGAATGGGATGAGGTCTGATTTGAACTGCCAGGTAGGTGCTGCTGAAACTTAGAAGCTGCATTTTAAGTTACCTGCACCCAGTGATTATGTAAGCATGGAACTAAAGAATATTGGGGAAAAAAATCTGTCACAGTGTTAAAACTTATGAATAATTTTGTACAGATTTACTAGGGCAGAGCTCGGAAGCTCCTGTTTTTATTGTTCTCTGCTTTTGTGCAGGGAAAGATGGTTAAAAGCACTTCTGAATGTGGCTGTTGTTTGTGCCAGAGCTGCCGTAGAGATTTTATTGGGAAAGCAGAGAGGACTCAGTGCAATGCAGGGTGTTGTCGGGGTGCTGCGTTTTAATTCCAGCTGTTATGAAGGGTTTGTTCAGAGCACAGCTGTGCTCCTCACTGCAAGATCATCTGCTGCCCTGCCAGCTGGTAAAATAAATTGGTTTTGATTATTCTAAAAGTACAATTCCAAGTATAGCATTAACCTAACAGCTGAGTGCCAGGACAATAGAATCAGTGTCTCTTTGATTTGTTGTTTTTTCCTTTTGCTTTTTATCACAGTGAGTGTGTGTGTACATCAAAATCTGATCTTCAAAGCAGTGAGCAGTCTTTGAGAAGATGAAGATTGCACTACTTCTTATCAGTCTGCCCAAAATAGCGCTCCTTTTTCCCAGTCCTCCTAAGTTTTTAAATGTTTTCTGAGAGTTTAGAGACACACAGCTTGGTGCTGTCAGTAGTAATGCCACAGGCAGAAGATGAGGCTCCAGGAGCATGGGAATTTCCACAGATTGCAGCTGATCCTTTATTCTCAGCTTCTCTTACTGAAATTCTGGTGGGAATGAGTTTTGTAAAGTTCAGCAAACAGCTTGCAATGATCAGAACATCATTTTGGAATGAGGTAACCAAACTGTGCTCTATTTGTAAGATATGCATTGAATATTTTCACAAATTGTATAATGAGATCTGCAGTGTTCATTGCTCTTGCATAAGCATTGCACACTTTTCCCGTTAGATTTGGGAGGAAGTTAAGTCCTGGTCTGTGGCTGCAAGTCAATAATACAGCAACTCTTTAAGGCCATATTGGTTTTTAGTTCATCCGTTCCTTGGGCTCACAGAACTAACCTAATAATTGAGTGCTGTTAGAAACTGAGGGCTGTCCTTTGTAACTCATTTGTAGAGGCCATGTTCAGTGATAAATAAGAAATGTGCCATAGCAGGTTGGATTGTAAATCGGGTACCAGACTCCACAAGACACTGCAGGCGAAGAATGTGGTCAGTCTATAAAAATTAAGCAGATTTATCTTCCAGTCTAAATAGAGAAATCTTGACGAATATGCTTTTAAAAGCTGTTTTATTCAATGTCTTGAAATGTTGGGGAGGAGGGAGAGACAGAAAAATCATGTGCTGTTTTTCATGAAGTTAATTACTCTTTGATTATAAGTGGAATAGAGGATCACCCACATTTCTATATCTCACAGAAGTATCTCAGGGAATTTTATACTGTAAAATCTCTTAATCTTCACAGAATGGAGTAATTTTTATTAATCATGTCGATTAACATTCAATAAAATTATAGAAAGGAAGTAGCATAAAATGACCCTATTTTTCTATTTCCTCTTCTTTATGCGTTGTGAAGGGTAGAAAACTGCTTTTTAAATAGATTTCCTTTTGTGCTTGTCTTCCACCTCTTCATCAATAGAAGCAACTCATTACAGATCAGTCAGACTGTCTGAGGTTGGGAACGAAACTTGGCTGTGTCAGGGGTAAATATTTCCACAGGAGGGGCTGTGCTGGGTTATTTCCACTATGAAAAGGAGCATTTATTGAGGTTGGGTGACTGCTGGAAAAACATCATTTCAAAAAAAAAAAAAAAAAGAAAAAAAACCCACAGCGTACAAACCTGAAAAAAGAAAACAAACCAACAAGCTCTCTCTTGACCTACAGAGAATTTGAAACTGCTCAGTTTTTTTTTTTTTTTTTTTTTTTTTTCCCTCTTAAATTTCAAAATGAAATGGATGGGAGTTGATGTTCGGCACGTAGTGCTGCGGCCACTCTTTCAACTATGGGTTTTTTGTGCTTGTTCACTGATGTCTTCAGCTGAGCTGCAAATGCCCCACACCTCTTATTCCTATGATCTCTTAACACTGATTGCAGAAAAAGTGATTGATGGACCTCTCTTGATCCATGTTCTGTACCACGTGATCATAGAATCATTTCAGTTGGAAGGGCCCATGAAAGGCCATCTAGTCCAACTCCCCTGCTGTGCACAGGGGCACCTATAGCTCCATCAGGGTGCTGAAAGCATGGGTAGTTTTGGGTAAATTTCAGCATTCCTCTTCATATTTCCAGCCCCTCCTGGGTGTGGTAAGTGCTACAGTGCTCTCTTTTTTTCCCCTCAAGTACTTTATGCTGTGTCACTGCCATGTTTTGTAAGGAGAGCGTAAGCCTTGTTTACCTGTGCCCACAAAGGTCGATGTTTACTTGCAAGTTTTCCATCCGGGAGTGGGCTCTGGGTGGTGAAAATGGGTGGGAATATTTTTCTGCAAAACATTGGGTACCATTTGTTCATGCTTGTTTGCTGACTTTTAAGTGAGATGTGAGTTATGCCGATCAGTTTCTAACTCTCTCTTTATCCAACAATCGCATAAGATGGTATTTGTTTTAAGTGTGTAAACATTCCTGTGTAGGAAGCAAGGAGCTGATTCAATCTCCAGGCTGATGTAGTGAGCATGGTGATTTAACATGAATTTAAATGGTATTTAACTAAAGATAAATCCAGATCCAAGTATGCACACCTATTTCTAATCAGAAAAAATCATTGTTTGAATAACTCAAATATCGCTGTTAACTGTTTAGCAGTTTCACTCTGTATAATCTTCCTCTTTCTTCTGTGCCATCAGGTTATAAATGATCCTTGAGGCCACCATATCTGTGTCTATTCCTATGACAGGAAGGTGTGCAGTGTTTAGGAAGTGCCCTGAAGCCACAAGCCCTGTTAACTGGAAATCCCCCATTAAGTGCATCCCTGGAGGCATTCAAGGCTGGATGTGGCTCTGGGCAGCCTGGTCTGGTGGTTGGTGACCCTGCACATAGCAAGGAGGTTGGAAATAGATGATCATTGTGATCCTTTTCAACTCAAGCCATTCTATGATTCTATGAAAGCTTTGCCCTAAGAAGCCAGTGCTTTTCTGAACTGGTAAATTCCTTCAAGGACTTTGGATCTTTTTAAACCCATTATTGTGTGGGTTAAAATAGAGAATAGAGTTAAAAATTGGGCTATTTTAGTAACACTTAGGATTTTAATCATATTTTAATAACTAGGAAAAGACTGCAACATTTGAAAGTTGGATCATGATTTGTGGTTTCCCTTTATTTACTAAAACATCTTTTCAAGTTAATCAGCCCATGGCTTGGCTGTAAATGTTATGGAAGACAGTTCAGCATTTGTGTCCTCAAATTCGGTACTGAAGTAAAAGATTCTCTAGGTATTTTGGATGATGGGACACTGAATCTAGGAAGAAAGAAAGCACAAGCAATTTATTTCTGACGATTTTATCAGGTAGCCCTGTGGGTTTCCAGTCTTTCATTATCTCAAAAATGGTTGATGAGCTCAAATACTTCATTCACAGAATCCACGGAGTTGGAAGGGACCCTTAAAGGCCACCTAATCCAGCTCCCCTGCAATGAACAGGGACACCTACAGCTCCATCGGGTGCTCAGAGCCCATCCAGCCTGACCTTGAGTGTCTCCACGGATGGGGCATCCACCATCTCTGAGCAACCTGTGCCAGTGCCTCAGCACCTTTAGTGTGAAAAAGCATTCAGTATGTCTATGCTGTGAAAAGATGATTTAAGTAGAGCAGAATTTGTGCTATACTTGGGCTCCCATTAAGCACCATTGTGCATATTCATGAAAAAAATTACAGGTTCACTGTTCTGTCTTTTGCAGTGACTGTGATGAAGAATGTTTCCTGCACTGAGTCCTTGGAGGCAGATGACAGCCTGAATGGTGCTGTTTCTCTTCCTTGTCGTTCACAGTGGCTTTTTATTGTAAACATGAAAATTGCTGCCATTATCTCAAATCTAGGTTTTATTCCTATGTTCAGATATTAAATGTATTTTGCCATTTTACAAGAACACTTCAAATAATAGCAAGAATTAAAAAAAAAAAAAAAAAAAAAAGCATTTCACTGATGTAACTGGAAATGGAAAGTTTGGGGTTTATAGCCCTGAGCTAAGAATCAGGAGGTTTTTGCTGTATAAGTTTCCACTGTGGCTGTGGACAAGTTGTTGTTGAATGTAGGGCTGGGCTGAAGCACTGAGTCCTGTCTTCTGTGGGCTTTGATTTAGGTCCCTTGGGACAGACCCTCACTTTTACAGGAACACAACTGATACCAGAGAATACTCCATGTACGAGGCTGTATCATCAGCTCACATCTCAGGCATCATCTGCTTGTTTCTACCTCTGCTCCTGCAAGACAAGAGGAACCAAAGCTACCACCAATTCCTCTGGTTCTTTTGCTGCAGGCTTCTGTCCTTTTTCCCATCCTCTTTCTGGCTGATGCTTTTCATGCAGCGAGGAGTGTGAGGATGGAAACATCTGTGATAGCAAGTGTGTGTGCAAACTCCAGAGAGCTGAGCGTGCAGCGGAGAAAGGAGAGAGCTCTTCCTAACCATGCACTGCAACGTACAACCTTAAACCTTCCGACTGAAGCTGGTTGGAGGCAAGGGGAGGCACAGGCTATTTCAGTCATTTTTGCACCTGGAGAATTGCAGGTTTATCTGGGATTGTGTAGGGGAACTTATAGCCTGAGGTCACCTCTGCTGACACAACCGGCCCTTAGAAGATGAGCCTTTCAGAATGGCACAGAGGCAGGAGTCCAGCTAAAGCTATGGCTGCTTGCTAGAAAGTTGAGTGTATATGAATGTTTAACGTCAACAAGAGTTTGGACACTGCTCTCATTGGAATCAATTTTACTCATTTTGCATCTGCCCTTAGTAATGGATAAAATTAGTCATTAAATGGGCTGCTTTAATCCAAAACACAAACAAAAACAAAAACAAAAGTGAGCATTCTGCCAAGTTTGTGTAAAGTTGTTGAAGTAACCTCCACCTCCAAGTTACGGCTGTTTGTTTTATTCTTATCCTCAGAGGTGAGTATTCAATAAAACCTTCACTGTGTACTATAAAAACTGTCAGAAAAGAGTGGGAGAGCAGTGCTCAGTGCAGGAAGATGCGGGCAGAGATGGCAGCTGAAATGCTCACATGGACAGCTCCAGTTAAAATGAAGAAGAAGAAAAAAAAAAAAAAGGAGTCTTTCATTTGCTTTACTTTTTATTACTAGAGGAAATGAGGTTTCTTGACCCTTTGCAGATTCTAGCAGTCTATTTGTGAGTCGTACCAGTGGTATTCTTCTGCTTTGCAGTTCACAATAACAAGTAACATGAGGTCAGGCTCTCAACTGATGGAAACCAGCTTGCCCACCTCTTCCTTCTAAGGTGCTTCATTTCCTTCCTGGGATATTATGTACTAATTACTAATGTCTTCAGAAAGCCATGTCAAGGAAATAATTTTAGGAGTGTAGAAGACGATACTTTGGTTTTGATATGTAATTTTCCCTCCGGATGCTTTGCCTGAAGTTGTGTTATGGTTTGTCATTACAGTCTGGTCATTTCTATTTCTGCTAATTAGGAAGTTGTTAATGTGAGGAACAGTCTATAGTAGCTGGTGAGTTAGTAGTTAGCCTTTTTTCTTCTGCACATACCTGCATGGCAGAGAGGAGATGTGGCCTCCTGCTCAGCACCAAGGAGATGAAGGCTCTGCTTCATCATGGGCTGCAAGTTTTTGAGAAGCAATAGTGAGATACCGCTGACAGCTGATTTGGTCTGAAGTCCAGTGCACACCCCAAAACTTTCACTTCTTATCCCATTAGTTTGGCTGATAAATGCCACCCAGCCCTTAAGCAGTGATGAATGGGGCTCCAGAGACAGACCCCCGCTGCCTGCTCCCTGCTAGGTGACAGTATGGAAGGGATGGAATGCTGAGAGGTTCTGGTCAGTGCTTCTGTCCACACAGTACTTTCTGCAGCTTGAGATAAACAGAAGGACATCACCTAGGTGGAGATAGAAATGTGTTAATAAGAAAAATTTTCAAGAGCTTGGAAAGCTGATGAGCATCCCCTGGTGACCTGACCAGGGCTGGGAGGATTCCCTTTTGATCTCACACCTGGGAGCAGTTTCATTCTGCACAGACAAGCGTGATATATGCTCTGCTCAGCCTCTGGGTTGAGTACCAATAGGACCCTAGAATCATAGAATCATTAAGGTTGGAAAAGACCTGTAAGGTCATCTAGTCCAACTGTCAACTCATCCCCACCATGCCCACTAACCATGTCCTTTAGTGCTACATCTATCTGCTTCTTCCAAAGACATTGACTTCACCAATTCCATCAGGGCAATTGACATCAAGCAAAGGTTAATCTCTAGTATCTCACTCCTCCATTCCTCCATTCTGTAAATGTGTGAGGCTTCGAGGTGCTTGGTAGTTCCCTAGCTCTAGTTACTGACTTGTGACATACTGTGGGAAAAATTCAATACACTCCACTGATTGAGGGAAAAAAGTGACTTTAATTGGTCTTTTTTATAGCTAATGATCTTACAACTGTATGAGCTTTTACCAGTTCTCTGATCATTCCAGCTGGCTAAACAATGGGCATTTTAAACAATGTCTGCAAGTTGTAGGACAACTGAATGTAGTAGGTGCTTGGACTGTTGCTGGTTGTTTTTGTTTTTGTTTTTTTTTCTGGCTTAAATATTTTCTGATTTTGTTGCTCTGGGGGTCAGTTTATCTCCCTGCACACCTATCTGTTACACTTTTTCTGTGGGCCATCTGCATCTTGCTTTCATTTCCCTCTTAATGAGAAATGGGCTGCTGGAGCACTCAGGGGCAGCTCAGTCTGCTCTGATGGGTTGTGATATTCAGCATAGAAAAAGTAGTGTCATGGAACAAGTGGCATGTGCTTGGCTTTCTTAGTTTGGTGGTCTTTCAGGATTGCACATAGGCAGACTGGGGAGCTGTCAGTTGGCTGGGAAGTGAGGTGAAGAGCAGAATTATGAATCTCCTTGTCTTAATGATGGCTTAACCACACTCGGAGAGCTGAAGAGCTTCTGGGACAGTCAGTGTTCCTAAACACCAGATTGAGGAGCCAGACCTGAGTGTACAGCTCAGCCCCACGAGGTGCCATGTCCGGTCCCTGGGACATCCTGCTGCCCTCCATCTTGTAGCTTGTTGTGTAAGTGCCTGAACTGCATTTGGTGGTGTGCTGCCTCTGTGCAAACAGGCACTGAAAGCAATGACAGATCGTATCTTAGACCCACATCCTCAAAAGAAACCCCAAGCCAAAGTGTCGATTTAGCTTGTTTCTATATTGATACAGCGTCTGTGAGGCCTCAGGGACCTGAGAAAGACTACATCTTTGTAGATCATCTCCTGTTTATTTACTTGTGCATGACCTAATATATTTTACAAAAGCAGCTTTAGGAAGGCACAGTGCCATCCTGTCCAAAGAGAAAGCAGAATGCCTTTTTCCTGGTGCTGAATGCTAATGTACATGCAAACTGGATGAACAGGAGAAATCTCTTTGGGATATTGGTGAGCCTTGTGCTGCTTCCACTGCTCTGCCAACACACATGTCCTGTGGATTCCAAAAGCCCACAGGTGATGTGGGGCTATTCCAAGTGCCATCAGCTCTTGTGGAAAAGCTTCCTTTGCTATGTCTAGACTCCACTGTCTGCTAGAAAGCCAGCCCTATAAGCTAAACTTTTAAAAACACATACACTTTTCCATGTTATATCTGCCTTAATCTTGAATTAATCATGTCTTAATCTAGAATGGGATCACTGTTATCTCTGGAGATAACACCATTATCATACTTATGCACTTCACTGCTTCTGCCTATGTGGTTGTATGGTGGCCTGGCAGCTCTGGGGCTACTACAGAAATGGAGGAGATAGAGGAACTGAACAGATGAAACAGTTTAGATGAAGAGGATAATTGCAAATGAGTTATCTATCTGAAGTTATGCAAATGCAAGGTGGCTTTGGGACCTGCTTCCTTGTATTCAAGTGATTGCAGTATTACTTCCACTTAGAAGCTTACATTTGACTCTTTGAGCTTCAGGACAGATCAGAAGTGATCTCTATGTTGAAGCAGGGCTTGCTTGGCAGAATAGGCGTGAGGAGTGAACAACAAATTTTCTAATTGCCCTGTTACTGCCCATTCCATCCCTGGCAAAGTGGAGTTGATGGCTTTTTGTGCTTTCAAGCTTGTCTTTCTACTCCTCAAGTGAAGTCAGAAATTCTAACTAATTCTTATTTATGTATAGACTTTTATGTGCATGGATATATGTTGATTCCCTGCAGCTTACCTGCTGGCTTGTGTTTGGAGTTTGCTATGAAAAAGCAACATGTGCATAATTTCTACATAAGACAAATGTGTAACTTTGCTGCAGGGTGCTTCATCATCAAAGATCCAACAGATGGAGCAGAATGCTGCACCATTAATACCTGAAGGATTATGCTTCACTTTATGAAACTGTCTATAGAAATCTGACTTTGCTTCAGGAAGTCAGCGTGCAGAAGCTGGCAGTACTGGGATATCAGCTTTCCCCTTCTGAGCTGAAGAAGTGCCTGTATAAGGCACTATGTAAGTGCTGTGGGGGCAAATGAATGGGGGTAACCGAATGAGGGGTTACCGGATGAGGTTCAACAAAAGCAAGTGTAGGGTCTTACACCTAGGGAGGAATAATTGCATGCACCAATACAGGCTGGGGGATGAGCTGCTGGAGAGGAGCTCTGCAGAGAGGGACCTGGGCGTCCTGGTGGACGACAGGTTGGCCATGAGCCAGCAGTGTGCCCTCGTGGCCAAAAAGGCCAGTGGCATTCTGGGGTGCATTAAGAAGAGCGTGTCCAGCAGGTCGAGGGAGGTGATCCTCCCCCTCTACTCTGCCCTGGTAAGGCCTCATCTGGAGTACTGTGTCCAGTTCTGGGCTCCCCAGTACAAAAAAGACAGGGATCTCTTGGAAAGAGTCCAGCGGAGGGCCACAAAGATGGTGAAGGGCCTGGAGCATCTCCCCTATGAAGAAAGGCTAAGTGAACTGGGTCTGTTTAGCCTTGAGAAAAGAAGACTGAGAGGGGACCTGATCCAGGTTTATAAATATCTGAGGTGTGGCGGCCATAGCGGTGAGGCCAGTCTCTTTTCAGTGGTACGTGGAGACAGGACGAGGGGAAACGGACATAAGCTGCAGCATAGGAAGTTTTGCACGAATGTGTGTAAGAACTTCTTTGCGGTGAGGTGACAGAGCACTGGAACAGGCTGCCCAGGGAGGTTGTGGAGTCTCCTTCTCTGGAGATATTCAGGTCTCGCCTGGACGCCTACCTGTGCGACCTGGTGTAGGGAACCTGCTTTGGCAGGGGGGTTGGTCTCGATGATCTCTAGAGGTCCCTTCCAACCCCTGCAATTTTGTGATTCTGTGATTCTGTAAAGGACAGTGGGGAACAGGGAACAGTAGTGAGCAGAGTGTGACCTGGGCACTGGGCAGCATTGCTTGCCATGATGTCTCCACGCAGCCCTGCATGGATATTCTTAAGAACACTGAAGTTCTCCACTGCCCTTGCAGTCTAGATGTACCCAGAGACAAGTAAATACTAAAGAAAAGTGGCCTGAGTGACTGACAGTATCAGCATGGTTTGTGTGTGGGCAGTCATCAGGAGCCTGAATCTGGCCCAAGACCTTACTGTGGAGACAGACTGACTGAGGAGTCTGACCACATCGTCCCTCCTGGATTCATTCATTTTTCATGGTGCTCATAGTGTATTAAAGCTTTCTATATTGATCCCTCTGAAATGCTACAGCTGGATGAAAGAAGTATGCATTAGTTTCGGTGGCATCCTGCCCATTTGGTTTTCACAGAGCAGAATAAGAAACATTGCCCAGGCAATCTGCTGTGCTGTGGGGATATTGAATTTGCAAGGCTGTCAATCATCTGATTTCACAGGTACTGCTCTACTCTGCTAAAAGAAAATAAGTAATTATATCTCAGGTCAGATGCTTTTCAGTTTTAGGCTAAAAGAATTCATGCCTTTAGTGGAAATGACACAGAGACCATGGTAGTGCAAAGCAATTGATGGTGGAAACAACATCACTTACCAAAGCTCAGGGAAAATCTATGGAGAGCTTTTGGTGTATCACCCTACATCCAAGTGCTGTGGTTGCCTCCATGGCCACAGCAGAACTTACCATGGGGGCACAGCACCGATGCAGCATTTGCTCTGAAAGCAGCAGCAGTGAACGAAGGTCAAGCTGTTCCTTCCATGTGCTGTGTTTACATTGCTTTAATTTAGTAATAGGTTTACATATTCCCAGTGCTTTACATCCCTTTGATCTTTGCAATAGCACAAATTGCAGCACAAACAGAGTCAGCAGGAAATAATGCTGTGTTGTCTTCCTGTGTTTGCAGTGGGCATAAACCACATGGATTTCATTCCTGGTGGACCTAAAATCTATGCCTTGGAGAGAAAAACACCCTGAAGAGCAACACATGCACTGACTGATGAAACTTCCTGCTAGCAGTGCTCTTCTTTATAGGAAGGATGGGCTTCTAGCCCAAAAGTAATCAGTTTTAAACACAACATTGAACAAGAGGAGTCATAGGCGCGTGGGTCACCAATACCATACCCCAAAGAGCAGTATGGGCATTCTGAGTTTAAACTGGCTGCTTGGATTTTGTCCACACCCTGCAGAGGTCAGCATCCCCTGGAAGAAACGTGAGTGAAATGCAATTACAGAAGTGAAACTTAATCCTGCAGTGTCAGTACTGGGGAAGCTTTAGGACCACCCTAGATCTCTGGTGTTATGTGGCCTTGGCAGCATTGGTTTTGATAGCACAGGCTTTACTTGGCAGTTTTCTGGCCTGGCTGTGGATCACTTTCTGCAGCTGTGATCCAGCTACAGAGATAAGTACAGATAACAGAGACAATATATACACTGAAGAAAGCACAGCTGCAAAAGCACCGGGTTACCCAGAACGCTTCTCTTGCTCAGGTCAGGATGCTGAAATCTTTCTGCTTTGTTTTGTGCTTACATTACAAGCAGCAGCAGAGTTCCACCAGTTAGGCACACAGGCATTTAGTCCTTTCCAGGATTCAGGGACGTTATCTCAGTGCTTTTCATGCTGCATTGCTGCCATAGGGCTCTCGGCCAAGGCCAGGACTCATCTGAATACTGAATGCTTTGTTCCACTGCACTTCCTCAGGTCAGACAAGAAGCAAATAATCAGATCTCTGTTCATTGGCAATCTGTTTTCTTTAGCAGGTATTGGAGAACATGCCCGCAGAGACTGAGATCAAAAGGTCTGATGACTGTTTTTTTTGCCAGATCTTAATCTAGCCTCCAGTATTTTTAGTGTAATTAAAGCACCAAGCTTCTAAATGGCAATAGCAATAAGCACAGTTTACCATGTTAGTGTTTTACCCCAAATGGAACGTATATCCAAGGATACACAGAAATACTGATTTCCTCTGTTTGCAGAACACTTTATTTTGCTTGTATACCAGCCATGGAATTGCCTGTTCTTTCACTGTTACATCAATGGTGACAACTGGGATGGGCTTGCTCTTGAAAACTGAATGGTTCCCATGAAAAGCCCAACAACCTGCCTCATTTTCACCTAGTATTAATAATGGTTTTACTTGCTTGTCAGTTGTCTGCAAGCATAAGTGATGCCTCGCATTTTGCAGTCCTTCAGATTTTTGTATCTGCACATTAACATGCACAAATGAATAAGAGCTTGGCTAAGGCTCCCTGTGTCTCACCTCTGGTAGCAATATGATGATTAGCATGTATCAAAAAAGAAACTGCTCATACTTCCCGAAACCTAAAATAATCATAGAATCATAGAACTGTAAAATATCCTGAATTGGAAAGAGATTATTGACTCCAACTCTTGGCTCCACACAGCACTGAGAGCACTGTCCAAATGCTCCCTGAGCTCCAGCAGCTCGGGGCTGTGCCCACTGCCCTGGGCAGGCTGTTCCAAGCCCACCACCCTCTGGTGCAGACCCTTTCCCTCACCCCCAGCTGCACCTCCCCTGACACAGCTCACAGGCTGCCTTGAGGCTTCCCCTCGGCCTGCTCTGCATGGGCTGAGTGCACCAGGGGATCCCAGCTGCCTCTCACACCCCTTGCCCTCCAGAGCCTTCCCCATCTTTGTAGCCCTCCTTTGGACACTGTCTAGTAGTTTCCCTGATTGTGCAGTCCCTGGTACAGTGGAAACCAGATTCAGACAGAACAAGTACAGCATGGTTAGTGGTAGTGGTAAGATGTAAAAATGAGGGCCCTGATCCTGCCAGTCACTGACATTAGTGAGAAGGTCTGCTCTACATTCTTCTAACTGCACAAAAATGAAAATAGCTCTACTAATGTGGGGGAGAATCACTGTTCTTATAACTCTTGAAAGACATTATTGTGGTGGAAACACAATGAATGCTGTGTTTTATCTGTGCTGCACAAAAATGCACACAAAGAATGGATATTTAGCAGCCTTTAGCATAATTTATCCATGACACTCCAATGAGTTATTTTTAGGGTGAGATGAATTAGCCTGTATTGTCCCAGTAACTGGAAAAGGAGCCTAAAATGACCATCTCAGATACAAGTGTCTTTGCATCCCTTTTCTAAATCCCTTTTCTTATGCTGTTTTTCCTTACTTTAGTTTCACAGTTAGGTTTGCTTAGAAAAAGTTATCTGTAAACCAGGAGGCATCAGATCCATTATGCCGAAAGTAAACTAGAGCTCAAGAAGCAGCGTCCACCAACACTGGCATGGGGAGCCACTGACTCCAAAGCCTGGCTTCCCTTAAATGAACTGCTGGTAAACTACAAGAAAGGTCATATGGAAGGCTATGTCTTTAGTTCTCTGTCTTCTTCTCTGCTTTTTGTCTGGCATTGTCAGAGTAGAGCTGCTGATGGATTTATTTAAACACATTCCTGTTCATTGCAGGGTTGTTAGACGAGATAGCCTTTACAGGTTCCTTCCAACTCAAATGGTTCTATGATTACATGACTGATGTAAAGTGTCACTTTCTGATGTAAGTATTGAGCATTAGGCACAGAATGCTGTAAAAAAAATTAATTTTATAAAGAGAAAACAATTCACTTTTATAAAAATGAAACACTGCCTTTGTCCTCTATTTATAAAATAATTTATCTTATATGTTTTTTGAAAAGAGAATTAATAGATCATGCCATAATAGTCATTAGGCCAACTGGGACAAGTGTAGTAAGATTAATGTTGCCTGCTGATCCTGCGTACTCTGCTGGCCAAATGAAAAGCAATTAACTGTAGTGAACCTTCAGATTTGCTATTCATTTTTCAAAACCAGAACTGGAAGACTGTAGTACACGCTGCATCTGAACTTCACAACTCCCATTGGACCCAGAATGAACAATTTAATGCTTTTCTCCATATTTCCATTTCCCCTTCACTTTTTCCACCCTGCAGATGGGGAGGATTGGAAAATGAGCAGAAGCTGAGAGGCTGACTGTTGTGGAATTACCATTGGGTGAGAGTGCCCTGGCTAATAGGGGCATTCTGTAAGACATAAGAAATAACAAGGTCTGATGTTTGGAAACATCCTTTCCCTGTTCTTTAATCCCACTGATGAAGCAGATGAGAGCCCTGACCCTCCCCTGGTGCTCCTCGCGTGGGTACAGAGTACAACTGGTAACTGAGGTATATTTAGTTATGGAAACACAAATGTTGTATCTGGGTTTTATGGATTTTCACATAAGTTTATCTGTACAATGAACTTTTCTGAGGAGATGGTGAACTGAAACTTTACTACCATCACATTGTCAAGCACCTGTGAATACAGGGACATGCATGGACCACCCTCTAACACTCTGATGGAGAAGACAGTTCACAACTGCAGTGCAGGGAAATGAGCCATTCCCCATTGTTCACAGTTAAACTCAGCAATTGTTAAGCAGCAGTTGCAAACTACCAGCTCCTTTCCCAAGAAAGCTCAGACTTGTCTGCAACGCTGCTGTGCAATATACAGAAAAAAGAAACGTGTTTTTTGCTGACTTTGCCTTGCTCAATGACAGCTGCTGGATGATTGCTGCTGAAGCTATGACACTTGACAAGCAAGCAGAAACTGCAGGTGATAGCAAATGGTAAATTCCCAACAGGTACATGGGTAAGTGACGTTGCATTACTTTTAATAGGCAGGAGTTTTTTATCTAAAACTTCAAGTGATGTGTCTGTGCTCCTCTAGCTCCGTGTTCGTGGCGAAACAGAAGGTGGCACTCCATGGTTGTACATGTGCTCAGGCTCTTGCACACACAATGTTTCCAAAGCAAGCATACATGTTGCCACAAGCTTCAGCTAACCTAAAGCAGGAAATTCCGTGAACACCTGGATCTGTTTGGGCTTATCCTCCCGAGTGCTAAAAGACCATGTTTCTACAGAGGTACACAAAAATGTTGGAAAAATAAGTAGCAATGATTATAGATTACATGATAAAATCCTCCTGAGGATGCAAGTTCTTTGGTCTAAGTGTGGAACTATTGCTTTGACAGTCTCTGCGTGTAGAGATTCATAGATACTAAAGACAGAATGGACCACTGGGAACCTGTAGTCATACCCCAGTGACCTATTACAAGGCGTATGAGATGATGAAATTTTTCTGAACAGCCACTTAATTGCTCTTTGCTATCTCTGCACTTATGTCCATAAAGTCAGGAACCTACAGGTGTATCAAAGTGAAATTTGCTACAGTTGGTTTTGCTTCGACATATTCAATCACAAGAAATTCAGCTGAAGCTAGTGTGATCATTCTGGAGAGAGATCAAAGTTGTGCTGTGATATCTAAAAATGCAAATTTCTGTGTCAATATGAAAGAGATGTAAAATGGAAATGGTTTCCCGTTTGATGTATTTCAAGAGTCACCTTTTCTCTGGTGAAATTAAAAGAATGGTAACACATCAGTTTGCACGCCTGTGCTGCTGGCTGTGTGTTGCTGCAGGGCTCCTGCTGCGTGCTGTCAGGTCTCCAAGCACTGCATGTCTGAGGGCCATGCTGTCTGCAGCAGTCACGTTTCCTCCTGTTCCTAAAACATCAATGATGTTTCAGGAACATCAAAGCTGTCACATTTTATGCTAGTGAGGTACAGGCTCTTATCTTGAGGATTCAGAAAGCAGAAGGCACTTCTTCAATTCTCCAGGAAATGAAGCTCTTACCTGCTCTCTCTTTATAAACTTTTCTATAAATGACATTTTTTTTTATTACCTTGAGTGGCACAGAGATGTTCTTTGAACTAAAAGAGCAAAAATTTAGATTAGATGTTAGGAAGGAATTCTTTACTCAGATGGCAGTGAGGCCCTGGTACAGCTGCCCAGAGAGTGTGGTACCCCATCCCTGGAGATGCTCAAGGCCAGGCTGGATGGGCCCTGGGCAGCCTGGGCTGGTGGGGGCAACCAGCCCATGGCAGGGGTTGGGGCTGGGTGGGCTTTGAGGTCCCTTCCAACCAAAGCCATTCTATGATTGTATGATTTCTATGATTTTATGTTTGGAATAGCTGAATGAGCAGCCTATATGTCTTTGATAATGTCCTTTTGTTATGATATAGGAGGCAGTGGTTGTAGATGCTCAGCTCTTCATCCCTCTTTCATTCTTTGAAGTACCTTGTCTTTTTTCCTTTGTGGTGAAAGGCGCTGACCTCTTTATTTATGTATTGGTTGGTTGGTTGGTTTGTCTGCGCCAGCTCCAGGGAGGAGCAATCAGCAGGGTGGATGTGATACCTACTATCCTCACAGGATGTAGAAGTACTCATAGAATCTGTTAGGTTGGCAGAGACCTTCAAGATCACCAAGACTAACCGTCAACCTGCCCTACCAAGTCTTATCACTAAACCATGTCCCTTAGAGCCATGTCCACTTGTCTATTAAATATCTCCAGTGTGGGGGACTCCACCTCCTGTGGACACTTCCCTGGGTAGTCTGGTATAGTCCAATGGTCAAAGGTTGGCCGCACCATACAGAAAAAGCCACAGGTACCTTGGGTTGCAATTTCTTCTTAAGCAGCTCAAAATTCTTTCTTGTGATGGACACACAAGATAGACACTGTTCTCCTGCACAACAGTTCAAGCTCTGAACAATTTTCCTGAGGGTAACAGGGCATCTGGATGCTGTCTAAAATACTTAACGTGATAAGTGCTGTGAAGATCAGGGTCATTGTAGGAAGAGTGTTTGCATGTAAAAGAAAAGTACCTGAGACACGAGCACTTGTCATGACTTTAATTATTGCATGTGTCCTAATACCCTTCACTTATCTTGTTTGCACTGCTTCTTCCACTCACTGCTGATGGCAGAGTGGTGAGCATGAAGAAATGGCAATGCTCTGTGCTGGTGCTGTGGATGACCTTTCCTCTTCTGACTTTTTTTTTGGAAAAAAAAAAAAAAAGCATGAAGAACTGCTTCTTGCTGAATCACAAGGTTTGGGTGTCCAAACAGTTGCCAACTTCTGACCAGGGAAGGATGTGGTTCTGCTTCCCTGAATAGAAACTATGGGAGATGCTCTCTGTGCTCCTCCATGCTGTGTGGACAGAAGGAGTTAAGCATTTATTCATTTTCCAAAGCCAGGCTTCGTTTTACTTTTTCATGTTGTAGAAAACTATTATGTGTTCATGGATTTACTGGCTTTTTAAAATCATCTTTGCTCCAGTTGTGTTTAACCAGCTTAATCCCTCTTAAAGTACTCAATTTTGTACAGTGCATACTTAGGTTTATATAGAATCAGTACTTACTATTGGTAACAGGCAGGAAAAACAAAGACTAGAGTAGCACCATACATGGTAAAATAAGATGAAAGCTGAAAAAAAAAAAAAGAGCAAGAGAGATGTAATGTAGGTAAAAATAGGAGAGTTTAAGAGCTTTGCAACAAATCAGCAGTATGGAAAAGACAGAGAGAGTGGGCGCCTGGGGCTCCTAACAATGTTATTTTCTTATGCCCCTTATCTGGAGCACTGGGAACTGGGACATGACCCCTTATTCTTCATTCCAGGCATGCAGGCAGAGTTATCCAGATGTAGAGGTGATGCTTTCCCAAGTCAGGCAGTGCTATGAAAGCCTTCCTTGGACATGGCTGCACCCAGTGACAGGAGATGTGGCCGCAGATCTGTGGCTCCATGGCCCTGCCTGCTCTGATGTGGATCATCATCCCCATCATGCTGCTTCTGGGTTTAGATCAGTCCTGAAAAATAAAGATTAACTGCTGGAGCTGCCAATCTTCAGAGAATAATAGAACTGTGGAATCGTTAAAGTTGGAAAAGACCATTAAGATCACCATGTCCAACCCCAACCCATCCCCACCATGCCCACTCACCATGTCCCTCAGTGCCACATCTTCACAGTTCTTGAACACTTCCAGGGACGGTGACTCCTGGTGTCACTGGGCAGCCTGTGCCAATAGTGCTCAGTTCCTTTTTGACCAAGGTGAGGCAGCTCATGGAAGTGCTCATGTCCTGTGTTGGAGAAAATTGCATTTGAAGAGCAGATATTGGGGTGCATCTCTTGGCCATACATTTCTACAGAAGAGCAGAACTGGAGATCTGTGTGAAGCAGTCAGAAAGGAGCCAAGCATTCAGTGGGATTTCATATCAGATTCAGAGTGGCTATGAACTAGTTACCCTAAAAGATCAGGTTTTACCAAGAAAACCTGTGAGGGTTTATATTTGATAAATGGCTTGATGCATGTGCTGCACTGTATGAGTTGTTCAGGCTGCAAGATGGTTTCAAGTTGAGGGAGGGAAGATTTAGGTTGGATGTCAGGGGGAAGTTCTTTACAATGAGAGTGGTGAGGTGCTGGAACAGGCTGCCCAGAGAGGTTGTGGATGCCCCATCCCTGGAGGTGTTCAAGGCCAGATTGGATGGGGCCCTGGGCAGCCTGCTCTAGTATTAAATGGGGAGGTTGGTGGCCCTGCCTGTGGCAGGGGGATTGGAGATTCATGATCCTTGAGGTTGCTTCCAACCCTGGCCATTCTGTAATTCTGTGAAGAGCTGGAGCAGCCAGTGGTACTCCCACAGGCAGTACAGCAGCAAGGGAATTCGAGCCTTGGCTGTTCTGCCTTCCATTTGAATGAGCACCAGTCTGCTGCTTTTGAAAAAAAAACAGCTTGACTTCTGACCCTGAGGGAGACAGAGAAGGAATAAAGTCTGCCTTTCTGACAGCTTGGAGACTGGAAACCCTACAGCAGAAAGGCCGGGTACTGGTACCAGCATCCTGAAGGAGGGGGCTGAGTTTTGCTCTGCAGTCTGCACTGATGTCTGTGTGCCTGGGCCAAGGCTTTGATCCGAATTGGAACTTTCGGTTTTAAAACTAAATGAAGTATTTTTGTGCAAGGTACAGCCAGTTCTTCATTTTCAAGAGAAGTCTGCTCCTGTTGTGGAGGAGTCAGTGGATCTGCAGCAGACACAGAGGCTGCAGTGACACTGGGTCCTGCTGCACACATCTTCTATTGAAATACATCTGCTTTTCTTCCCCAGAACAGCAATAAATTTAAGTGTTCTACATTTGCTCTCTGTGCCTGGAAGTGTTAACATCACAGGGATCTCACTCTCCTGTGCTTCAGCTCCTTTCACCTTGGCAAGATCTGACCTTGAGCTCAAACATCAGTTTATTTGATGTGGTCAATTTAGGCAGAAACTTTCAGCCCTATCGTGTGGATATTGTCTTCCAGCTGCCATCTGGTATGAAAAAGTCTATAAAGACATGTGGAAATGAGAGCATTTCTCATAAAGAGAACAAGCAGTTAAAATCTTCAGTGAAATTCAGATGTGAAGTTTTGTGTCTCACAAGGACGCATGTATTAGTCCTGTTCCTGCTTTGGTATTTCTGTTCATTTCTGGCCCCAGTACATTCTGAAACTCTACACGAGGTGCATTTTGACCTGATACAGGTATGATTGTAAACACTTGAGTATTTACTATCAGCTTTGTTTTATGATCTAGTTATAATGCAGCTTGAGCAACAGCACTTCCTCCATAAAGGAGCACTGGAAACATATCAGCCTGTCCTTCATGTCAGTCCAAGAGGCCTGCTGGTCTGCCAGGCGTGTTGGAGATTTAAGCAGGTTAACTCGGTCCAGCAATGTAAGCACAGTGTTAGCTGCCCATCCTTAACTCACCTTGCTGCAAAGCTATGCTTTGTGAGCAGCCCAGAGCTGCTGAAGTTACTCAGTGCTTCCTCTTTGCTCTATCTATCTTGACTCCAAACTAAATAACATGTGCCTCACAGAAGTGCGATGAGCCTCATTTCTCAGCAGGTCCTGACGCAGGTTGTGTTGGTGGTGTTGCCTTTGGAATGTTGGCCATTTGAGGATGGATCAACCATACAAAGAGATGTTTATCCGTCTTCAGAAATGATGAATTTGGATAATGTATCGAGCATTTTCTCAATGTGTCAGTAGTAGAAAAACACTGTTTCTATGCTATTGATGCATCAGCTGTAAGTCTGGCTTTCCTCAGTGTTTTTTCCCTATCTTCTTTATTAAAAAAATGTCTGTCATCACTATGTAAATTCAAACACCGGTGTAACCGAGCCACATCACTAGGTTTGAAGCAACCTATCACTGGGAAGCCTCACTACTGGAGTCTACCCATTTGTTCTGATGTCTCCCTATGGAGACACAAGTACCCAGCTTCAGCATGGGCCAGATGCAAAGCCACGTCTATCCTTCAGCCCTCCAACTGCATGTGGGGATTGTGCAAGCAGCAGGAAGCACCTGCAGTGGGAAACTGCTGTCTGGCAGAGAGATGCTGCCTCCTGAGCACTGGTGGGGTGGCCTGGCTGGAGGGGCCTGGCACAGCGACCATGTCAAGCCTGCGATGAGGCTTTAGCAGCATGTCAGAGGCACGTTATCACAATTGTTCTGAATTTAAATTCCTTATCACACAGCTCCCATCGCTCAAGCTGGTTGCTGTCGGTACAGACCCTCCAGAGCAGGAGGCTCTGCAGCGGGGCTGGTGGCCCACCTGGATTCCTGCACGGTGAGGTAAGGCTTTCCAAACACTGCTGCTATTATCACTGCCTCTGCCTTCCTTATTAGGGCAGGCTGAGGTTTCCGTTCCACCCCAACCACCTCAGATGAACCAGACCATCACTGAGCCTGAAAATCTGCAAAACCTGCAAATTTGTTCCCGTAAAACTTGCATCTAACTCAAATGTTTGGAAATGCGTAAAGAGCAGGGAGGACAAGGCTGCGGTTGCAACATGGCCCAAATTACCTTCATCCATGACTGGATTTGCCACAGAATCATAGAATATCCTGAGTTGGAAGGATCATTGAGTCCAACTCCTGTAAATGTGTCACTGTGGAGATGTCACCTTGAGGGTATGGAGGGGTCCAGGTCCCCCTTGGGCAACTCAGTACCAGACAGATCTGGATGGACTGGGAAGTGTCCAATGAAGGACCACCAAGACAGTGAAAGGACTGGAGCACCTCTGCTATGAGGAGAAGCTGAGTGCTGTTCAGCCTGTAGAAAAGGAAGCTCAGGGTGATCTCATAAACACCCGAATAGAGCTTGCCAAAAGGATGGAGCCAGGCTCTTGTCACATGTAGTTCTAGGGCAGATTTAGGTGTTGATAACCGTACACATGTTCTGTAAGTGATATTTGTATGCAAATTACTGTGATGGAAAGTGTTAAATGGTAGATTTATGTTTTAAATACCATGTGTTAGAATCGTTCTCTTTTGGAACATAACCAATAATTTATTGATTATTGTGTTACATAATATTTTATCACTTGTAGGTGCTGTCTTGATAAAAAGAAACTTTACTTTCCTTAATCAGCATGGGAAATGGGAAATATATGCAAAAACAAGAGAGTAATTGCTAGAACATAAACAGAACTTTCCTACTACTCATCCGCTGCTGTTCCAGTTGGGTATGGTTGTCCTTTTTCACTGTCCATTTTCTGGATATATTTGTGTAGTGTCAAAAAAAGTGACAGGTGTCACTTTGAAGATGGATGAAACTCTTCCAGGTATAGTTTGCTTATTAACTGCCTATGAATTATTAAGCATTTCCAGAAGAAAAGTGGTAGGGGTGTACCCAGTTTTTGGAACAGTGAGTTGTTTACAGTTGGTGTGACAAGAGTGGTGCATAAATGATCTTGAGTTTGTCCCATGAGAGAGTGAAGTGAGTGCTAACACAATGTCTGAGTTGAAGGTTCTTCTGAAAAGAAGGTTGACATCTCTCAAAAACACGACCCAAGATGTCTTTTTGCACCCAAGAAGCCTCAGGACTTACCTGCTCTGTGTGCTTTTTCCCTGAAAATACAAAAGCTTTGAAGTATTTAATATTTGTCAGTTCTTTATGGAAACTGGCTTTTTAGAGTATGGCCCCAGACATCCAAAGGAGAGTGATGATGTCCAGTGGCTGTCTGCCAACATTCAGATTGCAGAGAAAACAGTCAATTCCTATACCTGCACTGAATGAAGAAGGATATGAATATTTTATCATTTATTCAACTACTAAAATGTTCATTGTCTCATTCCATATTATGGAAATTCTCATATTTTAAAAATTACAAGTACATATTAAAATTCCAATATAGAACTTGCTGACAGTTGTTAGTTGCATTGCAAAGAGTGCATAACAATCCATTTTAACTTTTTAATTGCTTTTTGATCACAGTTCATTAAAAACAGTTCATTAAAAACAGAATATAAAGCAAACAGACCAATTTCACCTGTGTAGTCTTAGATTCTATAGGTAATTCCTGACACGTCTCTCCTTGAAGAAAAAAATCTAACTGTAGGGCTTCTTGTAGAGTAATTCACATCAACCTGAATCCTCGGTTTCTTACAGCAGTTCAGTGCTGCTGCCAACTCAATTTTAGAGCCATTATGTTCAAGTGAAATATAGTAATAACTTCACAGGCCAAGAAATGATATTAAATAAGCACTGCAGTAGGTATTCTGAAGTCATATATGGAAGAAGTGTTCACTTGAACATTTCTTCATAACTTTTGGAAGTAGAATTGAAGAGTATACTGGGTAAGAAAGGCTTTCCTAGAATCATGGAATGGTGTGGGTTGGAAGTGAATTCAAAGATCATCCAGTTTCAACCTCCTGCCATAGGCTGGTTGTCCCCCACCAGCTCAGGCTGCCCAGGCACCATCTAGCCTGGCCTTGAGCACCTACCTGGATGAGGCATCCACAACCTCTCTGGAAAGCCCATTCCAGCACCTCACCACCCTCCCTTTGAAAAGCTTTCTCCTGACATCTAATCTAAATCTTCCTTTAGTTTAAAATCATTCCCTCTTATCGTATGACTATCTACCCATGTAAAAAGTTGATTTCCTTCCTGTTGATAATCTGCCTTTAAATACTGTAATGGATGCAATGAGCCTCTTTCCTAGAATATTAATGGGAGGGTTTGATGCTGATGTGCACAAAAAGTTCTTCCACCTCCTGCTTTTTAGCTGCTTTTTAGTGCCCAATGGGACAATGGAAGCCACAAAGAGCTAAGTCATGGGGCTTACAGCAACTCATGGCCCTGTGCAGCGTATCTTGTGCCAGATCCAAAGCAAACTTACAAATATTTTAGTATGTGTAATGCTTTGTCCCGAATGGGACTGTCCTTAGAGTGCAACCATCTTGAAGATGTAGTTCCTGGTAAAAGGAAGGGTTCATCTTTGGTTGGGATGGGCAGCTCTGCTACCTATGTTAGGGAGCAAACCAAACTTGTGAATGGGCTGCATGCTTTGGATCCACCCCTGAATTGTTCTCTATAAAGCAGTAAGAAGCCAGCAGACTTATGGTGCCTACTCATGACGCTGACTATATTCAGTATTACGCAGAAATTTCTTACAGAATCTAGTAGTCATTCCCTACTGTTGCTGCAGAAGTAATGCATGTGTAACCAGAGCCTAAATGGACCCTTCTGTTACAGTTGTACAGCCATGATGCTGTTGTGCATGAGAACAGAGCCTGGAGACAAATACGTGCATTCCTAAAATGTACATTACTTTAAGGCCTGATTAGATTGAGACTTGGGTCATCCAAAATGAAATATTGCATTAGATGTAGATTGGGAACCAGATTCAGAGGCATCAGAGAAAGCTTCCAGTAGAAATATTAAAGGTTTCAGAGTAAAGAAATAAGTAAAAACATGAAGAAATGTCTCAGAATAATTATCACCAGCAAAGGTGGAGATGGATGAGGAAGGTGTGGGCCAAGCAGGCAGGGCAGGTGACCTGAGTGGGGTGAGAAGAGGCTCCGGGAGGAGAAGCAGCAGCCTCCAGGAGTGTCCAATTGTGGGGATGGGGGAGAATTGTCCTTAGTTGTCATGCCTTCCCCTTAGCTGAGTTTTAAGGAGGTTTGTACAGACTTAGTCCAAAAATTGGAAAAAAAAATGACTTTCCTTTCACCACACATATAAATCATATCCTCCCAAAACACCATTTTCTTAGTGGAAGGAAAACTCTGGCTGTACATGCATGACCCCAAGTGCTCCATGCCCCTTAGCAGTGAGAGAGCAATCTTATGACTGTTTGGCTTCTCAGCACTGTCCCACAGATGTCCCTGGTCAGAGTGGCCATGGGGAGCTGCCACCCAGCCTCTCTGCCTGGGGAAGGGGGTAACTTCAGAAATCTTGCTGGATTCTCACAACTGCCAACACAGCTTTACTCCAACTCTCTCTTGCACTGCAGAGGGGAAAATATTTGGGTTTGTATTTAAAGCAAGGAATAATCTGTTCTCTGCATTAGGCCAGCTGAGCACTTTGTGTGCCCAGAGCAGTACAGCATCAGGACTTTTGCTTTTTTTGGAATCCAGGAGCAAAGTCCTCACTAATGCTGTGGGACGTGGGGCTTGCCATTTGTCCACAAAGACACTACCTGCATAGAGACAGACCACGTGTCACTCACAGGCACCAGTTGCCATTTAGCTTCTAAGTTCCTTTTCAAGGGCTCTTTTTCTAGTTGCAGAATTGTTGTTCATTTACAGGAAATTTTAAGTAGTTCTCTAAGAAATAAAATTTTCTTGCATCACATCAATGAGGCATGTCTCAATATCAAAATTTATGTTAATTTTCAGCATCTTTTTATACCCAGTGGGACCACAAGTTCTTCAAATCAGTATGACAGGGCTATTAACCATATGTACTTAATGAAAATGCCATAAATACCCTTGGTTGCTTCCTTTTCAAAGAGACAGCAGGTTTCCCCATGTGGTAAATGGGTAAATAACAGTAAACGCTGAAACCCCCCCCATCTTTTTTTTTTTTTTTTAACTACACATATTAAATAAAGCCAAAAACTGAATCGGAGGATGGTGTTATTCAAGACAGCTTTGAATTCAGCATCTCATTTAGCCAACATACTTTGACTTATATAGAGAGTTAACATTTGCTCTTCAGAAGCTGAAGCCTTCTCAAAAGGTCATGTTTCATTTTGTATTAGACATGCCATGTTGGCTTTCTGCTCATGGTTTTCTTGCACGTATGAGCGCTTAAGGTAAAATGCTTTCTACTTCCAAAAGCAGCAAGTGTACAGACATTCAATACAAAAATGTTTCCTCTGTGCCCATTTCTGGTCAGCAGGAATTTTCTCCCTCTCTGCAAAGCAGCAGGGTAGAGGAATTCAGGCTGATTTCTCCAGGTTTCTGTCCCAGATTCTCCAGAGAGCAACGACTATCACAGAAATACAGAATTCTTCTTAACGTGCAGCACCATGCCCAAACGATTTGCCTGCTTAACTCATCACACTGATCTCTTTTTTTTTATGTGTTCTGGGAAATCAAAACACAAAATAATTCTGCGTTGGCGGTCGTAACTTGAGGCAGATGAAAGGCAATGTACTTGCATGTCCTCCTGCCTTCCCCAGGTCCAGAACTGCAGCTGGACTGAGCTTTGAGGAGCAGTGCCTGTCCTGCATCTACCAAAGCAAGCCAATAACGAGTGAGGACAATGGCATGTGCTCCATTGTGAGTACTTTGGTTTTGACTCTTCTAGATTTTGTATGCTCCCAGCTATGCAGTATGAAATGTTCTGTGTTAAAATGTGACCCCTCACTTCAGGAAAGATATTGAGGTTCTGGAGCGTGTCCAAAGTAGGGCAATAAATCTGGGATGGGTCTGGAGCACAAGTCTTATGGGGAGCAGCTGAGGGAACTGGGATTGTTCAGTGTGGAAAAGAGGAGGCTCAGGGGAGACCGTATTGCTCTCTGCAGCTGCCTGAAAGGAGGTTGAGTTGAGATGGGGGTCGGCCTCTTCTCTCAAGTAACAGCAATGAGAGGGAATGGCCTCAAGTTACACCAGGGAGGTTCAGGTTGAATATTAAGAAGAAATTTTCCTTAGAAAGAGTGGTGATGCACTGGCACAGGCTGCCCAGGGAGGTGGTGCAGTCACTGCCCTTGCAGATGTTCAGGAACTGAGATGTGGCACTGAGGGATGTGGTGAGTGAGCATGGTGGGGGAGGGCTGGGGTTGGACGAGTTGATCTTAGTGGGTTTTTCCAGTCTTAAAGATTCTGTGATTCTGTCTAAATGTGTAACATTGCACTGGTTTACACTGGCACAGCCATAGACATGCATAACTCTGCATATGCCTGCAATATAAGTTGAAGTCCACACAATTTTTCAGTTAATCTGGATTTAAACGGGTTAAATGTTGTTGAACTTTGCAAACCTGGGCAGTTTTGTTCACGTAAACTGAGGGATATCATTGTAACTCAAATCACCATCAAAAGATTTAAGCTGTAATGCAAGGAAAAGAATTGGAGAAGGAGCAGAAAATGCATGCGTGTGTTCGTAACAGAATGATGCTACAGAATGAAATGCCATCTTTTACCCTACCCATCAGCAGCAGGTGACTTCAAGTTTATTGCAACCACCTTCAGCTAATTGCAGTCTGGAGAACAGTCTCGTCACTTCTCTGAAGGTTGGTGGGCAATTTAACTGAAACACATTATTTTAGCTTAATGGCAAACAAAAGAATGACATTTTTCCCTCACTCCAGACCATAGTCATGCATTCCAGAAGCAGCTGCTGCTCTATGCAGATGCAGCCACTACATGAAATCTTTATCCGTCATGCTGATGGACACATGAATCTGCCTGAAGACTGTCTGCACCACCATTACAGACTGAGGGAACACCCAACAGGAAAGCACAAAGCATCTGAAAATCCTCAAGAAACCACCGAAGAGACTTGGAGGAAGTCTGAAGAACAGGGGAAAACCCTCTGAGCTCATCAGCACGCTTCACCTAGCAAGCACAGGAGAGACACACACATTCTCACATAGTTCTGCAAATATGTCAGTAATCATAGGAAGGTAATCTACCTAAATTGTAAGAAACTGAAAGAATTAGATCCTAACTTCTAAATGCAAGAGATAGAAAACAAAGCTGCTTGTAGAGGCTCCAGCCTGGTGTGTCACTGATTGCAGAGATGGCAGGGAGTGCCCTTCTTCTCCCAGCTATGGGAATCTTGTTCGTATGGGTTCCTGGGCAGCTTGACTTGGTGGGTGGCAACCAGCCCATGGCAGTGGGTTGGAGCTCAATCATCCCTTCCAACCTAAGCTATTCAATGATTCTATGAGAATCGGAATTGGTCATCTGCTGCTGGTAGTGGTGGAGTGATAGAGAGGTTTTGGAGGGTGATTCAGCCCATCCCAAGATAGGATTTTGGTGTGATTCATCTCATCCTGAATACAAGCACCTCTGTTCACCTGGGATTAATTTTACAATCTAAATCAGGGGAACAGAACTGCATCAGTTAGGTGAGAAAGCTTTGGAAGTGGTCTGCAGCTGTAGTTCCATTTTGCATGGAGTTCAACCAAATGCTCTGCAGGGCATTCAGAAATGAGCTATCCAAGCTTGAAGGTGTTGCCTTAGGCTTTCTTTGTCATCAGTGAAGAACAGGCACCTCGGTAGGGCAATTCATCCACCCACATTGCTGGCAGGCTGCTGAGTCACCCTCTGCAAATGCTCCGCATCTTCTGCCTGGGTAAGCCAGTGTCAAGAAAAACTGGCCATAAACTGTGTATTGCTTACAGTAAGATTAAACAAACAAACAAACAAATAAATAGAAAGTAATTTGGGAATACAGAAAATATTTTCTGAGTTAGAAATACGGGGGTTTGGTAGTGCATGGAGAACCTGGGACTGATTTGGTGCAGTCACACTGCTGAGGAAACTGCTCATACACTGAACACATACAAAAACCCATGAGGTCACTGATTCCAGGAAGAAACAAGGAATGTATCTCCTAGCATAGCCTCTGAGGATGGGGCTTCCAAAGGAATTTATGTTGGTAAAAAAGGAAAGAAAAGCAGTTTTACCTGCAATAGTTATTTGAGTATTGAAAGTTCATTAGCGTGAAGCAGGTGTGGCCTGGTGGTGGGAGGTGTTAGATGCAGGATCGCTCTGTAAATGCTGCATGCTCACATGTATATTTAAAAATGGTGTGTCCTCTATTTCTAAGGACAAAAGCTGAAGTTTTGTTGTCTTTTCATCATTAAACTGCATGCAAAATCACTGCACAGCAATCAGAAGTGATAGGAGCTGCAGACTGAACATGAACGAACTGCTATTGCTGAAGTTGCATAACCGTCTGCTATATCTGCACTCAGAGCCCATCCAGAGGCCTATCCTGGCTGACAGAAAGACAGACAGACAGACAGTAGCTGTTGTCTGAGCAGAACTGAGAGCCCCAGGGGGCACCTTGCTGGGTTTGGGTGTGGGCTTTGTGTTACTCTTACTGCAAAGACATTGAGGCAGCTCTACAGCTTTAGATAAGCTTATAACATCTCTTAAACCAAATTAATGGTATTAATTTGTCATAGAGCTCTAATTTTGTAATGAAAGAAGGCAAATTAAAGGAGATTTGTTTCTATTGACAGAAAACACATATTGTAATCTTTTCAACAAGGCTTTTTTAGAACAGAATATACATTTTCAGATGCAGAACACACAGAGATGCAGCTAATTACACAGACAATTTCCTAGCAAAGTTATGTTTCATTTATTTTTGAGTAGTCCCTGTAATTTCAATAGTCCAACATATTAAAACAAAATTAAGCAGATGAATTTTTGCATGTCAAAGCCTTAGGAAGCCAGTGTATAGCAGCTGAAATATATAACACAGCTCAGTGCAGTTTATAAGGGTTATGACTGCTCTTTTCAAAATAATTTCCTAGGTTAGAAAAAGGGGATGTGAGTAAGCTTTTTAAATTAAAGGGAACATAGGTTTAAGAAAAAAATGGACATGAACTGCCCATGAATGTGTTTAGACTGGAAGAAAAAGTGAACTTTCAGTGCATCCTTCTAGAGGGAAAGACAGAGATAGAGGCTGACACTTCTGTGAGAGACATATCCATCAGCTCAGCTCTGGCTCCTGGCATGGTTCCCTGTGACAGCAGCAGAGGATGATGACCTGGGAGCTGGAGAGGCTTTGCAAGAATGAGCAAGAAATCAAGGAGGAAAAAAGTCAGGTATTCATGAAAGGGAGTGTAAACTCGAGAAGCTTCCTTCAGAGTGCCAAAACAACCCAAACTGCATTTACATAACCACAGCTTCCACCTGCCTCTACAAACCACACACAACCTGGGATTGAGAATAAATTAATCATTTCAGGGCTGCGTGGAGGAAACTGTCCCTGTCCCTGTCCCTGTGCTGGCCACCCAGAGCTGCAGCAGCCACTGGGGTGGAGAGGTGGGGGCTGTGGGAGCTGCTCCTCCTGAAGGTTTAGGGCCATCTTAGAGCTGTGTTAATCCTAAATTTAACTGTGTTAATCCTAAATTTAACTGTTTAAGGCTTGTGTTAGATCCCTCTGCTCCCACACAGCCTGATGGGAGCCAGGAATAACTCCCTGAAGGTTGAATCCCATCCCAAGCACTGCCATTGGATGCCCATTTCCACAATACAAATACTTACCTCTGAGCCATTCTTGTGCAGGGCAGCAGCACCATGGGGAGGGGTAGGGGGTGGGAGGGGAGGAGGAGGTGGGGGGGGTGGGGGGGGCAAAACCGCAGCAGGAGAGCTGGATGCAGCCAGAGGAACGAGGAGGGACCTCCTGAGGTAGGCTGGAAGCAGTGCTGTTATTTATTGCTCCTGCAGAGCCTGCAGTGCGGGTGTAAGGATGGCTGCGTTTGCTTTGGCTGCTGGGCTGACAAATGGGGAGGGGGGGGAGTAAAACCCATTTCGGTTTGGATTAAATATTGCATTTTTGGGAGGAGAGGTTGTCATGAAGACTACAAATGGAAGAAGATAAAAGTTCTGTTCAAAAGAAAACCCTGACTGGAGCTGGAGGTGATTGTTTACACTGTAGATGCCAGTAAACAGATCAAAAAATATTTGAAGTGGTGGCAGCTCCTTGATGTCAGCCTCCAGTCTGCACCCATGTTCCTTCTTAGCCATCAAGAGATAATGGTGCAGCCTTAACCAGTGCATGGTATGACTGGGACATGGAAGGCAAGCTGCCACCAAGATCTTCCATGAGCTGCCCTGTGAACTCATGAAAGGTTTCCCAAGGAAAAAGTGTCTGGTTTTGGAATTTATTAATGATAATGGGATGTCTCTTCTCAACCAGTTGCCTGCTGTAAATCTTTTTCCTCATTCTCTCCACTCTTCTTGGAGAGCTTGCAGCTGGACAGATGCTCTGCAGAGAACCAGCCCTGGTGTGAAGGGCCTTCCCGTCATTTCAGAAGAGCTGACCAAGACAAGCTGAGAGAGATGAGATTTTTGGCACAGAGATGTTTAAGTGGTTTGTGTTGTTTTTTTTTTTTTTCCCACTTGTGGGAATGGAGTTGCTTTGTGCTATGAAGGAAATGTCGGTCACAGCCACATGTGGCATTTCAGTGCTGGGGGTGTGGGGATGTGTGAAGGCAGGACAGGACGTGGGTGGGCACAAGGCTCGAGCCAGCTTAGCACAGCGTGAGCCTCAGCCCTGCACAGTGCTGTGGGCTTAGGTCATTGTGGCCTGCTTAGCTTGTCGCCCCTCATGTCTTCCAGGGAGCAGCCATGCTGTGGGTGACTGGATCTCAGCTTGGGACACACAGAGATCATGGGAAACACGTGGAGACCATTGCCTGGAAAGCAAACAGCCTGAGCCATGGCTGGGAAGAAGTGGTTCTTCATTTTTATGCTTTTCTTCCCTCCTACTTTGCAGGAGGACCGAGCCTCATCTTTATATTTTTTGATTTACTAATTTTGTTGGAACAAGAGTTGGAGCCCAGGATCTTAACTGTGGTGTTAATGATGTGGCAGGCTTGGCTCGGAGATGTTTATTTGAAGCAGGCCATCTGAGGTCCCTGCAGCACAGCCCAACCGCCGGCTGCTGCCTGGTCCCAGGTGGCTTCTCCACACGTTGACTGAAAATTCCAGCCTGAGAAACTTTTCCTGGCAGAGGTTTTGTTGAAAATGGTACATTCCCAAAAAGAGGTTGAAAAAAATATTTTCCAGAGGAAAAAAAAAATGCTTTATCAAAGCATTCCTACCTGCTGTGGGCAGTGGGTGCTGCAGGAGGTGCTGTGGGCAAGTGCTGTGTGAACACATCTCTTTCATGGATGGGGAGCAGCCCTGGGCTCCCCATGTCCTGAGCCCTTGGGAAAACTGTGGAGGTTTACATGTCTAGAAGAAAACAGTGGAAATCCCAGTGTGCAGCCCAAGCTGCAAATGGTTACAATGGAATGGTAGTTCGCCAAGAGGAGAAAAGAAATAGATACTGTCGCCTTCAGTTCTCCTGCAAGGTACACAGGTAATGTTGTGTTATTCACAAAATAAAATAAAATAAATCCTAACTCTGGCTTTTAGGATAGCTGAAGAAGTATATCCAATATGATTTACAGTCCCCAAGGGAGAATAGATGTCTTCCACTTGTGGTGATGGGGAGTTTTGAGTGAGCGGTTACTGGAAGGAGGGAAAAGGGAGAGCTGCCTCTGTTGTGTCATCTTTTTAAGAAGAGTCATGAGATTGCCAGAAGGTGTTTCCAATCTGCTCAGGCATGCTTCCAGTGTGTGGGTCACAGCAATAAGAGAAAGAGGTTTGAGAGCAGTTGCTTCCTTTGTGGGAGGGTCAGACAAAGCTGAATATCTCTAATGGATAAAGTTTGTTCTTCATTTATGAGTGGTAGCAAAAAATACCTAACAGCAACAAAAACAGAAAAACCCCACCAACATCTCTGAAAAGAATCCGTGTCCAAGATGCCTCTGTCTAGAGGATCACAGCAACCAAAGCTGGTAGGATTGGCTATTACAGTGAACAGCTTGGTAAAGCCATAGAGAAGTTATTTAGATTACTGATATTATTGGAAACATGTTAGAGCTGAAGCAAGTTCTTTCTGGCTATTATTAATTTCTGCAGAGCAAAGAGTAAAAAAGATAAAGCTATCCCCCACATCCTCACTTTATTGTAGATGGGAGTCTGATCCATCATTGCTTGAGAAATGAAACAGCATAATTAACCTGGAGAAGAACTCTCACCCCAGGGTACTTCTCCATCTCTTTGACCTACAGCTGGAGCCATTTCCATTCACGAAGCTGCTACCCACGGGTGTTGTATTACTGATGATTTGATCTGCAATATGCATAAGTAATAACCAGCTGTGCTGCCCAGAGAAGTGGTGGATGCCCCGTCCCTGGAGACATTCAAGATGGATGGGGCTCTGAGCACCTGATCTAGCTGTAGGTGTTTCTGTTCACTAGGTAACCGTTAAGGGTCCCTTCCAACTCAAACTATTGTATAATTCTATGATTTTATGATAACTGCATGGAACAATTAAACTACCCAGTTCCCCAGTTCCCACGATACACCTGGACGCATTCTGTAAGACACTGCTCTTCCACAATAGACCTGAGCATATTTTCTTTATGGCCATCCCTCACCAATAGCTCAAAACACTTAAACAGCACCACTGTGCTTGGCAGAGTCTCCTGTGAATCCCCAAGGGATGGATAACTGTCACTTTGGTTCCTTGCTGAGATCTTAACCAACATGCACAAATCAACAGCCCCTGGTTGCTGCAAAGTGCAAGTCTGAAGAGCAGTCAACCAGTGATGTGAAAGGAGAAACGGAGCTGGCAAGGCTCACGTTTTAGCTGGAACAAATGTGATCGCCATGCCGATATGTTTCTCGTGAAGATAGTTTTGTTTTCTTAAGCAGCAAGAAGAGCTGGCTGGAAAATAGCATTTCTCTTTTATGAGGTTTTAGAAATTTCAGCATTTGGTTTTATTATATATGGTTTATTTATTATGTGGAGCGAAAACCACAGTCTCCAGTTTTTTCTGAGAACTGAAGAGGGAGGCTGGGGCCTGGTGACAGGGGCTCATCCCACCACACTGCATCTGAGACTTATGGCCAATCCCTTGCTTGGTGGCAGGAGTAGTAGGGCTTCCAGCTCTGTCCTCCTCCTCCCACCAAGGGCCAAGCTGGGCACCATTTGTTCTCTTCAGACCAGGGAGCTCTGCACATGAGTGTATGATGATGTGAATTTGACAGCCTTTCCCTGAACAAGGCCTGTGCTCTGTGTAGCTCTGCTCCCTGAGCTAGACTACATCAAAACCCCAGATGTGGCACTTGCTCTGGTCCTTGCAGTGGCACCATTCAAGTCTTTCTGTGCTGGGATGTTGGCATCGGGGTGATGGGGTCAGGCTGAATGAAGTTGTGGCTGAAAGGAGAGCTGCTCCACAAAAGTGGCTGCATTTCTTTGGCACAGCATCAATATGACGCCGCATTGGAGGAAAGTGTCAACCTGCCTGAGAGTAAGAAGACCCTACAGAGGGATCTGGACAGGCTGGGTCACTGGGCTGAGGCCAATGGGATGAAGTTCAACAAGACCAAGTGCCAGGTCCTGCACTTTGGTCACAACCTCAGGCAGTGCTACAGGCTTGATGCAGAGTGTCTGGAAGACTACGTAGAGGAAAAGGTCCTGGAGTCTTGCTCAGCGCTTCACTGAACATGAGCCAGCAGTGTGCCCAGATGGCCAAGAAGGCCAATGGCATCCTGCTTGTATCAGAAATAGTGCAGCCAGCAGGAGCAGGGAGGTCATGGTCCCCCTGTACTCGGCACTGGTGAGGCTGCAGCTCATTGCTATGTTCAGTTTTGGGCCCCTCACAGGAAAGACATTGAGGCGCTGGAGCGCGTCCAGAGAAGGGCAACAAAGCTGTGGGGGATCTGGAGTACAAGTCTTATTAGGAGTGGCTGACAGAAACAAAATTGTTCAGTCTGGAGAAGAGGAGGCTCAGGGGAGGCTGTATCACTCTCTACAATGCTCTGAAAGGGAACAGACTACCCAGGAAGGTAGTGTAGTCACCAGCCCTGGAAGTGTTCAAGAAATGTGTAGGTGTAGTACTTAGGGACATGTCTAGTGGCAATATTGGTGATAGGCGGGCAGTTGGACTAGATGATCTTAGAGGTCTTTTCCAACCATAATGATTCTATGTTTCTGTGATGTGAAGTCACTGTACCACAGCTAACTCTGTTTCTGCTTTTCCCTCTCTCTTCTGAGGGGCCACAGATCATGTACTCGTGTCAGCCCCATGTACTCCATGCATTTCTCTTGGAGAAAGGATCAGGAAGATTTGTCTCCCATCATTCCAGCACTGTGACGGTACTTCCACATTCACTTCTATGTGGTGGACACAAGCCAACTTGCCTTTTACTGTCATGTTGAGATCCCACTGGGTCTGCTCTTTAACCATCCCAGCCCACACAAGACAAATCCTTAAACCCATGTGAGACAACTGTGGGACCATCAACCAGCAGCCGTTTGTGTATCCATCAGGCATTTGCTCCAGGTAGAGCTTGCAACATGCGCAGGGCGAGAGTCAGCCTGCAGCACTGGCACCTCCCAGGCATGGCCCCATCCGTCTAAGTCTTGGCAGCTCATCAGGGTGTGTTGTACAGCCAGAGCTGGGGCTCCGGGAGTCTGTGGGGAGAGGTACAGCAGCAGCAAGCACCAGCTTGTCCTAGGATGGTGAAACGTGGCACTGGGGATGTCAGGGCTGTGCAGGAGGAGCCAGAAGGAATCAGGGCATGGAGCAATGGTGTTGGGTGAAGCTCAATTGAAGGAGTATGGGCTGGAAGCCAGAACAGGTGCAGGATCACACAACTCAT
Organism: Meleagris gallopavo; assembly: GCF_905368555.1. Classification (NCBI taxonomy): domain Eukaryota; kingdom Metazoa; phylum Chordata; class Aves; order Galliformes; family Phasianidae; genus Meleagris; species Meleagris gallopavo. The sequence continues at coordinate 183,204,398 of NC_139404.1, read as the reverse complement.
GTATGCAGTTGGATGGTGGGAGGAAGGACAAGCATCCTTCATATGGGCCAGTGAGCATGTCCCTGGGGTCTGATTTTGCCACAACTCCTCTCACAGTTGCCATTACCACCACTGCTTTAAAAATCCTTTTTTGTCTTTTTTTCTGAACCCAGTGAAAAAGATCAGTGAGGGTTCTCTTTTTGTTTTTTCCCTGCAGATGTCTGATTTTGTTTAGCACAGTGTCATCCCCAAAAGCAGCCTCCTCTGAGGACAGTGCTGTTAATATTTTATTTTTAAATCATTCTTCTGAAGAACAGCACAGCTTCAGCAAGAAGCTCTAGTATTTCCCATCTGCCAGCAGAAATCCTGCCCGAGCCGCACTGCAGTGCATTGGATGATTCACTTTAGTTTTTGGATCAGAGAAGCTTCTTCACTCTGCTCTTGTGCTTCACCAGGGAGTAAATTAGGATTAAGAGACAGAAGCTTTGAGAGCAAGACCTCCCTCATTAATACAGAGAGAGTACCTCTGTGCAGTGAACGACCAGGAGCAACTGGAGACATGAGATCAAGACCACAAGGTGAGGTTAATTCATACCCAACTGACCGAGTCCCCCCAGGCTCGGGTGAAGCAGCTGGAGAAAGGATGGGCAGGCTGATGACACTCATCTCAAGCACAGGGTGGGAGTAAAGCAGGGATGCTCCTATGTGGGCAACCCCTGCTCTGTGGTGTGATGCCACGCAGGGTCAGCTCCACACCCCTGCCCACTGGGAATTGCTGGATTTGGACTGCAAGGGCTTGCTTCATTTGCCCAAAGGGCAGATTGGTGCAGCCTGCTGTAAACCTGATGGGGAACTAATGACTCACTGTGTCTCTGTAATTACATTTGCTATGCAGGATTTCTTTTCTTTTCTTTCTTTTTTTTTTTTCTTTTAAACAAACTTAATCCAAAACCTCTACTGCAAGTACTGAATGTCTGATGGCTCAGTTCTCCCTGAGTGTTAAGGTTTTTCCCTGTGTCTTCCAGTACAGTCAAGACCTCATGGCATCCTCATCCTTGGGTCATCTCCATCCTTGGGGTATGTCCTGGGTAACTAGCACCCTGGGGATGGCTGGGGAGCTTTGGCACTGTTTCAGTGAGCCTGAACTTGAGGACAGTCTTGGAGCATCTTAGCACCAGGAATCTTCCTGACTCACAAAGGCTCAAAGCCTGCACAGCACATTTCTCCTTGTCGTTCACTACGCATGGCTGCTAGGACCATCCTTTGGCTGCTGCCTTCTCAGGTCTGAGGTTTTCTGTTTAACCTGGTGGCTGGAAGTTCCTCATGGTTGAGCTCATAACTTTGAAATCACCTCCTGAGTACTGTAAGCTGCCAAAGATGATGGAGGTTGGAGTTGGTCTTCTGGGAGATGGAGCTAAAGCTGAGATCTGTTTCCAATTGCCTCACCTGCGAGGCCTTGCTATGCCCAAGTAAGCTGGCTGTTTGCCTGTGTGAGCTGGAGTGATCTGGAGCTTCACTTCTGAGAAGTCTTCATTATGAAACAACTGGAAAAAGTGAAAAATCTGATGAAATGATGCCATGTGTGAATGTCTGCTGGAGCTGTGTGCTCTGTAGTAAGGCCGTATTCTTCCCTGCAAGATGGCAGTGTGATCAAGGAGTTGTTTACTCTACATTCTCTTATGCTTGGCACAAGGGACTTTCCTGCCAAGCTCACCTCAGTGGTATTCCATTCTCTTATGGTATCTATTCCCTTTCCGAGACCATTTGAGGTAGCAGTTGAGTGTAGTACAAATCCCTTTGCTAGTGCCACCTTCCCCTAGGTGCTTTTGACTCAACAGAAAATGCAGGAAGTCCACCACCACCCTTATCAAGATGTAACTAGCCCAGACACAGATGCATCACACCATTTCTTCATATCACTGATGACTCAGTCTCCATGCACCATCATTCATGCACGAATCGTCTTGCTTCCCTTCCCCCTGGCCAGAGTCTGTACTGTAACCTGTGCAATTCACTGAGCATTGGGCTCAAGAGGTGCCGCTGCTTCACCCTGGCACTGCCAGCATAGGGAAAGTAGGAATGGAAGCAGACAGCCCAGCTTCTCCCTTAGATTCATGCTTGGCACAAAGGCACTGGTGAAGTCTCCACCACACTGCCGTCACCTGTTGGAAGTGATCTTAGTGGGTCACTGCTGACCTTCGAGGAATTCCAGTGGCCAGCCCTTGTTTTTCCCCTCCATTTCACTTCCGTGGCTTTACTTTCCCAAAGACAATTATATGACTCAGGAAGACAAACGCATACTTCACATACCTGCGGGAACCGTAACGCCGGTAGGTGGGTTAGAGTATTTTGAAGCTCTTTGAACACACAAGAGCAGCTGAATTCCCGTGACTTACCTACAAAACCCAAAGCAAGTCCAGGCAATGGCTGCATAGTTTTTGTGGAGCCGAAGGAGGGATAAATATCTCCCTGAGAAAGAAAGCTTTGCTCTTGCAGCACAGAGACGCAGAGACTTTCTGTTGCTGGAGAAATCACAGACATTTTGTGAGGTAAGATCTGCCATTTTTATTTAACTGCTTTTTGAGAGATGGAGTACAAAATGAGGCTGGAGCTGGAAGGTTTCCTACTTGGAATGCAAAAAAAACCGTAAAGGAGGTCCAGTGCTTCCCAAAAGATACGTGAACAGCATGGATAAATTATAATCTCTTAACTAGATAAGTGATTATTATGGGTAAAATAACCTGGCAGATAATCACCTGTGAAGATAACTGGCAAAAATGAGGTGTGGTGTCTTTGGTAGTCTTCGTTTAGCACAGGGAGATCAGAATGCAATCTTTGCTTTAAGTGCTTTAACATCTGAATTGCTATGTTACAGTTTAATTTGCTGTATTTGGAAGAAAACAGAGAAGTAAGAGGAATTTTATTCACTGCAGAAGCTTGGAGGACCTTACAGATCTTAAACCACCCAAACCTCAGGCAAGGGCATTTAGTACCACAACCAGCCCTGGGCATCCCAGTGTGTGCCTCGGGGCTGTTCCTGGGGGCTCCTGGGTTAAGGGCATGGCTGACATTAAGAATATTCTTAAAGCTGTTCAGGCTATTGTTCTAGTTCCTGAGTACCTATGTAGATATGTGTCCCCAGCTAGGATTGGGCTACACTGGTGAACTCATGTAGTTATTAATTTGTTTTTCATCCTTACGACATGCCTAAAGGAATGTAGAGGAGCTTCTAGCTCCTGCCCCCACCAGTGTGGGAAACTCAAGACCATCTGCCTGAAAAATAACTTCTCTGATACCAGACTGGGTAAGAGACAAGGTGACAGCTCTTACGGCAAAGGCTTCCTTTGGAGAAGATGATCTGTTTCACAGCTCCTGGATGGGATGTTTTTGTTGAGGCGAGGGGAGCGACACAACTTGCAGAGGATCCTGTCCTGACACATCTGCTCTATGTCAACCCTCAATCTTTATGAAAAAGGCTTCTGTCCTAGGCACTGGGGAGCCTACAAGTGCTTCTTGGCTCCGGGCTTCTCCTGTAGCTGTTGGAAGATCAGATTAATGATGTATTAGCTCAAGATAACTACCATGAGATCATGTAATTAACTTGTGATTATGCTCTGCCAGTTGGCTGAAACACGCTTCTTTAAAAAAAACTCTAAGTCCAGCCACAGATAGAGCTTTTTGAATGATGGCATTAACAAACAGCTCATTAGTCACCTTTTGAGCTAATTAAAGGAGTCTTCAGGGGAGAGGTAGTGAAGCAGAACAGCAAGATGGCCAATGTCCATCCCAAGTGCCTCAAATTGCCAGGCTAGGGTTGATATTCTCTCTTGCTGAAAAACAGACTAGAAATGCTCAGCCTCTGCTATGGGGCTTGCAACATGAACAGAAACAGAGATTTCTCTCATAAAATCATCGAATGGCTTGGCTTGGAAGATCAACGAAAGGTCATCTAGTTCCAGACCCCCTCATGTCCTCTCCTGTTCTAAAATGGTGCCTGATACTCAACCCTGCTCTCCTCAGAGCTAATCTTCCCTGCAGATCCCACCTCAGCTGTTGTGCAGCTCTTCCCCAAACCCTGTTTTTTGCACAAACTGGAGCACAAGAGGTTCCCTCTGTCTGCCAAAAGCACTTCTGTGCTGTGCAGGTGATGAAGCACTGGCACAGGCTGCCCAGAGGCTGTGGGGTCTCCTTAAAGATTTCCAAAGCCTGCCTAGACATGGCCCTGGGCACCCTGCTCTGGGTGTCCCTGTTTGAACAGAGCTTGGACCAGATGGACCCAGATGTCTCTTCCAATCTTTCTGTGATTCTATCATCCTCCAAAATGATCTCATAAGGCAGTACCAGCTTGGCTTGGTGCTGTACCTCGGTCAAGGTGTCCCACACTGCATCACTGCCCTAGGTGGAACCCTGCTCTGAATGTTTCTCACGTGAGGTCTTCTGAAACTAAAACAAAAGATTCTTAATATAAATAAACATATCACTAAACTACAAGTCCTTGTATGCAGCTCTCTGGGGGCTCAGACCTACAACGTATGTACGGTGATCACCAACCCTAACCATGCACTGAGGTGGCACAAGCTTCTCATGGAACTGTGCCCTCCTTCATTCCTTGTGCAAGAAAGAAGGACCAGAAATGTTCAGCTTGACCATGCAAGCCACCCGCAGACTGTGGCTTCTGTAAAATGCCACTGTTCTGTCTTTCCCATCGAGTGGATAGCTACAGAGCTATAGAGCTTTTTCAGCAGCTCTGGGGCTGAACTGTAAGCAAGGAGATACAGAAACTCGGAGAAATGGGAGATCCTTCATGCAACATCTCATGTGGGGTCAGCAGTTACCCATTTTGGTGAGCCATGAAGATGGAGCAGCTTTTGAGGGCAGTGCTTGGGTGAGAGCTGCCAGCTTCTTCTTGTCCCCCAGATCAAGCCCTGTGTACTAGAGCATAGAGAGTTTGATTCTACAATCTCTCGTCTATCTGGGTTAGTCTCAAGTCATTAACTTTTATTTTCCTCCTGCTCTGGTAATGTGCATTCTGCAGTTCATGGTACTAAAGAAGTAATTCCCAATGCAGCTGCTGGGTGCCCATAGATGCTGTGCGGCAGATTGTTTTAAACTGGAAATATTCCCAATGAGGAGCCTGAATGAGGCTTGCCCCCTCCCAGCTTCCTACAGATCAGAGGGGCTGTAAAGTATTGCTGAAATGGTCATTCAGCACGACACTATTTTATTCTGCAGTTGTGAAGAGCTTTATAGGTCAATCAAAAAAGCAACTGTGGTTCATGATCTGTGTGGGTGTCAGCTGAAGTATAATGAAGGCTGTGAAGTGAATGGGGTCTTAACTTACCCCTCCTTCCACTATTTTTTTTTATATTGTATCAAGATATCATGTATCTCGGCAGGAATGTCATGTCTTTGCTTGTCTTGTGGTTTTGGCGGGCTGGTGGCAAGCTGTGGGTGCGTAAAACAAGCTCCCCTGCTCTAAATGGAGTCTGAGCACAGGATCCGTGTGAAAGCACTCTGGAAATACGACATTTGTTTTTTTTATCTTCTTAAAAGATGGAGGCAATAGGTGCTGGCTATTGACTGTAACAAGCTTGAGCTCTTTGAGGAGCCAGAGCATCATTCACAGCCCTGCCAAGCACTAGGCTGAGTGGTGATGCCTCTTACATTTACATTTTAAGAAGGCCTCTGCACATATGCTCCTTGTGGCTGGTGGGCTCTGGTCCCATGTAACCAGCAATTGGGCTAGAGGGAATGGCCTCAAGTTGCACCAGGGGAAATTCAGGATGGACATTAGGAAATATTTCTCTGAGAGAGTGGTGAGGCACTGGCACAGGCTGCAAGGGAGGTAGTGGAGTCACCATCCCTGGAGGTGTTCAAGAAACGCTTAGACATTGTACTGAGGGACACGGTTTAGAGGGAAATACTGGTGGTAGGTGGATGGCTGGACCGGGTGATCTTAGAGGTCTTTCCAACCTTGGTGATTCTGTGATTTTATGATTCTGTGGTCCATGCCTCCTCCCATGCCGAAGTATTTTTCTTTCTCCTGTACAGTATGGACTTTCTGCATCAGTTAAGTTAGAAATTATACATTTGCAAATAATTTTCTGTTTGATGGGAGGTCAGGGCTTGTGCCTGCATGGTTTCATGTCTATATGACTGAGCAGAGAGGGACAGCAGGCAAAGGGCTGAGGCTGTAAGGTGGCTTCTATCTTCTGTTAGAGCAATGAGTGAATATGGAAAAGACATTTAATCTCCTCCATTGTGTTGGTAAATTTCCCTTCCGCTCTTTCCCTCTCATACTTTTACTGAACTTGCAGACCAACCTCTCCCTTGGCAGGTGGAAGGAATACATTGCCAACAGTACGCCTTTATGGGATGCCTTCCAGTAGTGGAGCTGTGCAAATAATAGGTTTTCCATTTCAGTGGCTGAACTGAAAAATAGAAAATATTTTTTGTTTTGGGTCACCCCCTAAAGGAGAATGTTTCCTTTCTTCTCTTGGATTTTCTTATTTCTTTTCATAGGCATTGCATGAGGCATTCTGGTTGGGATTATTTAGTGTTTTTCCTATCTAAAAAAAAAAAAAAAGAAAGAAAAAAGAAAAGAAAAAGTAAACTGGGTCACTCTCAGGTGGAAAACGTCATTTGAAAGAACAACAAAATATGTTTCATTTTTAAAATGTCAAAATGGAGCCTTGCTGATTCTCTCAGGATGCTTTCTCTTCTCTTTCAGCTAAAACTAATTGTGTATTCAACTCGCTGAGAGTTTCTGCACCTTGTAATTGTGCTTCAGGTGAAATTGCAACATCAAAAAACCCAGTCACACCGCATGCAGCAGAGACCTGTTCTAGGTGCTGTTCAGCAAACACATACGCACAAGGATTTAATTCTGCTTAATGAAGGTGCTAGTTAAGCAAGAGGCCTGGAAAAGTGACCTCTCACACGTCTGTCCAACCAGGGCAGCACCAGCACGGCCATGATTCACCCCAATGGAACCCACCTGCCTCACTGGGGCATCGAGTCTACCTGGGGCTACAGCCTTAACAAAAAGCCCTGTGATGTGGCTGGGAGTTACCCATGCACAGGAGATTTGGGGGGAAATCTTGGCCATGAGGAGAGAGCCCATCCATCTCTTTATCAGCTGTATTAAGCCATGTCCTGGGCTGTATCAATGCGTGACCAGCAGGGCAAGGGAGGTGGTTGTCCTCCCTCTGCTCTGCACTCGTGAGGCCCTATCTGTGTCCAAGTCTGGGGTTGTCACTACAGAAAGGATGTGGAGCTGTAAGAGTGAGTCCAGAAGAAAGTCGCAAAGGTGATAAGAAAGTGGGAGCATCTCTTTTATGAAGAATAGCTGAGGGAGCTGGGCTTGTTTATCCTGGAGAGGTCTCACTGAGGGTGATAAAGCACCTGAACAGGATGTCCAAAGAAGCTGTTGATGCCCCATCAACCCCTGTTTGGGGTCTGGGTTTACCTTGGACAACATTAAGGAAAGTCTCTGTGGTCATCTCTTCTTCACCTTCCTGAAGATGGAAAAAAAGCTCAATAGTGACTTATTTTTGCATCCCAACACAATTCACAGAATCACAGAATCATTGGGTTTGGAAGGGACCTCTGGAGATCATTGAGTCCAACTCTCTGCTAAAAAAAGTTCTCTATAGTAGGTTGCACAGGTAGGCATTCAGACAGGTCTTGAATATGTCCAGTGAAGGACATTCCAGAGCCTCTCTGGGCAGCCTGTTCCAGTGCTCTGTCACTCACAGTAAAGAAGTTTTTCCCTATGTTTGTATGGAACTTCCTGTGTTCTAGTTTCTGCCCATTTCTCTTTTGTTCTATTGTTGTCCACCAAAAAGAGTCCGCCCTCATCAACTTGACTCTTGCACTTAAGATATTTACAAATAGTAATGAAATCCCTTCTGTTGTGTGATTCCTCAATAAATCAGTGGTTGTTGCTTCTGGAAGGGCTCCACTGGGTTACCATGTTGGGTTCCTGCTTTAGCAAGGAGATAGGAGTTGATGATTCCCTATGGTCTCTTCCAACCCCTGCAATTTTGTGTGGTTCTGTATGATTCCCTTCCAGATCTGTATAACCTCGCTTTAGGGAAAGGTGGATGAATGAAATGGCCCCCGTGTACCTTCCCCATCAGGGGTGCACAGGTTCAAGAGGCCAGGGAGGGAAAATAAGAGCCACTATAGCCCCGTGCTATGACTCCTTGCCATGACTGATGCCCTCACAGTACACCATCCTCCTGAAAAATAAATTTCTATTTCTATAAATGTTGCAAGGGATTAGGAATTTCTCAGTATTAGCAGGAATTGGAGAAGGTCAAGGGATCAGTAGCCTTTTGACGCAGTCAACGTGCTTGTCATTGTGATAGGTTATGGCTTGACAGAAGCAGATACTCCTTGCTCCAACACTCCCTCTTGAGTTGTGAGATTTTTTTGTTTTCCTTTCTTCCTGAAATATTGACAAGACATTTTCCTCTGCTGAGAAAAGCAGGAAGTGGTATGAAATAGGATAGACATTTAGTGCATTTTTTTTTGGTTATTCCCCAGAGAGAGTTGCAGGAGGCATCGCAAGCAGAGCTTTGATGCTGCTGATCAGAGATGGACCTTGGTGAAAACTGGGAGCTGGATGAAGCCAACTGGTTGTCTCATGGCGGGATCCATCCCTTTGTCGGTGTGAAAGGAGGTAGGACATCACTGTGGATCTTAATCTGTCCAGTGGTGATGCTTGGAGCCTTCATATGTTCTGCTGCCCTTCCCTGTGCTTGAGGTGGTCCTAGGGACTACATGAGGCTACTACCAGCTTGAGAATGCTCAGTGTAAAGGTGGGAAAGGTCTGATCCAAATTGCAGAGGCTGGCAGATTGATGCAGGGGTTCAATCCGCTGCTTGTCTTTATTCTTTGAAATGATCTGCTAAAAATTAAAAAAAAAAAAAGAAAATTAGAATTTACACTTTGGGGAGCTGATACGCCACTTGTGCTAGGTGTCACCACCCCCTAACTGTGCATGATTGTGGGCAGGGAGGAGCCAGGAGGAGAGCTGGTAAAATATCCCCTTCTCTCTTCAATCACCAAGATTTGTGTGGGACTGCTCAGGACAGACTGTCAGTGACACACCAGCTTAGCAGTGACAGCAGGAACAAGGGCTGCTGGCCAACCTAAGCTTTCACACCACGACACCAGAAGCTCTCTAAAAATTTCCCCAAATGTTCTTGGGGCAATGGGAAATAGCCAACAGACTGACCTTCTGCATCAGTTCTTCTCTGCCTTATTTCCAGACAGCAGCTGATATTTGCTTTCCAATCCTCATTCAAACGTTGGGCAGAAGCCATGTGTGTTTCTCCACGTCCCATTGCCAGAGGCTTGGGGTCCCCTGGGCCAGCCCCAGCATCACCTCCTTTTGCATCACAGCTGAGTTAGACAAAGAAATGCATCCATTATGAGCGCAGCAGCCCTGGGTGCAATCTCCCAGCTAAGCACTCCTCTGTAAATGTTATTATTTTGGAAAATTGCACTGAGTTTCTGGAATTTAGCAGCATTTGGGTATTGAATGCAATTCTGGAAAATAAAGAAATCCCCACCATCTCCAGAAGAGCCATCTCCCAGCCCTGCCTGTACTAGGTGTGCAACCCAAGCAGCTCACAGCCCCTGCCTGCAGTGCCACAGGGCCGTAGGGTGATGGAGGGGATCCTGGGGGTCTGAGCCAGCTGCTTAGGGCTGGATCCTGTTGGGTCTCAGCAACTTGCAATGACAGAGCAAAGGCACTCACAGGGTGAGCCTAAAGCAAGTTTCTTCTCCTGGCACCTGCACCTACCTCCTGAGCTGACTTTTCCAAGCATTTCTTCTTCTCCCCTCAGACAATGAGCTTTCCGAAGGTGCACCAGCCCTGTTTACTCAGGATCAGCTGGGTAAGTCCACATGCAATACTTTTTCATCTCTCTTTTTTCTTCTGTGCTCAGTAGCGCAATTAGGAGATGACTCAGTTGAAACTCAGGGCAGATGCCAAATGCTTTCCACTGCTGAAATGCATCATTACCAGCTCATTTTTCCATGTTGCTTTTGAACGCCATCCATCAGAGGGAAGGACTGCTCAATGTTAGAGGTGCTCAGCATCTTTCTGTATGAAATGTGTGCAGAATTTCTTCCCGGTAGAGGAGTTGCCATTTGCCCAGTGCAGTGCTTGGGGGCACTTCCGAGATCTGGGCTGAAAACCCAAGCTCTGGCTGGCAATTTGTAACTCTCTGACACCTTGCAACAGAGTGAAGGTTTTTTTTTTAACCCTGAGAGCCAGAAGTAGAGGTGTGGAAAGCAAGCCTAACATCAGTAGGTATCTCTGAATGAATTAGAGGTGAGGCAAGGAGATGAGCTGTGAGGTGGACAGGGGGACATCAAGGCACCAGTTTCTCCTGAGACCATGCAGGAAAGTTATGGATGTAGCACACGGAAATTCTCAGGTGAGGACAGCTGGGAAGATGCTGGGATCAGATCTGTGACAGCTGTGGGACTGCCCAGCATGGTGCCCATCACTACTGGCAGAGCACCAGCACTCCTCCCCTGGGAAGGATTCCCTTCTCTTCAGTTCACAGGAGATGGTTTCCCCTCTGCTCTTGAAATCCATCTTGGCTCCAGTAAGGAAGCTCAGTGTGCATGTGCTGGGCTGCTCACTGCATGAGGCACATGAGATAGGAAGGTAAAAGTCCAGGAGTCCAGAATGGTGATTGTTGTCATGTGCATTGACGGAAATCACTGCTGCTAAGAGCCAGAATCTTGAAAAATACCAGAATGCCCATGAACTGCATGATGCCTTGCTGGCTCTAGAAGGGGTGACTGGGTCAGCAGCAGTCCTCACTGGCAGCTTTATACATACAATTGCATTTTAAAGAAGTTCTTGTGAGCCTTCTCCACTTGGTGTCAGGATAGAGACTACTTTAATGCACTTGGCCACATGAGTGTCTAACAGGGGATGGGAATAAAGCCAGCAGTCTCCCCTTGGCTGCCTCATTCACTGCTCAGCTGATTTAAAACAAATGAAGTTACTTTAAAACACATCTTCTGTGACACAGCTTCCACCGCTCTTTTTCTTCTTGATCTTCTGCAGCTCATCATCTCTCCTTGGCTAGTACTTTCTTTCAGGGACATGTGCCCATTTCTTCCAGGTTTTGGCAAACGCAGTGACAAAGACAACAACATTTGGTTGGTTTTAGTTGAGTAGCACATGTTCTAGATGTGCAAAACAAGGTTTATTTCTGGCTTCTTGGTGACACTTAGGCAAGGAGTAGGACTCTGGATAAGGTAGGGATGAGGGATGGAACATGGGACAACCTGGGTCCTGGCATCTTCCTTGTGCTAATGGGGGAATAGTCTGAGCCAGCCAGTGTGGGTAGTTGGCTGTGCTGGTGACATCTCCCATGGCCTCCACACAGCCCCACCCCCAAAAGCTCCTTGGACACCACTTCCATCTGCACAGACATCCCTCAGCCTGGAAAAGATTAGTGAAACCAGTGCTCGCATCACCTTACATTTCCACTCTGCCTTCCAAATGCAGCACAAGACTCCATCTGAGGTAGACAAAGCATGTGAGATAGCAAAATGAGTAATGGAAAACTGAACCTCTCCTTGTCTCCGTCTTAGTGGGTGGACTTGCAGCTGGATCTGCTCCTGACCTTAGTCATGCACAGCTGCATGGTGCCAGTGCCAGGCGAGAGGTGGTGAGAACCAACACATGTCAGAGGGGTGAAGACCATCTTGGCTGCAGCTCAGATGTACCCTGTGCTGTGCTGAAGGGATTCTGTAAGCCTGAGAACACCATCTTGGTGCTCTTCTCTGGTCAAATAGGCCATCTAGGCTATGAGAATCATAGAATCGTTTGAGTTGGGTGGGACTTTTAAAGATCATTTAGTCCAACCCCGTGCAGTGAACAGGGACACCCACAGCTGGATCAGGTGCTCAGAGCCCCGTCCAGCCTGACCTTGGGTGTCTCAGGGATGAGGCATCCACCTCCTTTCCCGGCAACCTGTTCTGGTGCTTTACTAATAGTAACACCCTAAGACAAAACCGTAGTATCGTAACACAGCTTCATTACTCTGAAAACTGCTGAGGATCCTTGCTGCCTGAAGGCAAGTCTCACAGACAAATCCACCACCTTGCTTGGTGAACCAGCCCGTGTTCAGGAGTCCCAGTGGCTTTCACACAGAATCAGCTCCAGAGTCGCACTGCTCCAAGGGCTGGAAAGGTTTTCTTGGTATCTAATTAAATCTGTAATTTCAGCCAGTTACGCATTGTGCTGCCAAAAGCAGGCGTAAAAGGTTTGTTCACTTTCTCTTCATGTTTCACTGCGTCTTTTGTACTTGAAAGTTCTGACTTTAACACAGCTGTCTGCTGGATTAAATAACCCCAATCCCTTGTCTCACAGGATGTCTTTTCCAGCCTTGCAGTGCTTTTCCCTCCTCTTTCATGTTTCTCCATGCTCTTCATCTATCCCAAATTAGATAAGCCCTCCAGCTGCCATTAGAGGGCAGAGGGCTGCAGTACCATCCCCTCTCTGCAAGGTCTGCCCTTCTCTCAGGAGCACAATCCTGGCTCGTGCATAGGATCTGAGGTGACACAGAGCTGCTGCTTCAGTTGGCACCTTTGTATGCATTCTTAACCGCAGATCACCAACTCCCATTTTTTTTTCTTCCTTGGCAAGCCTGCCTCAAGCTCCAGCGCTGTGTCCAGCATGCTGGCAGTTCATCCCAGCCTGGTGTCCACTGCAAACATAAAAAGCTCTGCTTGGGCTCTGAGTCATTCCTGGAAATGCTGAGCAGCACCAGATTTAGGAGAGGTTTTTGTGCAACCATGTGGCATTAGTAACTCAGCTCTGAGAAGGGTTTTGAGCAGCCATGCAGCTACGTACTCACTTTCTTCTCCCTCTCTCTCCCACTTGCTTGTAATACCACATGACACAATATAAAAAGCCTTACATGTATGCCAACGTATAGGACATCTGCAGTTCACCCTTCATCTACAAGATTTATCACCTCATCACAGAAGATTGATTTAGTCTGACCAGCTCTGTTCTTGCTGAATCTGCGCTGGCTGTTACCCATATCCTCCTTTTCTGCACATTTGCAAAGGCTTTGATTGTTTCAGTGTTTCCAAGAATGGAATTAACAATGGCTGGAAAATCCCTTCCTAATGTTTTTTTTTTTTTTTTTTTTTTTTTGCCTCTTAAAGGCTGGAGCTCTGCTTACTGTGCCCAACTTTTGGAAACCCCTTCAAGTGTTGCTGCTGTTTGACCAGGGCATGGCTCACCCATACCTCGAGCAGTGAGTGTATTTCTGGGCTTCCTGGAGAAAACTCACGGAGGGCATGTAGTGATCAGATAAGGGGTAACAGCTTTATACTGATAGAGTGGAGATTTAGACAAGGTATAAGGAAGAAATTATTGCCCATGAGGGCAGTGTGGCCCTGGCACAGCTGTCCACAGAGCTGTTCTGCCCTATCCCTGGAGGTGCCCAAGGCCAGGTTGGATGGCCCTGGGCAGCCTGAGCTGGTAGGTGGTATAGAGAGATTTGGAACATGATGGCCTTTGAAGGTCCCTTCCAACTCAATCCATTCTATGATTCTTCAGTCCTAAACAAACAAGGGAGCCAGTGGTGACCAAGGGACAGCGCAGCTTCCATGAAAGGAGACACTGGGTAAACTACAACTTAGAATCATGGAATCATTATGGTTGGAAAAGACCACTAAGTTCACTTAGTCCAACCCCAACCCATCCCCACCATGCCCACTAACCACAGCTCTCAGGCCACATCTCCGCAATTCTTGAATACCTCCAGGGATGATGACTGCACCACCTCTCTGGGCAGCCTGTGCCTTCATGGAGTGGGGAAGAAACACTTGAAGGAGGATATGGTAGAAGTACTGGAGTTATGAATGGAAATAAATAAGGAAAGGCTTGAAACAACCCAAAGGAAGCATGCCTTCAAACATCATACAATTACATTGTGCAACCCATTGCCACAGGATGTCCAGGATGCCAAAAGTATGAATGGGCTCAAACATTGATTAGAAAACAACATGGAAAAAATTGTCTATGAAGGGCCTCAGATCCAGTGATGCAGCTCAGGAAGTTCCTGCAGTGCAGGAACTGCTGGAAAATGGGCTCATGTACTAGAGAAAACATCATTTGTGTTTGTACTTTTCCTTATATGTTCTTTGCAGTTGTCTGCTTAGTGGCCGTGTCAGAGAGAGGACACTGAGGGCTCTTAAATTTTGGGATAATGCAAAGTGGTATTTGTGTCTACAGCAATTAATGGGAAAAAGCCACAAGCAGCCCTCGCATCCTCTTCTTTCCATTCCTCTTCTCTCTGCTCTCCCACTGCTTGGCTGCTGGATTTCAGCAGATATGAGTCAGCCTGCGACTGCTGTGTTCCTTTTGTTCTTCAAATGATGAAACCAGAACATTTCACACTCTGCGTGGTCCAACAGAGGAGCACTTCATTGTCTCCTTGGCAGACCCTGAGGAGGAACTTCTGGCCTTGGAGAAAGTGAGGTCAGGGAGGGAGAAACTCTCCCCATAGAGGAACATGTGCAGATGGCTCCTCTGCCTTTCCCCCTTGCTTTCTCCTTTCCCTCCTTCCTTCCCTTCTTCCATTCCCTCATCCCCTACCACTTTTCCACCTCCTTCCTTCCCCATCAGAGATGGTTCTGCAGCCATTCTGGATGAGCTTGCTGAATGGCAGAAAAAAAAGTCGGATTGAAAAAGCAGGGCAACCCCAGGCTGCAGGAAACGCTGCGTCGGTGATACGGTGTGCTAGGGGAATGGACACACAGGGAATGAATCCCATTGGACAAATAGAAAAGGAAGGGAAAAAAAAAAAAGCCCCGGTCCCTGCGCTGTTTGTTCCCACTGCTCAGTAGTCATCCAGCTGTTTCTTTTTCTTTGCTGCACTGACCTTATCTCGCACTGGAGCGAATCCAGGAGCCAGTGCTCTGCTGAGCAGCCGGTGACCGAGCAGGTCAGGTTTTGGGGGAAATGAAAGCTCTTTGGCAGAGCTGGAAAAGCAGATGTGCAGAGAGATTCCTTCAAACACAGCACTGCCTATGAAGCTCCTATCAGAGGGGACAGCAGATCGAGGGAAACTGCTTGCAGGCATTTGGGGTTGCCACAGGGCCAGGCGCCCTGGGACAATTATTTGCTGGCTTGTTGCGTTAGGAATCTGAGTGATTACACGCATGGGTGGGTGCAAATGTAACGAGCATCCATACTCGGGTGTGCCTGCAGTTCAGGACAGCCGGTCCTGGTGGCAGCAGCAGTGCCCAGATGCTGAAGGATCCTTCCTTCCCCATGCCTCCGAACATGCTGGGGAAGCTCTGTACCAAGAGTGGAGCTGAAGCACGGGGAAGGTAGAGCGGTGTTGGCCAGGTGCTGCTGGGTGGGCACAATGCAGGTGGCCAAAACCTTCCTGGTGGCATTCAGATGTACCCAACTGCAGAGGGATCACAAAAGTCTCTCTCCAGCCTGCTGCCCTCTATGGCTGTGCATTTTATAGATCGAAGTGGAATGAAACAGGAAAAAAAGGCTGTGAAAATCACTTGGAAAGCCGTTCCAGAAAATGAGGGATGTGGGGAAAAAGTGCGAAGACACCTTTAACTAGGAAGAAAAAAAAAAACAGGCTGTTTTCATTGGGAATGTGACAGTGTGGCTCATGATGTCCTTGCCATGTAACTGAGAGACAAGGCAGCAGTTAATCCTGTTTCTTGATACATTCATTCACCTCTGCTTACAGCCAGGCAGACCAGCCGATCCTGGGGCCTTTTCCAATTTTAATGGTTCACCTGTGTGTGCAAATAAAAAAACCTCAGTTCCTCTCCAGGGTGGATAGGAGAGGATGCTGTGCAACCTGAAATACTGAAGGCATGTTGTTTTGGTGAACCAAGGTATCTGACCATCTATTGTCAAAGTTTCCCTTGATTTTGCAGAGAATTTAAGCATTTAAAAGCTTTAATTTGGGACTAGCTGTAGGTGTCCTCATTCGCTGGTGGAGAGTTGCACTAGACGGCCTTTTAGGGTCCCTTACAGCCAAAACGATTCCATGACTGTAGAAGTGCAAGAGGGAGGCGACGCTGCTTCTATCCCCTGCGTGCTCTCTAGGATGGAATTCAGGTCCCGCGAGCACCAGGCCCCGCCTTACGTATAAACCCCGCCCCCACGCCCATACCACGCCCACAACCTCTAGCCCACGCCCACTCTTCCTCAATTAGCTCCGCCCCTCCTCATGGCCCCGCCCCTCCGCTGGTGCCGCCCCCGCCCCGCCCCAGCGGAGCGCGCCCGGGGGCGGCGGGAGCGGCGCGGATGGCCGCGGTGCTGCCGGGGGCGGCGGGGCGCGGAGCCGGAGGTGAGCGCCGGGTGGTCTCGGGATCCGCTTGTGCGCGGTTGTACTGGGCGGTGGCGGGGTGTCGGCGGGGTGGACGGCGCCGTGCCGGGGGAACTGGGGTGAAAGTGGGCTGCTCGGTAGACCCCTCGGAGCCCCATCTCCGTGCGTCTCCCCGGGGCGCTTGGGCGACTTTCTCTCCGCTTCGCCAGCAGCGGTGCGGGACGGCGGCACCCCGAGTGATGGTGCGGTGCGGTGCTGTCCCGCACGAACGCGGCGGGAGGACGAGGACTTCCAACGGGGCTGTCCGCGGGCGGTGCTGCGCTGAGCCCCGCAGGGACCGGGAGCGGCCCGGCGCCGTCCCCAGGGGTCCGGCTCGAGGCTGGGGCCGCCGGAGAGCGGATATTTCTCCTGCACGGAGATAAGAGGTCGAGTCCTATGTAAAAGCGAAACGCGTAGAGACGGGAGGAATAAATAAATGGTACGCGAAGTGAACTTCTCCCCCTTCGCAGCCCTCCTGCCGGGGTTTGCGATTCGTGTTGAACTACAGGAAGGTCGCTGCTCGCCTGTTTTCCTCTTGCGATGGAAAGAAGTGCGTTTTTTTTTTTTTTTTTTTTGTTTTTCCTGGACCGGGGGCAGCGCGGGGCTGTGCTGCTGTTGCCTTCCGAATAATACGGCGGGGGAGATTGGTGGGAAAGGGGCGGCTTTGAGCTGGGCAGTGTGCTCGTTTTCCTGCGTGCAGCTTCTGGCTGTGCCCTGCCCACGTAGAGGTTTACACGGACACCTGCATGTGCGTATGAATATGTGGTCATTGGTAGTGAACAGAACAACTCCAGTGGGGTTCAGTCCTCAAGGCCGGCACTCTCCCAAGCGAATCTTTCAGATAAAAATGATTTTATAATAATAAAATGCCATATAGAGTCATAGGATGGCTTGAGTTGGAAGGTGCCTCAAAGCCCTCCCAGCCCCCTTCCATGGGCTGGTTGCCCCCCACCCAGCTCAGCTGCCCGGGGCCCATCCAGCCTGGCCTTGAGCACCTCCAGGGATGGGGCACCACGGCTCTCGTGGAGGAAGGACATTCACCAGCGTGGCTTTGGTGAGGAGACAAAGTCACTGTGTGCTGGGATGGTGTGTGGAGGCAAGATGTTCCCCCCAGCCTTGCCTTCCCTTGGGAAGCACTGCAGGAGAGCAAGTGTGCCCCAAGGCCCCTGGGGATGGCAGCATTTGGGGTCACCCCATTGATTGTCATTTATATCCCTGCATAATAGCAGTGCCTGGGGGTCCCAGAGGCAGTCCCTGTGCTGCTTGTCATGGCTCAGTGCTGAGCCCTCCCTCGGCACCAGGTCTGCCACAACTGGAGCAAAGCACGTGGTGCTGTGCCCAGCACTGTGGGCTGACTCTGGTGTGATGCTGCTCAGGGTGGAGGCAGGAGAATGGGAGGATGTGCCTGCTGCACCTCCCTATGCTGGAAGCCATCAGAGGGTTGCGAGCTCGCGTTCTCACTCAACTTTTTGTTGAAACTTTATGCTCGTAGGAAGAGGTTTTGTTTCTTTCTTTTTTTTTTTTTATTTTTTTTTATTTTGGGTCGAAGTGACTTTCTCAGCAGATTGGGTTCAGGTTGTGCTGTATGGACACAAAGGGGGGGAGAAGGTCTTAGCACTGTTGTCCTGCTGCACGTGAGGGCGGGAGCAGCGGGATGTGCAGGGGATGGATGCTGCTCAGTCACTTGGGAGCAGGAGCTGAAGGCGGTTACCTCATTAGCACCTTTGTGTGTAGCACCTTTATTGTGTTCCTGCACTTTAAAAGCGTCTGATTATAAATTGTGAGTAATGACTTAATAACAGAAGGTGCATAATTTTAATATATATTCTGGTGGGAAGAAGGCTTAATGTCTTTTCCCCTTAGATGGGGCGGTTAAGATAAGAATAAGGCAGCGGCTGTGCGTAGGGTTGGGTTATCGCAGCAGTTCTGTATGTGGATGGAGCAAAGTGCTGGCTGTGTGGCTTGCTGCCTGCGTGTAGAAAAGGAAAAGCTTGAGAAATATGAAGATGCATAAGATAGAGTTCAGTGCCTGCGTTTTCAGTTAAAGAGTACTGTACGGTCTTTGTACTATTTTTGTTCTGTCCGTATCCCAGGCTCCTTTGTACGCTTGCAAGTTTGTGGGAATGACTCAGGGGGAAAGCTATTTAACCTAAAGGACACTACTGGCAGGAAACTGCCTGGAGAAAGAGCAGCACTGGGGACCGAGTGGGAACCGGGGGGACATCTGTGTGCTGGAGGAACAGGAGCCCAAAGCTGCTCCCAAATGGGAGGAACTGGGACACAAAATGCCCACGTTAAGGCACAGCTCATGCAGTGCAAGAAGGGAGTTTTATGATGTGGTTGCTGGAAGTGCCTGGGAACCAGTCTTAATGATCCCAATGTCTTTGCAGTCCTGGGTCCTGTTTCACTTCTGTTTAATTAAGGGAAAGGCTTAAATATCCAATGAAAGTGATCGTGCCAGGGCATTTCTGTAACGAGATCGCTTTTAAAGGCAGTAAGTACAGCACAGTTAGTTGTAGCTTCAGCTCCTGCTTGGTTGATGCTTTGTCCATGTCATGGCTGGTTGATGCTGATTCCCAAGCTCCGTGCCAGCCTTTGTGCTTCACTCCTTGTCGGAGGGTTCCTTCCTGTGTTGCTTCGCTTCTGAGCAGCACCTCACCTTTTATCTCAGAGCAGCAATGCCAACACAAGTTGTAATCATGGCGCTTTGATCAAAGCAGAAATTTCAATTATTGATTCAATCTTTTGAATCCTTATTATAAACCTAGGCTGGCTCTGCATTGTAGACGCAGTGCTGTAGCCTCAGAGGTAAATTTGTACCTTATAATAAGTAGAGACACGTATTCTTCTGTAAGCCATAATGAAGCCGTGTTAAAAACATGTCTCCTTGCTCCTCCCAGTGCAGGTTAGATGATATCCCGCTGCTATTCAGATACCCCATCTGCAGCCCACTTCTCATCGTGCCAACCTGGGAAGGTGGAAGGGAAAAAAAAAAAACAACCCATGAATTATTAACATTTCATAAAAATCATGACCCAGTGAGATGAAAGCACTGCTACCATCTGTGCCCCCCGCACGCCCATGCACCTGATCTGCGGGCATCCACTGGGCAGGCAGCCTGGGCCCTGCGCTCACAGCATCCATGTGATCTGCTGCCAGCTCTGTGAGCTGCCTTCCAAGGGTGGTTGCTTTGCTTTGTTCCTAACTCTGGGTTCGGATGCTTTGTTTTTGCTGAGGGGAAATGTATATGAAAATCAGTGCATTAGGCTGAAGTTAAATGGAAAGCGTTTGGCTATATATGTATTTAAATATATGCTACCCCTGCTGCCTTTTGTCATTAACCTTTGTATCATGGAATCACAGAATATCCCAAGTTGGAAGAGAGCCTAAAAGATCATTAGATTCAACTCCCAGCTCTATGTAGGACCACCCAAATCCAAACCTAATGTCCGAGAGTGCTGTCCAAACACTCCCTAAGCTCAGTAGCTGGGGACTGTGCCTGCTGCTCTGGGCAGCCTGTTCCTGCGGGGCAGGACCTTTCCCTAACACCCAGCCTGACCTTCCTGTGATAGTTTCCCCCATTGTTCAGTGCTCTCTTGGATGATGGCCTTTTTGGAGAGGGAAGTGATAGTACCTATCTAAAGTCTCCCAGAGCTCTTTTAGGACAAGGGAACAGCACAGTGCCGTGAGCAAAGGTTCCTGTCCCTAAGTTGCAGAGGACTGGATTCTTGTGCATCCTACCCAGCACAGGACTGCGTTGAGCATCTCATTTCTGGGACATGGTCGTATCCCATTGGGAAATCATAGCCCAGTCTTGGAGTGGCACCAGTAGTGCTTTGACTGTCCTCATGTTGTTTTCCTTCATCAATACTTTTCTCACTGACCCGAGATAAGTGATGAGTGCTTCATCCTTGGAAATACTCAAGGTCAGGCTGGATGGGGCTCTGAGCACCTGATGGAGCTGTAGGTTTCCCTGTTCATTGCGGGAGATTTGACTAGGTGGCCTTTGAGGATCCCTTCCAACTCAAACTGTGATTTATCCAGCAACGGGGCAGAGGAAATATTCCAAAGGTGGAATGAGGTATTTATATTTCTTGCTGGCTTGGCTGTGAGACAGAAGGACAGATGTGAGCTTTGAAACGATGTCATTTTTGTTCTGTCATTTTTGGATCCTCCTTACAGACCATGGAGGAGTTTATGGGAAAGCGCAAAGCCGCCTTACTTCCCTCTTAATTTCAGATGGCTGCTTTGGTAGGTGCTTGAAATGCTCCAGTCTCTTTTTGAGCTGCAGTACAGCTTGGGAGGAGATTATTTGGAGGACACCCACTGCTTCTATCTGGCAGGATGGAGGATTTTGGGAGTGGTGAATGACGGTGGAGGAGCCACAAAGAAAACAGCTCCCAGTGCTGCATCAAAATAGCAGCAGGCCATGCAAAATGGGCATTTTGGGGGTGTTTTAGTAAAGATGTAAGTCATAGTAGGTTAGCTGGAAGAACACCGCCTACTCCAAATAGCTTTTGAGGAGGAAATCTGCTTCCTGGAAGTGCTGGTATTGCTATGAAGACGTGGCTTTCCTGTAAAGTCACAGCAGTATGCTTCCTATGAGGTTTTGGGTTAGATCCCTTTCAAAACCAGACCAAAACCACATCAGAAACAGGAAATATTTAAGCATCTGTGGGTCCTTGCTGCATTTCCAGCATTAATCTTAGTGAATGATTCATTGAAATGGTTACGAATCTTGAAATGAATTGCGTAGTTGTATCAGAATGATATGGCATAATTATGTGCTTATCTTCAACAAAGGAAACATGAATGGGTGTTGGGCAACCACTGAGATCTGGGAGAATTGGTAGTGAGGCAGAAATCATAGAAGGTCTTGGGTTGGAGGGGACCTTGAAGCCCACTTAGCCCCAGTCCCTGCCATGGGTGGTTGCTCCCCACCAGCTCAGGCTGCCCAGGGCTCATCCAGCCTGGCCTTGAGCACCTCCAGGGATGGGGCACCACAGCTCTCTGGGCAGCTGTGCCAGGGCCTCATTGGAAATGAGAAATGAGGGAGGAGCTCAGCAAGGACTGACCACGGCAGGAGATGTGATCATGCCTTGGAGGTGGATGCAATAGATATTGGATGTATAGCAGCTGAGAGGGTTGTGTCTATGGACCAGATTGTGTATAGACACTGTTGCACTACAGTGGTGGTTCAGATCAATCAAATGCAGCATGGACTTCCAGCTGTTTTTAGTTTTTTCCTTGGTGTTTTAAGTTTATGGTTGGTCAGCATTCCCACTGGTTGTTAGCGAACAGAGTGGTTCTGTGGAAAGGTTTTGACTAATTGTGCTAATGGATTTCCATAAAACTACTGTTTCAGCCATGCATCGTATCTCTCTCAGTTTTATCTTTAAATGAATTTAAAGCATTATATTCACCTAAAGTATTACAAAATTATAAAATTGGTCAATGCAGTCTGAGGTCTCATGAGAAAGAGGCTCAGAGCAATGTCTCGCTGCAGCATGAGCTGTGCTGGAAGAAGGTCTGATCCAAACACATCTTCTGGGCAGTGCCTGAGGTCAGGATCCTCCTGCTGGGAGCATCCTCATCCCAGTCCTCTACACTGAGGGTGGGCTCAGTCGCCTTCTGAAGGTGAAGCTCCTTGTAATGACTGAAGGAGCCTATGCTAACCAAGGTATCTGAGCAAGTAGCTAATGATGGTCAGGTTCTAAATCCTGTAAGTCCTGTAAGATTTTTTTTCTTTGGTGGCTTCGATAATACCTTCCTCAGCAAAGTGATAGCACTGGATGTGGCTCTGCTTGTTTTTTCTCAAATGACCACTGCTCTAAGGAATTCTTTTGATATCTTCTGTACTGACCTTGTGCACAGGTATTGCAGCAGAGGAACCTTTTCTTTGCTCCCTTTGGCTATCAGAAGTTGGGTAACTCTCACTCCAGGCAGGTTGCCTTTCACTGGAACCCTCCTGGCCCAGCTGAGCTGCTCTGGAGCTCAGGACATGCCTGGATGTGGGTGGCATTCCATGGGTGCGCCCCATCTCAGCTCACTCCTTGTCTTTAGCTGTGATTCCCAGCAAAACCATCTTGCTTTGCTTCTCCTCATGTGCCCTTTGCTGTAGATACAGCACTTGAAGACACAACCCGAGGGTGTCTAATGACTCAAAATACAGCAGGCAGATGAATGAAAGCAAAATTTTAGTAGCAGTTTTTCTTTTAACTTTTGTTTGCCGAGTGGTGACGCCTAGCTGATGGCTGTTTAGGTTGTCTGTAATGCCTGAAACCGTTTTGTTTTGTTTTTTTTTTTTTTTTACCCTGTGTGTTTCATCCCAATCCAGTTATTATTTGTAAAACAAGCCTGGGCTCGCAACTCTTTGTTTCAAGCAGAATTCCCTGTCTGAGGGCAGGGCTGTGTGTGTGTGCAGGAGCAGTGAAGGGTGTCTGGGATGTTCTGTGCCACAATACAGCAGTCATGTTGGAAAGTGGGGTTCTGAGGTTTTCCTTGCATCTTTATCAGCACAAATGCTAGAACAGCCTTCCGTGCTAATTTTGACAAATATGACAAACATATTTGGCTTATATTTACTCAAGTGAGCAATCTTCACCTCCTTGCTCTCTAAATATAGATAACTGCCTTACAGATCTGTGCATAACATGAATGGTGAAGTGATGAATTCATTAACATTTTGCACAAACGCCCGTTTCCTCTCCTCTGGGCACAGAAGAATATAGTTTTTGCAACTTTGTGCCTGTAATCAGGATGGGCTAGATCCTGCTGCCCTGCTCCGTGCAGGGGTGGAGTCAGCAATAATGTGCCAGAAGAATGTGCTTCTCTGCTTGTGCAAGCTCGTCCCTATGTTCATGGGCTTCCTGTCCTGCTAGGATGGACAGATGCCCTGCTGGGATGCGTGGGCATTTGGCTGGTGCCACTGTGACCTGGGTCACTCTGCTCCTGCTGGACATGTTCCTGGGGTTCTCAGCTACATCCATGTTAAGAACATCTGGACAAAGGGATTTGACTCCCTTGAGAGTGTTGGCTTATTTTATGTCCTACTAATTTTCTGTCTTACTGAGCTGTTATTTGTGATCAAATTTTGCAGTAAAGCCTTTCACAGACTGTAGTTCCACTGGACATGTGGCTGTGTCCTCACCTTCTTTCCTCTTCTTTACCCATTCTTTCTTCGAGTTTTATTCCAGTATTATTTGTTCTGTTCAGTTTTATTCAGTATTATTTATTCTGTCGGCTTCGTGTCCTGGGGCTATGACTTGACCTTGTTGCTGTTCACAGAATGGTTGGAAGGTCCCTCTGTAACCATCTGCTCCAACCCCTGCTCCAGCAGGGACACCCAGGGCAGGGTGCTCAGGGCCAAGCCCAGGCGGTGTTGGAAGACCTCCAAGAAGGAGACTCCACAGCCTCTGTTGGCAACCTGTAAGCCTGCTGATTCTTGCAAGCCAGGCTGGGTCAGCCTGGCTGTGTTCCTGGGGTGGGTTGGGGCGTGAGATGGCACTGATGATTCATTGCTTCCTGGTTGTTCCTCAGCCTGACCCCGGCAGGGCCTCTCAGACTCTCAAAAATTATGTGAACTTCTGTCATAAATCAATGCTCTATATTTTATCACTCAAATAACTTATTTGATGATATCCCACTTTTCTTCCTTGCAGGCTCCTCAGCTGCGTGCTACAAGCCCACCAGCCCTGGCCAGATTCTGGAGGACACTGGCTTTCTTTATCAGGACCACCAGTTGTTTGCTGGCAGGCATGACATTTCTCCACTAACAGCTGAAGCAGTCAGCGCTAAAGAAAAAGCTGGTGAGTGAGTTGCCACTCTTCCATATGAACCCATCACAGTTATGTCTGGGTTTTCCCTAAGCATTAACAAACCAGATACCATTTATAAATAATATTTACTGAGATGAAGGTCAGCTCCTCATCCCCAGCACAGGCAAAAGGCGTGTTCCTTTGACCCAAGTGTTATAACCCACTGTCAGTTGTCACCTGTTTCTATTTGTCCTTCTGGATGTGGTTGCTCTTTACTGAGCAGCAGGGCTGAGGTGCCTAGCTTCTTGCCAACAGAACAGGACTTCCCTATGTGTGGCTCAGTGCTTGGTCCTTTTGAACCTCAGAAACAGACCACCAAAGTACATCCCCTGAATACAGGGATCTAATAGATGATTAGTGCAGGAGTGAAAATCCTTCTGGTGTTTCGAGTATGTGACGTTGGCTTTATCTACTTTTCTTGCTTATAGTCTAATAACTTGTTCAGTGAGCTTTCATGTTTGTAAGAGAGGTTTTTTATTTCAAGTCTGCAAAACGACTATCATGGCAAGACTCCTGTGCAGTGTGCTAATACAAATACAGCAGTATGAGTTCACCGTAGCTTCAGGGGCATATATGGATGGACGTTTGGCTATTGTGCAGCTAGCTGAGTGGGTTTGTATCATTGGAACTAGATGATCTTTAAGGTCCTTTCCAACCTAAGCCATTCATCTTGTTGGCTCAAACACTGTCCCAGGGAGCTGGCAGACCCTCTGAGTTCTGGTGGCCAGGTTGCCACCCCAGCCAGACAGGTTCTTACTGATGTTGTCCAGGGAAAGCAGAGGAGAGATGTGTTCTACAGGGCAGATGTGGAGTGGAACAGCCTGGGAATCTTCCCTCTCCTTCAAGCTTTACAATCATTGTTAAGCTTTTATGGCAAAAACAGTGTTAGTGAAAATGGCCAGTTGTCACAGAATAAGAGTCAAAGCCTTTTCTTCTCCTCTGGCATCCAGGTTGTATATAAGTCATCCCACAGCATGTCCAGTAACTGGTGAAACATGGGGAAATAGCAGACCTCAGGAGAAAGTTTTACTTTTTAACCACTTTTGAACGCCAAGAAAACAAATACAAGTACTGCTGAGGAGCTCCTTTGAGAATTGGAAACAGCAGGATAGAGAAGGGAAGTTGCCAAAAATGACCTCAAAAACTGAACTCAGAACAGCACCTCCTCCTCCTTGCCTAGGAAAGTGGGAGGACTCTGCAGAGCTGAGGGCTGATTTTCATCCACCAGGAACACTCCTTTGGATGCAGACACAAATGCTTTACACTTCTTTGGGATGGGTGCATGGGATCCAGCTGGGAGGGATTATGCCATTAGGTGCCTTGCTCCAGGCAAGCTTCACTGTGTGCATCACATTCTACGACTTATGCCCACATTGCTGTATAGAACAAACAGGACTAAGATGAAGAAGGGAGCTGGAGACTGTTTTGGTATTTGACCTAACCCCTGAGCTGTGTGGCTTCACTTCAGTTACAGTGTCTGTAACACCTTATCCCATGCAAACGCAGCTTGTGAGGCTGGATAAAGAAGTTATACGAAGAAGTTGTCTCTGTAGTACTTCAGTCTATTTTATGGTTGTCTGTCTGATCTGTGATGCTTAAAGTTCTGGTACTACATTGCAACCTTAACGTCTTCCTTGTATTCACCCAGCAAAATTACAAAAGTTGGTATTGACTTGCACAGAATTAGTGTTATTGGCCAGAAGGGAAATTGCAGTTTTAAGAGAGAATGCCAGAGCACAGATTCCTCTTTAATTACGCTCTCAGAGCTCTTTTATTTTCAGTAGGATTTTAGGCTTTTTCTGTCTCATCCTGTGTTGTATCTTATTGTGGCATGCAGTGCACTTGTGAGGGGATTCAGCTCTCTAACTTCAGCTGTCAAAAATGCGCTGGTTTGATATCGCTATGGAGGCTCCTCTGTAATCTGTACCAGGCGTCTCCAGGGAGGGATTTACCCAATTCCTGTCTTAAAGGAGATCACGTTTCCCTGTCCCACCATTGACTGGGGAGAGAGGTTGGAGCCGTGGGTATGGGGCATGTGGAGAATGTTGAGGGGAGGGCTGGGGAAGGGCTGGGGTCACTTATCTTAATCAGAATTAGGGGTGAGCTGCCATAAGGAGATGAGAATGGTGTAAGAGAATGGTACAGCCATAGGGGGTAAGAGGAGCAGAGGAAGTGAGGCCTCCTTATGTAGAACACGGTGCTGTTCTCAGGTGGCCCAAAACAAGGTGTACTCCTAACCGCTGCCTTCTCTTCCACCCAGCCGAGGAAACCCTCTGCACCTTGCACCCTCCAGCCTTCCTCAGGAGCTCAGAGGTGGAGATGCGAGGCTCGGAGGAGGTGGCAGCCGGTACGGTCCTGCAGCGTCTGATCCAGGAGCAGCTGAGGTATGGCAACCCCAGCGAGAACATGAACCTGCTGGCCATCCAGCACCAGGCAACGGGCAGCGCCGGCCCCTCCAACAGCACTGCCAGCACTCTCTCTTCCACAGAAAACCTCGCGCCCGAGGACCCACAAATGGTCCAGCCGTCGGCGCGGCAGGAACCGCAGGGGCAGGAGCACCAGGGGGACGGTGCTGCGATGGAGAAGCAGCCCCGGGCCACGCAGCCCCCACACAGCAGCGAGGAGCTCCCCACCTACGAGGAGGCCAAGGCCCAGTCGCAGTATTTCCGGGGGCAGCCACCGGCGGGGCCGGGATTTTATGTCGCCGGCACCTCTGGCCAGAAGTCCAGGACGGAGGGGAGGCCGACGGTGAGCCGGGCCGGCAGCGGGCAGGCGCATAAGGACGATGCGCTGAAGGAGCTGAAGCAGGGCCACGTGCGCTCGCTGAGCGAGAGGATCATGCAGCTCTCACTGGAGAGGAACGGGGCCAAGCAGCACCCACCTGCCCCGGCGGGCAGCAAGGGGCCAAAGGCTGCCCCGACACCCAGCAAAGGCATGGACCCACGGGGCCCGCCGCCCGAGTACCCCTACAAGGCCAAGGTGGCAGCAGCGGTGTCCCCCAGCAGCAAGGCCCCTGATCATGGGCTCTTCTATGGTGAGCAGCACCCGGCAGGGCCGCAGGACGTCCTCAAGGCCTCCTACGTGGCCCCGCAGCCCTCTAGGACCGAGGTGGCCGTTGTCCGTTACCAGCCGCCCCCAGAATATGGGGTGACCAGGTAATGCCCGGGGAGCAGGCCTGGCAGCCTGTGGCCGTGGGGGCCTGGTTGCCTTAAAGGTGTCCTCTTTCACCACCTTTTTAGTTCTTGGTGTGGGAAGGTGGGAAAATTCCTAGCTGTGCAATCAACCTTGTGTCCAATTCTTGTTCTGTCTCTGTATCGGGGTGTTGAAATGCTGGGGTGGCAGCTGGGTTGTTACTATTGTAATTAATGTGGAAGAGTTTGGAGTTGAGATTTCACCTGTAACTGCATAAAGAGCGTTCTCTGAGAATGTGGGAACTTATAACCTAAGCCCTGTATCCTTGAGATCTTCAGAACCCCAAATTAAGAAAAGAAAGTGAAAAACCTGCATGAAGCTTAATTGTGAGATAGAGACATCTCTTTATTTCAAGCCTTTCTCTTTGCTTGATGGGGGGGTGAAATTGTTCCCTTTACAAAGAGGGCTAGATAAAGTGTATACATCACTTAGGCCCTACTTAAATCCTCCAAACAAAGCTTACATGAGACTTTTATGGAGCTTAGCCCCTTGTGCTGGGCCTCTGCATGAGGATGGTTTTATTCCAAGCGCATTACAAATAATCCACAGTGTTTATTTCCTGCGAGCTGATTGCTGAGAGCCACACGGCTCCTGCCAGCACCACGCTGCCCGGCTCTGAAGGCGAGGGCTGGCCTGTGCCATGTCACAGCTTCCTTCATCATCTGTCCATCCAAAGCTGTTTTTCTTGCTCTTCCTAAACACAAATAATTCTCCATTTCATCCTGCAGCCTCCTAGGCAGTATTTTGCCAGCTTCACTGGGTGGGTTCAGAACCTGTATTGTGCAACCGTGGTTTTCATTTTAGAGGCTGCTTAATTAGGTTTTCACTGACACAAAATCTGCAAAGATCTTGATGGCTCTGACTTGGTGCGCTTGTTTTTCTATAGAAAAATCAGGGAGTAAATGCTCTACCTTGCCATATTTGGAAAAGTGAAGCTTTTACTTTGAACCAGGTGTGAATTTCCTTCTTTAAATATACATTGCAAAACGGCTGTATCTTGGAGAAGACCTATGCAGTCCGTCTCAGTGGGCAGTGCTGCATGTCTTCCCCTGGCTATCACATTTTGCTTACCAGTGCTCCCTGCCCAGAGCTTGTGTAGTTTTTCAGAGCAAAATGATATTTTAAAGAGCTAAGTGAAAATCTGTTTATTCTGAGAGACAGCTATAGGAACTTGAGAGCTACAGGGTCAAGTTGAGGCTGTGCTCTCTGGAAGCCCTAGCAGGGCTACAGCAGCTGTCCATTATGCTAATAAACATCTCCAGTGCTGGACTCATCCGCACGTAAGAGCAGTTGGTTTGGTTTGAGGTTTTGTGATCACTCTTGGAAGATGCTGATTCAGTAACCAATTCTGCTGAGCCCGTATAGCCAAGCAGACCTGGGCACTAACTGGGAATGGCACTGATGTCAAATAAGAAACCCTTTGATGCTGGTGTCAAAACTTTTCCAGGGACCTGGTCAGTGGGGTTGATACTGAGAAATCCCTTGATTGAATGTGGCTTTGCATGCCAGAAAAGAGAGGAGAGAAGCACAAAGCTGCATTGATCTGTAGGAAAAACCCACAGATATCAGGATTGGAAACAACCTGTAGGGCCACTGATTCCCTGTTTTGCCCCACAAGTCCTCATGTGAGGAGGGAAGTGTGGCTAGGAACCCACACATATTGGCAGGTAACTGCTGAGGGAGATGGAATAACCACAGCTGCTGCTTAATTTGATGTTTGTTTGTTCTCCTGTGGCTGGTTGTCAAAGGGAATGCTGCCTTTATAGTCACAGTGGTGAAATCTCGTAACTTGTCTGTAAATAGCAGTAGGACTGATACAGGGTGTAGGATCTGATACTACAGACATGAGTAGTGGTGCTGGAGTAGATGATCTTGGAAGTTCCCTTCCAGCAAGGCCACTAAGATGATCGGAGGGATGGAGCACCTCTCCTGTGAAGGAAGATTGATGGAAGTGGGATTGTTTAACTTGGAGAAGAGAAGGTTCTGGGGAGATCTCATTGTGTCCTTCCAGTACTTGAAGGGAGAGTATAAACAGGAGGGTATGACATTTTTACAAGCGTGGATAGTGATGGGACAAGGTGGAATGGTTTTAAACTGAGACAGAGGAGGTTTAGGTTAGATAATAGGAGAAAGTTTTTCACACAGAGGGTGGTGACACACTGGAACAGGTTGCCCACGGAGGCTGTGGATGCCCCATCCCTGGAGGCATTCAAGGCCAAGCTGGATGTGGCTCTGGGCAGCCTGGTCTGGTAGTTGGTGACCCTACACATGGCAGGGGGGTTGAAACGTGATGATCTTTGAGATCCTTTTCAACCCAGGCCATTCTAGGATTCTTTGAACTCAACTATTCTATTCTAAATAGAGATACTCAGTGTTATTCTGAAGACCTCTTATTCGTAGGCTTCTGCAGGAGTCATGGTATTTACATAAATTACACTTGGTGACCTGTCCTTTGTGGAGGCCGTGATTGTAGAGCAGAGCTTAAAGCCTGTAGCTTAAAAGGCCAAAAGCTCATAAAGCAAATAAAGAGGAACCAATATTTATTCTTATTTTAAAATATGAGTATTTTTCAATTAGTTATGATGCCTTGCACCCTGACTCACAACTTCTGAATGCTTTAAGTTGGCCAAGTGTAACAGTCTTGAAAAAACTTTCCCTTTCCTCATTGCTAGCTTCTAGCACATCTGTTCCTGAAGAATATCCATGCTAACTTTCTTGAGGTGCATGCTCAGATAGGTCACAGCTTGTCAGGTAAAAGGGCTTTGAAATAATCTAATTTGATCACACAAAACCACAAATTAATTTTAGTTTTCAAAACGTTTGGTCCTGGTGGTTGTAACATTCTCCAGCTGGAGAATCCATCACAGCCTTTACAGACTTGTTCCACTCGCTAATTGCCCCCTCTGGCACAGATCTGTGTCTTAGTTCCTGCCTGTATTTTCTAGTTACCAGTCCGGATTTTGCAATATCTTTGTCAGATACAGTGAGGAGCACTGTGCTGTCCTTTCTTTAATGCATTAAACAAATGGAGCTTGGAGCCCCTTAGTTATTTTACTGCTTTCAAAAAAAAAAAAAAAAAAAAAGAAATCCAACAACCCAACCCACAGCCATTTCTCATAGAAAGCTTAACCAGACACGAGGCAAGTAAGGTGTAACATCACCTCTGCAACACGGCTCAATGTTCCTTGTTTGTGTATCTCTTAAACACTTGCCATGTCAGAGGTTTGCCTGTGAGGAGCTCACCATCCAGCTTGTTACCCACTCAGACATGTGAGGGTGGTGGCAGCCCAGGATAGGGTTCCCCACCCTTTGCTTGTAGCCTGCTGTATTTATTCCTGAGTGGATGAGCTTGTATTTGGACTTGCACAAGTACATATTGTTTCTTCATTCTCTGCTTAAGCAGCGATCCACATCGCTCATTGTGAGCAGTGAATCCTTTTCATTGCCCCCCGTGGCACCAGTCCAGTCTTGTATGATTTCCTCATGCAATTAATGTGAATGAGGCCTTAAACTGAAACAACACTCCTTGCTGAGGGGTCTTCATTTGTGGTGATGTGAGAAAGTCTTTCATGTGGTCATCTTTTAATTCTGATTTAATCCATGTATTTTAAAAGACAGCATGAAACTGACGAATGGACTTAGGCTATTTTAAAGCTATGACACTGTTTTATATACTAAAAAACATTCCACCTGGCCTGGACATAGAAGCCTATACTTAACTGCTGGGACAACCTGTGGCTTCTGCAGATGTGTGTGTATTTAACCTGCCCCACACGTCACTGCTGCTTTCAGACAGCCTGTTTATAGTTACTCATTCAACCACATGTCTGCACCCACCAAGGAGATACAGTATGGTACTTTCACTCCCTGAGGTGCCCAGGAAAGTGAGGGTTGGTGGAGCTGAGGGATGTCACTGGGACTGGCACCAGCGTTGGGCACCCACGCTGACTTTGGCTGATGTGTTTCGATGAGGTCAGCATCAATGTAAGCGTGGTTTGAGGCAGCACTGCCAGCTGGCGTGGGTGCTGGCAGCCATAGGGAAGGCTGAAGGCTTGCATCATGTCCTGGAGGCTGACTGTGTCCCTGCAGAAGAGATTTCTATCATTTCCTGGTCTAGTCTGTCTTTCAGTAAAATAATGAAGAGATTAAACTGTTCCAGCAGCTTTCGTGAAGCCAGTGTCATTTCTCTTTCTCCTCTGCTTTTATCCCAGTTGTTAAGGTGCAGAAAAATGGGGCTGAGGAGCACACCTTTTCCTTTTCTGGCAGTTAACTGGGCTTTAGAAAGGATGTTTGTTCTTCATGTGACTCCCCGTGAAGAAATAAGATATCCTCTTTTAACTATGAAGGATATGTTTAATCACAGAATCATTAAGGCTGGAAAAGACCTCTATGCTCATTTAGTCCAACCCCAGCCCACCCCACCATGCCCACTCACCCCATCTCTCACTGCCACATTTCCATGGTTCCTGAACACTTCCAGGGACAGTGACTGCACCACCTCCCTGGGCAGCCTGTGCCACTGCATCACCACTCTTTCTGAGAAAAAAATGTTTCCTAATATCCAACCTGAACCTCTTCTGGTTCGACTTAAGGCCCATGTGTCTTTTTAAATGATGGTTTTTCCATGCAGAACATAACACAATCACCTCCAAAGAAGTTGGGCGACAACTTTCCAGCACTAACAGGCATCACTAACAAAACGGTGAATTCTAGAGATGAGTCCAAGTGTGCAAATTGGTTTTGAAATAAACCAGATGCTTGGACCGTTGCTTTTCCCATAAAACAGGATATTATAAAGACTTTGTTTTGGCTACTGAAAGTCTTCTCCTGTTTCTGGTCCATCAGCATTTAGTAATGGATATCTAGCTGTTTCCTTGCACCATGACCAGCAGATTGGGCTTACTGACTTCTCTGATGTCCTGCCTTTTTCCCACATGTAGGTGTCACTGCATTTTGGTGCAGGATCCACAGCAGATGTGGATGTGAGGTGAAGTCCTGTGAAAGCTGAACAAGCCAGTCTGCCCTGAAGGCAAGGGAAGGCAAAGCATTCAGAGAAAGATAAGCTACAGAGATTGGAGGAAAGCATTTTAAATACGAATGTAAGTCTTAGAATGGTTTGGATTGGAAGGAACTTTTAAGATCACCTAGATCCAGCCCTGCTATAGGCAGGGACACCTCCCTCTAGATCAGGTTGCTCACAGTCCCACCCAGCCTGGCCTAGAATGCTTCCAGGGCATCATGGTATGTTGCAGCCTACATCCTTACTCAGCTGTCTGTTTTCTGTCCCTGCACAGAGGTGAGCTGAGTTGTACCTGAACCAATGTAAAGGTAGACTTTCCCTCCCAGAACATTTCCAGGGATTTTAGTTTCATTACTTCTGAATGCTGCCTCGCTTTATTGAGCAGTAGCTCTTCTGTATTTGTCATTGCCTGGGAGTCAGTGAGTAGACTTTATCATTAGTTGGTTTCTGATTCCTTTATTCAGTTACAAATTGCCCTCAGCAGTCTTGTGTTGATCTCTCTCCTCCCAAGGAGTTCCAACAGGTGTATTAATGCTGTGCTTAAATGTAGGCTTGTGGATGGCCTTGCTGAATTCTGTGAGATTTCTTATGGCAGTGAGGTCTGTGGTGAAGAGTTTTGGTGAAGAAACTGTATTGCAAGCTGTTACATATGCTGCAAGCTATATATCATGTGAGACAGTGCGGCATAGTGATCCTAGGAAAGCCCACTGTCTGTCTGTCTGTCTGTCTGCTTGTGTCTCTCTATGCTAGAAGCCAATTTCTTTCTTTTTTCATTTTCTGTATTGCATTGCAGAAGTTGATAGAAGCCCTATTTCTAGAAGAATGCCAACAAAATTATATGTTTTCAATATAAATGTTGCTGCTGTGTTGCAGCACTATCCAAACCTTGGAATATCCCCCAGTTTCGTGCTTTTAAGAAAAACAATTTTTGATGGAATTGTGCTTGGCTGGAAGGTTTTAGCCTGCTCTAATGTAGAGCAAGATCAACGTTTAAAGTACAGCAAAAACATTTTGAGAATGTCATTCTTTGCTAAGTCCAAAGGAGTTCAGGATAATCCTGATTGCTTTGTTTCTTTGGAGTTTTAAAGAGGTTGAATGTGAACAAAGCTCCTATTCCTACAAATATTGATTTATTAATTTGACTTATTGTGTTGATTTTATGGTATACACATTGAGGCACTTCACCGTTGATTAAGTCGTAATTAAACTAGGACAGATGAAATAAGTAAAAGGGAAGCTGGAACTGGTAAATGCCCCTTATATTGAACAGCCACGCTTCAGAAGAAGCCATGTGTGTGCTGGTTCTATTTCCCAAGTTGGAGAACGCTTCAGAGAATTTCTCCTGCGGCCCCAGCTGTAAGGATGCTGGGGTCTGACTGTTGCTGCTGTGTGCTAACCTTTAATAACTCAGTGTGTGATTCACCCTTCAAGAGAATGGAAGTCCTGAGCGCCTCTCCTCATTCTTTGGAATAAAGTCAAGCAGATGAAGCATGTGTGAAAAGGTTAGACTGATGGGAGGTGGGATTTCCCACAAGTACAGTCTCAGGTGTTCAGAGGGTGTATCTACAACAGGAGATCGCACTACTTGATCATGAAAAAGAAAAGAAAAATCACTGTATCTCACCTAGTTTGGATTCAGAGATCAATTGAAAAGTGTGTTACATTGCTCAAAGCTATTCCCATACAGAAGTGAGAAAACGTGTATCTACAGCAAGTGTGTCCTTTGTAGCAATATAACTGTGCCCAAACAGCAGGGCTTTTACGTGCGTTAAACCAGCTGTCTTTTGTTTTGGTACAGAGCTAGCTCCCACTTAGCTGCATTAATTCTGGTAACACATCTCAGTGCAGACTGGCTGTCAGCTGCATTTGCACAAGTTTGTGGAGCACCTTTTGCATTGTGAGTGACATCCCTTGTTCCATTGCTTATGGTATTGTTTATTGTGCAGTTTTTCAAGCAAACAATATTTCAGTCCTGCAGTGAGTGTAAGATCCCTGTGAAGATACTGTGAGGGCTGTGCCATGTGGTGTTGGTTGGTCTCAGGGAGATAAAACAAGCCCTTAGCTCACTGTGACCCCTGGAGCAGCTGCTGTGAGGCCCAGACCAGCTGCAGGCAGAAGAAGTGAGGATGGAGAGGACTCAGCTGCTGAAGATGTTTGCATGAGGCTGCTCGCTGTGTACATGCCTGATTTCAGTGTGCTTATGGACTCTGAGAAACAGTGCTGTTGAGGCTTTAGCTTCACAGACTTTTTGCAGGACATCTTTGTGAAGGGGAGATGAATGCTTCAAGTTTCCCCATGAATCCAGAGGGAGCAGAGCCAAGCAGCTACGCTAACAGTCTTTACAGCTTCCATGCTGTAACCAGTCTTCCTGGTGATCTCAGTGCTGCCTCCACCTCCTGTGCTCTGAGCAGTTCGTAAGAAATTTCCCTGGATTAAAATGGTCTCAGCAACTAGCACCTGAATCAGATCATAGAACCGTTAGGGTTGAAAAGACCTTTAATATCACCTAGTCCAACCGTCAGCCCATCCCCACCATGCTTACTAACCATGTTCCTCAGTGCCACATCTCCACGGGTCCTGAACACTTCCAGGGATGGTGACTGCACCACCTCCCTGGGCAGCCTGTGCCAATGCCTCACCACTCTTTCTGAGAATAAATTGTTCCTAATACCCAACCTGAACCTCCCCTAGCACAACTTAAGGCTATTACCTCTCATCTTATGAGTTATCTGGGAGAAGAGGCCAACCCCCACCTCACCACAACCTCCTGTAAGTTGTAGAGAGTGATAAGGACTTCCCTGAGTCTCCTCCAGACTGAACAATCCCAGTTCCCTCAGCTCAATAGACTTGTGCTCCAGACTTTTCACAGATTCATTGCCCTTCTGTGCAACAGATACTGATCTGTCGCCCCTCTGTGGGTCTGTTTCTACCCAAATACTTCAGCTGGAAGCAGATATTCTTCTGTAGATCCAGTGCATTTAGAGGACCAGTTACTGCCAGTCTTGGCTAGGCATTCTACCCTTGTCCTGTGGCCATGGCAGCAGCAAAATCCATGCCAGTATGGCTCAGTTGTGACAGAGCACTGGAACAGGCTGCCCAGAGAGCCTGTGGAGTCTGCTTCTCTGGAGATAATCAGGACCTGTCTGGTTGTTTTCTTTTGTAACCTGCTGTAGGGAATCTGCTTTAGCGGAAGATTGGACCTGATTGTTTCCAGAGGTCCCTTGCAACCCCTGCAATTTGGTGATTATTTCATGAGGATGTGATGGGAGCCAACCAGCTGAAAGCAGCCTGGCAGGAAAAGACCTGGGAGACACCAAGCTGAACATGAGTCAGCAATATGCTCTTGATGTTGAGTTAGCTCTTAATACTGAGTTAGCTCTTGATGCTAAGAAGGCTGGCAGCATCCTGCACTACATCAGGCAGAGCATTGCCAGCAGGGTGAAGGAAGTGATCAGCATTGGTGAGGCCACACCTGGAGTCCTGTGTCCAGTTCTGCACCCCTCAAAAGAGGAGAGCCATAGGCATGCTGGAGAGAGTCCAGTGTAGGGCACCAGTGTGATGAGGGAGTGGAGTACCTCTGCTATGAGGAAAGGATTACATCTGGGCTGTTCAGTCTGGAGAAGGGGAGGCTCAGGGATCTCACAGAATCACAGAATGGCCTGAGTTGGAAGGGACCTCAAGGATCATGAATCTCCAACCGCCCTGCCACAGGCAGGGCCACCAACCTCTTCATATAATACTAGACTAGGCTACCCAGGGCCCCATCCGATCTGGCCTTGAACACCTCCAGGGATGGGGCATCCGCAACCTCTCTGGGCAGCCTGTTCCAGCACCTCACCACTCACATAGTAAAGAACTTCCCCTGTCTCATCAATGTCCATAAATACCTGAGGGGACGGTGCAAAAAGGATGGAGCCAGACTCTTGTTAGTGGTGCCCGATGTCAGGGCAGGAGGCAGTGAACACAAAGAGGAACACGGGAGGTTTCCTCTGACTACCAGGATGTGCTTCAATGCTGTAAGGTAGATGGAGGACTGACACAGTTTGCCCACAGAGGCTGTTGAGTCTTCTTGCTGACACCTAAAAGCTGCAGGGGAGCTGCGCCAAACTTCCGGCAGTCCCTTTCAACCCCAAACCATTCCATGGTTTTGTGATTGCCTGCAAAGGCAGCAAACTGCAAAAACAGGTGAGCAAGGACCAGCATTTTAACCCAGTGCATAGCTCTGGAGCTGCCTCAGACCCATCACGCTGAGGACATTTTAAGGGAAGCTGGGGCTCCTTTTGCAGCCCAGGCTTTGCTGAGCTCCGTCTGAAGGCCGTGGCCTGCAGACCCACCGGCCAGGAAGTCACTGTGGGAGGGGTGCACACACTCCTTTCCTTTCTGGCGCTGTGGCTGATGACAAATGCAGGGGAGCGAGGCCTCCTGGCACACTGCTGGAGTGGCACCCTGCACTCTGACGTGCCCTTCTTTGTGCTAAGGCAGCAAACCTTCCTGCAGGCATGGCTGAACGGTGTGCCCCTCAGCAGGGGACAGCCAGCCTCAGGGCATGGCTGCTCGAGGCAGGTGAAAGCCATGCTGAGGCCAGAAGGAGCTCATTTTCCCAATCTGTTAGCTTCTAGGGCAGGATTTTAAAAGTGTATTCACTTTTCGTCTTGTTCTCTGTGATTGCAGGTAGTGATGGGTTATTATCATTGGAAGTAGAATTAGGTCAACGCTGGGAGTTTTTGAAAACCCCGGTTTGAGATGCCGTGTACACAGCAGTCATCATGTTTATTATGTATTTATATGGCACAAAGCTGTCTGCCTGCAGAACAGACTTCATAGATCTGTGAGGGTAAATGCGTGCACCCGTTAGATCTCCTTACGGTATGGAGATAAAGGCAGTGTGGGCTGTGCAAGACCAACAGCTTGCAGTTAAGCCAAAATACACCTCTTACAGAGTGCTTAATGAGAAATGATGTTGATTTTGGAGCCTGTGTTATGGCTTTGGTGTCTTGGCTGAGGAGCTCTGCATGTGGCTGCCTACCTTGACCAGGTCCCCAAGGTCAAAACTGGGTGTATCTGGAGGGATGGGAGAAGCTTTGAGCTCCTCTCTGCCTGAGTTCTCCCTCTGTAAAGAGGCTTTGCATTGCTTGCTGATCTTGCAGGAGTGAAAGGCAGAATGGAAGTCAGGGAATGACTTGCCCCCTCTTTAGAGGTATTGCCATATTGTTGGAGGTGTTCAGTGTCAGGTTGGATGGGGCCCTGGGTGGCCTGGTCAAATGCCTAATTTAGTGGGTGGCAACCCTGCCCAACTAGCTAATCTTTGGGGTCCCTTCCAACACAATCCATTCCATGACTGTGGTCCTACCTGAGCACCAGCCTCAGGATTACCCTCCCTGCCAAAACGTGCTCCTGGGTTATCCTCCAGCCACTGCCAACTGGCTGTGGAGGATTAAAGAGCAATCTATCACCAGGAAGCACAGCCCACAAGCAGTTTGCAAGGGCTGGGACCAGCTCTTGTCCCTGATATAAGGCTTGTGGGTGATGGATGCCATTTGTCGTAGAGTGACACAATGAGGTCTCACCCAGCTTTCGTTGCACGGGATGATTGATCAGGGCTGTGCTTCCAGCAGCTCTGCAGCAGCCTTTCCCTTTGACGCTCACTAAAGCCGTGCAGGGACACTGCTTTGCTCACATCACTTCCTTTCACCTCCAAATTTGGCTGCTCAGCCCCTCGGCTCGCTCCAGGCAGGGGGCGGTTTTTGAAAGGT
The DNA here is from genome assembly GCF_905368555.1 of Meleagris gallopavo. NCBI lineage: Eukaryota > Metazoa > Chordata > Aves > Galliformes > Phasianidae > Meleagris > Meleagris gallopavo. The sequence goes on along the minus strand of NC_139404.1, from coordinate 183,166,237 downwards.
GAGTAATGCATCCCTTGTGCTCCAGTCACAGCCGTCGGCTTAAGCTGCTCCGTGGTGGGGTTTGTGCTGAGGTGGGGGCAGGGAGAGGCTGGCGGAGGGCTGAAATATTAGCTGTGCACCTTGTTAAAAATGCCGCTTTTGACTCAATGCTTCCTTTATCCCTTTGCAGCAGATGTATACATCAATGTCAACAACAGGCGAGGAGACAATTTACCCAGTGCCTGCTGTGATTGTTGGTATTAAGGAGCAACTAAATCATGACCGTACAGTTATAACCCTATTAATAAACCCTGCAGTAATTATATGGAAGCCCCTGCGTGCGTCTTGAGGGTGCGCAGCTCTAACGCATCCCTGCCTGTGCTTTCCTGCAGCCGACAATGCCAGCCTCCCTTCCCGCCGCCGCCGGCCCAGCAGCACAGCCCCATGTCCTCGCAGGCCTCCTCTGCTGCCGGCCCTTTGCTTCCAGGCTCCTTGCCTCCGCTGCCAGCCCCCTCCACTGCCCAGCCACCTGTGCCACTGGGCCAGCAGCTGACACCCGACGCCTTCGCCATCGTGGAGCGGGCGCAGCAGATGGTGGAGATGCTCTCCGAGGAGAACCACGTGCTGCGGCAGGAGCTGGAGGGGTACTATGAGAAGGCAGACAAGCTGCAGAAGGTATGTGGAGGTGTGGGGATGGGGAACAATCTCCGTGATCCTGCATTTGGGTTCCTCAAGAGATTGTTCGTGGTTCTGTCACTGCAATGGGGACGTAACAGTGACAGGTCTCTCACCACTGCCTCTCAGTGGTGGTGTCCCGTAAGCTTAATACCATGCCCCGATGCCCACAGGCTCCTCTGCCTGTAGGGTGCAGCAAGGCAGCTCATGAAGTATCCTTCATTTGGGAACTTTCCATCTTTCTCTGATTGCTCAGAGAATCATTGAATCATAGAATGGCCTGAGTTGAAACGGACCACAAAGATCATCCAGTTTCAACCCCCCTGCTTTGTGCGGGGTCGCTAGCCACCAGACCAGGCTGCCCAGAGCCACATCCAGCCTGATTTTGAATGCCTCCAGGGATGTGGGGCATACACAACCTCCTTAGGCAACCTGTTCCAGTGTGGCACCACCTTCTGTGTGAGAAGCTGTGAATGCCCCATCCCTGAAGATTTTCAAGGCCAGTCTGAATGGGACCCTGATGTACTGGATGACAGCCCGGCCCTTAGCAGGGATATTGGAACTGGATGATCTTTAAGGTCCTTACAACCCAAGCTGTATGTTCAGTGACAGCTTTGCTGGAGCATGTCTCATGCAGGCAGAGTGTTCTGGGGCAGCCAAGTTGCATAGGCAGTAGAGCTGTATACAAGAAGCATTTCAAGAGCTAGCATGGCACTCCACTCTATGAAAGCTTAGCAGGCCGTGATGGGGTTAATGTGGTTTGAGGATTGGTGTGGTTGGACAACCAAAAGACATAGTTTGGATAGTGTGATTATCAGAGAGGTCTTCAGTGATTGCTCTGAATTCCTAAAAGCTAATCTTAGGTACGTTTGAATGTTTTGGTTCAAAAACAACTGTCACTTTATCTCAATGAATCTGGTAAATATTTGCTCAAAAACCCATTTGTGAAGAGCTCCTGTACCCTCTTTTCTGTATGCACAATGGGCATTTTCAGTGAAGAAAGGTGATGTCTCATGCACTGCCTGGGTTGACAAGGGAGGACAGCTGAGAATTAGACAAAGCAGATGTTGCTTAAAAGTAGGATCTCATCTAAGTCGATGCAGAGGTGCTCCCAAGCCTGCTGCCTTTGGGTCCCAGGGGCCCAGGACCATATGAATTATTTACATAAACTGGAATGCCATGCTGCTTTGACAGGCAAGTCTGGGAAATTTCTAAAGCACACTGAAGATGACTTCCTGTCACAAGTATTTAGTAAGCCAACTAGAAAAGGTGCCCTCTGGGGTCTGTTGCTTTAGAATAGGGAAGACCTTGTGGGAGATGTGGAGGTAGCTAAGTTCTCTTGGCCACAATGATCATGAATTAATTAGTTGAGTTCAAAATCTTTGGAGTAATGAGAAATAACAGTCCCCAGGATTGTCATTTTGGATTTTAAGAGAGCAAACTTTAAGCTTCTCAGGGAACTCATTTGCATCTGCTTTGGAGAGTCTAGGGGTCCATGAGAGCTGATCAGTTTTGGAGAACCACCTCTTAAAAGTCCAGGAGCCAGCAGTCATCACTGTGCTACAAGTCAAGCAAGTGGGACAGATGACTGGCCTGGCTGAATAGGGAACTCCTCCTGGTAACTATTAAGAAAAAGAAAGAATATGATCTCTGGAAGCAAGATCTGGCTTTGCAGGAAGATTATAGAACTGCAGTTCACATCTGCGGGGAAAAAACAAGAAAAAACAAAGTTCAGTTTGGATTGATATTGGCCAGTGTGGTGTCAGACAGCACAATTATGTCAATAGCAAAGAGAAAACATTGAACTGATACTTTATGGACACCTAACAAGTAAGGATGCCTCTTTTTGCCTTAGTAGATCTTGAGTTGCCCAGTCCTCTGAGTTGGAGGATCGTGACTGAGGGGAGCAGTGACTTTTCATGTATGGTCATGGAAATTGTCTGGGACCAGTTGTATCAGCTGATGGTTTGTAAATCCTTGGAGTCAGATGGCATTCATCCCAGGGTACAGAGAGATTTAGCAGATGTTATAGCTGGATCCCTCTCAACTATTTACCAAAGGTCCTGAGAGTCCAGGAAGGTTCCTGCTGACTGGAAGCTAGCCATCTGTCTACAAGAAAGACATGAAAGAAGGAAACTACAGACCTGTTAGTGTAAACTCAGTACCTGGAAAAACCATGGAGAAAGTTATCCTAGCTGCTACTGAAGGGCACAGAATAATACAGGCTTCATGTTGGCAAAGTCCTCCTTTAATAATTTGATCTCCTTCTATGGTAAGGTAAGCTTGGTGAATTAAGAGAAGGCAGTGGTAATCTTTCTGGACATTTGATAGAGTCCCTCATAGCAGAATATCCTTCTGCATGGATTGTCCAATTGTAAGATGAGGAGGTTCACCCTACGCTGGGAAGGGAACAGGCTGGAGGGCAGAGTTCAGAGGGTGCGAGTGAATGGGTCTGGTCACTTGTGAGAGAGGTCAGATACTGGGACAGGCTTCCTACTGAAGTGGTTGATGCCCCATTGCTGTCAGTGTTCAAAAGGCATTTGGGTAATGCTCTTAATAATACACTTTTGGTTAGCCCTGGAGTGGTCAGGCAATTGGACTAAGTGGTCTTCATAAGTCTCTTCCAACTGAACTATTTTAATTTCCATTCTAATTTAGGATCCTGCGCTACTCTTTCATTTATGACTTCCCACCACTTACACACAAATGGCGTTAGGCTTCTGGTCTCTCTCTGAATTTAGGAGTTCTGTTTTTCTGTGCTATGTTATATCAGAGACACATTTTTACAGAAGAGCCAGCACTGAGAGACCATGTCCCAAGACCTAGCTTTGGGAAAATCTTTTTACTAGAAAGTCCAAAAAGGTTTAAAAAGAGATATGTTGTTTTGATGCTGCTGCTAACTTTGCAACCTCCTCTGTGCTGTATTCACAGAATTTCCTAAAGTTAGTCAAAACATTTTTGCAGCAGCATTACTTGTGAGTATGGCTGTAAAGGCTTCCCCGTGGCCTTTGTGGGCAAAAGTAAATATTCCATTTATTAATTTCACAAAAGCTGCGTTGTTCAGTAGAAGCTATGTATGATGCCCTAAAAATATGCAGCTTTCCTTTCACACTCCTAGAAATGGTTTGCTCTTTATTTTGGATGCCCTGCAAGTCGATTGCATCAGACACCAACAGAAAGGTATTCAGGCGTGGGGCTGAAGTCTCACTTCAGTCAATAGAGTGTGGACTCGAATCCCATTGACTTTGCGGGAATGTAAGCAGACTCTTAAAGCAAAACACATGCTCGAGTGCATTCTTTCTTCAGGAAAATTTCCTGAACCAAAACCTTCACACACATTATGCTTTCTGTGTTGTTTTTTTTCCATGTTTGAGCACATGGCCAGGGCAGGTCCTCCTGTGTTCCCACAGCTGAATGCCACATCTGAAAAACCAATGGAGTTAAATTCTGTATGTTGGGTGTGGAAGCTCTTCTCTGTTGCTGAAAGTGAAAAGGTTATGAGAAGTACTTCTTTTTAGTCTGTGTGTACCAAAGTTATTCTAGGTAGGGCAATCCTCCCCGCACTTCTATTCTCTTAACAGAATTACGAGAAGAAATCAGAGAGAAAATCAGCTTGACGCAGAGCTTCCCAAGCGTTCACATGAGCGGATCAACCCAGAGGGCTGTCAGATTCTAAGTCATGTCTGAACAGACATTCTGCAGAGAGGTACAAGGCAGCGATTAATCCCTGTGCTGTTTGACGTGGTGTCTGGTTTTCTTATCAAAAAGAGCTGGAGGGGAAGGGCGCACATTATTTTTAGCTTTTTCAGTAAAGCAGAGCATTGCTTTTTCTGCCGCTTTTTGGTGGACAAACCTTGCTGAACTTTAATTGCTGGGCTGGTGCTTTCTCATGCTGTTTCTGGAGGTTGTTTGAGTAGGTCAGTTCTAGATGCAGCCTCAGCAGAAGAAAAGAAAGGAAGTCCCAGAGCTGCTCAGAAACGCCAGCATAACTTATAACTGTTCTGCTGTCCTGTAATTTTGTTCATTGCTGATGGAGGTTCTTAATTTTCCTCCGGCAAGTCTTTGCCTCTGGGGATGGAGGAAGCTTGCATGGTGACGTCCTTTGGGAATGATGGGTATCTCAGCAGAGATTGAGCAGAGCAGAGCCCCCACATTAACCAGCAGTGTGAGGCAGGGCTGTTGGGCTGGGGAAGTCCCTGCTGTGTTGGAAAATCTGCCCTGCCGTGGTAGGAGCTCTCTGGAGCAGGCATCATCTGCTTCGGATAACAGCTGAGTGTGAGAAGGGAAACACAAGAGGTGTTGGGGCACCCAACTGAGCACGGTGTCCTCCTAGGATCATATTATGAATAAAGGGGAATGCCTTGAAAATTAATTTTGCTGAGCCAAATCTTTGTTCCAAGGGAGAGTTAGAGAAGCTTGTTTTCTGTAAATGGTCACAGAGAATGATGCAGGGTAACTTGAGTATAGATAGCCTCTAACTACTTACAGGAGTAAAGCTAGCAGAGGTCGCACTGATCTAAAGGAAAAGCCATAGCCCTAAGTAGCTGCAACTGTACTGTTATTTGAGTAACTAGTTGATATGCTCTGATTCTAGAAAATTCACACAAAACAGATTTTCTCATGAAAGTTCATGCTTGTATAAGCTTGTGTTATTGTGTGTGTGAGGAAAAATACACATAACGACACAAGAAAAGTACTGGAGTGGGGCTCTTTATCCAGAATTGTAGTGATAAGGTGAGAGCTAATGGCTTTAAGCTAAAAGGAGGGAGATGTCAATTAGACTTTTGGAAGAAATGATTTATTTAGAGGGTGGCAAAGTACTGGAAAAGGTTGCCCAAAGAAGCTGTGGATACCACATCCCTCAAAAAGGACAGGTTGGATAGGGCTTTGGGCAACCTGTCCATGGCAGGAGGGGTGGAACTCACTGGTCTTTAAGGTTCCTTTCAACCCAAATCGGTTTTTGATTCCATGAAAAAGAGAACTCCTTGTCTGTTTTTGAACCACAGTCAGATTCAGGCTGAGTTTCAAATGAAGATTTTCTAGTGCGTGATATTTTTATTACTGATTTCTTGTTGATGGGAAACAAATTCACTGCCAATCATTTTGAGAGCAGGAAAGGATAAAAGAAATCTTTGCATGTGCTTTACAGCAATGCAGGTAGGTTTTATGCAGCGTTCCTCTGAGTGTGCTGTCCCCGTGCTGGAAACATACTTGTTGTCTGGTCTCGTCCCAGCAGAGTGGAAAAAGGAGGCACCTACTTTTCTAGGTTTGATCATCTGAAATGTAACAGGACTTCCTGGTGGTCCTGCTTTGAAAAACAAAAATGGAAAGTCAGAAAAATGATTTGTAGTTCACTTAAGAAAGAGTGTCATAGTATGGGATTCAACCTCCTCATGGAGCCACAGAGAATTGCTAGCTGAAATTAATGTGCCTGTGGTTCCAATACTGTCACACGTTTAGGAAAGCAGCTTGTGTGTGTGTGAAATACCTGCAAGCTGATAAATCACCACCTGTGTGGTGTGAGCAAGGTCTGCTGCTAATCCAAAGGTGCTGGGATCACAGGGCGATGTCAGTGCTGGTGTCTTTGGCTTTGTATCTTCTCATTTGTTTCAGTTTTTATGCCTAAGTGAGCTGGCAGCAGAAATCTGGGGAACTGGGCATCCCCAACTTCCCTTAGGTGAAAGCTCTATAGGCTTTGCTCTGTGTATGGATCAGAGGTGCCTAGAGGCTGTGTCTGGCCCTGGCATCAAGGAAGTGGTTCAGGCTGCTGCAGCCTGCTTTTAGGTTCCTGAGGGGTGACTGCATCCCTGGTGCTGGAGCTTGTATTCTGCTAGTGCTGCAGCTGGCAAATTAAAGCTAAAGCCTAATGAGCCCTGGAGAGTGTTAGGTGGAGGTGGGCTCGCACTCTAGCTTCACGAATCACCAATCCATCCTACCCATGGCTGAAGAAGCTAAAGGAGCACCAGATTTAGAAAGGTATGTGGAAGGCTATATATATCTCTTGGTTTTCCAGCCCGTGCACATTATCAGGCTTTTCTCCACAAACACAAGAGTGAGGCATGCAGGAGCAGATTCCCACCTTGGTGTTAAATATTCCTTCAGCAGTGAGTTCAGCCAACTGTAATACCTTACGTTAATCTAGCTGATTAAAAGAGCCGAATCTGTTTGACCAGAACAAGAAGAGCCTGCCTGGAGCTGTCTTCCTGTCAGTCTTTTGGGTTTAGGTTTTAAGATGCAAATTTTCCAGAAGTCAAGGAGATTGTGTTTAAAAGATTGAAAATCTGAAACAATTGTTTTAGTCTGTTGTAGAGAGTTTCTTCTTTTGTGGAGCAGTCTTCAGCCAAGGAAATAAAGGATTGGACTACGGTAGTTCAAAGCTGAAATCAGGTCAGAATCAAGCTTATAACATTTCTGGTGGTGTGTAGGATTTCTTATTTTAGAGCCAGTGGTTGCTGTGACATTTGGCACAGGTATCGCCCCAGCACCTGTGCCCCATCAGAATGCTCCGGGAGAGTGCCAAAACCAGGTTGGATGGGGCCCTGGGCAACCTGGTCTAACGGGTGGCAGCCCTGCCCATGGCTGGACCTGGGTGGTCTTTAAGGTCCTTTCCAACCCAAGCCATTCTATGATTCTGTGAATGCTAGAATGGGATGCTTTCCTGCTGGGCTTTCATGGGAGCTCTCTCTCATTTCAGTTTGAAATAGAGATTCAGAGGATTTCAGAAGCTTATGAGGGCCTGGTCAAGACCACCACTAAGAGGGAGTCTCTGGACAAAGCGATGAGAAACAAACTGGAAGGAGAAATTAGGAGACTTCATGATTTCAACAGGGATCTCCGTGGTATGTTAAATTTGTGTGTTTGCTTTTTTCCGCAGCTGACGTGGTGCTTCACTTTCCACAAACTCCAGAGTAGCAGGCTTTAGAGGAGTATTTTCACATGTTTTAGATAAGCTTGAGAAATCAGGCCCTGCTTACTGGCATAAGACAGAACTGCTCTCACTCCGCTGGTTGTAGAAAAACCTTCCGGCAAAATATGAAAGACAGCTTTGAATGATGCCTTTGCATTTAGTACTTGCAATTGTCAGTTTGACTGCCAGTCCCTAAGTCTTATCCAACCTTAGTGAGCTGAACAGCAAGTTCCAGTGTAGACCAGCACTATGTAACCCATATATCTCAAAGTTCAGCATCTTTGCAGAGAAGTAGCGAGTATCAAAGGGTATCTCTTTTTAGTACTGAAAATAAATGAAATTGAGAGCAAATCCTTTTGGGAATGAAAATGGAGTAACTGGTACCTGTCCGGGTGCCGGATGGGTTACATGGATGCCTCTTAATGCAATGAAATGCTTTGTGTACACTCCTCCGAGGAGTCTGACTGGTCTGTTTTGTGGAGATGGGTGCTGAAAGGCAGCTGGCAGTGGGACAGGGAAGTTGCATCCTTCTAGCTGCCCTTCCAATGGAAAGTCATCCCTGGCTGCAGAATCCCTGTCATGGAAAAGGAGCAGGATCTCAAGGATTGGTGTCACCAAAGTGACTGCCTTCCCCCAGGGCATCTAGCGGCACCACATTCCACTGTAGAAAGGTACCCATCTCCCTGCAAAGCTGGGTGAAGTCAGATGGCAAGTGTATTGCACATTTTGGACAGCATGAGAAATGAACTGCTTGGACATATTAGCTGCAGATGGCAGAGGTTTCCCCCCCTCCCCAGCTTCTGTTAGTCTGAACAACACAGCTTCATGGAAGAGGTCAAAGGTCTCATCTTTTATGTATGTGTCAGCCTCCGTTTAAACACTCTCCTTTAGAGAGTCTATTTATACTGTGCTGCTGGCACACATCTTATTTTCTTGGTTGGCCTACAATTTTATATACATATATTTATACTTAAATTATTTCCTGTTTTGTGCAGAACGACTGGAGACAGCCAACAGGCAGCTCGCCAGCAGAGACTTCGATGGGCATGAGGATAAGTCAACAGAGGGCCTTTATGTCACTCAGAGTGAGTACTGTGTTAATCTATTTTCAAGGTGCATGTGTGTACACACCCATGTATATGTACTGAAGTGAAGGTGAATGCCTTGCTATTAATTGTTATTGCTCTTATGGCTTGGTTCTAGTCAGCTAATTCATCATATATTCTGATTTAAGCTGCAGACTGGATTGTTTTGGAATGTTTTTTTATCTGAGCACCAGAATCAGGCAGTGGGAGTTAATGGTATCACAACGTAGTTTATTTTTGATAAATATTTATTTGAAATTGCTGAGTGTTGCTTGCACGAATCATCTTTCAAAGAACATAATTTTTAGAGATGCCAAATTCTTCTCTTGGCTGGGAAAAGCTCAGAGCAACCTCTTTTGACTTGTCAGTGCCATGGGTTGACTAGCAGGTGGAAGAGCAGAGCAGGGCCTTCATTTTCTCAAAGGACTACTGAAACAATGACTTCATGGTTTCTGCTGCCCCTTCTAATCAAATTTTAGGCTTCTTTAATGACTGAGCACAGTTCTGCAGCATGTCCCACCGTGTGCTGATGGTTCTATGTGACCAAGCAAACCAAAACCTGAGCAGTTGGATGCTGTCTGACACATATCACTTCTTACATATCCTGAGCACCTGTAGTATGCATTCAGAAAGGCTTGGCTTGACCAAGCTGTGCAGTCCCTTGTGGGCTTAAATCCTATTGAAGCAAAACGCGGTGTACAGCTCATCCTTCTGTTTTATTTATTGCACCGAGAGCTTTCTTGGAAGATGAGCTGCAACTGCAAATTGTTAGCTGAGAGCCAGCCATCTCCTCTAACTGCGAGTTATTAACAGCAGTCAGTGTGCCTTGCTGCCAGCCCAAGTGCAGGTGAGCTTCCTCCTAGCTCCCAGCTGTGCCAATGACACCAGCACAGCAACACTGCTGATAGTTCGGTGCGTATGTGCACCAACAGAAGAGAATCCAGTTACCTTTTCTATGACTGTGTTAACTTTGCTATATTAGCAGATGCTGCCAGAGCGTGTAGATACTGCTGTGCATCTAAGTGGTTGGTCTGTTAAGAAAATAGCATTGCTATGTCATTTTGTCTTCTTTGGAGTTTAAACAGGGTACGTTGCACAGAGCAAATTGCAGACTGAGGTCTGCTGTCTCCATATAGAGATAGCCTGGCAGTATTTATGTGATGGTATCAGCAAAGGGAGTTAAATCCCCAGAATACAGTGAATTGAGTTGTTTTCCAGCACATAAACATGCTCTGTGCTTCTCATGTTAAATATCGAGCAGTAAAACTTCATGCTGTGCACTTGGCGTATTGCTGCCATCAATCCACAGCTTATGAGCAAATATAGCTTTTTGGATCCTATCACGTAAGACAGGCTGAATGCTTGGAGTTCTCCTGTCTAGGCCAGAGAGCTAAATGTTACCAATGTGATGCAGAGTGCTTCCAAGAATAGAAAAGTGGGCACATGTAAAGCAGGTTCCCCTTCAGTCATGTTCTCTGGGCTGCTATGGCATATGGTGATGAGCTCGATAGCAGGGTATAGCCCCAGACATTCCTCTGAGGGCTCAGAAGATTTATGGAAAACAACTTGAAAACATGACCCTTAACATCCCCAAACCAAAAGCTTCATAGAAAGACTCCAACATTAGCATCTTCCTAAATGTTACCATTTTTAAGCCAGTCTTGTGCTTGTTTTGTTTTTTTCAACCACAGAATTAATATTGTGGTAGAACTCTGCTAATAGGAAAAACATCCTGAAATACGCCTTGCAGGCATCACTTCTCAGTTCTTTGCAGCACTCTCTGTTAGCAGTGCAGCAGTGCAGTGCAGTCATGCACTCTGAGATGGGGACAGAAGGTGACAACAGCTCCTATTCTTTGTCATAAGCCAGGCTGCATGCCTCAAAGAATTAAGTGCTCAGCATTTGTGTGGAATGAAAAATGCTACTGTAGTATGGGGCACAGTAGAGAACTCATTTGTTTCATGGTAATTATGTGATGTTTTTTCAGTTCAAAGGGCTCATTTAAGGAAAGACATGAAGCGGTGACCGATGTAGGTGTCTGGGCCCATACAGGCATCAGGAGAGCTATAGGCAGAAGGAGACAGGTGCTGCAAAAAGGGAGAGACTGAGGGTGGTTTCAAAGGCACAGGACAAAGAGAAGGCTTAGGACATGCGTATCACAGGAAGAATTTATTTTGGTGGAGTCTGAAATTTTGTGTATTTTTCTGGGATTTCTGGACTTAGAGCCCCTCTGTCAGAGCAGGGGTTCCTCCAAGGCACTGTTTTCGCAGGTGTCTGAGGCGGATTGGAGACTGAATCCATCTGAGTTTACCCTGCATGGCTCTGGGCCCATTAGTGCAGATGTGCAGACAGTTTTCATAGTGTCATAGTAAAGCCTCGTGCTTCGTGGCAGTGTGCTGTAGTTGTGCTGTGCAGTACTTGAGCACATATCTCCAGCCCAAAAAATCCCAGATGAAGAAATGTTCCCATCAAATGAACCTAGCCAAAGAAAACTCTCAGTAGATGTTTTTCAGAGTGGTGTTTTGGGCAGACTGAGAGTCCTTTGGTATTAAGATAGGAAATAATCAGTGCAAGTTCTGGGGGTGAAAGAAAGGGAAGCCCTTCCTCTGTTGTTTCACAGCCCTGAGGGGCACACGTGGGAGATGGGAAAGCTGCTGCTCTCGTGCCCCCAGAGCAAGGGCATGTGCACAGGGAGCAGGAGCCTGAAGAGAGTGTGTTGTATGAAAAAAATGCATCTGTTCCACATGACTTCCCCCGCCCTCCAAAAGGAAGTGGAATGGAAGACCAGTGACAGTTTTCAACTTGTGAAGGTCAAATTCTCCCTGGCTTCTGCTTCATGACATAGAATCATAGAAACATAGAATGCCTTAGGTTGGAAGGAACCTTCAAGCCCACCCAGCTCCAACTCTCTGCCATGGGCTGGTTGCCCCACACCAGCTCAGGCTGCTCAGGGCCCATCCAACCTGGCCTTGAACACCTCCAGGGACGGGACATCCACAGCTTCACTGCCACATGGAAGTGGCAGTGCCCAAGCTGTAAATCAAAGCATCTTTGAGCTGCTGGGTTTACTTCTGTAGGATAAGGAAAGAATCACAGAATCACAGAATTGTAGGGGTTGGAAGGGACCTCTAGAGATCGTCAAGACCAACCCCCCTGCCAAAGCAGGTTCCCTACACCAGGTAAGCCACCATACACTGGTGATGCAGTGACTTTCTCTGATAATGGAGGACAGAGCTTAAACTTTTCTGCGTCCCTTAGGTCAGCGACTATGAGTAACCACATGCTGAACCACTTGTTAAGTACATTGAAATTCATCACAGTTATTAATTCCACCAAAAAATCCCTGCTAATCACCGTATGAGAAAACAAATCCAGAGACTTCAACTCCCCCAAGCATCAATTCCTACAGCTTCTCAGCCGTTCCTCGATCTTTACATGGCAAAATTTGCAAGAGCTGCCAGGAACGTGCCATTTATGAGCAAAACTGCAGGAGGAGTATTTTGTAGCCAGCTCCTCTGGCATTTGGCCAGGAGGCAGGGGTTAATGCAGCCTTGAGAAGAGTGTGGGGGAGACCTGTGCTGTCTCATTTTCTGCAGCACAGGAGCCCAGGTTCTATGAACGCAGCTGCATTTGTGGTGTGCACACAACAGCCAGGGCTCAGCCTGCTCCACGGGGAGCTGCTCCTTGCAGAGGTGTTTGAGGTGAATGTACAGAGAGGCTTCATCTTTCCCATCCTGGATGCTGGATGAGCTGAAAAGAGACGGTGACCCATTTGTGCTGCTGCTTTTCAGAAATATTCTTTTGACAGTGAGCCTTTGGTTATCCCTCCTGTTAAATACATTGCCTGATAAATCTGGGGAGGCCATTCTTATCTTCTTATTTTTGCTTCGTGTGGGATTTTTTTTCAGTTTTCTCACTGGGACTTGACAGTGAGAACAGAAAGAAATGCTTCATTTCCCAGTTCTGCTTTACAGCTTCATGCTTGGCTTGGCCCAGACTATCACTATCGAGCAGCAGAGGGCAGAGGGACAGATAAACATTGGCTGTGCTGCTTCTATGGACCTGGCAAACCTGGTCAAAGTCTTGACCTGGCAACATGGACCTGGTTAATGTGTGAAGAATCTACTAAAGCTACAAAAAACCTCCTTTCAGTACAGCCAAACTTAGTGAGCGGGATCTATTTATTCATTCATTCTACATATTTTTGGGATGATATCCACTAATGTCTTTGGAATAGGCAAGAAGGTCCTGTCCTCACTTGAGATTTTGCCTGTCCTGCTGATCACTGCAGGTGGAGTCACAGGGCCACCAGAGCTGCCATAGTCTTGATGGAAGTGGATGAGCAGAAGAGGCAGATCTGGTGCCCCAGCCCATCCTGGTGAATCAGCCAGATCAATGGGGACTGGCAACTGTGCTGTCATATAGGCCCATACTTGGTGAATGTCAGGCAATGGAGCTCCTCCTCTCACCATGTTGGGAGTTGCAAGACTGGTAGGAGGCTTAATAAGTCTCGCAGGTTTTGCTTAAGAAAGTCATGGTCACTGGAGCGCCTTTGGAATTAACAGCTGTGAGCAAAGAGTGATCATGGAGAAATATAAACCTGTGTATAAGAGATTGTTGGAAACACCTCAAGGAATGTGGTATGCGAGGGATTCCTGTTTTCAGCAAATCTCTTGCAGGCAATTCTGTTCTCACTGCTGTCATTTGATATAATTTCTTCCACCAGCAGCGGTCATTCCACAGGAACAAGGAGTGTCCTTAAAGGCTGTCAGTGTCACTGCTTTGCAGTATCACAGCAAGGAGAAAAACAGCTCGAGGCATACCGATATGGTTGCTAAATTAGGCAGATAAGTTGATATTTAGATATAATATAGTGTTTAGGTATGGGTAGCTTTGAGGGCACTCATTCAACTGATGTAAGCAAATAAAAGCATTTCTCTTTTTTTTTTTTTTCCCCAAGACTGATGTGATCAGAAACTTTTGTTAAAGCATGAGGTCTGTATGCAGACCCATGTCAAAGGCCTTACTGAAGTCCAAACAGATGATGCTAGTAGTTCTTCTCTTGTGCACTGACGCAGTTACACCATCGTAGAAGGCCACTATTAATGGGATGTGGCAGTGGCCCATTAGAAAATAGAAATAGTTATTAGCTGGAGTCTGTTGGGTAAAAATTACATGCCAAAATGGAAGGGATATGCACAGTGTAGTACAGTAAAACCAATTTTTTTACTTACAAGGACGCCTTGTATGTGTGTGAGAATTTGAGGTATATTTAGTAAAGTCCTTTCTAACTAAAAATTAATACAGTATAGGAAAGTGCTGCTAGGTAAATTTTTCTTGCCAGCTTTCCAGCGTGTTCAACAGTCTTTCTGTGTACAACATGATCTTATCCTCATTTTAGGGGAGGGAATAGAAAACTTAGTTGGAGTGCTTTGGATGAGAGTCATAAGTGTATGTCTCAGGTCCTGGTGCTGTGCACACTGTCCTCATATGACAGATTTCAAGCTCAGAGCACAGCAAGCCTGGTCCTAATATGAGATGCTTGAATGCCTCAAGACTGAAATAGCATTTGTCTTCTGGCTTCCTCACCATCTAGTGAATTGATCTTTTTCCCAGATTTACACTTTCATACAATAGACAGTCATGTTTCTTCTGGTGAATCAGACCAAAGTAAATGTGCTGAATGATGAGGCCTGTGTGTCAGATTTAAAGTTCCTGGCCAATGTGGAAAGCCAAAAGCCATATCCTACTCTGATGGCTCCCAGTGCTGGTCGGCAAAGTAGAGTGCCCAGCAGTCTCAGTGCTATGCAGAGGCTGGTGTGGCTGTGTTGCTTCAGGGTCTGTTTTTGTTGAGTGCTGTATTTCTCCTTTTAGGACAGAGAGGTGGCCAGATGGGTTTGGGCTCACCTGAGCCATTCGTGCCTTCCTCCACATGGCTCAGCTCATATTTGTCTCCCCTCATTGCAGACACCTATGAAGAGGGAGTAAATTAAAGCTGATCATATCCTGCTTATGATTAAGGAAGAGTAAGATCCTTCAAGGGGCAATTCATTTCTGAAAAAAGCCATGTGAGGTGTCCTGTCCCTCCTCAGTGACTAGATGAGGAGGTGGCTGGAGGGCCTTCATGACTTGAGCGTCCCTGCTGGGGGAACTGGATGTTAGAGGCAGATCTTCCACAGTTTGATGGTTTTGGAGCAACTTTTTGCTTCAATTAAAGGATAATGCATTTTGTAATACTGTGTTTAAAAAAGTCAAAAGTCAAAACAAGATGTAATTGGTGCCAAATTAATTTTTGGAGAAAATATTCCTTCTTGGAGGCTTTCCAAATGCTCTATTTTTGCCATGATTCAGAACGAAGGCCAGATTTTGAAATCTCAGATTTCACTGAATGAAACTTCCATCCCCTGTTCCCTCTCCTCATTAACTGTTTGCAGTCTGACTCTGGAGATCCAGCAGTCAGACTGCGATATTTGTATTTCCTGAAATGGTTTCTCAGTGCTGTCAGAGCAGAGATAGATCACAGAATCATAGAATAGCTTAGATTGGAAGGGACCTTAAAGATCACCCAGTTCCCATCCTGCTGTGGGCTGGTTGCCCCCCACCAGCTCAGGCTGCCCAGTGCCCCATCCAACCTGGCCTTAAGCATCTCCAGGGATGGGGCACCACAGCTCTGTGGGCAGCTGAGCCAGGGCCTCACCGCCCTCCAAGTAAAGAATTTCTTCGTATAGATGGAGCTGAGCTTTTCGATATGTAGGTTGTCAGCAAAATTGATAGTGAGTTTTGTTGCTGAAGGAAAATTATGAGAAGAGCTGACTGAACTTAGCTTTATTTTTTAATGTCATTTTAAATCTTATCCACCATGTTCTTGTCTTTCTTCCAGACAAGGAACACTTGAAAGAGAAGGAGAAGCTGGAGATGGAGCTGGCAGCCATGCGCTCTGCCAATGAGGATCAACGCAGGCACATTGAAATCCTTGACCAGGCCCTAAACAATGCTCAAGCCAAAGTCATCAAACTGGAAGAGGAGGTGAGGCATGGGCATCATTCCTCTGCTCCAATGCTAATGGTAGCTTGCAGATAAGACTTGTTCCATCCCAGTCCTGAATCTATTCTGGCCATCGTGTGGCATGTCTTCCTGCTCCCATGTGGTAGCCATCCAGCAGAGAAAATGCATAGCTGTACAACACTGAGCCAGGAAAGCAATTAAAGGAGACCACAACCATAGATGTTTTCTGGGCAGAGCTTTCAACATGTAATCAGGAGCATCACTAAACTGGAATAGTCGATGGCTGAGGTATTGTTAGGGCTTAGTAGAAATGTCAGACAAAAAGGTGACTCACTGATTCAAAACTGTGATATAAACATGTGATGTTGGTACATCCCATATCTCCTCAGAGAATTCCAGGAGTGCACTGCAGCACAGCAGTCTGGGGCTTAGCAACTTTGCATGTGAATTATGGTCTTCAAAGAATGAACTGATCTGGCTACAGGCAAAACCTTCAGGATTTGGAATTACAGTATTTATCTAAAGGCTGAAAAAGCCTGTTGTACCACAAGACTCCCAAAGTGTCATATATGCAAAACCCCCAAGGCATTCTTAAAAATGGTCATGTAAGCCTAATAGTGAAAATCAGTATTCAAACAGGAGGACAAATCCTAAGAACAGAGGGCTCGTCAAACTGGAAAATACAGTACAACTTCTAGTAGCTGGATCTGAAGCTAAGCAAGTTCAAAATGGAAATAATGCCCGGTATTAGCAATAACCAAGAGTGATGTCAGTGCTCTGTTACTGGAGATCAATAAATCTCAATTTATTGTGTTCCTTATGGACCTTCAATGAGAAGTTGCAAATAATAGTTAGCTGAAAGCCTGTGTGCTCTGGCAGATAAGACAGGACTGTTGTAATAGTACTTTTTGACCCTGAAATATCAGGCCCTGGGACCAGCAAAGAAGGAAGATGTTTTATGGGGAATAAAATAAAAAGTCTTGACTGTCTGAGTAGGCTCCATTAGTGAGGGGAAGAATTCTCACCTAGCACAGAATGCTGGCATGCTCTTGGTCAGGTCTGTTCCCTTTGGTCCTCATTTCCTAGCTGCACTCTCACAGAGGTTGGCCTGGGGATGAATCCTGCCAGATGTCTTGTGAGGAGTGGACAAGGTCTGTTTTCAAATACCTGCAAGTAACT
Source organism: Meleagris gallopavo (assembly GCF_905368555.1). Lineage (NCBI taxonomy): Eukaryota > Metazoa > Chordata > Aves > Galliformes > Phasianidae > Meleagris > Meleagris gallopavo. The sequence goes on along the minus strand of NC_139404.1, from coordinate 183,149,407 downwards.
TGATGCAGTTCAAGACAGACCCTCATGTAGGCTAATTAATGATTACTCACAACCTGGTGGTTTTCAAGCACTGAAGGTGAATGCTGTATGGTTCCTGACCACTAGACCATTCTGACTTCTTGTTTGAAAACATTTTTAAAACTCCATTGCCTCTGGCAAATACACTCAGCAGCAGGAAAGAGGATCCCATTAAGTTTAAGTGCTCCTTTGTTAAACTGCTCATCTTCCCAGTGTATTTAGGGCAGTCCCTTTGGGATAGCTGCAGGAGCTAGTGTAGCTTTAATCTGTCCATTACTCACTTGATACTGTTTGCCTTAAAGGTAACCAGAGCTTTTCTATTTACATTTTCTTATAAAGTGGCTGAATAAAGAAATGCTTTAGGTAGCAACACCTGCTCCTGCAATCACAGCATCACACAGGGAATGGGAAGAAACATGTTTAGCTTCTGGCTGCTCCACAGACTGTCAGTGCGATACTGGCAGGTAATACCAACTTGCTAATCGTACGCTGGTGAAGGCAGGTGGTGTAAGAAGCTGTCCTTAACCTGTAAATACATTTGCAGTCTTAAGGCTTTGTGTCTAAAAGCTTTGCAGTTGCCAGTTCCTAGCCTAGTCTTCCAATAAAAATATGCCTTTGCTGGATGGCATGATTACAAGTTAAACTGAGAGAGGACAAATATTCCTGTCTAGAGATCTGGTAAGGTCCTCCGTGTTTGGTATTCCTCAAGAAGTGATCTTCTGCTCAAAGTGGGTTAGGGATCTTCTGCCCAGGTCATGTTAGGTATTACTTGGCGATAACCTCAAGACTGGGGCACAGTAGGTGTTACATAGATGATAACCTCATGCCTGGGGCATGTTAGGTGTTACAGAGGTGGTAACTCGTGTGCCGCAGGGTATGTTCGATCCAAAGGCTGACAGTGAATGAATGTGATGCAACCACATTCCCCAGAGTTAGTCAGAGCTCTCAGCCTCAGCAGACCCATGTTAAGCTAGTAGTGCTTAAGTGGTTTTCATTCTAGGAGGAGTTAAATGAGCTTTCTCACAGCTGCTGTGGTTTCAGTGCAGTGCGGTGCCAAGCACTTTGGGCACTGCATGGTTAAACTGTGACTGTCAGCATGTACCCAAACTCCTCATCCCACTTTCCCTTGCTTTTGGCTTGTTCCATCACTAAAAGAAATCACATTTTAACAATCTCCACTTCTTGGAGATCAGTTTGACACATATGCAAACCAGATAATCTTCAAGTTTTGAGTCTTCATCTCAAACCAGGTATTCTTATTATAATTTGGGATATACTGAAAGAAACAAAAAATCACTCACATAAAGATGATGATTATTATTGAGTTCTACCTCATGCACTGCTTTGTAATTCCACACAGATTTCTTGTAGCACCAAAATGTAATTGAGTTTAAAAGCTTTTCAAATCAAGAGAAATAAGCAGCAGCTACTAAGTTGAATTAACATAATATACTATGTAAATCTACATTATCTTGAGTGCTTGCTAGTAGAAGGATTTAATTCAGAAGTATGTAGGTGGTATTATCACCACATGTCATTTAGACACTGCTGCTGGAACTGTGTCAGAGAAAGGACTGAATAATTGGAGAAGGGTCAGGAAAGAGCCATAGAATTTATTTGAAGCCCAGAAGATGTTCTTTGCTGTGAACAATTAAAGTTAAGAGATGGCTGAGCTTGAGTCCATACACGTGAAGATTAAGAAGCGATTGCTGTCAGCCAGATTAAACATCGCTTTTTAACATAAGGTGAGATAATGAGATGCAGTGTTTGGGAGCTAAAGCTGAGCAAATCAGCCCAGAAGAAAAGAGTCATTAACATGGAAACAACCTACGTAGCAAGTCAGTGAATCCTCCATCTCTTACAGTCAACTCTGTAGATTTTTCCCAATTGCTGTTCTGTAACTCAAACCGGAGTTTAGTTCCCAGAGCAGATATTTTTTCGTAAGACCCACTGGTCTCTCAGACTTTTTTGCTTCATGGAGACAAGGTTTGGATCAGCCCCTTTTGGCCTTAGCTCTTCATCTTTATTTTCCTAACCACTGGGACAAGAGCAGCATTCAGACAAGTTTGCTGATTTTGTGAATACGTGAATTGTTTCATTAAATGCTTCTTGCTCTAGTAGATCACACTTTGGAAGCAGAACAAGAAGTAATTTGCTTAAATTGCAAAAGAGAAAGCCAGATTAGGCATTAGGGTAAAAGTTTTCAAGCAGCAAAGGAAAATAGGTCATGAAGTAGTTTGTAGGGGAAGGCTGTGGTGTCCATGTTCCTGGAGGGTTTGCAAACAGATTATACAGACGTCCACCAGGTTTTCATACAGTCAGAGAACTGTATGGGTTGGAAGGGACCCCTGGAGATCATCAGGTCCAGCCCCTGCTAAAGCAGGTTCCCTAGAGCAGGTTGCACAGGTAGGCATCCAGGTGGGTCTTGAGTATCTCCATAGGAAGAGACTCCATAGCCTCTCTGGGCAGCCTGTTTCAGTGCTCTGTCACCTCACAGTAAAGAAGTTCTTCCTCATGTTTATATGGAACTTCCTGTGTTGCTGTTTGTGCCCACTGTTCCTTGTCTGTCACTGAGTACCACTGGAAAGAACCTGGCCCCACTGAAAAGAGCCCAGGACTATCCATTTGATTCTGGCCCTTTAGATATTTATAAGCATTGGTAAGATCCCCTCTCAGGCTTCTCCAGGCTGAACACTTTCATGTCTCCCAGCCTCTTCTCCTCATAAGAGAGATGCTCCAGACCCCTCTTTATCTTTGTGGCCCTCTGTGCAGTTCCCTGTCTTTCATGAACTGGGGAGCCCAGAACTGGACACAATACCCCCGTTGTGGCCTCACCAGGGCAGAGTAGAAGGGGGAAGATCACCTCCTTCGACCTGCTGGCCACTCTTCTTTTGATGAAGATCAGGATTTCAATGGCCTTCTTGGCTACAAAGGCACTCTGCTGGCTTCTGGCCAACCTGTGGCCCACCAGGGCATCCAAGTCCTTCTCTGCAGAGCTCCTCTCTATCAGGTCAGCTCCTAACCTCTACTCATGCATGTGGTTATTCCTCCCTGGGTGTAGGACTGTACACTTGCCCTTGTTGAAGCTCATCATGTTCCTCTCCACCCAGCACTCCAGCCTGTGACTTAGGTAGAGTTGATCCTACCTGGTGGCAGGAGGATAGACTGGTACCTGCTGAGCTAACTTCCAGCCATTTTTCCTTTGAGTCTGTGACTCCACAAGGCAGTGGAGCTTAGAATCATGTGTTTCTGATTACAACCTTCCTCCCTCACAGATGTGTACTCAACTAGCAAGCCATTAATTTCAATGACAACATGTTGTACTTTGATTCTTAAGTGCACATGGATGAAATATTTCTTACAAATCTGCAGACAGGATGAAAAAAGGTCAGATTTGGCTCAAGAACTTTCCTATAAGTTTATGAATGTGGGAACTGTCTTGTTGCATATCTAACAAAATTGATTGCTAAGGCAGTAAACGTGCTTGGCCTCACCCACATCTACAAAGGAGCACTCATGCATAAGTGTGTGAATCCTGAGCCCTAAAGGGCTGCTGCAAGGCCAAATTCTGACTGATGTGTGGGGACACAGATGAGGATTGGGAGCCCACGTCACGTCTCGGATCTGTGCTCACACAGCTGGGAGGTGGCACAGGCACTTTTCTACTTGCAAAACAGCATATTCACTAAGAAGCCATCAGTGCGTCTATTTTGCAGTCATCAGCTCCCAAGGAATGCAGTCTTCCTACTCCTGCCAAACACCAGTGAGGATTATAATCTGCAGTTTGTGGGAGTATGAGCGTTAGCCCAAATTACAGCAGGGCTAGGGAGGTCACACTGCAGGTGGCTGGTTCTGGATGGGAAGCCAGAACTTTGCTTCAATCAGTTTTGCTTTCGCTGTGAGCAGTTTCACTCCATCTGTGACCTGGATGGATTTGAGATGGTGGAAAAAGAATTTTAAGAAAAATTAATTTTATTATCGCTATAAATGTTGGGAGGAAACCTAAGCAAATCCAGCATCACACAAGGAAAAAAATGTCTGTCGGAACTCACATTGCAGTTCAGTAGCAATTTAAGTGTTTAAAAATAAGATAGGCTTCAGAATACTGTCTTGGCTCTGGCCTAGCCAGCTCTCAGTCTCTTATATATCTAGTTGTTCACCAGCGTCACTGAGGGTTAATGCATTTTTCTGCCTCCTGTCTTGCTTCTGAAAAGCTTCCCAAACAAGTGCACTAATAAATGAGATCAGAAGCCCCAAACGGGATCATGGTGGTTTTAGCAGTGACCCCAAACACCGCTATTACCACCCAGATTACAGATGGGCTTGACTGGTGTTGCCAAAGCCTGTTTGTTCCAGCATTCACTCTCACCAAATCAGAGGTTTAAATCAAGTTTCAACCTTGAAGCTACAATCCCCCAAAACTTTCAGTATCAGTGACAAAATTCATGACAGAAAGCTGGGGTAGAAGAGGAGAACCAGCACTTTTGGAGCCTGGAACAAGTTGCCCAGAAAAGCTGTGGATGTCCCATCCCTGGAGATGTTCAGAGTTGGAAGAGGCTTTGAGCAGCCTGATCTATTGACAGCTGTCACTGCCCATGGCAGGGGCTTGGGCTAGGTGATCCTTGAAGGTCCCTTCCACCCCAAACCAACCTTTGCTTCCTTCAGTGTGAGTTCAGGCTGGATATTGGGAAAAAAATTTTCTGCCCAGGGAGGTGGTGGAGTCACTGTCCCTGGAATGTGTAGATGTGGCACTGAGGGGCATGGTTAGTGGGCATGGTGGGGATGAGTTGATGGTTGGACTAGGTGATCCTCGTGGTCTTTTCCAACCTTAATGATTCTCTGATTCTATTCTGTGACCTGCAGCTGCGTAGGAAGCAGGCCTATGTGGAGAAGGTGGAGAAGCTACAGCAGGCACTGACACAACTTCAGGCTGCCTGTGAGAAGAGGGAGCAGATGGAGCGACGGCTGCGCACACGCCTGGAGCGGGAGCTGGACTCGCTGCGCATGCAGCAGGTGAGGCAGGGATAGCCTGTGTGGGACTCAGTGCAGAGCCTTCTCACAGCCCTTTTGAGAGTCACTTTGCTTTAGGGCTGGGATTGCCTGCTAGGCTTTCCCATTGAGCCCTTGGTTTCCAATGGATGATTGCTGAACTCTGCTGTGGGGCTGCTGGAGGTAGCTTGTGTCTTATGCAGTTATTTTTTTGAGTGGGTACTCTGGGCTCTTACTTTCTCCCCAGTCCCCAGGTGCAGCTATCTGTGAAAAGGGGGAAAAAAAGCATGAGGAGGTTGCAGGGAGGATTTCCAGTTCACAGCCAGCATCAAGTGCCCAATACATGGGTACTGGCTTTAGTGCAGAGCAAGCAGATGCACAACATTTATCAAATCTCTGCCTGGGTAAAAGATAGCAATATCAGTAAGGCTGATGCTGCTGTAACTCCTGGAGGGCTCACTCCTATATCTGTCAAGAAACTCATCTGTTGCGACAACCTTTCCTGGGGGGTTTGCAAACAGATTATACAGACAGACGTCCTCTGGGTTTTCACAGAATCATGGAATTGTATGTTGTATTCCAGTAGCTCTTCTCAATTGCTTCTTAGCCTGCTCTTCTCTGACTTAAAAAATAAGTCACTTGGGGATATAATATGCTGATGCTGGTGGAAAGGAAAGATCATTTGAGAAAAATAAATTTAAGCGAAGGTAAAACTGGATGGATGCCCCATCCCTAGAGGTGTTCAAGGCCAGATTGGATGGGGCCCTGGGCAGCCTGGTCTAGTATTAAATGGGGAGGATGGTAGCCCTGCATGTTGCAGATTCATGATCCTTGAGGTCCCTTCCAACCCTGGCCATTCCGTGATTCTGTGTGGAACTAGAAAATGCTTTATTGGCTGGGACAGAAGGACAAATGGATAGATTAGGTAACTGGGATGGACTCCCACCCAAGTCCTTGCTGCGGGAGTTCTGGCTGTGTCTATGATTTTGTCAGAAGAATGCCTCTGTAACTTGCCTTCTTCATGGGTTTTTTTGGAACTGCAATTAGCAACTGCATTTTAGGTTGCCATAGCTCCTGCATGCCCACACCAGTCCTCTTTAAAGAATTTGAAGAAGAAAGATTTTTTGACTTCACATCTCTTATCAGTATTGATGGGAGACTTTGGGATATTTTTATACTTCTGGCTTTATGAGAAACAGCATTGCAACAAATCGCAGTGCTTGCGGTGATGCCCCAGTGTTTTCAGTCAGAGCTGTCTCTCTTAGCAGAGTTACATCTACTGAAATTGTTTCTCATCACAGAGTAAAGGAGCTTTTTTCTTCTCTTCATCAGCAAGAAGAGATGTGGCAGGCAAGGAGACAGTGAGCCAGAGTCTCTTCTGCTCCTTGACCCAAGCGAGTCCAAACAGCGTATTGTCATTGTGATTGATGTTGGGACCAAAAAAATATCCTTTTGACTTGGAGTTGCAGGCTGAGCATGCAGGGCTGGCAGATGTTTTGACTGGGAGTGAAGCATCCCAGGGCTCTGTTTTACAGACCGTAACTGTGCTTCCAAAACACTGCCTTCCTGCCGGGGTTTGACAGTATCTGAGTGCACTGGTTGGTTTGCAGGAGTGGTTGCAGCAGTTGCTCCTAAGGGTTATTCCCTACTGCACTATTCCAGAAAGTATCTTCCAAACATGTCATTACTGCATTAAAGCCAAAAGCTGCAGTCTTGCCGAGCTGTCTCTTCTTTTCTGTAACCAGGAGATAAATGTCTAGAAGGAAGAGCCGAACATGATTTCCCCCTTAGCATAATATTGTACACTGTGAACTGTAACAAATTGCTTTTTTATTAAAAAAACTCACCATTTATTTATATTGACTTCTGACAGCTTTGTGCCCATCCTCCCAGTATGGGCTCATTCCACTCAGCCTCTGAGCTGGATCTTATTGAATCATAGAATGGTTTGGGTTGGAAAGGACCTTAAAGCTCATCCAGTTCCAACCCCTGCCATGGGCTGGTTGCTCCCCACCAGCTCAGACTGCCCAGGGCCCATCCAGCCTGGCCTTGAGCACCTCCAGGGATGGGCACCACTGCTTCTCTGGCTCACCACCCTCTGAATAAAGAATTTTTTTCCTAACATCTAACCTATATTTCCCCTTTTTTAGTTTCAAGCCATTCCCCCTTGTCATACCACTATCAGACCATGTAAAAAGTCAGTCCCACTCCTGTTTATAAGCTCCCCTCAGGTACTGGAAGGCCATAATGACATCTTCCCAGAGCCTTCTCTTCTGTCCCATCTCCACCAAGGAGCTCAGGGCAGCTTTACTTGCAGCTTGGGTGCTGTAGTTGAGTGCCTGTAACAGAGCAAGATAAACCTGCATAGATCAGAGTAAATCCAAAGAATCAGTGCTCTTCCACATTCATGGCTGCATGTCTGCCTCCTGTGGGAACCACCTCACAGCCTCTGGGGATCTTCTACCCATGTGGGTAGAAAGTCTCCTGCTGCCCTCACAAAGCATCTCCAGGGACTGCTAGACTGGGATGTGCCAGCAGAGGCAGGCAAGAAAAATATCTTTTAAAGCTTTATTGCTTTTCCCCTTGGTTTGGTGCGTCCCACAAAATCCCTGTGCATCGAGGGATCTGACACCTTGGCAGTCTGCCCAGACTCCTGCAATCCAATGAGGGGCAGGCTTTCCCAGCCTCGTGCAGGTGGCTCAACACAGCCCCTGTAGTGATGTGCTAATGCAAGGCTGAGCTGTCCATATGGAGAATGAGGGCTGGTAGCTCCTGTGCTTGTCAGGTGGTGGTCCTGTCCTGTTTGAATGGTGCTGTGTGGAGCCAGGAGTTGGACTCGATGATGCTTATGGGTCCCTTCCAACTTGGGATATCCTGTGATTCTATGACCTGTGGCTGTTTGCTCCGGCAGAGGCAGGGCAGCTTCCAGCCCAGCAGCCTCCCCGAGCACAATGCGCCGGCACTGATGGAGCTGGTGAGGGAGAAGGAGGAGCGGATCCTGGCCCTGGAAGCCGACATGACCAAGTGGGAGCAGAAGTATCTGGAGGAGAGCACCATTAGGCACTTTGCCATGAATGCTGCAGCCACGGCTGCAACGGAGAGGTGAGATGGTGTTGCTGAGAGCAGGCAGCTCTATTTGCAGCAGAAAGTGTGGGGGAGGAATAAGGAATGGGTATTTCCTCAAGGCTGGATTTTGCTTTGCCTTTCCATGCTGTTTCTCCAGCAGAGTTAATACATCTCTCAATGAGGTGACACCTGTAAAGTATAATTTGGTTAAAGACAGAATTTATCCTTTTAGCCATGTCCAAAAGTTTACCAAACTCAGGCACCAAGCTCAAACCAGGCTAGGGATGCCAAATTACTCAGCACTGATAAGATTATTCACAGGTTATGCACAGCACACAGCTGGAGTTGCTGGTATCAGCTGCATCCAGCCCACATTCTGCTGCCTGGTTCTATAACCTCATTTTAAAACCTGTAACAAGGGAAGCGTTGTGGTCTAAGTCTCCTGTTTCACTGCTTCATTAAGCTTCAAATTAAAAAAGTTCTCCTAACATCTAAACTAAACCTCTTGGCTGCAGATTGCTTCAATTTATTCTTGTCCTTCTCAGGTGTGCACAATGACTAACAGGTCACTGGCAGCGTTATAATAGCCTTTTAAATGTTGGAAGACACACATTCCCTGGTGTATCTTCCTGGCCTGAATTAAACCTGCTTCCTCCAGCCATCCCTCATATGTCCTGTAGGAACCCCTTCCCATTCCAGTGCTTTTGTTTGGGTAGTCTCCAGTTTGTGTCAAAGTGTGGTGCCCCAAAGCACACAATATGTTGCAGCAAAATCTCCAACAGTGATGGGTCAGGATAATTAATGTCTCACCCCAGTTTCTTTAGAGTCAAATCCCCGAATACATTCTAAGATGAGATCTGCCTTGTTAAATATGTGCTGATCTCAGTACGATACATTCCTTTTGTGCTTCAGTCTGGACAGCATTTCCTCTGTTTTTTACCTTCGTAAGCATGCAGTTTTGTTTCTCATTCATGGTGCAATCTTGATGACTTTGGGACTGTTTCCCCAGTGGGTGAGTCAGTCCTCTTGATGTCTCACCTCATCCTGCAGGATGGTTGTTAATCTCACAGGGCTCAGCTGTGATTTTAGCATTGGTCCCAATTATTAACACCATTAATGACTAACCCAGATCCTAGGGTACACCACAGCAAGACAACCAATAGCCATCCATTTTATCAGTCAGTCATTACTCTTCAAACGTGAGATTTGAGGGTTTTTTTGCAAGCACCAACCTCTCTTGCAAAACTCATCCTCATGGTCCATGGGGCCCAACTAACTGTGTCCCATCACTTTGCCAGGGACACCTCAGCCCCCAGCCACTCACACAATGGCAGCTATGGCGAGAGCACATTGGAGGCACGGGGCTGGCAGGAGGAGGAGGAGATAGTGCAGGCCAACCGGCGCTGCCAGGACATGGAGTACACGTAAGGAACTGCTGTGGGGCTGGGACTGGGGTCACCCCACTGGGCTCCTCCCCTTGGGTGGGGTGGGGTGTTGGGAAGGGGGATCAGGATGCTCTTTGGTTCCTCGCTGTCCTTAGATAACTCCTTCTACTTGCACCAAAGCCTTGCACCCAAATTGACCTTCTTGAAAAACTGAGGTTGTTCCAATATTAAAAGTAGGTTGGCATATAAGGAAGCTAAATGCTTGCTTAATCTCAGTGAAAATCCCCCTCTGGAAACAAGAGCATCTCTTTGTAAAAGCTGAAGTTGTAATCCCACTCCTACATAATCAGCAAGTAGAGCATCTGCTCTCCTTAGTTGCCTGCTTGTTGCTCTTTCTGGATACGCTCAGTTGTGCACGTCCATGTTGGGTGGCATTCACATGCATTTAGCAATAAGCCTGCAAAATTTAGCCCCCCCAAACACCTCTAAATATATATATATTTATTTACCAGCACTTGAAGAATATATAGTATACACTTCTTTGGACACAGGTAATGTTCAATGGCACTTCTCCATTTTCAGCACGCCATTGGAGATGTGGCTGTGTAGACAAATGGGTACTAGAGCATGGGGCTGCACTTGTCATCCAGACTGTTCTTTGGAGAAAAGTAGTAAAGATCCCTTGGGAGTACTTGGGGATGTCTCTAGGTTTTTAATGAAAAATCACTTGAAATCTATGTTCCATTTTTGTCTTTCCCACAAAATGATAAGTCTGCAGACAATTCTATAAAACAGATATGTGTTGCTTGTGGAAAGTGTAGATGATTGTTTCTGTTGGGTTCGGTTTCTGTTTTCCACTCACACATGCAAGCTAACCCTGCTTCTAGTGAACCAATGGAGTTTTGCCAATGGCTTCATGAAGGATGGATTAGTTTCTTGTGTTTTCATTGCAAATTAGACACTTGACTATGAAAACTAAAGGCATCTTACTGTCTGTCTCCCTTGTATGTGTAAGTTTTTCAGATGTGGCCTTTCAGCTTTTACTACTCCATAGAATGTAGTTGATTTGGCCGTATGTTGTACATCAGCAAAGATAAGTAAGATTTGTTGTTAATAATTCCCGGAGAGAATTTTCAGATAATTTTTTCTATGGTGTTTGGGGTCCCAGCTCTGTACACTACAAACAGATGGTTTCTGCTGGGCTTAAGTGGGATCCAGGAGCCCAGCCTAGCTGCCACAGGCACTAAAGGGAACTCCTTCCGTCACTTTAGCAACAAATCTTTCCTCTAGCTGCCAACAGACCTGAATTATGAGGTTAACTCAGGATTTTCATTCAGATAATGCTGAGGCAAACCCCTCCCTGTGGCAGTCTGCCAAGCGAGAGATTCCGGATTTGATGGCAGTGGGGGAATGTTGCCTGTGTTTTTGTGTTATTTCAGTGAAGGTAGCAATCCACAGCAGTCAGGATATTACTCCCATTGCTCCTCCTTTGTTGGTAAAGCCACAGCAATAGGTGAGTTCAGCTAACCATGCAAAATAAACTGTTTGGGGTTAATAGCCAGAAATGCTCCCTGTTTCAGGCTGCACAGTTATCCCTTAGAAGCGCTGCAAGGAGCTTCCTCATCTGGGTCACATAAAAGCAGAGATGGCAGAGCAGCAGGCCATGTACCTGGGAACCTGCTACCCTCGGCTGCAGATTGCTGCCTGTATAAACTTGTTTTCCAACCCTGTAAGCACAACATTTGTATTTTGGCAGAATAAAGAATCTCCACGCAAAAATAATCGAGAAGGATGCCATGATCAAGGTCCTTCAGCAGCGCTCACGGAAGGATCCCGGCAAAGCCGACAGTGCCAGCCTGCGACCCGCTCGCTCCGTGCCCTCCATTGCTGCCGCTGCGGGCACACACTCACGCCAGACCTCGCTCACCAGCAACCAGATCACTGAGGAGAAGAAAGAGGAGAAGATCTGGAAGGGGAGCATAGGTGAGTTGTGGTTTTGGTTAAGCTTTGGCTAGTCCATCACTTCAGAGAGTCATAGTTAAGGATGGAAAAGACCTCTAAGATCAACCCCAGCCCACTCCCACCATGCCCACTCAGCACGTCCTTCAGTGCCACAGTCTCCACAGTTCCTGAACACCTCCAGGGATGGTGACTGCACCACCTCCCTGGGCAGCCTGTGCCAGTGCCTCACCACTCCTTCTGAGAAGAAATGTTTCCTCATACCCCACCTGAACCTCCCCGGCACAACTATAGGCTGTTACCTCTCATCTTATTATAGATTTTGATGCCATGTGGAATGGGAGTGTGAAGGTGTGTGTGCTGCCCCAGAGTACGGCTGGGATGGGTAGGGGGAATGTAGCTCTGGGGTGAGTATGGGACAGTACCTCTGACTGAGCTGGATATGGCTGAGCTCGGTGTGTTTTCAGGGCTGCTTCTGGGGAAGGAGCACCACGAGCTCCCGCCGGGCCCCACGCTGCCTCCCCCTCTGCCCTCCTTGTCATGTGCACCCGTGCCGGCACCAGCAGCCTCCCACACGAAGACGGGCAGCAAGGACAACAGCACCCAGACCGACAAAAACACCGAGCTCTTCTGGCCCGCCACCGCCTCCTTCCCCGGCCGTGGCCGGCTGGGCACCACCCCGACACACAGCCCCGTACCACGGCCCCCGGGGGCACGGCCAGCCGGGGAGAAACTGGGTGAGTGCTGGCAGGAGCACACCTTGGGGCAGCAGGGCCACCCGGTGGAATGTCAGCTCCCCATCACCTGTTGGCTTGTTCCCCAAGATACCCCAGGGTGACAAATGTCATCATTCCTGCTGCTGAGGATAAAAACCAATGGTTAAACCACGGTTAGTGAAAGCGCCACCTGGTTTTTAAAAGAAACATATGGCTAAAAAGTAAAATAGAGAATGTTTTGTTGTTATGGTTTGGGTTTTTCTGTAAAGAAATACAACTTCAATTATTTTTGGAATATGGAAACTGATGGCATACAGCCTTATCAAGGAGAGACATTTTACAAATGCAATTTTGAAAAAGTCAGTTTCTTACACTTTTTTCTACTTTCAAAAGCAAATCTCCCCCTAGAAACTTCCTATTTGCCAATGGTAAGGCTGAATACCTCTAGCTGCTTGAGACTTTGGGTTACTGTGGCCTTCCTCGTGCAGGGAATTCAGGCTTATGGACTCTTGCCCTCCAGTTGGCTTTCAGTCTTTAGGCCACGCAGTTGTACCTCTCCCTTGCAAAATAAAAAAAAAAAGTCTTGTATTTACTTCAAACAATTCGTTACTGGATTTGAGCTGAAGACTGACTTTGCCTTGTTTCCATTGCAGAGAACTCCAGCCACGGAAAGCTGCCCGACAGCAAAGGCAGGGTGAGCAGCTTGCTCCACAAGCCTGAATTTCCAGACACAGACATGATGGAAGTCCTCATCTGAGCAGAGGATGGTGTCTGGGTTTCGTGGGCATACATCCACGTCCAAGGACATCGTTGGATGTTTCTTAAGGACACCTTAAAAACTGACTCTGAGAATTTGAAGAAGGAAGGAGAAAGTTTGTGCCTGAACTGAAGCTTGAGTCTGTTACAGAGAGACTTGGCATTGGGCGAGAGATAAAGAGGACCCAAGAGGAGAGAGGAGATGAACGTTTGGGACTTTCTGAGTGGAAGGGGACTTTGAAAACCAAAGGTGGCCCGAGAAGGTGGTCATTGAGGAAAGAGGAAACTGCATTTTCTGGTGGAAAAGGAAGGTTACAGACTGGGTGCACAGGGTGCTTCTGTTTTGCTGCCTCTGCAGCCAGGACAGGAGCCAAATCCTGGTTTTTCTGAGGCCAGCAGAATATCTGACAATAATTGGAGAAACTTGCATCTTCCTCAGTATTGATTCCTTTCTCAAAAGTATTCACTGCTGGATTTTAGTGAATTATTGGTGTGTGGATGTACACAGCAGGTTCTTGTAAGTATTCATTTGAAGTGGTGTGGTGTGGTTTTCCTGACATGCAGGTCAGGTGCCTCTGCCTGGCCAGACAAGTATTACTCTTGGAGCCGGATTACAGTGCAAATATTCGTGTCTTGCAAACTCCGAGCCTGCTGAGACTTCTTTTTTTTGATAGGATCAGTTGTTCATTGGAATTTCCACAGAGGATGAATGTGAAGGAGGGAGATTACCCTGCTGTTCCCTTTTGTAACATTGGGAAAGTTTCAGGAAGGAAAGTCAGAGGAGGATCCAGCCAGCTCCACCACAGGGCTGTGCAGGGCAGAGGTGGAAGAGGTGAGGTGCCTCAGTGCATCTTCTGCTGCCCCAACTCTGAGCCAGATGCAACACATAGGTTTCAGCAAGTGAGAATCCAAGCACAAAACTGTAACAAAGTGTAGCCCAAGGAACTCTTCAGGGCTGTTTACACGGGAGAGATGGAAAGAACAGAAACCACTGATGCCTTCTGCAGTTATTTCAGTGAACTAAGCCAAGCTTGCATGTGAGGTCAGAAGATACCTCTTACTGTGCAATGTCTGCAGACAGGACAGGACAGTTCCTTTTCAGTCTTACATTCCCTGAGCAAACAGACAGACCTGCCGTTCGGGTTGATGTGGGACTCTGCATTAAGAGGTGCAGGACTGAACCTGGAATGTTTAACTGCAAAGCAGTGCATGAGCATCACCTGCTGTGTGCTGAGCTGCTCCACCCAAGACAAAACATTTCTGATTTTTAGCTAAATCCTTGGTTTCTGTAGGAGGTGGCACCTGTCTGTAAGACAGCCAGCTCACAGCAGTGTTACTCATAACATACTGTTTCCTGCATTGCAAAAGCTGGTAGGGGAGTTTTCCTCTCCAGGATATTTTTCTATTGGCTTTTCTCTTCCCAAATCTTCTAGTGTGCCCCTATGGCATCAGGAAGAATTCAGCTTTGGCAAAAGGTTGGTGGGATTTTATGCCAAGTTGTGTAGAGTGGAAAAGCAGTGGGTGCTCCTGTGGCTGGATACACGTGTGTGCAGGACTGGCTCAAGGCTCTCCCCTCTTATCAGCTTCAAGAGGAGGGGAAACACTGAGAAAACATCAGGCGCTGTACCCTCTACTTTTGCTGAAAACTGAAGTCCTTGCAACCCCAAAAGCTGCAGGTGCTGGCGCCCCATGGCTGAGAGATACCTTCGTTGTAAAACAAAATTGCTGTGCTGAGTCCATGCACTTACCTGAGTGTGTGTGTAGTCAGATGTGTTGGTGTTGCCTTCCTTCTGGTTTTTGCACTTGTTAAACGCAGCAGTGCTAGGTAGGTCGTGCCGTCAGGAGAGCTGTGTGTTTCGAGTAGTAGCAGCTTTGCAAAACCAAATGTGTAAAACTCCTTTGAAGATGCCGTGCCACTTAATATATGCCTTGTGAAATAATTTTATTTTTCCTCTAAAGTTAATTTAAATGTTGTAAGGAAAGGCCAGGCCTGCATATTGCAGTGGCTGGCTGCAGGTGGGCACCTTCCAACCCCACACATGCCAGCGCTGCCCAGCTGGGACTGGACCAGGAGGATGGCAAAACGGGGGGATAGCATGAAAATGACAGTAAATATGCCATCATTTGGCTCCAAGAAATAAGGATACCCAGCTGTGGGAGTCCCAAAGCATGTCATTACTGGCTGTATTATTTCTTTGGATGGAACTGCTTAATGACTTCTGTAGAGGCAGGCAGCTGGGCGTGCCATCCAAAGGTGTGCTCACAGCCAGTGCTGCCCTGCAGACCAACCATGAATAGTTTGCATGGAGCACTGCTGCCTTCCTGCTGGGTTTCCCAGCTCCTGGAACTGAATGGTGGTTTGGGAAATGGTGCTGTAGCCGTTCCAGGCAATGTTGGTAACTTGTTGTAAAATACTGTCATTCTTTTATTGTTGTTGGTTGTATAGAGGAGTTGGTGTACAGTGTTGTACAGCTGGAGGGTCATTTGTACATAGGTGGGTAAACAAGCAGCATTACGTGTCATCCACAGCAAATATAGATACTGTTGTTCAGCCAAAGATTTCCAATTCTTTGCTGTTTAAACTCGTGCCTTAATATTGTATATAATAAATGTATAAACACGTTTCTTTCTTCACTTTTCCAGCGTGAGTATATTCGGTCCCTAAGAAGAAAAGAATCTGTAAAGAGTTCACCCAGTGTGCTAAGTGAAGAAGTCAGACCTGGCTGACCATAGGCTGCACCTCCTCTGTTTTCCATGGCTGTTGGCACCAGTGGTGTGTGGGCACCGAGTCAGCAGGTCTGTGAAGCAGAGAGCTTTGCCAAGCCTGAGACAGGTTTTAGTCAGATCAGCTTTACCTGAAGGAAATCAAGGTGGAACGTCAAGGTGCTTTGGTGAGCATCAGAATATACTTTGGCCCTATTTTCCCTTAAGATATTCCCATTAAGCATAGCACTCCCATTGTTTGTGGTTTTTTTTTTTCATTATTCCTGTCAGTCTGGGACTTCTTTGCTTGACAGGCACTGGATCAATGTGGGAAGGATACCTAAATCCCTCCTATATCTGGGTACTCACGGTGGCCTTTTACTACCAAGAATAGAAATCTGCAATTGCTTAGATTTTGGCTTTTCATCTTTCTTTGAGTCAAGATTGAGCAGTAAGGCTGGGGAGTTAACTTGTTTTATTCAGAGTTTCTTTTCTTTGTTTTCTCATTGAAGAAAAAAGAAAAACAATGGAGGAAACAGCAGAATTGGGGTGGGAAAAGCCTCAACTCTAGCTGGGCTCGGGTATGTAGCTGTAATGGTTCATCCCATTTTTGCATTGTGCCTTCACCTCTGTAACACTGGCTGCAGGTGAAGTACATTTTGTGTATTACCCTCTGGAAAAAATAGTGCAACAAAGCAAACTTCCAGAGCTGATTTGTTGAAATGTTAAAGTCACTAATTGACTGAGGCTTGCCAGAAGTAAGCGAGGGGCAGCGTCCTCTTAGCACAGACAGGGAGAGAGCTCAGAAGAGCTAAAGCCATCAACAAAATCACCATTTAGAAGCGTTCAAAAATCAAGAGCAATCCAGCCCCAAATGAGGAGACCTTTTCATGATCCACTTGGATTCAGCATGCTGCACAGCTGCAACGTCTCTCTCTTCTGGTTGGTTACTGGGATAGAGGCTTTCTCCTCCCCGTGCTGTAATGGAACAAATATCCAACCACCAGTGAGCTGCATTCTTGAGGAGAAGCTCTGATTCCTCGTGTCTTTAAATAGCTCTGAGCTGGACTTGATGGAGCACATCACCCACCAAAGTTTGTGCTAGCACCGCCAGCGCTGTCAGCACCATGGTAGAAACATTCCAAGCATAAACATCCCTTGCTGGGAAGATGGTCGTTGCCAGGTGTCCCAAATCTGGGAGCTGCATGCAGCCCAACTTGTGAAGCTGGGCTCTGAGCATCCTGCTGGGGGCTCTCAGCACCCTCTGACAGGGGTACTCTGATGGATTGCACACGCAGAAAATGCACAGCATTGGCGTGGGATAGCAGAGTCCTGTGGGGAGCTAAGACCCTTTACCCACAGAACAGACTCTGAAGTCCATCTCTTTGTAGCTCTGTTGCTGTTAGGACAGAGATCTCAGTTGCCTGGGAAGCTCTCATCCTTGCCCACGTCTGAAAGCTCAGCAGAAGGTGCACAGCTGTCACTGTGCTGCTGTGATTAATGGTTATCCAGACTGTAAGCTGCGCCTTCACAGCCCTGAAACACCAACCGAGCTTGCCGGCATTCCTGAGCTATAAAAGGAGCAGGAATCCATTGACTCGAGGCATGAAGCCCCACAGGGTGTTTTCTTTCATACCAACCACTTCAGCTCCAGATGAATAAAATAGCAGAGCACATATTTTCCGGGGTAACCCTGCATGGCCCTTCTTGGTCCTCAGCCAGTGCTGGTTTGAAGCGGGAAAGCACATCCACACTGCTGCAGTGCAGAGGAATATCCATGCAGAATTAAAGGTCTGTGTCTTCATGTTGGGGGGGTGCGCAAGGAGCATCTCTGCCTTAGCTGAAGAAGTGGAGTGAAAAGTAGCAGCTGAGTCTGAGAACCTGGCACGGGAATCTACTGCTGCCCATTAAAGCAAATGAGAGTTGCCAAGAGCTGAAATATGAATAAAATTAAACAAACAAACAAAAAAAAGGCGTTTTTCAGCACTGATCCCTACACAGGAACAGAAAGTGTAGGGCTGTGAATGTCAGGGGGAGAACTCCTTCAGTGAGAAGCATGGAGAGCAGCACATCAATGCACAAACCCGCTCTGCTGCAAGTTATTTTAGTGTACTTCTTTATTTCGCACTGGCTACTTCAGCCTGCCTCAGTCCATCTACGTCTGAACCTGTGACCCTGCGGGAATGCCAGACTTCCTGTGGGACAGCTGGGCACAGCGCCTGAGTGGGGTCTGTGCTTGGGTTTAACACATGAATGCAGGCAAAATCCCTCTGGGATGAAGTGGTGGGAGAGAGAGGGGTGAGTGAGGTTGGGTGCTTCCTTGGCCTGTTCATTCTGAAAGCACCTTCATCATTAGGTGCTGCACAGTGCTCCTCCATGCCTCAACAGGGCTTTTTATCACTGGGTGAGCTTTTGGGGGCTCCTTATTATGTTACCCAGATGTACCTAGATGTCACTGGCCCACCTAACCCACCCCACTGGCCTCCCTAATCCCCATCCTTAATAAATAAAATGGTAACTTTAGAGAAATAATAAAAATAAGGGAGAAGAGAGAAAGAAGGGAGAAGAGCAGAGGAAAGGAGAGGAGAGGAGAGGATGGAGGAGAGGAGAGGATGGAGGAGAGGAGAGGGGAGGAGAGGAGAGGATAGGAGAGGAGAGGAGAGGAGAGGAGAGGAGAGGAGAGGAGAGGAGAGGAGAGGAGAGGAGAGGAGAGGAGAGAGAGAGAAAAACTCAGTTCATCACAAATGGAAAAGAAACATTCGAAGGTGAAGAGTTGGATTTTGGCTTCAGCCGCCTGTCCAGGCTTGTCACCCCTCTGTGACCACGGGCTGTGGCCATGTCAGCGCCATTTGGGCCTATCCAGGTAGAACACCTAGGCCTGAGCACTGGGCTTGAGTTCTGCATGGAGGGGACACAACAGGAATTGGCTGGTAATTTAAAACTTTCTGTTTAACTACACAGTCTTAGAAGTCCTCTTTGCCTCCTCGTCTACTCAACTGGTTAAAATTCAAAAGAGCTCCTGAAGACCAGGTTCCCTTTGGTTTTGGAAAGGAATGTCACACACCTCCTTAAAGCAAACATTTGCTCGGAGTTGGCAATGTTGACCCAAAGCACGTCAGCTTTCCCCTTGGACACTACACTACAAGATTTTTTCCCATGTGAAAAATGCACTTGAAGCCCTAAGCAGAGGAGATGTTTGAGTCGCACAGCTCCACCTCAGCTTGCTGGCAGGGGCCCAGGGGGCAGGGGAGGGAGCACCGTCCCATCAACAGCAGCAACTGCTTTCCTTAAAGAGCCCAAATCTGGTATTTTTCATTATTTTTTCTTACCGTTTTTTTTAAAGCAGCTTATCAGAGGATAAGGAGCAGTGAGTTTGGTTGCACAACAAATGCAATTACGTGGACTGTCCCTTTGGGGGATCTTTGCATTGAAGTTTTCTCTTGGCAGTTCTTTGTGGAAAAGGAGATGAACTGAGTGGGCAAATGGGGCTGTGTGTTGGGTGGTGGGCAGCATGGGGCACGGTGGCATGAGCAACCACTTCTATCAGAATGTCCCTATCAGATCCTCCCATGTCTTCCAAGTCACTCCTTCCAGACCTGTGTCTGAGCTCCACACTAGCAGTGGGCATACAGCTGTGGAAAGAACCATAACACTGGGAAGAAGGGAGCAGTCAGCCCATGTGTGAAGTCCCTGGAGGTTTCAGGCCACAGGACTGAGCTGGTCTCAGGTAGGCAAAGCACAGAGTTCCTCCCAGCTTACCAGCAGAGACTGACTTGTGGCAGCAGTGAGGCACATTTTTGACAGCACCTTGCTTCCTAGGCCCCAAGAAAAAAGGATTCAGCCTTTCCTTAAACCTCAAAGCCCCTTAAATTCTCTGATTGCTGCAGACTGAGGGAGTTCTGAAGCTTAGCAACATAGGAGAGGCAAGGGGAAGGCCAGAAGACAAGAGTGGAGATGGAAGCTGGACTGGAACCATCTGTAGCCTTGAGCTTGGAGATGGGATCCAGACTCTAACCAATTACCTACAAGTACTTCAAGGTGACACCTTCATTAAAGGCAAAGCATGATTTAAGGAGCTTAGACTGATGAAGATTTCTGGTGGAGGGAAAGCCAACAGAACTGTTTTTAAAGGGGCAGGTTTTGTCAAGCAAAACAGGTACTTGTCATGGCAGTTTGCAGATCAGGCAAAGAACAGGGGTCAGGCTGGGCAAGTGTGTGGAAATGATGGCTGGGACAAAAACTCAGCTGCAGAGGTAGAGAAGACTAAGCAGACCTTATGGCTACTCAGAAACATGCACTAATGAGAGCATTACTCTGTGTGAGAGGAACAACATCCTGCAAGCCTCGTCTAGGAGGTTCATCTAGGTGGTGTCAGCAGTGGCAGGAAGGAAATGGGAGCACAAAAAGACGACATGTAGTGGTGGCATTTTCCTCTTGATCATTAGATGCAGGTAAGGACAGGGAGTGCTGTGCTGTTGTCATACAGCTGATGCTACCAAGCACAGAAGTCTCTAACAAAGACCTGAATGAATCAGCATGTTGATGGTCATTATAAGATGCAGCAACTCCTGGACACAGCAGTTTTGTTTCTTCCCTGAACTTCCCTGTATCTGATAAGAGAAATGATTTTCTTGCTTGCGTTTTTCATAGAATCACGGAATCACAGAATGGCCTGAGTTGGAAGGAACCTCAAAGCCCACCCAGCCCCAACCCCTGCCATGGGCTAGTTGACCCCCACCAGCTCAGGCTGCCCAGGGCCCATCCAGCATGGCCTTGAGCACCTCCAGGGATGGGGCACCACAGCTCTCTGGGCAGCTGTGCCAAGGCCTCATCACCTTCTGAGTAAAGAATTTATTTTTAACATCTAACCTACACATCCCCTCTTAATTTAAAGTGATTCGTTGTCCTGTCTCAAACTGCATAAAAAGTTGGTCTCCCTCCTATTCAGAGTCCCTTTATGTACTGGAAGGCTGCTATCAGGTCTCCTCACAGCCTTCTCCAAGCTGATCAAGCCTAACATTTCTTCATAGGAGAGGTCCACCAGTCCTCTGAACATCTTCATGGTGCTCCTCTGGACTCACTCCAGCAGCTCTATGTCTTGTGAACTGGGCACAGTACTCCAGATGGGGCCTCATGAGGAAGAGCAGAGGGAAACAACCCTCTTCCTTTCCTTTCTGCCACTCCTGTGTTGATGCAGCCCAAGTTGCTGTTGGCCCTCCACGCTGCAAGGGCACACTGCTTGCTCATGTCCATCTTCTTGTCCATCAGGATCCCCAAGTCCTACTCTGCAGGGCTGCTCCCAATGAGCTCTTCTCCCTTTTTGTACTTGTATCTGGGATTGCCTTAAGTGAAACACCTTGCACTTGCTTTGCTAAGAGATAAAGACTTCACAGAACAATTTGTCATAGAAAATATCCTGGATCAAGTGCCCTCAAGGCATCTCCCTTTAAATAAAAAAGAAGTTAACATTTCAGAGGGGGAATTTAGAGAAATTAAAGGAATTATTCAGAGAAATCAACTGAACTTACAACAATATGGATCGTATATCCCAGGCAAGAGAGGAAAGCTCTCAGGGGAAAGGTTAATGCCTTAATTGGATGAAGAATTACCACAAAAACAAAATTAGGAATAACCACAAGCCTGCAGTGGATGGAAAAAGGGATTAACCAGCAAAGAGAATTTTATGTTAAAGGTCAGGAAGTGTAGGGGTAACACGAGAATTGCCAAAGTCAAGCTGTGTTCGATCTTGCAAAGGAAATTAAAACAACTAGTAAAATGTTCATGAGTCACAAATGAGAAGAGAACAAAGAAATGTGGTTTCTGTATGCCCAGGATGTGGTGAAGCTTAAAGATACTGAACTCCATCCCTCAAATGAGGTGGCTGTTTTGTGTCAGCCTTTGGGAAGAAAGAGGATCCTAAATCCCAGGACAAAGTGAAGATGAATGAGGGACATCAGGATATGGAAATGACCACATCTGAAGGGAATGAAAATCTGAAAGAGCTAAGTGCATACAAACTGAAAGAACTGGACCAGCTCCACCCCAGAGACAGGGAAGAGTCAGGCCATCAAGTTTTAAGTCCAACAGCAAGTACTTGAAATTAATCTATGATGTTTCAGAAGCGGAATTAGAAAACAGTAATTTAAGAAAGCAAGGAAGATGCCTTGGGCAACTACTTCTCCATTTGTCTATGGTGTCTGCCAAATGAAATTCTTGCCCAAGAACTCTGGGAGCTTTCCTGAATAACTGATTTTCTAGACAAAGGAGAGGCAGTCAGTCAACTCTCTCTGGGTTTGACCAAATTTTTGTTACGCTGTCCCATGAGAAATTGTTAGTTAAAATGAAGAAGACAGTACCTAGTGGGAGGAAACTGAGATGGGTAGCATAGGGACTAAGAGGGATATCAGTGTTCAGTTCCAGAAAGGTTTTCTCAGCTTGAAGGGAAATACCTAATGGAGATCCTCAAAGATGAATTTGGGGTTATACTTAATATTTCTGGAAATGCTGCTGGTGCAATAAATAACATGCTAATGGAATTTGTGGTAACTTAAATATGTAATAGTTTAAGAAAAAAAAAAAAACAAAAAAACAAAAAAGAAAAAGCAACCAAACGACCAGCAAGCATTTCATTTTGGGGGAACTGAACAATCCTGTACAGTGGAATAACAGAAACAGGATGAATTTAGCAGGACAAAAATCCTGAATTCATAGATACTTGCAATGTTCATTAGAAGATTGGCAAGTATATATACCAGTTTCAAATGCTGAAGAGAGAAAACACCAAATTAACACATTCCTTTTCTGCAGTTTTTCCATTTGTAAATACCTCAGTTCCAGTCTGGGACCCTCCAGAGCAAGTGCAGGATGGCAGAGCTCAAACCCACAACAGGGAGCCAACATGATGAGTAACCCCAACAGGACGGGAACATTTGAATGAAATTGTTGCTGGGGACAGATGGTGGCCTCCAGGTAGACACCACTGTAGTCCTCTCTCCTGCACAGCAAGTGGTTGGTGTGTGCCAGGGTAGTAGGAGATGGTGCCACAGAGATTTGGGTGCTGTTCTGCGCCTCTCGAGAAGGATCTTAAGGTGATTTGGGAAAAATGTGTTGAAAAATCCACAGCTAAGAAAGCTGTGGATTGGTGTGATGCCTTCTGACAGCCTGTGTTTGCTAAGTGTCCTGGAGGGGAGAGGAAGAGCCACAAGTGAGCATGAGCATCTTCATTTAAGGTTGAGTAACCTCAGCTTCACAGACTAAATTGCTTAAAGGTAAACAATCAAAAGGAAAATGATCACAACTGAAAGCTGGTGAGGCCAAAGTCTATCCCCTCCTCTGAGCATATTCCCTCAAAATATGATTTGTTCTGAAACAAACTATCACTTGTTAATTAAAATTTGTCAGATCATCATTGTCAACAGTAACTTGCTTTTAACTGCATGCCATCTGAAAAATGGAAGTTTAGGAGCACCCCATGCTCTCAAGGAGAAGGCCGAAACCAGCTTTTGCTGTGCTCCTCCTCTGACTGGGCAGCCCTGAGCAAATTACTTAAACTGGGAATCCAGAGCTGCACCTGGACCCAGCCTGCTTGTGCAGCACTTGTGCATCTGTGCCCATTTATCTGGCTGCAATCACAGAATAACAGAATGGCCTGAGTTGGAAGGAACCTCAAAGCCCACCCAGCCCCAACCCCTGCCATGGGCTGGTTGACCCCCACCAGCTCAGGCTGCCCAGGGCCCATCCAACCTGGCCTTGAGCACCTCCAGGGATGGAGCACCACAACTCTCTGGGCAGCTGTGCCAGGGCCTCACCGCCCTCTGAGTATGGATTGATGGATGCCACAACCCAACTGTAATTTGTGAAAAGGGACTAAAGGGGCCATGATCTGTAAACATGCTGTGGGACTAGAGAAGACAGGCTACCTGCACAGAGCAGTCCTCAACAGCTCAACCAGTCACCCAGAAAGCAAGATATCCAAAACCATGAGTCACTTCTGCATAGCTCAGCCCATCTGAAGGCGTTTCTGACTTGTGCACCAAGCAGTATTGTCCCTTTTGAGGTCACAGCCTGAGCCCTGATGATGTGCCACTCTGGTTCTCCTGGACACATTGACGTGTATGTGTGTCTTTTTTCCAGGAAAAAACAGGATTCCCTATTGACACCACAGGCTTCCCTATTGACACTGCAGGCTTCTTCCCATCAGCTCCCTGCCAAGAAAAGCAGCTGTTGAGGCAATAGGAGAGAATCAGTCCCTCCGTGATCGCTGAGCCTTTGCCCCAGACTGCTGCTCTGCTTGCAGAGATGCCATCTGGGTGACCCTGTTTTGAGTCACACACTGCCACATCCCCAGCAAAAATAGCTGCTGCATGACCCCAGCAGCTATAAATAGCAGTGGTAGTAGTAACAGCTATAATTAATAATGTCAACCATTCTCACATGGCCACCAGCAAACTGTTTGTCACAGCTCTTATTTTCAAGCAGATGTTGCTATGGGCAACAAGGCAAGGCCATCCAGCAGAGCAGAGTTGAAAAGGGAGTGGAGAATTCATCACGGTATGTCACACAGCCACAAAAGAAACAGCCTAAGGACCACTCACTCAGTCCCACCTCTGTAGCACCAAGCGCCTGCAATGAGGGCAGGCAGATGCTCAGAGCCAGACTCCTAAATCCACGGTGTTCCCAGAGGTGCAGAATCAGTTCTGACTCCTGGCAGCACACCTTGGAGCAGCCAGCAATGCCTCGAGGCTGGAAGCAGGCCCACACTCCATGGGTTTAATTGCTCTCCTGGAGTGGCTTGAAGCACTGGTGCAGCTCCTAAGCTGGCTCCCTGCTGTGGATAAAGCAAAACCATTTCTTTAATCCACAGAGCTATCAAAGTAATGCTTGGGGGGGAGGCAGAGGACCTGGAGAAGTGCTTTGGAATCCTCTTTGCCTTGTGAGCCCATGCTGGCCTGGTGCAACCTTGGGGACTTGGTTCCACCAACACCTCCATGCTGAAACATCAGATGTGTGCCATAATGCCCTCTCTGTGATATTTCCACCTCCAAACAGGAGAGGACTGTGGTGAGCTCAGATTTGCCCACAGTGCAAAATTATTTGTATGTTTGCCCTTTCCATCAAAGGAAGTGCAGTTCTGAATTTCCAAAGAAAAAGAGTTCTATTCCTGGAAAAGGTCCTCACTCAATAGAAATGAACTTCATATACAATGTGACTTCTGGGTAAGCATGTGTTATTCTAAATGTTATTACACTTGGAGTATGTGTCTACTTTGCAATGACCCAATTGCCTTCCTAGATGCCAGGAGCTTTGATGAAAGCTGAACACTCATTTTTTCATTCTTGGAGTTGGTTTTTCTTTGACCCTTCTAAAGCAGCAAGTTGAAATGTATGTTCAGCTCAGCACGTTTAATTTCATTTTAGCTCCTAAAATGACAAACCCTTACAAAGTGCAGGGGCTGCTGAGGGGGACAATGGGGAAGGAGGAGCCCCAAGCATGGGCAGCCTGAGGCACGTGGATAAGTGTGTGCTGCAGCGGCCTCAATCCTCCCCTCCATTGCTTTTGAGATGTTTTGTAAGGAAAACACACACCAATGATGTTTAAACTGATGTTTAAACAGAATAATCCAATGCTGCTCTTTGTTGCTACTGAGTTGTCCTGCAAGACAAACACTGTTGGTCAGAGATAAGTCAGAAAGGCAGCATGCAAATGAAGCAAGGACAAGAAACAGTGAGCCCACTGGGGGAGAAATGGGCCAAAGAAAGTGACAAAGCTGCACCACACCACAAAAAAGCCAAAGAGGAGCTAGCCAAGCCCACAGCAGAACAAAAAGAAAAGGTGTTCCGTACCCACTCCCACCTGCAGTCAGGAGTTGTTAATCATTTTTCTGATTAAAGAAGGAAGAGCACAATTTAAAATACGTTCCCAGGACAGACTGCTGCTAATGGAGCAGAACTATTTGCTTTTGACATCGTGTGATTATAGTATAACCTTGTGCCAAAGGCAGTAGCAGTTCTTGTTTGCTAGGCCCTGTCACACACCCAAGCTCTGTTGCTGCTCATGGGGCAGCTCAGCAGCAAATGGATGCCTGGAAAAGGGCAGGGCACCAAAGAGACATGAGGTGAGGCTTCTTCACACTTCCCTTCACACTAGCTCTCTGCCCAGCTCACTTCGCACCCAAACACCTGAGCAGCTTCAGATGGGCAATGCCACGTGGGCTTTGGTCTCTCCAACGCCATTCATGGTGACTCCTCTGCTCAGTAGCATTATACGCTGCAGGCATTATGTCTGTGTGAATCAAGTAGTCCCATCCCTGCCCTGATCAGCGTCTCCCATCCCCTTCCACTGAACCTGGGACCCTCCCAAGCTCTGTCCTCCGCTGGGAACCAGAGCTGGAAAGCAGGGGCCAGGAAGGAGAAGGCCACCCCATACCTGCAGCAGCACTTGGGGTATCAGCAGTCCCCAGGGTGAGGCCCTAGGGGTGCACCAATCACTCACTCAAGGGACTGGAGACGAGTGCTTCCACCCTCTGCAGGGTTAGCTCAGACCTCCTGCACCCTCATGTCTCATAGGAGATGCCACTGGGGCGCAATGCACAACGCAGCAGTGTGCCATGACACCCAACACCCCACACAGGGCAGGATTCATCTCCGTTTGTAGCTCAGCAGAGGCCCAGAAGGAGGGAAGATCCCCAGCTCCACAAATAACGTGGCTCTGCAGTGTGAGTCAGACCAGGGGAATGAAAACCAGGCCACCATCCTGGACTGGTGGCTGAAAATAGATGGCAGGAGTCCTGATCACCATCTGCTGCTCTAACGCCTCCATCTAGCACCAGCTAGCTCTTATTTGTTATTGGAGCAAACGGCAGAAAGGGTATTACATAAAGAAGGACTTTAATCTGCTTTGTTTATTTATTGGTCCTTGATTCCCTAAAACTCTCTCCCACTGCCTGCGTCGAAAATAGATGTTTTTAAAAAGCCTACATTTGAAAGGCAAACATAAAGGATGTGTACATAAAAGAGCTACGTTTTCAACATGAAATACTTGCTAAAGCTCTCAGAGAACTGATCTGTTGTCATCACAATCAGCTTGCACGTGCCTTTATCTGACACAAACCCAGCCCTGGAAGTCAGACCAAAAAGATGTTCTAATGCAGTACCATCCTGCAGAACAAATCCCAGTGTTAACCACCTGCACTGTGCAGCTCAAAGCAAGCCTTGTAGTTAACACGTGACGGACATTGCTAGCAGAAGGTTTTGCTGGGGAAAGTCTACTTAACAGCCTCTTGAAGAGCTGTTGCAGCACCCAAATGCTTCACCAATTCCAACTGCTCATGTGCCCCTAAGTCCAAGTGGACACTCCAGGGGACACGGATGAACCCCATACACAGTAAGCAGGCTGGCAAGCCAATCCATCCTCCTCCAGCTCTAACCTATTGTTTGTTCTTCCAGTACAGTAAAAATAAACCTTTGTCACTGCTTGAAATCCCATCCCCTGGGAATAACTTGGTGCAAAAGGAACAAAGAATGCAGCTTCCTAGCAAGAGGATTTCTAAGAGAAGAGTTGGGAGGAGGAGAAGCCTTGCAGGGACAGAAGCAGCTACACTCTGAAGGAGGCAGAGCTCATACTCAGCCCCTAGACACAATTTTGGTGCCACTGAGCAGCATCCCCATCCTGCCCTCCACCCTGACTTCCGAAGCTCCTCAGAATACAGCCTACTTCACAGTCTCTGTTTGCATAAAATCTATCCTAACAGACGTCTGATGTCAGCTATAAAGTTGTATGACAGCACAATTTAGAAATCATCTTTTGCTATTCAAACTACTGATTGCTACAGATTCCAACGGAGGGCAATTAGACATCCCTGTTTTTCTGGTTCTTTTCTCCACCTTCTGCACACTGCCAGCTTCCCTCCCTTTTGGAAGGTTTGATGCAAAGCTGAGATTTGGGTTACAAAATTTAATCCATTCAGATTTAGCTCAGTCTCCTTCCAGTGAAGAGTTGCATTAGACATACTAGAATTGCAGGCAGTATTACTTTAAATCACTAAACAACCAGTCTGAGAGCCAGGGCCTCACTGCTCTGCTTCCCTAACACCTAACTTAATTCTCTCCTCTTTTAGTTTAAAATGATTCCTTGTCCTATCACTATCATAGAATCATAGAATCATAGAATGGCCTGGGTTGAGAAGGCCCACAGTGCTCACCTAGTTTCAACCCCCCTGCTATGTGCAAGGGCGCCAGCCACCAGAGCAGGCTGCCCAGAGCCACATCCAGCCTGGCCTTGAATGCCTCCAGGGATGGGGCATCCACAGCCTCCTTGGGCAACCTGTTCCAGTGTGTCACCTCCCTCTGAGTGAAAAACTTTCCCCTACTATCTAACCTAAACCTCTCCTGTCTTAGTTTAAAGCCATTCCCCCTTGTGCTATCACTATCCACCCTCGTAAACAGACGTAAACGGAGGTCAGGTGCTCCTCTCCCATCCTTTTGACCCCTTCAGTCCAACAGCAATGAATATGGAATTAATTTCCTTTATTCCTATGTAGGCAAGAAAATAAAAGAATATCTGATAGCACAGAGCAAGAGATTTGAACCTTTGCTTTTACAGCTCCCGTAGCAGTGTCTCTGTTTGTCCTCTCCTCCTCAGCAACACAGTGTTCTCCCTGACGCAGAATCACAGAATTGTAGGGGCTGGAAGGGACCTCTTGAGATGATCGAGTCCAAGCCCTGTGCCAAAGCAGGCTCCGTAGACCAGGTTGCACAGGTTGGCATCCAGGCAGGTCTTGAACATCTCCAGACAAGGAGACTCCACAGCCTACCTTGGCAGAAGTTCCAGTGCCCTGTCACCCTCACCGTGAAGACGTTCTTCTGCACGTTTGTGCAGAACTTCCTATTTTGGCCGTTTCCCGTTGTCCTATCACCACGCACGGCTGGAAAGAGCTAGGCCTTGTTCCTTTGCCTCCGTCACCTTAGATAGAGACATTGATCAGATCCCCTCTGCGTCTTCTTTTCTCAAGACTGAACAGAGCCAGGTTGCTCAGCCTTTCCTCATAAGAGAGGTGCTCCAGGCCCTTGATCATCTTCGTGGCCCTCCGCTGGACTCTTTCCAGGAGATCCCGACCTTTTTTTTTGTACCGGGGAGCCCCGAACCGGGCGCAGTACTCCGGGTGAGGCCTGACCAGGGCAGAGAGGAGGGTGAGGATCACCTGCCTTGACCTGCTGGCCACGCTCCTTTGAATGCCCTGTAGGATCCCATTGGCCTTCTTGGCCACCAGGGCACCCTGCTGGCCCATGGCCAACCTGTTGTCCGCCTGGACCTCCAGGTTGCGCACCGCAGAGCTCCTGTCCAGCAGGTCGTGTCCCAACCTGTACTGATAGTTGCGGCTATTCCTTCCAAGGTGCAAGACTCGACACTTGCTTTTGGAAAACCTCATCTGTTTTCTGAATCTTGCATTCCGCTGTCCTCCTTAGAAAAGTAGTATTTTCTCCCTGAGCTCGTTGCCGCTGTTTTGTTGTTAGGCCCATCTCCCTACCTTTTCACTACCTCTCTTCCCCCTTTCCTGGTTCATGGGTTCGTTTGTCCCTCCACCCTCTTAGTCACAGCACCGGGCTGCACCGAGCTGGAGCTGTGACACCACGCCAGTGCCTCAAAGTCCCGTTTGACAGCCCACAGGCTTCTCTCGGCGACTTCATGGCTGCCGGCCTGAACTACCAGTCAGCAGTAATAATCAGAGGGACGAAACAGACCAGGGAGTGTGAGCCGCCGTGCCTCAGGGCCTCCCCCCCTTCCCCAGCAGATCTTGCTGTGGTGTTTTGCTGCTTTGGTGTTTTTTCCCTTTCTGGGAAGGCTCCCTTGGTGCGAGCCTCCTCTATGAAGGTGATGCGCACAGGATCTTTGCAGAACTGGCCCAGCTGAGGATTCCCAGTGTGCTCTGGATGCTTCCCAGCGTGCTGCAGCACTCACAGGACCTCCCCGTGTACTCTGGGGGACCTCACAGGGACGTAGGTTCCCTCTCAAAATGTGCTCTCTCCCCCCGGGGCATGGCTGTCTCTGGACACTTCACAGCCACCGAGGCCTCTTTTATCCCCAGCCCAGTGCCCTTCCTCCTCCCTGGGAACATGCCCCCAGTCCCTGTACAGCAGCGCTCTCCTGCACCAATGCCTTTAGTGCTGCCACTGTCCCAAACCCACTGCTACCATACTGACACAGGCTGTAGGAATGATGTTTTTATTAATTTCATGATTGCTAGAAAATGGAGGTGATGATCTGGGGGAGGTTGGTGTCCACCCAGTAGAAGACGTTGTTGTCATCGCAGGTGCCTTCAGTGCAGCAACCTTTGGTAGGTTCATGCGTGTCCCGCCCCACCGACTGACTGTCAACGTTTGACCCACAGGCTGTCGGATGGACAGGAGTGCTTCGTGGAAATCACTCTGTTCCCGTGGAAGCTGAGGCCGTTTGTTCCGTTCCCTGGAAATGACACGGCATGAGCGCGGAGAAAGGGATGCAGGCTCATTTGCAAAGCATCACCCTGCAGGGCTCTGATTCCCGTGCCGCTTTTCCAGCCTCACAGGACAGCTCGGGGCAGCCCGTGGGGCTCACCGCCCCTCTGGCAGGCCCCGTTTTGCATGGGAGTCTCCGGCTGGGTGTCAGCCCTACGGCCGGGCAAGTCTCAGGGGAGAGCTGATGGACCTCTGGAGGTCTGCTTTTCTTGGAAGCCCTCACAGACCCGACCTTTGCGGTTCCCTGCTCCCCACCCGCAGTCCCTTCCGTGCAGTATGAATCTCGATCGCTTACCTGTGCCTAGTGTCTTCACAATGCTCTCAGGAGCCGGTGGGCAACCCTGATCAGGCGAGACGTACACCAGTTTCCCAAAGAACCGATCAAGATCATAGCTTCCGGGTATTGCATAAGGACGTCCCAGAGGTGGTGCAGGGTGTCAGGCAGACTGAAGGCCTTTTGCTCGGTGTGCGGGGACTGCTGCTTTGGGTCCTTTGGAACAACAGGCTTGCTGACAGGGACCCATTTGGGGTGTGGAGAAAGGCCAATCCAGAAGGGCCAGTTGGTGGGCAGCCTCTCCTCAGGACGCACAAGTTTTTGATCTCCATTTCCAGGACAGGTGTTTAGTCCAATCCAGCAGAGCCAGTTGGAGGTCTGTGTGTTGGTGTGAACCGGGCTCTGCTCCTCGTGAAAGACCTTGGTTTTATTCCCGTCGTGGATCTTGGCGGAGCTGGTGGTTTGTTCAAACCAGAAGAGCCATTTGGAGGGCTGGCTCTTGGACGTAACCGGACGCTGCTCTTCGGGAAGGACCTGGCTGTTGTTCCCGTCCTTGATCTTGGTTGGGCAGGCGGTTACTCCAAACCAGCAGAGCCAGGTGGCGGTCTGGCTCTTGGTTACAACCGGGCGCTGCTCCTTGTGAAGGACATGGTTTTCTTTCTTAACCTCCATGTTGGTGGAGCAGGTAGTTAGTCCAGACCAGCAGAGCCAGGTGGAGGTCTTGCTCTTGGTCTGAACCGGGATCTGCTCCTTGGGGAGGACCTGTTTTTTCTTCCGGTCCTCCACCCTGGTGGAGCAGGTGGTTAGGCCAAACGAGCAGAGCCAGTTGGTGGTCTGGCTCTTGGCCTGAACAGGGCGCTGCTCCTCATGAAGGACATGGTTTTCTTTCCCATCCTCCATCTTGGTGGAGCAGGTGGTTAGTCCAAACGAGCAGAGCCAGGTGGAGGTCTTGCTCTTGGTCTGAACTGGGATCTGCTCATCAGGGAGGACCTGGTTTTTGTTGCCGTCCTCCACCCTGGTGGAACAGGTGGTTAGGCGAAACCAGCAGAGCCAGGTGGTGGTCTGGCTCTTGGTTTGAACCGGGCGCTGCTCCTCACGAAGGACGTGGTTTTTGTTCCCATCGTCAGTCTTGATGGGGCAAGTCGCTCGGCAAAACCAGCAGAGCCAGGTGGTGATTTGGCTCTTGTTCTGAACCGGGCGCTGCTCCTCATGAAGGACCTGGTTTTCATTCCCGTCCTCAATGTTGATGGGGCAGTTGGTCAGGCGAAACCAGCAGAGCCAGGTGGTGGTCTGGCTCTTGGTCTGAACCGGGCGCTGCTCCTCATGAAGGACCTGGTTTTCATTCCCCTCCTCAATGTTGATGGGGCAGGTGGTCAGGCGAAACCAGCAGAGCCAGGTGGTGGTCTGGCTCTTGGTCTGAACCGGGCGCTGCTCCTCATGAAGGACCTGGTTTTCTTTCCCGTCCTCAATGTTGATGGGGCAGGTGGTCAGGCGAAACCAGCAGACCCAGGTGGTGGTCGGGCTTTTTGTTTCAAGCGGGCGCTGCTCCTTATGGAGGACGTGGTTTTTGTTCCCATCGTCAGTCTTGATGGGGCAAAACGCTCGGCAAAACCAGCAGAGCCAGGTGGTGGTCTGGCTCTTGTTCTGAACCAGGCGCTGCTCCTTATGGAAGACGTGTTTTTTGTTCCCATCGTCAGTCTTGATGGGGCAAGTCGCTAGGCGAAACCAGCAGAGCCAGGTGGTGGTCTGGCTCTTGGTTTCAAGCGGGCGCTGCTCCTCGTGAAGGACATGGCTTTTGTTCCCGTCCTCCATGTTGGTGGAGCAGGTGGTTAGGCCGAACCAGCAGAGCCATTTGGTGGTCTGGCTCTTGGTTTCTCCCGGGCCGTCCTCCTCGTGGAGGACTTGGTTTTTGTTCCCATCCTCGATCTTGATGGGGCAGGTGGTTAGACCAAGCCGGGAGAGCCAGCTGGAGGCCTGGCACTTGATCTCTAAGGGTTGCTGCTCCTCGGGAAGGAGCAGCTTTTTGCCCCAATTCCGGGCCCAGCTGAGACAGCTGGCAAAGTCAGGAATTGGAGACATGAAGGCAAGTAAGATCAGGAAGAGAGTCAGGCTGACCTTCATCCTGTTCTCTCCCACGGACCACTCTCAACACACAAGTGGCTGTCACCCAGAGCGGAGCTCCAGCCATGACCACCAGGACGGAGTGACCGCCCCACGTGTCTGAGCTGAGGGAGGCTCCCAGCGTGACTTCATAAAGACTGGAGTCCTGCCCCGCCCTGTGATGTCACAATGCCTTTCCCGGTGCGGGTGCAGCCGTGCACCCAGCTTGGGGCTGGGGACCCTACCCCCAAATCCCACCTCCCTGTTCCACCTCCCCTTTTTCCAATCCGCCTGCACTCTGTAATTTTCATGAGCACACGAGGTCATAGAATCATAGAATCGTATAGTGGCCTGGGTTGAGAAGGCCCACAGTGCTCACCTAGTTTAACCCCCCCTGCTATGTGCAAGGGCGCCAGCCACCAGAGCAGGCTGCCCAGAGCCACATCCAGCCTGGCCTTGAATGCCTCCAGGGATGGGGCATCCACAGCCTCCTTGGGCAACCTGTTCCAGTGTGTCACCTCCCTCTGAGTGAAAAACTTTCCCCCACTATCTAACCTAAACCTCTCCTGTCTTAGTTTAAAACCATTCCCCCTTGTGCTATCACTATCCACCCTCGTAAACAGACGTAAACGGAGGTCAGGTGCTCCTCTCCCATCCTTTTGACCCCTTCAGTCCAACAGCAATGAATATGGAATTAATTTCCTTTATTCCTATGTAGGCAAGAAAATAAAAGAATATCTGATAGCACAGAGCAAGAGATTTGAACCTTTGCTTTTACAGCTCCCGTAGCAGTGTCTCTGTTTGTCCTCTCCTCCTCAGCAACACAGTGTTCTCCCTGACGCAGAATCACAGAATTGTAGGGGCTGGAAGGGACCTCTTGAGATGATCGAGTCCAAGCCCTGTGCCAAAGCAGGCTCCGAAGACCAGGTTGCACAGGTTGGCATCCAGGCAGGTCTTGAACATCTCCAGACAAGGAGACTCCACAGCCTACCTTGGCAGAAGTTCCAGTGCCCTGTCACCCTCACCGTGAAGACGTTCTTCTGCACGTTTGTGCAGAACTTCCTATTTTGGCCGTTTCCCGTTGTCCAATCACCACGCACGGCTGGAAAGAGCTAGGCCTTGTTCCTTTGCCTCCCTCACCTTAGATAGAGACATTGATCAGATCCCCTCTGCGTCTTCTTTTCTCAAGACTGAACAGAGCCAGGTTGCTCAGCCTTTCCTCATAAGAGAGGTGCTCCAGGCCCTTGATCATCTTCGTGGCCCTCCGCTGGACTCTTTCCAGGAGATCCCGACCTTTTTTTTGTACCGGGGAGCCCCGAACCGGGCGCAGTACTCCGGGTGAGGCCTGACCAGGGCAGAGAGGAGGGAGAGGATCACCTGCCTTGACCTGCTGGCCACGCTCCTTTGAATGCCCTGTAGGATCCCATTGGCCTTCTTGGCCCCCAGGGCACCCTGCTGGCCCATGGCCAACCTGTTGTCCGCCTGGACCTCCAGGTTGCGCACCGCAGAGCTCCTGTCCAGCAGGTCGTGTCCCAACCTGTACTGATAGTTGCGGCTATTCCTTCCAAGGTTCAAGACTCGACACTTGCTTTTGGAAAACCTCATCTGTTTTCTGAATCTTGCATTCCGCTGTCCTCCTTAGAAAAGTAGTATTTTCTCCCTGAGCTCGTTGCCGCTGTTTTGTTGTTAGGCCCATCTCCCTACCTTTTCACTACCTCTCTTCCCCCTTTCCTGGTTCATGGGTTCGTTTGTCCCTCCACCCTCTTAGTCACAGCACCGGGCTGCACCGAGCTGGAGCTGTGACACCACGCCAGTGCCTCAAAGTCCCGTTTGACAGCCCACAGGCTTCTCTCGGCGACTTCATGGCTGCCGGCCTGAACTACCAGTCAGCAGTAATAATCAGAGGGACGAAACAGACCAGGGATTGTGAGCCGCCGTGCCTCAGGGCCTCCCCCCCTTCCCCAGCAGATCTTGCTGTGGTGTTTTGCTGCTTTGGTGTTTTTTCCCTTTCTGGGAAGGCTCCCTTGGTGCGAGCCTCCTCTATGAAGGTGATGCGCACAGGATCTTTGCAGAACTGGCCCAGCTGAGGATTCCCAGTGTGCTCTGGATGCTTCCCAGCGTGCTGCAGCACTCACAGGACCTCCCCGTGTACTCTGGGGGACCTCACAGGGACGTAGGTTCCCTCTCAAAATGTGCTCTCTCCCCCCGGGCATGGCTGTCTCTGGACACTTCACAGCCACCGAGGCCTCTTTTATCCCCACCCCAGTGCCCTTCCTCCTCCCTGGGAACATGCCCCCAGTCCCTGTACAGCAGCGCTCTCCTGCACCAATGCCTTTAGTGCTGCCACTGTCCCAAACCCACTGCTACCATACTGACACAGGCTGTAGGAATGATGTTTTTATTAATTTCATGATTGCTAGAAAATGGAGGTGATGATCTGGGGGAGGTTGGTGTCCACCCAGTAGAAGACGTTGTTTTCATCGCAGGTGCCTTCAGTGCAGCAACCTTTGGTAGGTTCAGGCGTGTCCCGCCCCACCGACTGACTGTCAACGTTTGACCCACAGGCTGTCGGATGGACAGGAGTGCTTCGGGGAAATCACTCTGTTCCCGTGGAAGCTGAGGCCGTTTGTTCCGTTCCCTGGAAATGACACGGCATGAGCGCGGAGAAAGGGATGCAGGCTCATTTGAAAAGCATCACCCTGCAGGGCTCTGATTCCTGTGCCGCTTTTCCAGCCTCACAGGACAGCTCGGGGCAGCCCGTGGGGCTCACCGCCCCCCTGGCAGGCCCCGTTTTGCATGGGAGTCTCCGGCTGGGTGTCAGCCCTACGGCCGGGCAAGTCTCAGGGGAGAGCTGATGGACCTCTGGAGGTCTGCTTTTCTTGGAAGCCCTCACAGACCAGACCTTTGCGGTTCCCTGCTCCCCACCCGCAGTCCCTTCCGTGCAGTATGAATCTCGATCGCTTACCTGTGCCTAGTGTCTTCACAATGCTCTCAGGAGCCGGTGGGCAACCCTGATCAGGCGAGACGTACACCAGTTTCCCAAAAAACCGATCAAGATCATAGCTTCCGGGTATTGCATAAGGACGTCCCAGAGGTGGTGCAGGGTGTCAGGCAGACTGAAGGCCTTTTGCTCGGTGTGCGGGGACTGCTGCTTTGGGTCCTTTGGAACAACAGGCTTGCTGACAGGGACCCATTTGGGGTGTGGAGAAAGGCCAATCCAGAAGGGCCAGTTGGTGGGCAGCCTCTCCTCAGGACGCACAAGTTTTTGATCTCCATTTCCAGGACAGGTGTTTAGTCCAATCCAGCAGAGCCAGTTGGAGGTCTGTGTGTTGGTGTGAACCGGGCTCTGCTCCTCGTGAAAGACCTTGGTTTTATTCCCGTCGTGGATCTTGGCGGAGCTGGTGGTTTGTTCAAACCAGAAGAGCCATTTGGAGGGCTGGCTCTTGGACGTAACCGGACGCTGCTCTTCGGGAAGGACCTGGCTGTTGTTCCCGTCCTTGATCTTGGTTGGGCAGGCGGTTACTCCAAACCAGCAGAGCCAGGTGGCGGTCTGGCTCTTGGTTACAACCGGGCGCTGCTCCTTGTGAAGGACATGGTTTTCTTTCTTATCCTCCATGTTGGTGGAGCAGGTGGTTAGTCCAGACCAGCAGAGCCAGGTGGAGGTCTTGCTCTTGGTCTGAACCGGGATCTGCTCCTTGGGGAGGACCTGTTTTTTCTTCCGGTCCTCCACCCTGGTGGAGCAGGTGGTTAGGCCAAACGAGCAGCGCCAGTTGGTGGTCTGGCTCTTGGCCTGAACAGGGCGCTGCTCCTCATGAAGGACATGGTTTTCTTTCCCATCCTCCATCTTGGTGGAGCAGGTGGTTAGTCCAAACGAGCAGAGCCAGGTGGAGGTCTTGCTCTTTGTCTGAACTGGGATCTGCTCATCAGGGAGGACCTGGTTTTTGTTGCCGTCCTCCACCCTGGTGGAACAGGTGGTTAGGCGAAACCAGCAGAGCCAGGTGGTGGTCTGGCTCTTGGTCTGGACCGGGCGCTGCTCCTCACGAAGGACGTGGTTTTTGTTCCCATCGTCAGTCTTGATGGCGCAAGTCGCTTGGCAAAACCAGCAGAGCCAGGTGGTGATCTGGCTCTTGTTCTGAACCGGGCGCTGCTCCTCATGAAGGAGCTGGTTTTCATTCCCGTCCTCAATGTTGATGGGGCAGGTGGTCAGGCGAAACCCGCAGAGCCAGGTGGTGGTCTGGCTCTTGGTCTGAACCGGGCGCTGCTCCTCATGAAGGACCTGGTTTTCATTCCCGTCCCCAAAGTTGATGGGGCAGGTGGTCAGGCGAAACCAGCAGAGCCAGGTGGTGGTCTGGCTCTTGGTCTGAACCGGGCGCTGCTCCTCATGAAGGACCTGGTTTTCATTCCCGTCCTCAATGTTGATGGGGCAGGTGGTCAGGCGAAACCAGCAGAGCCAGGTGGTGGTCTGGCTCTTGGTTTCAAGCGGGCGCTGCTCCTTATGGAGGACGTGGTTTTTGTTCCCATCGTCAGTCTTGATGGGGCAAATCGCTCGGCAAAAACAGCAGAGCCAGGTGGTGGTCTGGCTCTTGTTCTGAACCAGGCGCTGCTCCTTATGGAAGACGTGTTTTTTGTTCCCATCGTCAGTCTTGATGGGGCAAGTCGCTAGGGGAAACCAGCAGAGCCAGGTGGTGGTCTGGCTCTTGGTTTCAAGCGGGCGCTGCTCCTCGTGAAGGACATGGCTTTTGTTCCCGTCCTCCATGTTGGTGGAGCAGGTGGTTTGGCCGAACCAGCAGAGCCAGTTGGTGGTCTGGCTCTTGGTTTCTCCCGGGCCGTCCTCCTCGTGGAGGACTTGGTTTTTGTTCCCATCCTCGATCTTGAAGGGGCAGGTGGTTAGACCAAGCCGGGAGAGCCAGCTGGAGGCCTGGCACTCGATTTCTAAGGGTTGCTGCTCCTCGGGAAGGAGCAGCTTTTTGTCCCAATTCCGGGCCCAGCTGAGGCAGCTGGCAAAGTCAGGAATTGGAGACATGAAGGCAAGTAAGATCAGGAAAAGAGTCAGGCTGACCTTCATCCTGTTCTCTCCCACGGACCACTCTCAACACACAAGTGGCTGTCACCCAGAGCGGAGCTCCAGCAGTGGCCACCAGGACGGAGTGACCGCCCCACGTGTCTGAGCTGAGGGAGGCTGCCAGCGTGGGTTCATAAAGACTGGAGTCCTGCCCCGCCCTGTGATGTCACAATGCCTTTCCCGGTGCGGGTGCAGCCGTGCACCCAGCTTGGGGCTGGGGACCCTACCCCCAAATCCCACCTCCCTGTTCCACCTCCCCTTTTTCCAATCCCCCTGCACTCTGTAATTTTCATGAGCACACGAGGTCATAGAATCATAGAATCGTATAGTGGCCTGGGTTGAGAAGGCCCACAGTGCTCACCTAGTTTCAACCCCCCTGCTATGTGCAAGGGCGCCACCCACCAGAGCAGGCTCCCCAGAGCCACATCCAGCCGGGCCTTGAATGCCTCCAGGGATGGGGCATCCACAGCCTCCTTGGGCAACCTGTTCCAGTGTGTCACCTCCCTCTGAGTGAAAAACTTTCCCCTACTATCTAACCTAAACCTCTCCTGTCTTAGTTTAAAGCCATTCCCCCTTGTGCTATCACTATCCACCCTCGTAAACAGACGTAAACGGAGGTCAGGTGCTCCTCTCCCATCCTTTTGACCCCTTCAGCCCAACAGCAATAAATATGGAATTAATTTCCTTTATTCCTATGTAGGCAAGAAAATAAAAGAATATCTGATAGCACAGAGCAAGAGATTTGAACCTTTGCTTTTACAGCTCCCGTAGCAGTGTCTCTGTTTGTCCTCTCCTCCTCAGCAACACAGTGTTCTCCCTGACGCAGAATCACAGAATTGTAGGGGCTGGAAGGGACCTCTTGAGAGAATCGAGTCCAACCCCTGTGCCAAAGCAGGCTCCGTAGACCAGGTTGCACAGGTTGGCATCCAGGCAGGTCTTGAACATCTCCAGACAAGGAGACTCCACAGCCTACCTTGGCAGAAGTTCCAGTGCCCTGTCACCCTCACCGTGAAGACGTTCTTCTGCACGTTTGTGCAGAACTTCCTATTTTGGCCGTTTCCCGTTGTCCTATCACCACGCACGGCTGGAAAGAGCTAGGCCTTGTTCCTTTGCCTCCGTCACCTTAGATAGAGACATTGATCAGATCCCCTCTGCGTCTTCTTTTCTCAAGACTGAACAGAGCCAGGTTGCTCACCCTTTCCTCATAAGAGAGGTGCTCCAGGCCCTTGATCATCTTCGTGGCCCTCCGCTGGACTCTTTCCAGGAGATCCCGACCTTTTTTTTGTACCGGGGAGCCCCGAACCGGGCGCAGTACTCCGGGTGAGGCCTGACCAGGGCAGAGAGGAGGGTGAGGATCACCCGCCTTGACCTGCTGGCCACGCTCCTTTGAATGCCCCGTAGGATCCCATTGGCCTTCTTGGCCACCAGGGCACCCTGCTGGCCCATGGCCAACCTGTTGTCGCCTGGACCTCCAGGTTGCGCACCGCAGAGCTCCTGTCCAGCAGGTCGTGTCCCAACCTGTACTGATAGTTGCGGCTATTCCTTCCAAGGTGCAAGACTCGACACTTGCTTTTGGAAAACCTCATCTGTTTTCTGAATCTTGCATTCCGCTGTCCTCCTTAGAAAAGTAGTTTTTTCTCCCTGAGCTCGTTGCCGCTGTTTTGTTGTTAGGCCCATCTCCCTACCTTTTCACTACCTCTCTTCCCCCTTTCCTGGTTCATGGGTTCGTTTGTCCCTCCACCCTCTTAGTCACAGCACCGGGCTGCACCGAGCTGGAGCTGTGACACCCCGCCAGTGCCTCAAAGTCCCGTTTGACAGCCCACAGGCTTCTCTCGGCGACTTCATGGCTGCCGGCCTGAACTACCAGTCAGCAGTCATAATCAGAGGGACGAAACAGACCAGGGAGTGTGAGCCGCCGTGCCTCAGGGCCTCCCCCCCTTCCCCAGCAGATCTTGCTGTGGTGTTTTGCTGCTTTGGTGTTTTTTCCCTTTATGGGAAGGCTCCCTTGGTGCGAGCCTCCTCTATGAAGGTGATGCGCACAGGATCTTTGCAGAACTGGCCCAGCTGAGGATTCCCAGTGTGCTCTGGATGTTTCCCAGCGTGCTGCAGCACTCACAGGACCTCCCCGTGTACTCTGGGGGACCTCACAGGGACGTAGGTTCCCTCACAAAATGTGCTCTCTCCCCCGGGGCATGGCTGTCTCTGGACACTTCACAGCCACCGAGGCCTCTTTTATCCCCAGCCCCGTGCCCTTCCTCCTCCCTGGGAACATGCCCCCAGTCCCTGTACAGCAGCGCTCTCCTGCACCAATGCCTTTTGTGCTGCCACTGTCCAAACCCCACTGCTAAAAAACTGACACAGGCTGTAGGAATGATGTTTTTATTAATTTCATGATTGCTAGAAAATGGAGGTGATGATCTGGGGGAGGTTGGGGTCCACCCCGTAGAAGACGTTGTTGTCATCGCAGGTGCCTTCAGTGCAGCAACCTTTGGTAGGTTTAGGCGTGTCCCGCCCCACCGACTGACTGTCAACGTTTGACCCACAGGCTGTCGGATGGACAGGAGTGCTTCGTGGAAATCACTCTGTTCCCGTGGAAGCTGAGGCCGTTTGTTCCCTTCCCTGGAAATGACACGGCATGAGCGCGGAGAAAGGGGTGCAGGCTCATTTGCAAAGCATCACCCTGCAGGGCTCTGATTCCTGTGCCGCTTTT
This sequence comes from Meleagris gallopavo, assembly GCF_905368555.1. Taxonomy (NCBI): domain Eukaryota; kingdom Metazoa; phylum Chordata; class Aves; order Galliformes; family Phasianidae; genus Meleagris; species Meleagris gallopavo. The sequence continues at coordinate 183,109,177 of NC_139404.1, read as the reverse complement.
CCAGCCCCACAGGACAGCTCGGGGGAGCCCGTGGGGCTCACCGCCCCTCTGGCAGGCCCCGTTTTGCATGGGAGTCTCCGGCTGGGTGTCAGCCCTACGGCCGGGCAAGTCTCAGGGGAGAGCTGATGGACCTCTGGAGGTCTGCTTTTCTTGGAAGCCCTCACAGACCAGACCTTTGCGGTTCCCTGCTCCCCACCCGCAGTCCCTTCCGTGCAGTATGAATCTCGATCGCTTACCTGTGCCTAGTGTCTTCACAATGCTCTCAGGGGCCGGTGGGGAACCCTGATCAGGCGAGACGTACACCAGTTTCCCAAAGAACCGATCAAGATCATAGCTTCCGGGTATTGCATAAGGACGTCCCAGAGGTGGTGCAGGGTGTCAGGCAGACTGAAGGCCTTTTGCTCGGTTGGCGGGGACTGCTGCTTTGGGTCCTTTGGAACAACAGGCTTGCTGACAGGGACCCATTTGGGGTGTGGAGAAAGGCCAATCCAGAAGGGCCAGTTGGTGGGCAGCCTCTCCTCAGGACGCACAAGTTTTTGATCTCCATTTCCAGGACAGGTGTTTAGTCCAATCCAGCAGAGCCAGTTGGAGGTCTGTGTGTTGGTGTGAACCGGGCTCTGCTCCTCGTGAAAGACCTTGGTTTTATTCCCGTCGTGGATCTTGGGGGAGCTGGTGGTTTGTTCAAACCAGAAGAGCCTTTTGGAGGGCTGGCTCTTGGACGTAACCGGACGCTGCTCTTCGGGAAGGACCTGGCTGTTGTTCCCGTCCTTGATCTTGGTTGGGCAGGCGGTTACTCCAAACCAGCAGACCCAGGTGGCGGTCTGGCTCTTGGTTACAACCGGGCGCTGCTCCTTGTGAAGGACATGGTTTTCTTTCTTATCCTCCATGTTGGTGGAGCAGGTGGTTAGTCCAGACCAGCAGAGCCAGGTGGAGGTCTTGCTCTTGGTCTGAACCGGGATCTGCTCCTTGGGGAGGACCTGTTTTTTCTTCCGGTCCTCCACCCTGGTGGAGCAGGTGGTTAGGCCAAACGAGCAGAGCCAGTTGGTGGTCTGGCTCTTGGCCTGAACAGGGCGCTGCTCCTCATGAAGGACATGGTTTTCTTTCCCATCCTCCATCTTGGTGGACCAGGTGGTTAGCCCAAACGAGCAGAGCCAGGTGGAGGTCTTGCTCTTGGTCTGAACTGGGATCTGCTCATCAGGGAGGACCGGGTTTTTGTTGCCGTCCTCCACCCTGGTGGAACAGGTGGTTAGGCGGAAACAGCAGAGCCAGGTGGTGGTCTGGCTCTTGGTCTGGACCGGGCGCTGCTCCTCACGAAGGACATGGTTTTTGTTCCCATCGTCAGTCTTGATGGCGCAAGTCGCTCGGAAAAACCAGCAGACCCAGGTGGTGATCTGGCTCTTGTTCTAAACCGGGCGCTGCTCCTCATGAAGGAGCTGGTTTTCATTCCCGTCCTCAATGTTGATGGGGCAGGTGGTCAGGCGAAACCAGCAGAGCCAGGTGGTGGTCTGGCTCTTGGTCTGAACCGGGCGCTGCTCCTCATGAAGGACCTGGTTTTCATTCCCGTCCTCAATGTTGATGGGGCAGGTGGTCAGGCGAAACCAGCAGAGCCAGGTGGTGGTCTGGCTCTTGGTTTCAAGCGGGCGCTGCTCCTTATGGAGGACGTGGTTTTTGTTCCCATCGTCAGTCTTGATGGGTCAAATCGCTCGGCAAAACCAGAAGAGCCAGGTGGTGGTCTGGCTCTTGTTCTGAACCAGGCGCTGCTCCTTTTGGAAGACGTGTTTTTTGTTCCCATCGTCATTCTTGATGGGGCAAGTCGCTAGGCGAAACCAGCAGAGCCAGGTGGTGGTCTGGCTCTTGGTTTCAAGCGGGCGCTGCTCCTCATGAAGGACATGGCTTTTGTTCCCGTCCTCCATGTTGGTGGAGCAGGTGGTTAGGCCGAACCAGCAGAGCCAGTTGGTGGTCTGGCTCTTGGTTTCTCCCGGGCCGTCCTCCTCGTGGAGGACTTGGTTTTTGTTCCCATCCTCGATCTTGATGGGGCAGGTGGTTAGACCAAGCCGGGAGAGCCAGCTGGAGGCCTGGCACTCGATCTCTAAGGGTTGCTGCTCCTCGGGAAGGAGCAGCTTTTTGTCCCAATTCCGGGCCCAGCTGAGACAGCTGGCAAAGTCAGGAATTGGAGACATGAAGGCAAGTAAGATCAGGAAAAGAGTCAGGCTGACCTTCATCCTGTTCTCTCCCACGGACCACTCTCAACACAAAAGTGGCTGTCACCCAGAGCGGAGCTCCAGCAGTGACCACCAGGACGGAGTGACCGCCCCACGTGTCTGAGCTGAGGGAGGCTGCCAGCGTGACTTCATAAAGACTGGAGTCCTGCCCCGCCCTGTGATGTCACAATGCCTTTCCCGGTGCGGGTGCAGCCCTGCACCCAGCTTGGGGCTGGGGACCCTACCCCCAAATCCCACCTCCCTGTTCCACCTCCCCTTTTTCCAATCCGCCTGCACTCTGTAATTTTCATGAGCACACGAGGTCATAGAATCATAGAATCGTATAGTGGCCTGGGTTGAGAAGGCCCACAGTGCTCACCTAGTTTCAACCCCCCTGCTATTTGCAAGGGCGCCAGCCACCAGAGCAGGCTGCCCAGAGCCACATCCAGCCTGGCCTTGAATGCCTCCAGGGATGGGGCATCCACAGCTCCCTTGGGCAACCTGTTCCAGTGTGTCACCTCCCTCTGAGTGAAAAACTTTCCCCTACTATCTAACCTAAACCTCTCCTGTCTTAGTTTAAAGCCATTCCCCCTTGTGCTATCACTATCCACCCTCGTAAACAGACGTAAACGGAGGTCAGGTGCTCCTCTCCCATCCTTTTGACCCCTTCAGTCCAACAGCAATGAATATGGAATTAATTTCCTTTATTCCCATGTAGGCAAGAAAATAAAAGAATATCTGATAGCACAGAGCAAGAGATTTGAACCTTTGCTTTTACAGCTCCCGTAGCAGTGTCTCTGTTTGTCCTCTCCTCCTCAGCAACACAGTGTTCTCCCTGACGCAGAATCACAGAATTGTAGGGGCTGGAAGGGACCTCTTGAGATGATCGAGTCCAAGCCCTGTGCCAAAGCAGGCTCCGTAGACCCGGTTGCACAGGTTGGCATCCAGGCAGGTCTTGAACATCTCCAGACAAGGAGACTCCACAGCCTACCTTGGCAGAAGTTCCAGTGCCCTGTCACCCTCACCGTGAAGACGTTCTTCTGCACGTTTGTGCAGAACTTCCTATTTTGGCCGTTTCCCGTTGTCCTATCACCACGCACGGCTGGAAAGAGCTAGGCCTTGTTCCTTTGCCTCCGTCACCTTAGATAGAGACATTGATCAGATCCCCTCTGCGTCTTCTTTTCTCAAGACTGAACAGAGCCAGGTTGCTCAGCCTTTCCTCATAAGAGAGGTGCTCCAGGCCCTTGATCATCTTCGTGGCCCTCCGCTGGACTCTTTCCAGGAGATCCCGACCTTTTTTTTGTACCGGGGAGCCCCGAACCGGGCGCAGTACTCCGGGTGAGGCCTGACCAGGGCAGAGAGGAGGGTGAGGATCACCTGCCTTGACCTGCTGGCCACGCTCCTTTGAATGCCCTGTAGGATCCCATTGGCCTTCTTGGCCACCAGGGCACCCTGCTGGCCCATGGCCAACCTGTTGTCCGCCTGGACCTCCAGGTTGCGCACCGCAGAGCTCCTGTCCAGCAGGTCGTGTCCCAACCTGTACTGATAGTTGCGGCTATTCCTTCCAAGGTGCAAGACTCGACACTTGCTTTTGGAAAACCTCATCTGTTTTCTGAATCTTGCATTCCGCTGTCCTCCTTAGAAAAGTAGTATTTTCTCCCTGAGCTCGTTGCCGCTGTTTTGTTGTTAGGCCCATCTCCCTACCTTTTCACTACCTCTCTTCCCCCTTTCCTGGTTCATGGGTTCGTTTGTCCCTCCACCCTCTTAGTCACAGCACCGGGCTGCACCGAGCTGGAGCTGTGACACCACGCCAGTGCCTCAAAGTCCCGTTTGACAGCCCACAGGCTTCTCTCGGCGACTTCATGGCTGCCGGCCTGAACTACCAGTCAGCAGTAATAATCAGAGGGACGAAACAGACCAGGGAGTGTGAGCCGCCGTGCCTCAGGGCCTCCCCCCCTTCCCCAGCAGATCTTGCTGTGGTGTTTTGCTGCTTTGGTGTTTTTTCCCTTTCTGGGAAGGCTCCCTTGGTGCGAGCCTCCTCTATGAAGGTGATGCGCACAGGATCTTTGCAGAACTGGCCCAGCTGAGGATTCCCAGTGTGCTCTGGATGCTTCCCAGCGTGCTGCAGCACTCACAGGACCTCCCCGTGTACTCTGGGGGACCTCACAGGGACGTAGGTTCCCTCTCAAAATGTGCTCTCTCCCCCCGGGGCATGGCTGTCTCTGGACACTTCACAGCCACCGAGGCCTCTTTTATCCCCAGCCCAGTGCCCTTCCTCCTCCCTGGGAACATGCCCCCAGTCCCTGTACAGCAGCGCTCTCCTGCACCAATGCCTTTAGTGCTGCCACTGTCCCAAACCCACTGCTACCATACTGACACAGGCTGTAGGAATGATGTTTTTATTAATTTCATGATTGCTAGAAAATGGAGGTGATGATCTGGGGGAGGTTGGTGTCCACCCAGTAGAAGACGTTGTTGTCATCGCAGGTGCCTTCAGTGCAGCAACCTTTGGTAGGTTCAGGCGTGTCCCGCCCCACCGACTGACTGTCAACGTTTGACCCACAGGCTGTCGGATGGACAGGAGTGCTTCGTGGAAATCACTCTGTTCCCGTGGAAGCTGAGGCCGTTTGTTCCGTTCCCTGGAAATGACACGGCATGAGCGCGGAGAAAGGGATGCAGGCTCATTTGCAAAGCATCACCCTGCAGGGCTCTGATTCCTGTGCCGCTTTTCCAGCCTCACAGGACAGCTCGGGGCAGCCCGTGGGGCTCACCGCCCCTCTGGCAGGCCCCGTTTTGCATGGGAGTCTCCGGCTGGGTGTCAGCCCTACGGCCGGGCAAGTCTCAGGGGAGAGCTGATGGACCTCTGGAGGTCTGCTTTTCTTGGAAGCCCTCACAGACCAGACCTTTGCGGTTCCCTGCTCCCCACCCGCAGTCCCTTCCGTGCAGTATGAATCTCGATCGCTTACCTGTGCCTAGTGTCTTCACAATGCTCTCAGGAGCCGGTGGGCAACCCTGATCAGGCGAGACGTACACCAGTTTCCCAAAGAACCGATCAAGATCATAGCTTCCGGGTATTGCATAAGGACGTCCCAGAGGTGGTGCAGGGTGTCAGGCAGACTGAAGGCCTTTTGCTCGGTGTGCGGGGACTGCTGCTTTGGGTCCTTTGGAACAACAGGCTTGCTGACAGGGACCCATTTGGGGTGTGGAGAAAGGCCAATCCAGAAGGGCCAGTTGGTGGGCAGCCTCTCCTCAGGACGCACAAGTTTTTGATCTCCATTTCCAGGACAGGTGTTTAGTCCAATCCAGCAGAGCCAGTTGGAGGTCTGTGTGTTGGTGTGAACCGGGCTCTGCTCCTCGTGAAAGACCTTGGTTTTATTCCCGTCGTGGATCTTGGCGGAGCTGGTGGTTTGTTCAAACCAGAAGAGCCATTTGGAGGGCTGGCTCTTGGACGTAACCGGACGCTGCTCTTCGGGAAGGACCTGGCTGTTGTTCCCGTCCTTGATCTTGGTTGGGCAGGCGGTTACTCCAAACCAGCAGAGCCAGGTGGCGGTCTGGCTCTTGGTTACAACCGGGCGCTGCTCCTTGTGAAGGACATGGTTTTCTTTCTTATCCTCCATGTTGGTGGAGCAGGTGGTTAGTCCAGACCAGCAGAGCCAGGTGGAGGTCTTGCTCTTGGTCTGAACCGGGATCTGCTCCTTGGGGAGGACCTGTTTTTTCTTCCGGTCCTCCACCCTGGTGGAGCAGGTGGTTAGGCCAAACGAGCAGAGCCAGTTGGTGGTCTGGCTCTTGGCCTGAACAGGGCGCTGCTCCTCATGAAGGACATGGTTTTCTTTCCCATCCTCCATCTTGGTGGAGCAGGTGGTTAGTCCAAACGAGCAGAGCCAGGTGGAGGTCTTGCTCTTGGTCTGAACTGGGATCTGCTCATCAGGGAGGACCTGGTTTTTGTTGCCGTCCTCCACCCTGGTGGAACAGGTGGTTAGGCGAAACCAGCAGAGCCAGGTGGTGGTCTGGCTCTTGGTCTGAACCGGGCGCTGCTCCTCACGAAGGACGTGGTTTTTGTTCCCATCGTCAGTCTTGATGGCGCAAGTCGCTCGGCAAAACCAGCAGAGCCAGGTGGTGATCTGGCTCTTGTTCTGAACCGGGCGCTGCTCCTCATGAAGGACCTGGTTTTCATTCCCGTCCTCAATGTTGATGGGGCAGGTGGTCAGGCGAAACCAGCAGAGCCAGGTGGTGGTCTGGCTCTTGGTCTGAACCGGGCGCTGCTCCTCATGAAGGACCTGGTTTTCATTCCCGTCCTCAATGTTGATGGGGCAGGTGGTCAGGCGAAACCAGCAGAGCCAGGTGGTGGTCTGGCTCTTGGTCTGAACCGGGCGCTGCTCCTCATGAAGGACCTGGTTTTCATTCCCGTCCTCAATGTTGATGGGGCAGGTGGTCAGGCGAAACCAGCAGAGCCAGGTGGTGGTCTGGCTCTTGGTTTCAAGCGGGCGCTGCTCCTTATGGAGGACGTGGTTTTTGTTCCCATCGTCAGTCTTGATGGGGCAAATCGCTCGGCAAAACCAGCAGAGCCAGGTGGTGGTCTGGCTCTTGTTCTGAACCAGGCGCTGCTCCTTATGGAAGACGTGTTTTTTGTTCCCATCGTCAGTCTTGATGGGGCAAGTCGCTAGGCGAAACCAGCAGAGCCAGGTGGTGGTCTGGCTCTTGGTTTCAAGCGGGCGCTGCTCCTCGTGAAGGACATGGCTTTTGTTCCCGTCCTCCATGTTGGTGGAGCAGGTGGTTAGGCCGAACCAGCAGAGCCAGTTGGTGGTCTGGCTCTTGGTTTCTCCCGGGCCGTCCTCCTCGTGGAGGACTTGGTTTTTGTTCCCATCCTCGATCTTGATGGGGCAGGTGGTTAGACCAAGCCGGGAGAGCCAGCTGGAGGCCTGGCACTCGATCTCTAAGGGTTGCTGCTCCTCGGGAAGGAGCAGCTTTTTGTCCCAATTCCGGGCCCAGCTGAGACAGCTGGCAAAGTCAGGAATTGGAGACATGAAGGCAAGTAAGATCAGGAAGAGAGTCAGGCTGACCTTCATCCTGTTCTCTCCCACGGACCACTCTCAACACACAAGTGGCTGTCACCCAGAGCGGAGCTCCAGCAGTGACCACCAGGACGGAGTGACCGCCCCACGTGTCTGAGCTGAGGGAGGCTGCCAGCGTGACTTCATAAAGACTGGAGTCCTGCCCCGCCCTGTGATGTCACAATGCCTTTCCCGGTGCGGGTGCAGCCGTGCACCCAGCTTGGGGCTGGGGACCCTACCCCCAAATCCCACCTCCCTGTTCCACCTCCCCTTTTTCCAATCCGCCTGCACTCTGTAATTTTCATGAGCACACGAGGTCATAGAATCATAGAATCGTATAGTGGCCTGGGTTGAGAAGGCCCACAGTGCTCACCTAGTTTCAACCCCCCTGCTATGTGCAAGGGCGCCAGCCACCAGAGCAGGCTGCCCAGAGCCACATCCAGCCTGGCCTTGAATGCCTCCAGGGATGGGGCATCCACAGCCTCCTTGGGCAACCTGTTCCAGTGTGTCACCTCCCTCTGAGTGAAAAACTTTCCCCTACTATCTAACCTAAATCTCTCCTGTCTCCGTTTAAAACCACTCCCCCTCATGCTATCACTATCCACCCTCGTAAACAGCCATTCCCCCTCCTGTTTATATGCTCCCTTCAAGTACTGGAAGGCCATAGTGAGGTCTCCCCACAGCCTTCTCTTCTCCAAGCTAAACAAGCCCAGTTCCCTCAACCTTTCCTCATAGGAGAGGACCATCTAGAAGTTGCTCTCTCTCTTGCTTGTTAAGCTGCCCTCGAGTATCTCAACATAACAGCAACATTTGACCAATGGACATCAGAATTCAGTGTTGGTTTTTTTTTTGTTGTTGTTGTTTTTTTTTAAATAAGTGACTTGGGGTACCTATGGAAATGTTTTCCTTTCTGTTCATCCCCAGTTCAAAAGAAAAGCTCTTAGATGCCTTTTCCATGGAAATGTAACATTTCAAGAAGTGCCTCTTTACATTAAAATCAAACTTTGGGTGATGTTAAGAACAGCAGTGAGGACGTATTGGCTGAAGAAAGAGCAGTTACAGACGGTTTGCCTAAGGAAACAGCAGCTGCCCTACAACAAAGGACAGGCTTTATGTCTTAAGGAAAAGCATCTCAATTTCTTTTTCCTAAATAAGCAAGACAAAACTCATCAGGAAGGTTTGTATTTGAGCAGCAGCTAGCTTAATCTCATTCTGAAGGTCGCAGCGGTGGTACGGAGAACCTCACAAAGAACATTTCTGTGGGCATTTTCTTATTACCCTCAGTCTGCAGCGCAGAGCACTTAATGCTGAGAAAGAAAGAAAATGCCAGCAGCACCTCTGACACACAACTCTGACCTTCCTCAGAGACTTCAGGTCCAGCAGCTGTGGCCACAGATAGGAACACTTGGGGTGTCAGTGTGTAGGATGCTTCTGCTTCAGCAGTGCCACTGATGAGGTGACGTTGTGACAAATGCACATCACGACGTTGCTGAGTGCAGTACGGAGCCTTTAATATTCACTCATCTGCCCAAGGAATAAAAATAGATGCTAAACATCTTAAAATTCTGTCTATACACAGCGCAGCTGATCCCACTGCAGGACTATCATTACATTTTACTCCTCATGCTAACAACCCCTTCACATATTGCAAGACAAAGTTTCAAACACAATGCTTTAGGAAACAAAATAAATCAAAAAATAACAACAAAATACCACATACTCAGAAGTCTTCCTGTTGTGTGTCTCTGCAGAAAATGGGTTCTGTTTTCAGTTCCAGTTCTACATTTATAGTTTATAGTTCAGTTCTGTGAAGATAACTGTACTGCTGGAGATAAGTATAAGCAAGAGGGGAACAGCTGATACAGCACGTGGCTTTGTTTTGAACTACCAGTTACAGTACCTTGAGGTGGTGCTTGCAAACATGAATGATTAAGCAGTCCTGACCATTTAGAAGTGTAGAAACATTACTCCTACAAGTGCAGAACATTAACTGTCTCCCACGTCTGTTGCTGTAACAACGAACTTCCTTTGTTGGAAGTTATCTGTCACACCAAACAGAAGTTCCTGGAAAAATCCAGCTAGGAGCTGTAGAACGTCAAAAACTGATTTGTTTTTATTTTTAAAGATCTCACAGTCTCACAGCTGCTTGTCAACAAACTATCCGTTTGACTTCTCTCAGATGAGCATTACAAGCACAACAGAAAAGGAAGCATCAGTAACAGCACAAATCTGGAAAGCACAGTGCTCTTCCCAGTGCTTTACAACTTCTCAACTCTGATGAAGAAAACTCAGTGGTCAACCATGCAAAACCCTGGAAGGGTTAAGGCTTGGGACTCCTTAGCTGCCTACTTGTGTGCTGCAAAAGCTCTGGGAGAGAAGATGAGAGACAAGATCTGCAAATTCAGTGGTGCTGCTGATCAGCAGTACTAACACAAAAGCTCATACAGAGGTACAGGAACCGTGGGGCTCTTTCTCCAAAGCAAAGGAGGGAGAGAACTACTGGAAAACACGGGCAAGCACACCTCTGTGTTTTGCAGAAGAAAGGAACGGGAGCTCCTCCACCTGCAGGGAACAGCTGCACAAAGAGCTAGGAGCTCAGCCAGCAGGGCCCAGCCCACTTCCCAGAAGTACTGTTTTCTCTACAAAAGAGTTGCAGCATCTCAGGAATAGAAATGATGGCTTATGCACTTACAGTTTCTATGAATGCATTGAACTGTGGTCTCTCAACTGTGCACCCCTCCAATGAAGCTGTATGTTTACTCACTGACTTTGGCACAACGATTACATCTCGTAATACAGCTGCAGCAATTATTTTTTGTTGTTGCCATGACAGCAATGCTGTTAGGTCAGACCTAGAGCAGCAGCTGCTCCCCCAATGCCAGACTCAGACAAGTGCAGCTCTCAACTTTCCTCCCCCCTTTCTCTACTCACATTGCCTGTATACCAAGGTTTTAGTGGCTGTAATGGAAAGAGAGAATTACGAAGTATTATGAATGTGTTTTCTGACTCTCAAGAAGCGGTGCTGTCTCGAGGCAGGTAGCACGTGTAACACAAGCACATATTCCTCCAGTAGCTGCTGTAGCTCACATGACCCTAAGCACGTTGAAAATCTCTCTTCCAAGTAAACATGGGTATCATCTGTTGGCATGAGTCAGCTATGCATTGCTTCATGGGGTTAGGAATACAGCTATAACAAGCAAAACCTTTTACAGGATACAAGTATATATATATTTATAGCCTTTACTCACTTGAAAATAAAATCAGGTATATTTTCAAACTAAAAGCTTGGAAAGAATGCTATTACTATAAAAGATGGTAAGAATGAACTATACTGAGTGTTTTACCACCTTCTGTAAAGTCTGTGTTTGTATCCAGCCACTTGGCCAAGATTTGAAACTCAACCAAAGTGACTTGAGAGCAAAAGAAATAAATCCCTTCACAACTGAGATGTTTCCATCAATCGTAAGTTATGCTGTCATCTTTAAAATGTCCATGTCAACACTTCACTGAAGTGTACTACGACATCTCGATGAGATCACTCACTCAAGTTCAACTGCTCAATGGAACACCACGATGGCATTGTGAACACTGCTGTGCCAGTGCTGAAGCTCAGATGGCCTTTTCCTTCCCGATTTCAGGCTACCGAGAAATTTTACTATTTAAAAAACCCTGAGGGTTGATTCCCGGCCCTTTTTTCCCCTCCAAACAGTGGGGAGGTGGGCTCCCCCCCTTGGACCCCCCTTTTGCATTTGGGGGTTGGTTTTTTACCCCAGGGGGCAAGTTAAAAAACGATGGACCCGGGGGTTGCTTTTTTTGGAACCCTCCCAAAAAATTTGGCGGTTTTTCCCCTCCCCCCCGCACCCTTCCTCTTTAACCCATCCAAATGTGCCCAGGCCTCCAAAAGTCAGGCAACCCCGTGGCAACGCCCTTTCCCCAAAGCCACGTTGCCCGGGGTTTGAAAACCCCAAATTTTTCAGGAGTCCAGCCCCAACCTTTTTTGGGTGGGGGGGTGCCTTTGGGTCCCTTTGCACGTTTTGCAGGGGGGCCCCTTTGGGGGTTTTGGGGGGGATCCAAAGGGGGGGGTGGGGGCCCCTTTCCCCGACCAGTTTTTACCATTTAGACGGTTTTTTTCCAAACAAAAAGAGCCGTTGGGGGGGGTTTTTTTAAAAGGGTTGTCCTCAAAAACCTTGGGGTTTTTTTCCCTCGTGGGTCTTTTCGGAACCCCTGGGTTTTTTAAAAGGGGAGCCATTTGGGGGTGGTCGGGACCCACCGCCCCGGAAGGGGGGCTTTTTCCGCCGCTTGTTGGGAGGGGGGTTCCCCCCCCCGGCCCCCGGGGCTCTGGCCCTTGGCAACCCGGCGCTGCCCCCGTGGGACGGACTTTTTTTCCCAGTTGGTAACGGTGGGTTGCAACCCAAAAAGGGGGAGGCTTGTTTGGTTAACCCATCGTTTGGGGGGCCTGTTTTTTTTTTTCCTCCCCCCAGGTAGATTTTTAGAAACGGCGGGTTTTTGGGGTTTTCCTTCCTCACCTCTCCCCCCTGGCATGGTTTTTTTCCCTCCCCCTTTGGGGGGACAGGGGGAGTTAAACAGCAAGGGCCTAAAAACCTTTGGCGCCCCGGCTCCCCCGGGAGGCTGGGGGTTTTTTCCGCCCCCCCTTAACAGTGGGAGGGAAAAACCAAAGGGGGGTGGGCGGCTCGGCTAACCCGCGCTCCCCCGGGGGGTGGGGTTTTTTTCCCTCGAGCTTTGGGCGTCCTCGGGGAAAAACCGCAGAGCCTGGGACTGGCCGCTGAAAGGGCCTGCCATGGGAAAATGGTTTTCATTCCCGCCTCGTTTATCGGGGGGCCGAAAAAGCCCAGGGGGTTCCGGTCGCGGGCCTTCCCCTCGGGCCCTTTTTCACCCCCCCTCTTTTGGGGAAATGGTCCCCAAACCGGAAACAGGTTTCCTCTTTTTTTCAACGGGGCCCCCCGCTCCTTTTGGAACGGTTTTGATGTTTTATCAAATGCTGGAAAAAAGGAGGTGTGGTCTGGGTTTGGGTCCAAAAGAAAAGTGTTTTTTGTTCCCTCTCACTTTTTGGGCGCGTGGCCCCAGCGAGCCAGTGGGGCGGGGTTTGGTTTAACGGGGGCTTCGTGGGAACTTTTGTTCCGTCCCCCAGGGTGGGCTTTTGGGAGGCCGAACCCCCCAAAAGGGGTTGGCTTTTTTTCTGGGGGTCCCCTCTGGGGGATTTTGGGGGTTTTTTTCCCTCCCGACTTTTGGGGGAGGTGGTTTTCCCCGGGGGGGGGCCGTGGGGGGCCTGGTCACCTAAAGGGGCTGTCCCCGGGGGAGAGCTTTTTTTCCCTTTGGGGCCCCCTTTTAAATTAAAGCAAAAGACTTTGGGGGGTTCGGGAAAAGGGGAGCTCCCCTTTTCCTTTCTCTCCCACGGCCCTTCCCACAATGGCTGACCCAAGGGAGCTCCCCATCCCCCCGGCGGGGGAGCCCCCGTTTGACTAGGAGGTCCAAAGGGGGTTTTTTTCGGAGGGGGGTTTTCCTGGCCCCAGCCTGGGCCCTTTCCCCGGGTGCGCGGACCCCCCTTGGGGGGGGAAAACCCCCCAAACCCCCCCTGTTACCTCCCCCCTTTTTTAAACCCGTTTATCTTATTTTCAAAACCCGGGTTAGCAAAAAAACGTTGGGGCGGGTTGGGAAAAACGGCTCCCTTTTTAACCCCCCCCTTTTTCGGGGGGGACCGGGGCGAAGGGGTGCCCCGAAGCCCGGGGGGGGCTCCCGCTCCGGGAAAACCCGTTTTGGGGTTCCCCCTTGAAAATTCCCCCTTTTCTCCAAAACCCCGCCCCCTTTCCCTCCCCCCTGTTTAAATAACCCCCTGTCCTTTTTTTTATCTCCCCCAAGTTGGGGGCAAGTGGGGTTTCCCCCCAGCCTTTCTTCTCCGCTAACGATTCCCCCCCCTTTTCCCAAGGGGAAGGTCTGGTTCCTCCCCCTTTTTGAAGTGTTGGCCAAAAAACAGAAAATTTGTGGCTCGAACAGGGGTGGTTTTTTTTGTTGTTTGTTTTTTTTAAAAAATTTTTGGGGGTTTTTTGGAAAAAATTTTCCTTTTTTTTTTCCCGTCAAAAAGAAAAGCTCTAGGCCCCCCGGTTTTTCTTTTTTAAAACCCTTTTTAAACAAATTTTGGGGATAAGCGGGGGGCCCTACGGCGAAAAAAGGCTTCAGACGGGTTTGCCAGGCAGCCTTTTCCTTCCAAACCCGGGACCAAAGGAAAAAAATTCTTTCTTTTTCCCAAAAAACGGGGCCTCATAGGAAGGTTTTTTTACGCCATTTAAATTATTTGAAGGTGCAGGGGGACAAAAAATCACAAAGCTTTTGGGGGGGGTTTTCTTATTAACCCCGTTCCCCCCTTAAAAAGGGGGAAAAAAAATGCCAGCGACCCGCAAAAAATTTGACCCCCCTTTAAAACCCCCCACCTTTGGCCCCATGGTTTGTCAGTTGTGGGCCTTTTTTCGCTCCCCCGAAGGTGGTTGTGGCTTTTCCTCCAGGCTGGTCTTTGGAGTTTTTTTTCCTCTCTGGGGTTTAAAAGGGAAAAAACAAAAATTTGGGCTTTTTTCAGCGGCTGTCCCCTGAAAGGGCTTCTTTTTCTCTCATGTCCCCTTTCCAAACAAGACAAAATTTCTTTGGCTTTTTAAAAAAAAAAATCCCATCTCGATCTTCGTTTTGGGCTGAGAAAAAGGGGGTTTCTGTTTTGCCGCTAAAATTTAGAGTTCTTTTCTGGAAGATTGTAATCGGGAAAAAAAGCAAAGAGGGGAAATGATTGCAAGGGGGTTTTGAAAAGTTAGGTCCTTTGGGGCTTGCCCAAACCCAAAAGTTACAGTCGACCTTTAGAAATGAAAACAACCCACGGCAGCTTTTCGCCCCCCGCTTTTGCTTAAAAAGGAAATTTCCTTTTTTGGGGTTTTTGTCACACCCCCGGGCCGGAAAAACCCCGCTGGGCTGTTTAAAACCCCCAAAAAATTTTTTTTATTTTTAAAAAACGCTCCCCTGTTTCAAAAACACCCTTTTTTTTGGGTTTTAATGGGGTTTTAAAACCACAGGGCACATCACCTCTGGAAGCCGGGCCTTCCCCGGCTTTCAACCCCCAATTTTGGGGAAAAATTTAGTGGCAACCAGCCCTGGGAAGGGGTTGGGGGTCCCACTCACTTGGGTGAAAACTTAAAAAAAACAAATCCTTCGGGTTTCCCATCCATCTCACAAAACTAACAGGTCCCCCTGGGGCTCTTTCTCCAAAACAAAGGAGGGAGAGAACTACTGGAAAACACCGGCAAACACACCTCTGTGTTTTTCAAAAAAAAGGAACGGGTGCTCCTCCACCTGCAGGGAACCGCTGGAAAAAAAGCTAGGAGCTCAGCCAGCAGGGCCCAGCCCACTTCCCAAAATTTTTGTTTTCTCTACAAAAGAGTTGCAGCATCTCAGGAATAGAAATGATGGCTTATGCACTTACAGTTTCTATGAATGCATTGAACTGTGGTGTCTCAACTATGCACCCCTCCAATGAAGCTGTATGTTTACTCACTGACTTTGGCACAACGATTACATCTCGTAATACAGCTGCAGCAATTATTTTTTGTTGTTGCCATGACAGCAATGCTGTTAGGTCAGACCTAGAGCAGCAGCTGCTCCCCCAATGCCAGACTCAGACAAGTGCAGCTCTCAACTTTCCTCCCCCCTTTCTCTACTCACATTGCCTGTATACCAAGGTTTTAGTGGCTGTAATGGAAAGAGAGAATTACGAAGTATTATGAATGTGTTTTCTGACTCTCAAGAAGCGGTGCTGTCACGAGGCAGGTAGCACGTGTAACACAAGCACATATTCCTCCAGTAGCTGCAGGAGCTCACATGACCCTAAGCACGTTGAAAATCTCTCTTCCAAGTAAACATGGGTATAAACTGTTGGCATGAGTATGCTATGCATTGCTTCATGGGGTTGGAAATACAGCTATAACAAGCAAAACCTTTTACAGGATACAAGTATATATATATTTTTAGCCTTTACTCACTTGAAAATAAAATCAGGTATATTTTCAAACTAAAAGCTTGGAAAGAATGCTATTACTATAAAAGATGGTAAGAATGAACTATACTGAGTGTTACACCACCTTCTGTAAAGTCTGTGTTTGTATCCAGCCACTTGGCCAAGATTTGAAACTCAACCAAAGTGACTTGAGAGGAAAAGAAATAAATCCCTTCACAACTGAGATGTTTCCATCAATCGTAAGTTATGCTGTCATCTTTAAAATGTCCATGTCAACATTTCACTGAAGTGTACTACGACATCTCGATGAGATCACTCACTCAAGGTTCCAACAATGCCATCACAACTGAACCACACACACACAGACTGAGCTTTGCGACCACTTGGCTGTGCCTGAAGGACTGGAATCATTCAGTAAAGAGGAAAAGCCTTTGAGGCCCCCAGGAGCATTCTGCACTCAGTGCTGCCCCAAGCACTATGTTGTTTTGCCCCAGAAACACTGAGCCAAGACAGCGCAGAAGCTGCAGGGTTGGGAACTCAGAGCTATCCCACACAGTTATGATTTGGTTGCTAATAAAAAGAAACTAAAAGTGAAGATTAACTATGTTTGTAAGTAGGTATTAAGAGAAAGCAAGGCCACTTTGCTACATAAAGGGTGGGCTTCTCAGCTCACACTGCTCATCACATTCAGCAATTCCCTGACTGTTAATAGCAGCACTCACACAATTACAAACCACTACAAATGCAGGCTGTTGTGGAAAGCACTTTGCACAACTGCAATATGTACTGCAAAACAGTTCTTGCCACCATTTACAAGAAGGACAGTAAAAGTAAATTCTTGCAAACAGAAGAACACTCATGAAACACAAACTGGTTTAATTAAAACCAAAAAGGAAAGCATACTGAAGGAATAAAACTCCATACATAGCAGTTATTATTTATGAAGCTGTTGACAATTTTGATACAGCATTTTGGAATTTATGACCAAATATTCAGCCTTGAATTCAGAGGGAGAGTGGGGGAACAACCTGCCGAATCCATCAGCACCACAGCACATAAAACTGTACTACTTGATATATTTCTCCATGAATTTTTTGTGAAATTCTGATCTCAGAGTGTCATTCACAAATCTCTTGTCCTTCTTTGTTTCATCTATCCCCTTGGCACAATTCTTGAAGACAACATCATCATCCCATCTGAAAAGAAAGACGTTTTTTACTTTGGTAAATCAATGTGACGCTATTTATAAAAACCACTTAAATAAGTTTGGCTTTCCTACTTCAATGTATTACAAGCAATTAATCAAAAGATCTGTTCTTCTAAACCGAGTCATCTCCTAAATGGTCTTCTGTTAGAAGCAATAGTATCAGTGCACTGAAGGTTACCTTACCTTTGCAAAAAATAACAGGCACTTGAAGAGAGCAGAGAAAACCATCAATGCTCCTGATTTCTACTAACCACAAAAGTAATGTAACGTGTAAACAAGAATTCTATCTAGGGAAAGACCATTATCTACTAATTCTAGTCACTCTAAAAATAAAATTAGTATTCTAAAATGGAAGCATGACATCAAATTGAGGAAAACTGGTCCTCCTACTTTTCATAGTAATGTGAACAGTGTCTGGGAAATGAATAAGACAAACCACTATATGCAGTGTTCTCACTTCACATCACTTTGCTGCAAGATTCGAGCAAGAAAATGATGACATTTAATAGACAGAGCAACAAGAGAGAACTCAGGGATGGATATCACAGCACAGACTGCACTGTACCTCCTCTTCACTTTGAAGTTTGCTTGGGGCTGTGCTGGGCCGGTGAGGTTCAGCAGTGGGTTCCCACTCAGGATGTTCTCCATCCGAATTCTTTCTTCTTCAGCCTTTTGTTCTTGCTCCTGAGAACCAGAAATTGATACATATTACATTTCAGGGCCGTTTTTTAAATTTAGTTGATAGAGAAAGATAAACATAATTTAGCTGCAAATACATTCATAGTTTTAATTCCCAGCTCAGCCTTCTCAGAGCATCTGACACTTGTATGTGAGCAGAATAAAGACAGAAGATACACCGCAGAGCTTAACACTGCTAACAAACTGTTGATCTAGCAGTACTCGTTTCTGCTCTACTTATTTCGAATGTTCCATCAAGTATTCAGTCAAATCCTAGATTTACCATTTACATATTTATTATAAGAAAAACTGTATACAGATTAAAAGACTTTCCTTATGCTCATGAGAAAAGAAGATACATTATACAATATTCAGTAGGTGGAAGGAACCTTCCAGCAATATGAAACTCCGTGATCATTTTGAGCACTCTGCTTGGCTTTGACAAGTACCAGTTCCACAGGGACCAATTGAAAAGAATACTAAGAAATTTAAAGTGAAAACTAAGTGGATAAATAAAAACTATTTAAGAGTTCCAACAATGAGGATCAGAAAGATCTACTGTTAGAAGTGTATCTCAGGCATAAGCCAAGCACTGCACTACTGGCAACACAAATTGGATTTCACTGCCCACGCTTTCAAAATGTATCACTACGTTTGGTGACTTACACGCTTACAGACTTCAAAATGATTGTGTAACATTCATTTCACATCAATACATTTTTCAGTGCCCTTTCAAATGCATCGCAAGGGCTGCTCTTGGGGATTACAAGAAGGAAAGCTGAATTCTCTCATTGGGATGACTATGTTTCCCTTCTCTGCATCCAGTTAAAAAAAGAAATATATCCCCAAGTCTCATTAGTGCAGCAGGAAGCTCAATGCATTGCTTTTATCTATTATAGAAATGAAAAGATGGAGACGATAAATGAAGGTGATTTTCAAACTGCAGCAAATCCATGGCTGGATTTAAAATATATTAAAAAATAAAATAAATCAGTACCGATTTACAGGAATCTCCTGAGAGGTGATCAGATTCTTTGTTAAGGCCATTAGGGAAACCTACAGCAGGATGTTAACATGCAAACGCCCCTTGTGCTGTCCAGTATCATACTGGACAGTACTCATGAGAAACTAGCTGCAGTAAGAGCCAGAGTCCAGAAGAGGGCCACTAAGATGATCAAAGGACTGGAGCATCTCTCCTATGGTCTTAAACGGAGACAGGGGAGGTTTAGTTTAGATATTAGGAGGAAGTTTTTCACTCAGAGGGAGGTGACACACTGGAGCAGTTTGCCCCAGAAGGCTGTGGATGCCCCATCCCTGGAGGCATTCAAGGCCAGGCTGGATGTGGCTCTGGGCAGCCTGGTCAGGTGGTTGGCGACCCTGCACACAGCAGGGGGTTGAAACTAGATGGTCATTGTGGTCCTTTTCAACCCAGGCCATTCTATGATTCTATGATATGATTCGATATAAGAACTCAGTATTTCTCAGTTGACAAATGCTTCTACAGAAAGAACTTTTCTCAAGCTGCCACAGCAGCTGCCTGTCTTAGAGCTGAACCGCAGGGAAACTCTTCTCAAGGCAGCACACAGAGCATGATACACCAGGTTTCTGAGACATGAACCTTGGCAGTGACCCAGAGTTACTGACCCTGAGCACGCAGCTGCATGTCTCATTTTTCCATAATCAGACTTTAAAACAGCACGCTAGGCATCGTCATAACTTTTATCTGTTTTGTGTAACCCACGTAATATCCTTCAATCTCCATCAATCACATAGTTTGCTTTCTGATAATGAAAAAAGTATTGTCAGACTGAAGAGTAAAAATGTGGCGACAAAAAAATTGAAATTGAAGAATGCCATAGCACCTGTAAGTGTTATACCACAAGCAGTGGTCAAAGGGCAGGATGCAGCTCCAGAGGAAGATATCAACGTCCAGCTAACTGCCTGCAGGCACCCAAGCTCACAGCTCAGTAGAGAGCAGTACAATATGATGAGGTTCTAAGGGAGCTGTGCTGCTCCCATGAGTTTCACACACAAGGAGCTCACCGTGCTCTGTGTGCTGCACTGACTGCATCTCCATCGCAGTGCAATGGAAGCTTGCAGAAATAATCTGTATGCGCATCCCAATTTGGCACCTCTATAGTGATGGCAGCGACTGAAAACATCTACAAATCTTATTTTCAAAGATCCATTTCCATATCTGCTGACAGCGATGCTGCAGAGCCCCATGGCTCCTTGTGCCACCACTGGCTGCCTCCCAGCTATGCTCACATACAGAACCCAGCTTCCTTTTAGACCTGCAGAGACAGCACAACCAGAAGCAGTAACAAACCACACAGAGTTATCTTTGTGATTAAAGGCCAACAGATTGGAGTCTGGAAGCACACAGGAAGAGAGGTGTTGAGTAAGACATCGCCAGGTTCAGTCACTGAACAAAGACATCCCAGCACTCCTGTAGCTCACTCATCACAAGGCAGCCTAGGTTGGATGACATCTCAACAGAGCTGCTGCATTAGAAGCAGGCTAATTCTGAAGATTAGTCTTCAGGAGTTCTCTATTATTTAGCTTCACCAAAACCTTCCAAAGAAGGTATGCAAGAATTAAGAAATGGGATATTTATTAAAGCTTGTATCCTAGAGACATGACACAGAGGAAATACAAGGTATAACTCACAGTGGTGTAAAGTTGACATTTGCACTTAAGCTGATTTATGCACTCTGGCCAGAGCTGTAGAATTCCTCACCTCCAGCCAAAAAAGGTTTTCATTACATTTCAGAATTTTCCACATAAATCATGCACTGCCCACTCCTCTGCTGAAAGCTGGGATGCTCCCAGTGGTACAGCACGGGCTGTATCAAATGGAACAGACCAGACAGAACCTTCCCAGCTGTCTGAGCTTCACACCTCTGGGGCAGATAAAGCACAGCTGCTGGTAAAACAGGTTCAGGGTACTCCAAAGCCAGCACTGTTCTTTTATGTGTTGAAACAAAGGCATATTAAGCTAAAATGCTATGGATGCAGCAAGCCTACAACAGAAGAAAAGTTTTTTCTCCTAAGGGAGCAAACAACACATCCCTATTCATATCATCCTTTTTTAAAATAACATCTTTGTCTGCGTTTCCATTGCGTTGTGCTTTGCAACAGCACTGTGTTGTACCAACCACGTGCAGGGATGAACCAGAAATCAGCCCTGTTGTTGGGACGTAACTCCTTCCTCTGCTGCCACTGTGCAGGTGGTAAAGGAACAGAATAGGAACATTACAGTGTGAGGAGTCAGCAGGCAGAGGGAGTCCCACAAGCCAAGGAAGCAGATGGAGATGATGCCACATGAACGGGACGTCACAGCAAGCATCCATTGTGCAGCTGAACTTGCTATGCGACATCACAGTTAGGGAAAAAGCAGACAGAACTACATTAACCTTAACTGAATTATTCATAGAATCATAGAACGGCTTGGGTTGGAAGAGACCTCAAGGATTATGAAGCTCCAACCCCTTGCCACAGGCAGGGCCACCAACCTCCCCATGTAATACCAGACCAGGCTGCCCAGTACTTACTCCATCCCAGTAATATAATCCTATATAAGTCACTAACTCTACTCAAATAATGGACTGAAATTCCACGAAATAAACATACAAGGCACTTGTAACTGTGGAGTCACTATGCAGAGTTGATGCCATCCTTCCCACAAAAGATGGGCCATTACCATTACTTCTTGACAAGGATGAGGATTGCTAGCACATCTCACAAACACTTCATGAAGAAATACACCTGATCATCTCCTTGGCCTCTTCACTGAAATCTTTCTTAATCATTACCTTATACTTTAGTTTTAATTATACATTTATAATTTAAGTGAAAGAGTTCATGTATAGGGATTCATTTCATGTTTTAGCTGGAAGAAGTCAAGGACGTGGCTAAAACACAGAACAGAGCAAAAGTTTGTTTCAGCCATCAGTAAAGTGGGACATTTACTTATAGAGCAGCACTTTGTGAAATAAAGTTGCAAGAAAACAAAGCCAAAACTTTCAGTCTGTTCTCAGATAAGCAGAGAAGGATTGAAAGCTAGAACAGCCCTGCTGGAACAGTGCACATATGTGCAGCTGCTCAGTGGTTTGAGTTTGTTTCTAATTATTTCAATTTACCTTTTAAGGAAACGCTTGAGAACTGAAAATTAAGACTGCTGTAATGCTGCATTTGGAATATTCCCACAAGACCCTACCATGGATGGTCAGCACAGACAGCAGTCCTCATGCTGGGCAGTTTCAGACAAGATCAGAACTATTCCACAGACACAGCATCCAGAACTGAAATGTTCTGGTCAGCTCCATCTCCAGTGGGAGCAACCAGAGGGGTTGAAGTGACAGAGGGCAGGAAGAAAGTCAGAACACAATGCCATCTCAGTCAGCTTTTTTATTTATGATGATTATTTTATGTTTCTAAAGAATACAAAGGAATTTGAGAAATTAGCAGGTTTTGAGTAATCTCTTATTTGGCTGACAAAGGACTTCCTTCACACTGGTATTTCTGTTCATGCCATGAAGAAAGTTAGAATCTCTTAATACTACTTACCAAAACTAAGTTTAGAGGTTTTCAAGGAAAACTGGTACTACCACAGGAGAGCATTTACCAGAGAACATGACAAAGTGAAAGATAGCACACTTCTGGCTTCCAGTTTTAGATGCCTGAGCAGAAATGTGTTTGAGAATAAACAGTCCTCCTTCTATGGATCCTTAAATAGCAGACGCCAAAGCAATGAGCGAAAGGAGTTCACTAAAATAAACCATTTACCTTAAATGAAATCTCAGAAATAACTGCATTAGCATTTTAGGATAATTATCAGGAAAAAAAATAACATACAGCACAAATTTGGGATACAGTACTACACTGGACCCATTCTATCCTGTTCCAAGAACACACACATGCAAACTCATCTGCCCATAGAACAACACAGATTGGAGAACGAGGTGCAGAAAGTGAAGAAGAACTCACTCTGCTCTTTCCCTTTGGCCTTGCCACTGCTTTATCCAAGCTGCTTACTAAGGACTACACTGCTTCAGTAGATAAAGCATTTTTTTTCCAAGTGGATTAGGATTAACAGCAGCTACAAATAAGAGTTTACAGATGTTATCCTCAAGTCAACCAGATAACAACCAAAGTTACCTACTAAATTAGGTTTAAATCATGGTTTGCAAGACATGGTAATGTGAAATCCACAGACATCATGGGAAAAAGGATTTACATAAATTGGATGCAAAACTTTTTGTCAGCAATGCCTTATGCTAAGGATGGGGGTAATAGCATAATCTAAAGATCACACCTTTAAAGCCAGAATAAATATGAGACCTTCTCTCAGGAGAGCTTTACTACTGAAGATTCCAATGCTGCACTCTGCTTTGGTTTTCACTTTTCATCACTGTTCTCTACACTCCAAAGAACCCCAGGAAAAACAGCTCCAACTACACCACAGTGCCCATGGTTTAATGAAGATGTCAACTCTCATGAGGTAATTTTTAAGGTTAATTTGAATTAACTGTCACTCAATGAAGAAATGACCAGAGCAATAATATGTACTACTACAAATAGCTGATGGTCATTTTGCAGATGAAATAGGGGATTCATTGTGTGCACAGAGTTTGCACATAGCACTGGGCACTGTAAGAAAGCCCTATCTCTGGTGGGTGGGGAGCAGCCAGGAAAGTGAAGAGTACCAGTTAAACCACAGCAAAACGGAACGAATGCCATACTAAGGAATTCAGAGCTTTTAGCACCCTCTAGTGACAAGCTCAGAGTTCTGTAGGTGTAACACCTGATTTTTACACACCAATAGAGAAAGGTGCTCGTTTCTGCAGAGTGTGATTTACTTTCAAGAACCAACAGACTTCTATAGGAAAGCTTCTACACTGAAGGAGCACAGAACACATTTTAACCTTCTATTTTACCACTGTAGACTTCATTACACAGAATCACAGAATTGGAAGAGACCTCAAGGATCATGAATCTCCAACCCCCCTGCCACAGGCAGGGCCACCAACCTCCCCATTTAATATTAGACCATGCTGCCAGGGCCCCATCCGACCTGGCCCAGAACTCTCTAGCTTCAAGAGTGGCCACCTGTACCTACAGCAGTTAAAACACTATTCTTTCCTAGCTGCTCTTACTGCCTGCTGTACACCACGCCCTGTTTACTGCCAGTTGTCTCTAATGAAGAGCATTCCTTAAAAAGCACACCAGCAGTTAAACTACAAGGCTGTACATTATGCTATAGAAATTAATTCATTTCATTTTTGTGGATATTTTCAAAATACGGTCACCTGTGTATGATCATATCAAAACAGTTCCAGTTTTATAGTTTCAGTTGACATTCCTTGCCAAGGCAACACAGTACTGATGTGAAAAGATCAAAAGCATCAAAGAATATGCTGATATTTTTAATTCTTTTATAAGAAGTCTCATTTCTTGCTTCAAAAAAGGAAATTTCCACTGGATGATGGCATGGGTAGATCACCAGTACAATTACAGCTTGATAGGACACCTGTCTTCAGAGAAAGACTTGCATGTCAAAAGCAAGATTAACTTAACTCAAATGCCTCTACATTTGGAAAGTAAATAAAACATTTTAGCAAAACACTCACCCATAAACGTGTCTGCTAAAGAAAGAATTTCTGGTATGCCATTAGACATAAGAACAAAGCCATCAGATTGACCTGAGAAGCTTGTTTTGATGTGTTGTGCCAGCTCTGAGCTTGGAACTCACTTTGTTTACCAGTTCTCACCTGTCCTAAGAATTTAAGGCACAACAGTTTTACTAAACATGTTTGCAAAAAAAAAAAAAACAAAACAAAACAAAAACCAACAACCAGATGCTCCTTAATGTGGGATTTTACCTTCCGAGCCTGTTCCTCAGCTCGCTCCTTCTTTATTTTTTCCAGTTCAGCCAGAAGAGCTGCAGTGTCATCATCATCACTGTCCTCCAGGTCATCATCCTCATCATCCTCCTAACAGCAACAAAAGTAGAAAAGAAACAGTTTATGAATTTCATGTAATAGACACAGCTTTTCATTCTGAACACTGTCTGCAGAGATGACTCTCTTGTTTGAAAAAAAAAAAGAATTATGAGAAGTCCCTCCCCCAGACAGTTCAGGTGTATTTAGCTAAGGCTGACTTCTGAAGCATACCAGTGCTTGTAGGAGCAGCAAATATAACATAGCTGGTTCATTTGCTCCTATTCCATAAAGACAAAAATATAAGTGTTTTAGATGACTGCAATGCTTATATTTTAATAATTCAAATGCCATGTTCCTGACAGATCCCAGAGAGCTGGCACTCTGAATCATTGTAACACAAGTCACTTTAACTGTATGCCTAGATACCTCATCCAGTATTGGTGGGATCAAATAGAGCACTATTAGAAACAAAACAAACATTAGCATGCTCTCAGTGCCTGAACAACTCCAATACATCAACACAAGGAAAGGAGCCAAGAACTCACTATTCATGCAGACAATCAGTGTATCTCAACTGCTTTACCTTGGGGAATTCTGACTGACCCAGTACTTAGCCTGAGGCTAAAAAAACACCAATGATTTAAGCAGTACTTTCAATTCCCCAGTTTTTGTATGCTAATAGTCACAGCATCCTTGCCCCCTTCTAAAAACACCACTGATTGCAGCGTAAAACTACTATGGACTTCCATCAGAATAGAGGAACTGGATGTAGAGTATCCCCAAACCAGTTCTCAGTTACAAGTCTTAATTTATATGTATATTCTTAAATATCTAGAAGCTCACATTCTATCAGTGGCAAAACCCCAAGACAGGACAGTGAAAGGAAAGAAGACAGAAGAATGCATACATCAGTTAGAGGATCATCTGCATCGAGGTTTGCTGCAGGAATCTGGTCCAGCCGAGGCTTCTTAGACACAGAAGATGATGTTGTATGTTCTATGAGATAAGATTAAAATAAATTAATTAATTAAAAACAGCATCTAAAGTCAGACATTGATAAAAAAAAATCATTAATAAATTGTCTTGCATTAGAGTAAGAAATAGGAGTTTATCCTTAGTTTCTCCTCACCCCTCAGTCTTGACACCTATGCCAATTCCTCCCATGCAGGCATCCCCAAGCAAAGCACTAACATCCCCAACCTTATCTTTTAGCCTCCAAGTGCTTCTAAAGTCATTATTTCACAAAGAACAGCAGAAGCTGTGGAGAAATACCCTTATTATATAAATATATTCAGTTGACTGTTTCCATTGCAGACCACTCAACCAAGCATTACTATTATCTACTTGGGTTCAAATGACATCTGCTTTTAGCTGTGAATTAGGAAGTGCCATAATACCCTCTACTCAGCTCTTGTGAGGCCCCATCTGCAGTACTGCCTCCAGGCCTGGGGCCCCCAGCACAACAAAGATGCAGAGCTCTTGGAACAAGTCCAGAGGAGGACCACTAAGATGATCAGAGGGCTGGAGCACCTCTCCTGTGAGGAAGGGTTGAGGGAATTGGGCTTGTTTAGCTTGGAGAAGAGAACGCTGTGGGTAGATCTCACTATGGCCTTCCAGTACTTGAAGGGAGCATATAAACAGGAGGGGGAACAGCTGTCTACAAGGGTGATAGTGATAGCATGAGGGGGAATGGTCTTAAACGGAGACAGGGGAGGTTTTGGTTGGATATTAGGAGGAAGTTTTTTTTTTTTTTTTTTACACAGAGGGTGGTGATGCACTGGAACAGGTTGCCCAAGGAGGCTGTGGATGCCCCGCCCCATCCCTGGAGGCATTCAAGGCCAGGCTGGATGTGGCTCTGGGCAGCCTGCTCTGGTGGCTGGTGACCCTGCACATAGCACATAGCAGGGGGTTGAAACTAGGTGATCATTGTGGTCCTTTTCAACCCAGGTCATTTTGTGATTTTATGATTCTGTACACTTCACAATTTAGGTACTAAAGTACCTAAATTTGGTCAAGCTTCGTATCAAAAAAATGAATATTTCTCAAACAAATAACAAACAACTTTGATTTTTGTTTTAATTCTCACTTCACAGCACCTGAACTGAATCAGATACTTTTATAAGCAATTTATTACTTCTCTGATGCTCTAACAGTTGAAGATGAGTCATTCCCCTTTTCCTTCCTGTCTTGTTTGTCCAAGCACAAAAAAAAAAAAAAAAAAAAAAAGCTCTTTGTTAGCTGTACATACTTGCTGCCAATTCATTACAGCCATTCTGTATCAGCTGGCCTGCTTGATGCTTCCCTACTGGCTGGCCTAGATTTTTGCTAGCATGAAGCCAGCATGAAAGCCAATGAATACTCAAGGAACCATCAGGCCAACATCCCACACTGTGCTCTCCTAACACAGTGTCTAACTCATAAACTTTCAACGTGGAATTTTGTGTGTGAGCAGTGTCACATAAAGGTACTAAGATCTGGTTGTTAAAGGTTGGATTTTACCTCTGGTTGGTCTGTCTCTGTTCTTTTCCCTCGCAGCAACCCGCTCTCTCTCCTCTAGCTCCCTTCTGAAGTCACGGTTACGCACCTCTTCGGGAGCATCCTGAGTGGCCTGTCTGAAACAGCAACGAGGGGAAAAGGCTGAAGCTGACAGTCAGGAGCTAACAGTAATTTATCAAACGAGGCCAATAAATCCAGTGGTGAACGTTTCTACTCTTTATACATAGCTGGGTACCACGTGGACACATGCTTCTTTCTCTGTCTGCGTAACACACACAAGAGCATTAAACACACACACTCCTTCCAGTGGCTCTCAAATTTTAAAGATCTAGATACATTTTTGCAAAACCATCCTGACTAGATCTGTATTTTGCAGGTAGTTCTGAATCTGTTCTCTGCAGCACAAATTCAGTGTCCAAACTGACAATTACCAACACTCTGGTTTACTCTTTGCCATTTTACCATCTCACATTGCTGTTGCAAACAAATCTCCCAGGCTTGCAAGACCAAAACTAGAGCATGCTGTTCTCTAATCTTTTCTCCCCATAAAACAGAAGATACAATGTATCACTGCAGGAAAAAAAAAAAGAAAGAAAGAAAGAAAGAAATATGGAGGGAACATGGAGGGAATGAGCACAACACTAGCTTTAGTGAAATACATTGCAAATGCATCTTTTCCCCTCTTTTATATAATACATAGGCAAAAATCAACAGACTACTTATATTCAAGTCACACTAAGTTCCACCTAGAACATGCTGAACTTCTCTGGAAGACTTGAGAAGAACTGATGAATAAAAACAAGCAGCAATTCCTTTCACCTTACTGTGAACTCAGGTTTGGAAATAAGAGTGCCTGGAAGAAACCCAGGCTCCAGTCATTGTAAATACACAGCGTGCACAGGCTGTCTTTATGCTGAAGCATTTCATTTGCTTTTATAATTAAAAACTTCAATTCAGAATCCCTGACATGGTCGCAAAAATCCCCCCCAGGCCCTGTGTCAAAGAGGCATGGGAGAGTGGTGCTGAAATACCAAATCTTTCCTGCAATTATGCAGTCCTGGCAAATTAGCAAAGACAACTTTGTATTGGATATTTGCGAGAATGAACTTAAGACACTTAATGCTCCCTCACACACACATACACACACTCAAAGGGATCTGTTACCACACACACTGCACATTCCTGTATGTATTTCTCCCCACACACTCCTTTCAGAACAACAGACTGGTGTTCCACACTCCTGCTCTCTTTAAAGAGACAAACCACCAGCCATTTTTCCCATAACAGCACATTTTGTGCTCCTGCTTTTGGTATCTCCAAACATTCCAACTCCCATATCCACGTTACCTTCAAAGTTATTCATATGGGCAGGAGGGAAGCAGTGAAAGGACAAACATCTGCATTAAGAAAGTAAAACCCAAGCAATAGTTTAAGCTAGAAAAAAACCAAACTATTTTTTAGGCTGATTACAATTCACTTAAATCCAAGTGACACATTGATTACAGATTTCATGCTATCTTAAAAGAATATAAGCAAATTATTAAGCATTCCAAACACAGGATAATATTCATATAAAATCCCATTATCTTTCACACCAATTGAAGCAAATTACTCTTCTAGAACCTTTTCCAGTGTTTAACATCAGCTCTTCCAACACCTACTAATGTCCAAGTGCTGTTTCACATTGCCCTGCCTCTTCTTAGTGCTCTTTCCCAGCGGTTCTTTGCCAATATGTGTCTTAAAAATGGAAAATCATGTCATTTTCAACTTAATACCTCTTTTCCCATCTTGTTCTGCAAGTAACGGCACCTTATCAGCTCAGCTGTCTCTGTATGCCCCCAACTCTTTCCACTCCACTACTTGAAATGCTTTATCTCTAAACATCACCTTCTCATGATTCACTTCCACAGGCAGTTATCCATACCACTAAAACTAAACCTTCCAAATCAGTTGCAACCCATTCAATTTCCTAAGCCCGCTTTTGAGATGTGCAGTTTCAGCACTGCTGCACAATATCTGTGTCTGCTGAATGTCAAGCAAACAAATATCTAACGTGAAAAAAAATTCAGAGTGTTGGTCACATCAAAAAGAAAGAAAACAATGAAACACTCCCAGCCTGCTTTGCTGTAAGCCAGACAATAACAATACTTACCTGTATTTGATTTTAGTATGAGAGGGAAGGTCTCTGCTGGAATACTGCTTGGATAGCTGACTTAAGTCTCCTTCACCTTTTCCTCTTCCTCCTCTTGCAGGCTCAAACGTTGGCCTTGCTGCTGTCGTCATTTTAGTTACTACAGAGTCAAGGGCAAAAAACAGTCATTACTGTAACTTAAAGTGAAAGACATTCACCAGAAGCTACATTGCTCCTGGAACTGTTGCAGCAACAGCAAATTCCACTACACAATACAAACTATCATTTGGCACACGAGCCTTAAAGCTTAAGGAGTTTTTTTTATTGTCAGTTTCTATTCAGATGTTCTAAAAATGAAGTCTTTTCCAACATGTCTGAAAGATGGTAGAGATTCAAACAAGAATGTGAGGTCCTGTTTATAAAAGTGGATAAAACGCCAGGAGCCAGACTCCTATCCTTAAGTCTTGGCAGAAGACTTAATTCAACCCTTTCCCCTCTGGAAAAAAACACAGCCAAAAATGAAAACCTATTGGAAATGATCTCTCAATTATGCCTCAAAGCTTATCTTAGCATTATCACCACAAATGCCAGCCAACGTGGACTGTATTGTGCTGGTGCTGCTAACTGAACAGTGACGATGGTCACACACTCTAAACACCACAGTCCTTGTCCTGGCCTGCTTCATTTCTCCAGTACAGGCACAGCATCAACACTGGTAGTGCAGCAGAGCTCCAGCTGGCCAGCAAACCTTCAGAAGTGCTTATGTGAATTAAGTGCAATTAACAAAACACCTTCCTCAGGCAAACACAGAAATTCACCAACTCTCTTACAGAAACTACAAAAACTCATGCAGAACCAACAGGATCTAATAATGAAATAACTGATGCCAAGAAGTGCAGGTATGGCAAAGGACTGAAAGGGGCTCAGCTCAGTCTCAGCTACACAACAGCTGTCAGCACACACTGTGCTCAGCACTGCTGCTGGAGGCCCTGAAGCACAAACCATAGATCTAAAAGTTTAGGGTAGTCCACCAAGGCAAAAACAACCCACCAAAAAAACAAAACAGTAAAATCAACCAGACAAACAAAAATCCTAGATGATCAATCAGTGCCATCTTCAGTCTGTTAAATGAAACTACACACATTTCTGCCTCACCAGCACACGCACATCCATAAGCACAGCCTAAGGACTTAAAAGAAACAGACACTCAGAAGGCAGTGAGGCCCTGGCACTGCTGTCTAGGGAGCTGTGGTGCCTCATCCCTGGAGGTTACTCAAGACCAGGCTGGATGGGCCCTGGGCTGCCTGAGCTGGTGGGGGGCAATCAGCCCATGGGAGGGGTTGGATGTGGGTGGGCTCTGAGGTCCCTTCCAACCCATTCTATGATTCCATGAAGAGAGGCAGCCAGCACGAGTCTGCACCCACTGCCCCCAACTGCAGACACTTGTAGTGACTCTATGCAGGCGAACCGGAGCTCGGCAGGCCTTGCTGGCTGTGGTGCAGAGCCACGACCAGAGAAAGATGTGACCCCAGGACTTATCTGTGTTATTTATAAGTAACTGAAGGGATCTCCCAGTTCAAGCCCCGGCCCGACTGCGTACACCCATGGAGCATCACCAAATCCCACGGAAACTGCCCCTGCAGCATCTTTCTGGGCTCATCCTGCATTTGTCTGGGCCGTAAGGGACCCGAACTCCGCCTGAAGCTACTCAGGCCCGTTCGCTCCGCTCAGGTTCCGGCGGCGCAGCACTGGAGCAGCCCCTGCAGTGCCGCACAACGCTGGGCCGGCCGAGCCGCGTCCATGGGCGCACGCCCAGGCCCAGCCAGGCCGCCCCGCCGCCTCATCCTCCCTTCCTGTCCCACCGGGTCGCCCACCGCCTCCCCACGCTCAGAACTCCCGATTCAGTCCCCTAAGCCCCCGCCTCTGACCTCAGGATCTCCTCCCGCTGAGCAGCCAGGCCCTACGCCACCGCCATTATCCCGCCCACTACCCACAAGGCGTCGCGCGGCGGCCACAGAGCAGAGCGGCGGAAGGAGAACCTACCATAGAGATGGAGACCGGAAGGCCTTCTTACGTCTCTGCGGAAGCGCCTCCGCCATGTTTGCTACCGAGGCGGAAGTAGGCGCTGTTGTTGCCTGAGTAGCGATGGCGGCTTTCTTCCACCTTCCCTGCAGCGCGGCCTGGCCTTGCGGTGCGAGCTGCTCTTTGCCCCGCTGTCCTCAAGCTTTCGCCATCTAGGCTGTGTCTGGCCGATCCCCTCGCGCCGTCCTCACCCTTCCTGTGAACTCCAACCACCTCACCCGCGTGGACAGGCTGCTGTCAGGGCCGCTGTTACAAATGGGTCTGAGAACAGAGGGGTAGGAACGAGTCCAGGCCACGAGCTGGAGGGAGGAGCAGGGCCCTCCAGTCCTTGTGTCAGCAGCATCACCTGGGCCTGTCTCTCACCTAGCAGCTCCCCACAGATGATGCTCTTAACGTGGGGTATATTCATTGCTCTTTGTAAAAAAGCCATTGTGTGAGAGCACATCACCCAGAGTTGAAACGCAGCCTCTCTCTTGTGTTTGCTGTTGCTTATAGCTTATCAGACTTTGGTGATTCATGCGATGTCAAACATTCTTTGATACATCTCCAAAGGAAACTTTTTCCTGGACAGCCCCTCACACAGCATGCAACTTCGAAGAGAGCCCAGGAGAGGTCTCTGAAGATGCTGCTACACAAGGAGCCCCAGCACCTAACGGCAGAGCACGCCCTTTGGAGCCTTCAGAGAAAGCCCTTGGAAGAAGTGGGCCGTGCTGTACAGAGAAACCGTGTTACCTCCTTGAATTCCTCTGAAGAATTCAGCAGTGTCAGGCTGCAGACTGTGAATGACAGCAACCTGAAATCACAGGATCACAGAATGGCCAGGGTTGAAGGGACCTCAAGGATCATGAATCTCCAATCCCCCTGCCACAGGCAGGGCCACCAACCTCCACATTTAATACTAGTCCAGGTTGCCCAGGGCACCATCCAGCCTGGCCTTGTGCACCTCCAGGGATGGGGCATCCACAGCCTCTCTGGGCAGCCTGATCCAGTACCTCACCGCTCTCATAGTAAAGAACTTCCCCCTGACATCCAACCTAAGTCTTCCCTCCTTCAACTTAAAACCATTTCCCCTTGTCCTGCAGTTATCTACCCTTTCAAAGAGTTGGCTCCCCTCCTGTTTATAGGCTCCTTTTAGGTACTGGAAGGCTGCAATGAGGTCACCCTGCAGCCTTCTTTTCTCCAGGCTGAACAAGCCCAGCTCCCTCAGCCTGTCTTCATAGGGGAGGTGTTCCAGCCCCCTGATCATCTTTGTGGCCCTCCTCTGGACCCTCTCCAACAGCTCCCTGTCTTTGTTGTATTGGGGGCACCAGACCTGGACATAGTACTCCAGATGGGGCCTCACAAGGACAGAGTAGAGAGGGACAATAACCTCCCTGTCCCTGCTGGCCACCCCTCTTCTGATGGAGCCCAGGATACCATTTGCTTTCCGTGCTGAATCAGCACATCCTCCTCTGATGGTGGGTGTTATTTGTATATGTATTAATATCTACCTATGAGCCTTAAATCAGAAGTAGCTGTACACTAATTTGACAGCTCTGATCTTTGAATAAAGGAAAGCTGTGGTGTCTTTGGCCAGAATTGTTCCCTGCAACCCTGAGGTGTTTCCTCCCAGTTTGTGAGTATAGATGTGAGGTAAAAATAGCTGTGGGCACATTTTATGGATTAAGTCTTCCTTAGAAGATGTGGGTGCTGAAGAAGAGATTCTGGAGGAGTTAAGATGCCTGAGTCTGGACTCCATAAAAATCCCACCTCAGTCTTGCTACAGTGGAACTGAACCTTCACAGGTCCACAACTTTTGATCTTAAAGGTCTCTAAATAATTAATTCATTTCTTTATTGATAATTATTAAAGACTTCTCAGTAATTATTGGATGAAAGCTCCCTGCACACTGACCTGGGAAATATATCTCATTTTTGTTAGGCTTCAGTGTGAGCAGGATGCTAAGCTTCTTAGATCTGAACTAACTCCAAACATGTTCAAGGTTGGCCCGAACTCTGTATGTTTACAGAATCATAGAATGGCTGTGGTTGGCAGGGACCTCTGGGCCCATCTGGTCCAACTTCTGCTCAAGCAGGGTCTGCCAGAGCAGGTCCTGAGCAACCTGGCATGGCTTTCTCCTCTTTCTGCACTGGTGAAGGTCCTCGCTTGGCAGCCCCTCTGCCTTCTTGTGGTCTCCTCGGATGAGGAGCATGGGCCTGCCTGAACTGCTGGGCAGCACAGCCCTGCCTTGGGGTTTCACTGCACAGAGGGCGGGATGGAGCCTTGGGAGGGCTCTCTCATAGCTTCTCCTGGAAAGAATGAAAGATTCATTCATGAGAGCATGTATATAGAAGGGAACATCAATAAAATTCAGTTGTATAGCCACTTGTCTGTGGGAATTTCTGCATTCCAGGCCCTGTTTTCATGATTGTGAAGCATCAGATAAGGTTAAAAAAAAAAAAAAAAAAAAAAAGCAATGACAAAATCCCAGGTCTTTTACCTTCCTATACTCGCTCTGATCAGACTAGTTCATGACCAAAGACTGCTGTCTTCCTGAGCCTTGTACCTCTTTGCACCAATTATTTACCCCATGGACGCACCCTTGATTATTCCTCTGCTGAGCAATTTGGCTGTGGCAACTCTTAGGGAGAGATTCTGAATTGCACGGGTAACATGAAAAGCAGGAAAATTTCACCACTTCCCTTAATGATTTCCTGAAGTGATTAATTATCCTCGCAGTTCAAAATGGCTGTTTGTTTACTTTTAATTTCAGATTATTTGTCTTTCTTCTCAACCTTGGGTATCTGCTGTGTATAATGTGAAAAGCCCATTTTCTCACCAGGTATTTACACTTTGTAAGCTAGTCCTGTAACTACCTTTGCATGAGGTAAGCAGACTGGCCACTTCTAGTCCTTTCCTTCTTCCTACCAGTTACTTGCTGTCTCTTTCTTCCTCTCCTTCTAACTTATCAACATCAGAAGTATGAGAACTCTTTCAACATCAACCCCAATTAGGTGAGCTGGAGATGTAAGATCCCTCCCAGCTTTCTATGCAGCTGTTTATATACCCAAGAATCACATTGGCTTTCTTCCCCACACCACTGCACTGGGCACTCCAATGCAGATGCAAGTCTTGCTGATTCTTAAATTGTTTCCAGGGCTATTGCTTTCCTGGTTAAAAAAAATCATGTAGTCTTTGATCCTAGATGAATTAACATCTTAACTTGTGTTAAATGCATCTGGCTTGGAAAAAAAACACCCTTCTGGTATCACTGCCATGGTCTCTTAGTCACCATCCCAAATTCTTGATGGTACCTGTTCATGTTTTTACTGCAATGTTGTATTTATTTGTAGATCACCAGTGCAAATGCAGAATACAGAGACCCCCATGTTACTTCCTCTGGAATGCTTTTAGAAATCCCTGTTCAGTGACTGCTTTTGGAGGCGTCTCCAGGTCTGACACACACACAGAGGGGTGCAGCTCCTACAGCAAAGTGCCTGTTTTGCAATCATAATGACACTACCAATCAGACATGCTATGAATTCTCCATTTGTTACATTTACAGGGCCTCTTTATGACCAACCTCAAACCCCTGCTGAAGAACAACAGCTCCCCAGAATCCTTGGGCTTCTGTTCTCTGGAGCTTTCTCATATCCAGAGACATTTTAAATGTTCACACCAAGAGACCAATATTCTCTGGTTATCTCAGTGCTCGAGGATGCTGGGACTTTTGCAAATATGTGTTGATCTTAAATGTTGGTCCTTCTGTGAGATTAACAAGGAACTGCAGAATGCATCACTTCCTAAAAGAGAACAAAAACATTTACATAAACCTTGTGCCTGTTTGGAGATTAATTAATATTTTTCTCATCTACTTCTTGGCCATTATGAAGATTTCTTACGTTCCTAGTGGACTTCAAAAAGCCCCTCTTTGTCTTGCCAAAGCAGGGATTTATCCCCCTCTTTCCTGTGTCATATTTTTGTTCTTTATAACTTCTTATGTATACTTTTTGCCGTCTCTCCCTCATTTCTTCCATTTGTAACATTACTTTTAGATTTAATTGTTGCTTTCCACTGTTTTTTTTTCAGGGTGGGAACTTAAACAAAACAAATTCCTTCTCTGAATGCCTGGCTCTTGCGCTGTAAGCCCTGAGATCACCTTCTGCCCACCCTCAGGTACAGCAACACTGCATGTGATCTGTGCTTTTAAAGCCATGTGGGACTGTGAGCAGTACACCAGCATGTCTTCGACTTGAGCAGAGATTTGTGCCCGAATGGAAATGTCTGAGCTGGAATTTTCCCCTTGCCACCCTTCCTGTAAGAACCTGTCTCTTGCCATCCAGGACATGGCTTGCATGGCCACAGCACATTTCCTTCCTTGGGACATCTGTTCTTTCAAGGACTGAGCCTCCCACTGGCCTGGTGATGTTGCAGGGAACTGTCAGCAGTGGCAGCCCAGCGCAGGAATGCTCAGCATCCAAACAGCAGCCTTAAAAGAAGTTGGTGGGAAGTCTCTGTTTCCTTGATTGGGAAAAGAACAGAGGTCTGGTTGGGCTGTGACTCAGCTGATGAGCCAGTATGGGGCTGTTTTCTGATGAAGGCATCTCCAAGGGCTTGCTCATCATCATGCCCTCTGTGCTGCTGTGGGGCCATAAAACCCTTGTCTGCTGTGAAACCCTTGTGCTGCTGCTTTTCTGCATGCTCACAGAGTCATCCCAGCTCTCAGACTCCTCCCGTCTGCCTCCCACCTCACTGATTCTTTGGCTGTTTGCCTCTGTGCTCAATCACAGCTCCTGTACTACTTTCTGTCTTTGCTTCTTGAAGTGAGTGTGACATGACAATGGCTTTGCAATGAGGAAGAGACTTCATAACTATTCTCAACAGAGAAAAATCCAGGAGTCAGCAAGAATTCCCTGCAAGAAAAGGCACAGGGCAAGAACGTGAACTAGGCCCTTCCTAAGCTCCCAGGAGAGGCCCGCAGAGGAGCATGCCATCCCCCTGCAGCCCACAGGCACCACATGAAGCACATCTCCATGTGCAGCCATGAAGGAGCCCACTGTGCAGCAGTGGATGAGGCACAGCCCATGGATACCCCTGCAGGAGCAGTCCCAGGCTGGAGCTGCAGCCCGTGGAGAAGAGCCCACAGTGGGGCAGAAGGGCTGGGGGAGCTGCTGCCAGTGGGGCTGTGCTGAGCAGTTCCCCACCCACAGTGTGATGTCAGCCCAAAGGCACTCAGCAAGGGAGGGAGGAGGGTGCTGGGGGCATGGGTGGCACTGAAGAGCACACAGCTCTGCTGCTCTCTATATTGGGCACACGCTCATCCCTGTGGAGGAATTCTTGTTTCTGCGGAATCAAATAATTTCTTTGAGCTCGGACAAAGCAATTAATTTTAGCTATGTGATACTTATATGCAGATGAGCTGCTGGGCGATACCTCTCTCGATAGCTGCATCCAGTGTTAGGCAAAAAACACCCCACTGTGTGAATTACTAGCCAAACAGCTCTGCTAAGGACTAAGCTAATTTTATCCTTTTCTCAGCTGGCTGACAATGACTCAGTCCCTGCTTGTCTGGGAGGACTCTCAGTATCTGGATGCCCAGACACCTAAATGAGCATTGTATTGCCCATCCAGGAGGCAAGAGCCTGCTGCCCACACACTGCTGTGGTCTGTCTTGGGTTTTTTTTCACTGTTTGTGTAGATATGGAGCAAAGAATACCAGTGAAACACCCAACAAACAGCTTATCAGGTAGAATGGAGCAGGGATGCACGGGGCATCAGCCACCTGTCCCAGTGTTTGACCATCCTTACGGTAAAAAATGTTTCCTAATGTCCAATCTGAGCCTCCCTTGCCACAGCTCTGTGCCATCCTGTCCTGCCAGCAGTTCCCAGCAGCAGAGTCCAGCATCTCTGTCTGCCTTCCCTCCTCAGGGAGCTGCATGGAGCCTCCTCTTCTCCAGACCAGACAAGTTCAGTTGGATGAGACTCTTCTGGATTTAAAATTTCTGTTACTGGAAGATCCAAGGTGCAGCTAAGTACTTTTTGTAAATGGGGCTGCAAGGAACAGAGCAGCCAGCATGAAAGCATGGATTCTCCTAGTTTATATTGAGTCTCTGAACCAGGAATGTGAGGAAGAGTTTATAAGAAGAGCAAACAGCCATGCATCATCCTGACCTATTTAAAACCCAGCTGAGTTTTCCAGCAGCATTTCAGTAGTGCAGCCCTCAAGCTCACTGAAAACAAGGTAAGCCATAGGATCAGTTCCCACGTCCTCCAAAGATGCCATAGAAATTTATGACAATTTAATAACTAAGAGGATTCCAGCTGCTGTCAACCAACAGCAATCCCTCTTAACCTGCAACAGCCCACCTTTAGCTACTGACCCTGCACTCTGCAATGTGTTTATTCAGTCTCGAGGCAATGCAGGGTCAGGAGCAGTCTCAAACACCCGCATTGTTCCTTTTGGGTGTGGGCAGAAATCAGTTCACTCGGAGTCAAGTGAAAACAAAGAACAACAGCCTGGAAAACAATGCACTCTTGACACAGAAGTGAGAGCTGCCAGGTTGATTCTTCCTTTTTTCTTTGTTACGATTCACATTACTTCAGGTCTGAGACCTCTGGGGAGCCCTTTGCTTATGGAGGCTTGCAATAAGCAGAAGAAAAATAAATTTTTATTTCCTCCCCAGCACAGCAACTAGCTTGGGAACTTTGCAAAAGTTGACCCCTGTTCCCCAGGTCCTGCACTGTTCCTTCTTTTTAAAAAGATGGATAAAGCACCAAAGGCTTTTTCTCTGAGACCTGTAGATACAATATCCCATAAAACAGCAGGGTGTGGTTTGATTTCCTGTGTTACAAAGCCCAGAGAACTTTTATAGAATAACAGAATCACTGAATCACCAAATTCTAAAATGGTTTGGACTAAAAGGGACCGTAGTGATCATCCAGTCCCAGCCCTCCTGCCATGAGCAGGGACACCTTCCACTGGACCAGGCTGACCACAGCTCCATCCTGCCTGGCCCTGAGCACTGCCAGGGATGGCTCACCCACAGCTTCTCTGGGCAGCCTGTGCCAGCATATAACCACCCCCACTGCGAAAAATTTCTTTCTAATGTATAACCAAAATCTACCCCGTTTGATTTAAAGCCATTACACATTGTTCTATCCCTGTACTCTCTGATGATAGGTCCCTCTCCATCTTGCCTGCAGGCCCCTTTAGGTACTGTCAGCCCACAATGAGGTCTCTTTGGTGTCTCTTCTTCATGCTGAATAAGCCCAGCTGCCTCAGCCTGTCTCCTGTACTCCAGCCCTCTGAGCATCTTCATGGCCCTCTGCATCCCATCCAACAGCTCCACATCCTTCCTGTGCTGGAGGCTCCAGGCCTGGGCATAGTGCTGCAGGGGGGGGCTCATGAGGGTGCTTCCATTTGTATTTTTACCATCAGAACCGTAACTTCTATCTGAGCTAGACTTGACACTGAGCCTTGTATGGATGGTTGGCTCAGGGTTTGCAGTGGCCAGCTGCTCCAGCCAGGGCTGAGCACAGTGCTGTGGGAGCTGGAGGTACCCCAGCTGGGCGTTGTGAAGGCATACTGCACATTTGCTTCTCCTTGGCAAGATGCTGCCTGCTTCCGTGTCACCGCTGCTGAGTAGTAGCAACTGAAACTGAACTTAGCATTCCCCTCCCTTTCCTGTTCTCCCTGGCCCACTGCCTGAAATGAGCACAGAACAAGCAGCCCATTTCACTTCTGTGCTGTACCTCACATGCAAAAGCTCACACGAAGCACCTTGATCTTACTGCTCTCACTCACTGCTGCATTAGCATGCTCTTAGCAACTCTGTCCTGCCGTGCTCGAGGATGGCTCAGTGATGTCCCCTTCAGTGGTGCTGCACTGCTGGGTGCAGAGGATCAGGTGTGAGCACAGGGCTCCTGTTCATCGGGGTGCTGCACAGAGTACCTGGAGAGCATCGTGTCATGGTTCAGAGGCTGATGCTTAATGGGACTGCAGTGGTCCACACAGAGCCATGAGTATCTCCTTACTGCACATTTAATAGAGAACTTAAGTACTTTAATGATTTGAGCAGGAGACTTCATGCACAGCCCAACAGCACGAGAAATTGCTCAGAGCAGCAGGACTATGACTGGAGCATTAGAGTGGAGCAGGACGGTTGGCCCCAACCCCTGCTTGCCTTCTGAAGGAGGAAGGACTAAAACCTTGGCCTCCTGGCTGCTGATGCTGAAGTTAAGAGAGTAGGAACAGGCTTGCACCGACTGCCTGCATTAAGGAAAGGATTCATGGCTGCACAAGATGAGGACAAGCAAAGTTTTCACACACTTTGCATAGCATGACAAGTGGTACACAACCACAAACATGTTAAAACACCTCTAAAGAAAGTCAAAACAGGCAGTGTAAATAATCAATAACAGTTCTGTAGCAGATCCCAGAACAGAGGCTGCAAAATCCTTTTATTTTTTTAAGCTAACTTAAAATCACAGTTCTGCCAGGTTTCCTCTCCAGAGACCCGGAGTTTTGCACTTCTATTTTAACCTGTGTTCTAAAACAGCCACTCATTTATTTAAAACACTAATTTAAGATTAGTATTTCCTTCCGCACTGTGGTCAGTTTCTGTGCCTAGAAGCATTGCTGCTTTTGTTTTTTAGAGGAAAATGCCCACTTGCACACATGCTGCCGTGCACACACGGATAGCTGAAGCTCCGCCTGTGCTCAGGGCAGTGACACGATTCCAGGAATGGTGGCCCTGCTCTTCACGTTTGAATCCATCCCAAGGCAATGCTGGCCAAGAGTAGCACAGCCAGAAGTACAGTGTGGAAAATGTGATGTTAACAAATGCCCACAGCAGCCTCAAGGTGTATTGCAGTAACAAGACATGGAGAAAAACTTCCTCACTCCTCCTCCCATTCCTCAGTGCCCAAACATTGCTGCAGACAATCAGCCCTGGGTGTGGCTGCTGTCTGCCTCCTGATTACAGCTGGGCCCCACCAGCAGGTTTAGCTTTCTCAAAGATCATGGCTTTCTCATTCCCTCTTCAGAGATGATGCAAGTGCAACAAGCCTGTACCTCTCATTGTGGTCCCACCCGTGGGTTTTCTGCCAGGGCAGCCTGTAAGGAGCCGTCTCACGCCTTGCTTCCACACAGCACCTGGCACAGCACGGTCTCAGCATTGGCTGAGCCACACAGGGCTTGTGAAAAGATCAAATGCTGGCAATGAGGAAAAGTAAGTAGTGGCACCTAGAAAAACAGCATTCAAGTGACTTTCTTGTCCCAAACAAACTTAAGATGTGGCTGTGCAAACTGACTGTAAAGCAAAGGTCACACAAACTATCATCTCTTTTAATCTTGGTTTAAAGAGTTGTATTGTTGAGCTTTCGGCACGTCTTTAAATAACTCATTTCTATAGTTAAAATTCACACTATTAAAAATATTGCCATGTACTATCAAAATCTAAATCTATCCAAATTATCATAGAATCACAGAATGGCTTGGGTTGGAAAGGACCTCAAGGATCATCAAACTACAACCCCCCTGCTGCAAGCAGGGCTACCAACCTCCCCATTTAATACTAGACCAGGCTGCCCAGGGCCCCATCCAATCTGGCCTTGAACACCTCCAGGGATGGGCATCCACAGCCTCTCTGGGCAGCTGTTCCAGCACCTCACCACTCTCATAGTAAAGAACTTCCCCCTGACATCCAACCTAAATCTTCCTTCCTTCAACTTAAAACCATTTCACCTAGTCTTGCTGTTATCTACCCTTGTAAAGAGTTGATTCCCCTCCTGTTTATAGGCTGCCTTTAGGTACTGAAAGCCTGCAAGGAAATCACCCCGCAGCCTTCTCTTCTCCAGGACCTGGGCTGTCAAACACTGGATTTTTGTTGTGCTTGTCTCTAACAGCCTGGAGGTTGTCACAGATCCATAGAATTATCCAGGTTGGAAAAGACCTTCAAGATCACCAAGTCCAGCCATCAATGTGACCTACTGAGTCCCACCACAAAACCACATCATTTAGCATCACATCTACATATCTCTCAAATACCTCCAGGGATGGCAACTCCAGCATGGGCAGCCTTTCCAATGCTTGACCACCCTATTTATGAATAAATTCTTCCCAATATCCACTCTAAACCTTCTTTGCTGCTACTTGAGGCTATTTCTTTGCATCACTGTCACTTGTCAACTGAGAAAAGAGACCCACACCCACCTTACTGCAGCCTCCTTCCAGGCAATTGTAAGGAGCTTGGCCTACTTTTCTCCAAACTAAACAATCTCAAATTCCTCAGCCACTCCTCTTGTCTTATTTTCTAGTTCCTTCAATTAATAGAGATTTCTTGAGTCTGAAGACTATGATGAAGTGCTGAAGGATGTGGACTCTGGATTTTATCACTTTTATTCGGTATATGTCTAAGTCTGCATCCCTGACACTCTGACCTTGAGGTGTCTGCTAGTCTCTCATAGAAGCATGGAAGCATTAAGGTTGGAAAAGACATTTAAGATCACCTAGTCTAGCCATCAGCCCACCCTCACCATGCCCACTGCCCATGTCCCTCTGTCACATCTCCATGGTTCTTGACTTCACCACCTCCCTGGGCAGCCTGTTCCAGTGCCTCACCGCTCTATTGAGAAGAAATATTTCCTAATATCCAACCTGAACCTCTCTTGATGCAGCTTGAGGCTCTCACTGGTACACCCTGTGCTATAAGAATCATGGCAAGAGGAGGGCAGTGAAGCAGCACTGTTGGTGATGCTGACCAGCGTGAGGGACGCCATGGGGAAGGTCTGAAGATGTCTGCGTGAGCATCTAACAAGCAGGCAGCAGAGAGTGGCACAAAGACCTGGTTTAAGGTGGGAATCAAAATTGCAACAGTGCATTGCTAAGCTCTTCTCCAAAGAGATGATTATCTTCCTCCTACCCCTCTTTCTCCCATCCTTGAATCTCTTCATTTTAACACAGAAACTGTTTCAGTTTTTCTTTTCTCCCTGGCTCAGCACTGGGCTCCTTTCCCAGACGACGCTTTTGAGTTAATTTTAGCAAGAAACTCCATCCCCATGAGACAAGGAAGAGGCAGATGTGCTCTCTGACATGCAGTGGCGTGTCTGCTGGGACTGCTGTGCTCTGAGCCAAATCTTTGACAGTGGTGTCTCCAGTGAATCACTTTCTTCTTCCTTTTTGTTCCCAATAGAATGGGACAGTCACATACAGTCTGGCAGCCTACCCAGAGCCCGTAGCAGGAGACAAGAGATCTGCCCTGGAGAAATATTTGGAGTCAAGTATGTTTGGAAAGTCTAGGCTCACAGGGTCAGGAGAAAGGAGTTATTTGCAGCAATCTCAGTGTCAACCAAGAGAGACCGGGCTGGAGGCACAGTGTGGGAAAGTGGGCAGATAAGCCAGTGGCTTCCTGTTGTTACAGGGCTGAATACTGCCATGTTTTTCAGGATCATTTGGTCTTGGTGCTTGAGACCCTTGGGAAGAGGAGGTCAATGAAGATGGGTGAAAGCCTCCTTTCTGTCTCATTTCCCCATCTTCATGTTGTTCTCCTCATTTTCTTTTCACAGAGGAAAACAGCTTTCCTCAGCTCTCTCCCATCTGTTCATTTGACCCCTCCCGATCTCCCCTCCGGGTTTCTTCACATCTATTTCTATCCATTTCCCTTCTTAAGTTTTCCTTAGTATCTCATCAACTAATTTTTGCTCAATCTCCTTCTATTTCTCCAGGTCAACATCATTTTCTAGAGCTTCTTTTCTTGCCCTTTGTCCAAAATCTCCAAAAGGAGATCCTGAGCACTCTTCATAGAATCATAGAATCATAGAATGGTCTGGGTTGGAAGGGACCTCAAGGATCATCCAGCTCCAGCCCCCCAGTCACATGCAGGGCTGCCGACCTCCATATCTACTAGTAGACCAGGCTGCCCAGGGCCCCATCCAACCTGGCCTTGAACACTCTTCAGACTGTCTAGTGCTACTTACATGCTGGTACGTGCAGCAAAAACTAGGCAGGGATAGACCAGCCTCACAGCCTGGAAAGAAAGTTCCCCCAAAGCAAATAAGAGGCCCTTGAGACTGGGAAGAGTTCTGATGCATCACACTGAGGCTGAGGTGCCCTTGGAGGCAGGACATCTCCATTGCCTGGCAGAAGGATCCCTCTGCTCAGCATGCTGCTGGCTGTTGTGCCCATCTTAAGGTACCCCAACCTGCCTTCACACTGATTGGGACCATGCCCAGCTTGGGATAATGCAGATCAGCC
The DNA here is from genome assembly GCF_905368555.1 of Meleagris gallopavo. Lineage (NCBI taxonomy): Eukaryota > Metazoa > Chordata > Aves > Galliformes > Phasianidae > Meleagris > Meleagris gallopavo. The sequence continues at coordinate 183,066,147 of NC_139404.1, read as the reverse complement.
AGTGGGGTTCTTAGAAGCACTGCATTACCTTGCTTTTCCTGTAGAACATGGCTCAAAACATGGGGAAAATATTTCCTTCTGTTGCCCAGATAACTGCAAGCCTGGGATCAGATAAACACCAAACAGCTCAAGTTTAGCTTCAGCTCTCCATTTCCCAGTAGCCTTTTTTACACCCAGGGGAATGAAATGTTGAGCTTGTCTTTTGGAGCTGCTGTGCTCTGGCTGGGCCATGCACGTGTGTTTCCATTCCCATCATCTTTCTGCACATGACTAATTCTTTCTGCCAGAGCTGAGTGACCAGGCCACTGCCTGGAAACCAAACAAGCTACTGGCTGCATTTCCTGCCATTCCCCAGCCTGTCCAGCCTGCCTCTGTCTCCCCAAGCTGATAACATCACATGAAAAGGCACTGACGTATTTCTTTGCTATGCTGCTTCAAGAAGCCATCCCCGAGTGCAGAAATGAGTCGTAGAGCCAGGGCTATTTTTAGCACTTTTACAGGCTCCTTCCCTGACATCCGTAATACAGGCTCCCATACAGGCTGTGTGTCATGTAGCCTCTCTTGCAGAGCAGCTGAGAATTGGTGGCACTTAGGGACTCCTGCTTGGAAGTCGCTTTAGCAATGCGACAGCTTTGTATCACAGTGCCCTTTATGGCACCTTGGCTTTTATAAGTTGCATGAGTGAATTACTGGCAGTATATCTGATCGTATCCAGCTTCTGTGGTGGGGAAAGGCAGGTTTTCTTGATCTTGAGATACTCCGTAGTCTCTCCACCCCACTGCTGTGAAAACATTAACTTTCCCAGTTAGCACAGTCATTCTTTTACCCATTAATCCAGCAGTAGCTGCTGTAGGCTCACAGGCAGGTAACAGCAGATCATAAACTCGAGGAGTGGTTTCATTCCTTGTATTATCTTTTTTTTTTTTTTTTTTTTTTTTTTTTTTTGCCAGCTCTACGTTTGGCCAAGCATGGGCACGGAGCTACACTCACACCCCACAAAGCATGTTCCCAGCCTCGCTGACACCCCGCCGCCTCCTGCTTCTCCTCTCCCTTCCCCCCTGTCCCTCGGCCAGGCCGGTTGCTGCGGACAGCAGCTCGCTCTTCTGGGCCCCGAATCTGACTTTGCGGCATCCCCTCCGGCAGCCCCAGAAAGAGTTCTGGCTGCGTCAGCCAAAATTCCTCCCGGGGACTGTGCTGCAATGCAGACACCACACCCCGCTGCTACATACGGCACGGCCGAGGGCTTCCCTCCTCCTCCTCCTCCCAGTTACCCGCGATGATTTCGACTTGCCCGGCGTTCCAGCGGGCGTGAGCGCGGCACCGCCCGTGGCCGCCGCCGGCAGCAGCGCCCGCTGCCCGCAGGGAGCGCCGCCCGCCTGGCTTCGCCTCTCTCCGCTCCGCCAGACCTGCGCCGTACCCAGCCCGGATGGACGGCCCGGGGGAGCGGACCGTGAAGATGTCACTGCTGTGTTTGCTCTGCTTGTCGCTTTTCCCGAGCTTTTCCCTGGGCAGAGTCGTCGGCAAGGACGAAGCCGGCTTTGCCGAGTGTAACGTGTTCTTCCCCGGCAGAGTCCCACCGGAAGGATTCACCGAGCCTTTCCACGTGAAGATCTGTCAGCAGTACAACGGAGAGCCGCGCTTTGCAACCCTCTACAGCACCAAGGACAAAATCCCTCTTTATTCCGCTTTCAAGTACACGGGGGCAGCCCGAAGCGGGGCGGACGAGAGCTGGCTGCTGGAGCCGCAGGTAGGTCCGCTTCCCCGGCGGTGGGGCTGCTCCCTGCCACGGAGCCCCACGGATGCTCGTGAACCCCCGGCAGATGCCGAGCTTAGATTTTTCTGTGCTTGAAAGTGAATGGATAAGAGCTCGTCGGGAGAGCTGGGCGCGAGGGCGGCGTGGGGGAGAGGAGAGCCCTCCCTGCCCCAGCTGCCCTTTGCCTTTGCGTGCCGGGGCAGAGCCTGAAGTTTCCGTCCCCTCGCTGTGCGGGGACGGACCTGGCGCGGGGAGGTCGGCTGCTCTGACATTTGCAGCACCTGAGGCCGCCGTGCCGCCTCCCGAGCTTCGGTTCTGGCTCACCCACCTGCTCGGGCAGGCCTGGAGGCTTTCCAGCAGCGGCTTCCCTTCTTTCCCAGCTCTCCTTCTTCGACCGCCTCACACTCACCCTGCTCCCCAAGCTTTGTGCTTCCTGCCTCAGAAATCTGCTCAGCCCCCGAAGCCACCGGCTGGCTCTGCCTCGAGTTGCTGTGGTCTCCCACCTTGTGTAGCCCATGGGATGCAGTGGCTGTGTTCCTGGGTGACGCCAGATGGTGACAGCATCAAATTGCTGAGAGCTTTGAGGACTTTTTTTTCTATGGAGTTGCTGCCATTAGTGCTAAACAGGAAAAGCCATACAATTGTTTGGGTTGGAAGGGACGCTAAAGGCCATCCAGTCCAACTCCCCTGCAATGAACAGGGACACCTACAGCTGGATCAGGTGCTCAGAAAAAATAATAATCCCCTGGATTCTTTTGCTTCCTTCTCTACTCCTTTGGCTGCTGTTTTCTGAGCCATTTGTTTGCCTGCTTCCTTCTTTTTCAACTACAAAGCCTCCCAACTGACATCATGATGCATATTCGAAGGGATGCTCCGTGTACAGCCATGTTTGACTGCTTTACTGCAGTGAGCTCCAGGCAAAAGAAGCATCGCAAATTTTAGCTTGGAGAAGAGTAGGTTGCAGGGAGACCTCCTTGTGGCCTTCCAGTACTTGAAGGGAGTTTACAAGCAGGAAGGGGACCAACCTTCTACATGATCTGATAGTGCCAGGACAAGGGGGAATGGCCTTAAGCTAAAAGGGGAAATTAAAGTTAGATGTTAAAAAGAATTGTTAACTCAGAGGGTGGTGAGGCACTGGCACTGCTGCCCACAGAGGTTGTGGGTGCCCCATACCTGAAGGTGCTCAAGGCCAGGTTGGATGGGCCCTGGGCAGCCTGAGCTGGTGGGGGGCAACCAGCCCATGGCAGAAAGTTGGAATGAGGTGAGCTTTGAGTATCCTCCTATCTTATGATTGTATGAAAGTGAAAGGCTTCTTAAACAAGATGTGCTCTTGTACCACGGTGAAGGAGTCAGCTAAGGAAAGGTCCCAGTATGTCCACCTTGGAGGAAGCCGTGCCACAGCAGGTGGCATTATGGAGGGAAGGAGGACAGAGATTGTCTCCCTCCTGCTTACCATATCCCCCATCCAAGGTTTTGATGAGCAGGATGTAGTGGATGTAGTGCCTATTGCTCACTCAATGCTGAAGCCTTTATAGGGCTGCAGAGGCAGGTGGGATGAAGGCTAGAGCAAGACTATTGGTAGTGGAACAGGGCACTCATGCTCTTTCTGGCTTAGAAGGATCATGCCTTCAGTGGGCAGCAAGGCTGCAGTCCAGATTGATGCAAGAGGAGCAAGTGGAGAAGAGATTTCTCATCTATCACTCACGTTCCTTGTGTTGGGGCTTCATCAAATGATGAAGAAAAGTCTTCACAACACCTGCTCTGCAGTAAGGCCCTAAGGATTACATTGGCTGACACTGAGATAGCCAGGTACCTACAGGCTGAACTGCACAGTGGTGTGTGCTTTTTTATGTGTGAATGCACACTCACATGGAGATAGAGGAAGCAGGAGGAAATTGCTATAAAAATTCTCTCTGCACTTTGATGGCTGACTCAAGGTTGTCACATGCTTTTTTTTTTTTTTTTGGTAATAGATCAGGATATAAGTTGTGAAGGCTCTGTCTCACGCCCTGTATGCCTACCTCCTCAGGAATGTGTGTACCAGATACAAATGCCAAATGTAATACTGAGGCAGTCATCAGATGAGAAGTAAGAGGAATGTCAGGACAACCCACAGCTGATTGGCAGCTGGAAACAGTGAATTAATTTAGCAACCAGGACTGTTAAAAAATGAGAGGGCAGGAGGATTATCAGGATACTGATGGGATGCCTTGAGACTTGGGTCTCCAAACCTGCTCTGTTGCTGACTTCTTTTAGGACAGGAGGTAATAGCTGTGCCAGAGGAGGTTCAGGTTGGATATCAGGAAAAATTTCTTATCAGGAAAGAGTGGTGAGGCAGTGGCACAGGCTGCCCGGGGAGGTGGTGCAGTCAGCATCCCTGGACGTGTTCAGAAGCTGTGGAGATGTGACACTGAGGGACGTGGTCAGTGGGCACAGTGGGGGTGGGCTGACAGTTGGGTTAGGTGAGCTCAGAGATCCTTTCCAACTTAATGATTCTGTGATTCTTAGGTTTAAGAGTAAGCCACTTCAGTCTGAAAGCTATAGTTTGGTCTGAATCTTGGCTTGGGAGAAATGAAGAACACTGGAGGTGCTTCTTCTCTTCTAGTCCAGGATAGGCTGGGTAAATGTTCTGGTGTTTTCATCTGGTTGGTGACTTCCATCAGCCAGGGAACCAAGGCAGGATTTGTATCACAGCTACGTCTGACCTGCTGTTCTTGTCAGCCTTGGTCATTAGGAGAAACGTGCTTCTGGAGCCACTTGTGACCTTCCTGTAACACAGACCATGAGAGAACATGAGGTTCACTCCTTTCTGTAGAATGACAACCCTCACTTTATGAAGCATGTGTTGTAATGGTAGTGCTTGGGCTCTAATCCAAACAGGTGTTTGGATGCATAATTTATTTTTAAATCCTCGCAGGATCAAGTTGTTTAGCTGTCTGCTTGGGCCTTGCCCCAAGCTATTGCAGGGTATTTTGGCAGGTGGATTCACACTTGGCCCATGGATGCAGATGTGCTCTTGCTGCAACACAAACCAAAGGCTGTGGGAATCAGAAGGCAGCTTGTGTGCAGGTTAGATACAGTGCTAGAGACAGCTTGCCTTTGGAGCTGGATTACAGGAGGCATGAAAAGCTCAGTAATACATGAGTTATTACAGACCATGATATGAGTTATTATAAACACTCACTGATGTCAGAGTCTTACGCATGCACGGCACATAGCCACATTTTTCATGTTCTTTCTTAATTGCATCCAAACAATCCCAATGGTATGTGCAAAACCCTGGAGCTGAACAGCAAAGCAAGCACATATTTGCTTGATAGGCACCTCCAGGTATGCATGCATCAGCTCATAACCAGAGAAATTCAAGTCTATGCCCATGCAGCTGGGGAATCTCTGCAAGGAAACAACTGCACAGTCTCAGGTCTTTATGCCTTTGAAGTACAGCACCTCAGTCTCCCCTCACCATTTTTCTTATTCTGTCAAGAAGGCTGTAGGTGCCTGAGCAAAAGAAAAACAAAACAAAACAAACAAACAAACAAACTTAAAAGGCTGAGATTTGTGCACCAGCACGTAAGAATTCTTCCAGTCCCGGAGCAAAAAGCCTTCAAGACGAAGCAAGATCCCTCCTAGCAGGCAGCCGGGGGTAGTGCAGCTCTCGGAAATGGTTCATGTTGGCACTGTGTCCAGCCCTGCTGCAGAGACAGCCCTGGTGCCAGGCTGCAGGGCTTGGCTGCTGCAAGAAGCAACCAGTCCTTGATTTGTGCAGTGAGGGTGATGGATACCTGCATACACCGAGCACAGAGCATAGAGGAGGGGATGCAGGGAGCTGCAGCTCTGAGAGGGCTCCAGCTCCGTGTAAGGTTTCAAGGACATAGATGGTGGCTATGTGTCCAAGCACACTCCAGGAGATCCCAGGCACCAGGGAGGGTGACTGGGGGGGTGATTCAAGGCAGAATATGAACTGTCTGCTCTGTACATCTCCAAAACGTTTTATACAGTGCAGTAAACAGCGTAGAGGCCAGGAGCAAAGAGAGCCGATGTAATGGGGTCAGTGCAGTGCTGGGATGAGAAACAGATTTCAGGAGACAGGGACTGCCAGAGGCTGCCTGTCACCACGGTGTTCCTACCAACATGCTTGCCCTCTAATCTGAGGAAGAAAAGAGCAATCTGGCGCATCCCCCTGGAGAGGCTGCAGTGTTAAGAGGAGTGTCTATGGAGCAGGGAGAGCTGCAATCACCTGAGAAAGCCCTGAACACACCATGGTGCCCCAGTGCTCCAGCTCCTGCTGTGTATGAACTCCTTGCATAGCTCTGTGCAGGGTGCTGGGAGGGGTTGTTACTGCCTCTGGCTCCACGTGGTGGCAAGGGCAGACACCCTCATAGCACAGATTCCACTGAGGACCTTCAGGACCTGTGGTGACAAAGTCTCCTCACCCACAGAACGCTGGGAGGTCATTAAAGATCAGGTTCAGACTGCTAATGACAAGCCTTTAGCTCAGAAAAATGACCGTGTTGAAGGCAGTGAAATTCAGATCATCTGCCATGGTGTCCAACTTACTCAATTAGTGGAGACAGGTAAATGCCTTCCTTAGGCATCCTACACATCATGCCTTTCATTCTTCATTGCCATTCTTCATTGCTTAGATTTGAATAAAGATGAGACAGCAGATGTTTAAAAGGATTGGAAGTGCCTTCACCATAGAAGGTGAGAACACAGACTTAAATTAGTCCTTCTATTAAAAATTCCTTCTAGGTTTTCCCTTAGGAATACCAAAAATCCCTTCCAGAAAATAAACACCAGTTTGAGGCTTAATGGAGGATGGCTGGTGAGCAGCTGGAAGCTGTGCTGTGCTGCAGGCCAGACTGGAGAGTTGCAGTCAGGACTGGCAGTCCGAACTGACACATTTAGCAGGACAGCAAAGGCAGTGCACACCCCTCTGAAACCATTGCCACAAGGACAGTAAGGAAGGAGTGCAAGATGGGATCCATGGCACAGCATATAGTAGCAGTCTTCATGGAAAATATACTTCAAAACCTATTTACACATTGCTTTGGTGAATTGCACGCACTAACTCTTCTCTCTGCTGTTTCAGATAGATGATCCAGAGAATGACCAGCATGAGATGGTGATTGAAGCTGATGTTGTTGGCTCTTTGGCCAACCTTGGTGCAAATCAAGCTCTGACCTCAGACTATGTGGGCTCTGGTTATGAACGAGGGCTGCTGAACCCTAGCTTGCTCAACAGGGAAGACTTCCAAATGGCCACCTATACATTGACAAATGCTGTCCCTCTGCGCCCCTCTCTGAGCAAAATCTGGCACAGTGACATCAGGAGGGTGGTGGAGCAAGCTCTGATCCCTCATTGTTCCAAGAAGGACCAGCTGTATCTCCTTGCAGGAGCAATTCCTTCCAGTGTCCGAGTTAAAGGCAAGGTGTCTGTGCCAGAGACCCTCTGGCTGGCAGCGTGCTGTGATGCTCCAGAGGGATGGTCTCTAGGACTGGTGAAAAAAGTCAATGATGAAAGCAGTTTGGCAGACCTCACAGTGGGAGAGCTGGAGAAGCAGCTCCTAGCAGGGCTTGACTTGTTCAAGGGCAACTGTGGAGAAGACAATGAAAGCAGTGAGAAAATGGAAGCAATACTGCAAGCTGTCAGTCAGATCCGAGAGCAGGTAGGAGCAAATGACAAGGAGGAGGCCAAAGACAGTGGCTTGGTGAGGAAAGTGGTTGGCATAATTGCTACCCCTTTCATCAAACTTCTAGAACTCTTCATCTACCTGCTTGTGGAGCTGGTGAAATTTATGTTTTATTTTCTGTGGCTTGTTATCAAGCGAGTTGGCAGTACTCTTCTGGATGGAGTCTACAGCCTGTGGAATGGGACGGTGTCCTACCTTAAAGCCATCAGCATGGTGCTCATCAGCATCCCCTATGATGTGGGGAGGGTCATCACCAACATCTTCTTGGGCTTTCTGGGAATTATTCAAGATGTGGCAGTCATCACCTATAGAATTCTACGCATCCCCATGGGCTTTGTCCTTCACCTCGCTTCTTTCCCTTACTACTCCATCTGTGCCATTCCCTCTGTTGTCAAAGACATGGCCACTGGGATCGGTGGCACCTTCTCGCTGGCCATTGATGCCACAGCCTCCATCCTGCATGGCTTTTATTACGTGGCTAGTCACATAGCCAAGCGGTTTGTCCCTAAGGGCTCCTCTGGTGACTGATAGGGGTGGAAATCAAGGCTGCAAAGACAAAAAGTGAAAGAGGAGTGGGAGAATGCTTTAAGATATGTGGCCAAATGCTGTTGATTTTGTTCTGGTATTTATTGTAAGTGACATTAATAATACGGGAAGTAACAGGGAGGGCCAAGGTAACTTCGCGAGGGGACATCACCATTGCAACTCAAGCTCTATCCGTTTCAAAGTGTTCGGTTTTTATCAGTGCAGGTCACAAACTTCCTGTGATTTGCAGACATCAAGCTGCTTCCTTTGGGAGATGCTCTCTAAATGTGGTACAAGGTTGTTTCTTTCCTACTGAGACAACACTGAGACCTGTGCACTGGCAGTGACCTCTGCAGAAGCACATCCCACTTGGGGCGGAGGTGGTGGTCTGGGGAAAGACTTCAGTTTCTGAAAGAGAAAAGGTGGGCAGAGTGCAAGGGTTAGGGGCAAGATGGGGAGCAGGAAGGGAATGGGTCCAAGTCGTGCTGCTGGTTGCATTGCTGACTGCACTGGAGTCCTGCCAGCAGAGCCTGGGAAGGAATTTGGCTGGGTGTGTTCCATAGCTCCCCGGACCAGCTGCCAACTCCTTCCCTTCACCATACCAAGCTCACTTTCCCCAAACTATTCCCTGGTGACCAGTCAAGATCTCAACCCCAAATTCCTTGCCCTGGCTGGTGGGCTCCAAAACCCAGTAGAGCCATGTGGGTGATGCTTTTGGCCTTGAATCAGCCTGTGTGTCAGTGAGCAGCCTGCCCTGCCTCTGCTCAGAGCTGGTGGTTCATCCAACACACAGGTGATCCTTTGTGCCAGAGATCTCTGCTGGATTGTGCCCAGGCTGGGGATTGGTACTGTCCTGGTTATCCTTCCTAGGCCTATTGTGAAAGTGCAGCTCAGGTGGCAGGGGGGTTGAAATTAGATGATCTTTGAGGTCCTTTTCAACCCAGGCCATTCTGTGATTCTATGATTCTAAAATGATCCTCTTGTGTTTTCCTGTAGGACTGGTCTGGGTTGGTGGCAGCACTGATGTACTTACAAGGGGGGCAGGAGGAACACATGACAGGGGAAGAGCAAGGGAGCACTGTGAATAATTTTGCTTCTTTCACAAATTTTATGTCTTAATAGACCTTGTCTGGAAAACAGGTGGAGGTGAGGGAGGCTTGGGGCACAGTATGCATTCTGCTATGTAAATCTCTGTCCGGTGACTCATTTATGAGCAGTGTTCATGTCAGAAGGAAACCTGTCCCCTCTTCTGCACTCCCTATCCTCACTGCTCCTGTTTCCTCAGCCCTTATTCCCATGGATGTGACTTTGTGGGAACAAGAGAAGAGGGAAGATCTAATCACGCAAAATCAGCAACATTTTGACCAATCCCTCCTTTGTGCTGAAGCTGTCAGTGCAGCGGTGGGCACCAGCGTGGGTGCCCCAGGGTACCTTCAGGGGGCACATGTGGTGGCACCGATGTCCAAATGCAGCTCCAGCTGCCCCCGTATGCCTCTCTTGTGCCTTAAGCATGGCCTTATCTCTAACCTGCTCTCATATCCCAGTGCACTGTGGAGTTGGTGTCACCACATCTCCATCACTACTGTCACCCAGAGAGGTTAAGGCCAGCCCATGGGCACGTCTCCATGCTGCAGCCCTGGTTGCAGAGCAGCCAGTTCCTTCCATCCAGGAGACGGCAGCACTGTAGGATTTGGGCAGATGTGGAGCCATACTATTAAAGTTGTCTGAACACGTTCGGATTCCAACATGAAGAACCCTGACCAGCACAGGTCATTTTTCTTCTCTGCTGCATGTTTGAGCAGGCAGTGGGAAATCTGCCTGAAACACCCAGTAATTGTTACAGAACAAGCAACATCCTGCTGCAGAGTATTGTTTCAGATTATTCTTATCTGGGCATGATTTATGGCTTGAGAGCTTTACCCTGTCCTTGGAAATGTATGGCTTTAACAAAATAAAAGTTACTTTTGCAAAGAGGGACGGCTATCACATTTCTGTCTCAACTGCAAATAAGATAACACAGCCCAGAGAGCTCTGGCTAATCAAGAAAGTAACAGCAGCATAGTTGTTCTTTTTTTATGGCTTGACATCTGATATTAATGGCTCTTTTGTGCTTTTAAAACACCTTTTCATTATCAAAGTACATTAAAAAGAGTTAATTCATTAAGCTATAGAAAATGTAAGTTAGAGCTGGGGGTTGCAGGCAACGTGTTTAGCTCTGAGTGTGCCTAAAGAGTTCCCTGCCAAGACGGGCTGGTCTGTGGTGGGAAGGGACTGAAGCAGGAGGGGAAGGGAAGTTTCCATGTGAGGGAATAGGGGCTCAGGACCTCCTGCTCTGCTGGGAATGGGATCCCTCTACCCAGGGTGGGCGGTCTTAGGACAGGGGAAAAGACTGGGACCAGTGCTGCCTCTGGGCAGGTTGTTCTGTGCTGATACCTCTCCTTGAGCACATCTCCCAGAGAGGTCTTGTGTGCTTGAGAACCGCCCTGAGCCACAGATGGACAAAGGGGAAAGGGCTGGTCTTCCTTATCTTAATCATGATAACCACAGGCTCAGAGTCATTCACAGGACAGGGAAGCAAGGTAAATTGAACTTGCCTCAACCAGATCACCCAGCCCATCACTGCAGGAGTTTCTGTGCACTTCAAGATGACCTTTACCTCTGTTATCTTCACTCTGGGTTGAGTCCAGAGAAACAAGCCATGCATCTAGAACAACAGCAACTCCAGCAGCGCAGCCCATGGAGCCCAGCCCTGTGTCAGGTCCTCTGATCCCACCTCTGCTGCCTAGCTCCATCCTCTGCTAGGTACATCTCAAGGTAGGCAGCTGCTGCAGTCTGGAGGGGAATTGAGCCCTATTTGTCCACAAGTTCTCTCTTCCACTTAGGTAGTGCCAACAAAAGAAAAAGGCACTGGAAAATAATTACAAGTGTAACTTGTTTGGCCAGAAAGGATTGCCTGGGAGCACAAAGTGCAAGGCGTGTCTGCGGTGTGCATCTTAGCGAGATTGCAATACCACACACTCAGCATGGAGCAATTCCTCTTTGCTGTGCAGTTCTGGGCTTGCTTCGATTTGTGAATGTGCCTAACACGGGGTAACATCTGCCATTGATTTCAGCAGAACTGGTGTTTTCAGCCAAGCAGAAAGGCCTGCAGACTTCCCAGCAGTGTTAGTATTACAGCTGGTTGGAACACCTCCAAGGAAATTTATTGTCAGAAACGGTTGATTTATCAAACGGGACTTTTTCTTTCTTTCATTTGTTGCTGTTGTTGTTGTTTTCATAGTAATTTGCCATTTTTAGCGGAAAAGTCTTTGTAGGCCTGGGCTGAAAGGACCAGAAACATTCCAAGAAGAGCCCATGCTCTGGATTCGAGGTGTGGATGTGGACATTCAGCACATTCCTGCCTCAAGCCAAGCCTGGCACATGAATGTGGCTGTCTCCATCTCAGAGAGGCACACGCTTTGCCTGATACCTCATTTTCTTTTATCTTCAGGACCCCGTTTCCTTTTCAAATGTGTTGAGACTGTGAAAATAAATCATTTTCTTGACAGGCAGAAGCCTTGTTCCCCCCTGTTCTGGTGAATAAAGCCCAGCCCAGCACTTCCAGGGAGCCAGGTGGGCAGGAAGATGCCAGTGGGCATGGAGGGAGCAGTGGGAGCTCTCCTCTGGTGGAGAAAGGATGGCAGCTGGATGGGATGCTTCAATACAAGTGGCCAGAGCTCAAAAATGAGAATAAATGGCAAAGAAATGGTATCTGCTTGGTTCTGATGCCAACAAACCATAGAGCTGAATGCAATAGGCATGGAGGGATGATCTATGAGAGGTTGGAGAAGCCAATGCTATCTGGATTTGTGTCACCTAAGTGTGGGCATTTAAAATCCCTTAACCTGCATGCCTCTATTTGGTCTATCAGTGATCCATGGTGATGAGTTATCCAGGCTTCACCCTGGATGCCTCAGCTATGTTCCCAAAGCTGGGGTCAGTGAAGCCTAGTTTGGGGCTGACGGCTGATGGGACTTGTCCCATCCATTCAGAACCTCGAGGTGCCCACTGGCTCAGGTCCCCCAGGTGAGACGGTTCTACATTCCCTTGGAGAGTTCTTGGGTTGCTCTTCCTTTCCATGTGGGTAGGATGGATGCAGTGACCAGCACCTCTGAGCGCTGCTGGAAACCCTCAGGGCTCACAGCTCCATCTGGGTGGAGGTCTGCATTTGTGTGTGGTCCTGATGCAACGGAAAGGATGAAGCATCGAGTGCACTTCAAAACCACTTCAAATGCACTTCAAAACAGGCAAGTTGGCCTGACTTGTACTGAGTGTTCCCATTCTGCCAAGAACCTGACCTAGAGTGCTTTGAATGAACATCTGTGGGGTGGCCAAGCACATCCTCCACCTGTAAGCAGACACCTTTGCACTGCTGTAGATAATAGCCTACATTTGAAAAAAGACCCACTTGTCTCTGTGGAATTAAGGTCAGGTGTTTCATACTGGGCTGCCTTTGAAAGATTCTGTGAGACCACGGACTGCGCTGGCTGCAGAAGAGCTCTGAATGGCAACATTTTTTTTTCCTGATATCAGAGAGATGTAGACCATCTTAAAAGCTCATTTTTTTCACCAGGGTGACAATTCAGATGAGTGGCATCACCAAGGGCTGGGAAACAAGGACTCTAGCAATGGAGGAGAATTCATCCTCACATCCTTTCATTCCATGGATCATCCTCCAAACCCAATGAAAAGTGGGATTTTGTGGAGTGGGATGTGCCTGAGAACCTGGTACCTGATCTGATCTTTTCAATCTCACTGTGCTGTACTGCAGGTGTGCGCAGGAGTTCATTTTTCTGTAAGATGAACAGTGCAACCCAACCGTAGCCAAAATGACAGTTTTCTTGTATTTCTCGTGCCCTGTTTTTGGACACTGTTTTTCACAAGAAATGTTAATATTCTACTTATTGGGCTCAGGCAGGAAGAGAAAGAGGACTTCCCTTCTGGAGAAGCAGTTTTGTGTGGGTCAGGAATGTTCAGGTTTTGCTTGAAAGTCCTGATGAAAACCAGAGCATAAAAAGCAAATGTGGGTGGTTAAGTTAAGCAGCAAATACAAATCCAGTGATTTTATTTTCTATGTTGAAAAACATAAGTTTTTTTTTGCCTCGGGGTCAGCCTAGATGAATCTCTCTACCACACACGTGGGCCTGCCCACCTCACTCCAGCCCTCATCCTTTCCTAGATCCTGCTAGGCATCACACAGGAGCTGCCTACAGGGGATGGTGAAATCATTTCACATCTGCCCAGTATGGCACATAAGCATTCAGCAAGCAGAAGTGCAGAGACCAGCACTGGAGAAGAACAACCCCAGGCACCAGGACATGTGGGGGACACCCAGATGGCAAGCAGCTCTGATAAAATGGGCCTGGTGGCCCTAATGGGCACCAAGTTGAGCAGAAGTCAGCAATGTGCCCTTTCTGCTGAGAAAGTTAATAGCATTCCTGGCTGCACCAGGCAATGTGTCACCTGCAGGTCAAGATTTCTGGCCATGATCATGTCTGGGCAGCTTTTGAACATTATCAAAGAGGAGACTCCACAGCCTTTGGGCAGCCTGTGCCAGTGCTCCATTACCCACACAGCACAGAAGTGCTTCCTGAGGTCCAGAAGGAACCGCCTGTGTTCCAGTTTGTGCCCAAGCAAAGCCAAAGTGTTGTGTTTGAAATTATGGCTTCTCTGGCAATCAGTGTTAAAAAAACAGAGACTGAGAAGTAAAAGAAAGCCCAAACCCAACCCATTTAACAAAATGCCCTGCAGCACAGACCCTGGGCTTCTTGCTGGAAAAGAAACCTGGTATCCTTCTTTGGCATGACACAACGTCCATCAGATTGTGATGTCCATGGACTCGTGATGTCCACGGCCCCAACTGTGATCACTGACAGCTGCAGATTGAAAAGACATGACCTTCAGCAAGAGCAATAGATTTTTCAGGACCTGTGTTTGCAATACAGACCTGGACTAAAGACCAGGACAAGTACATAGAAGGGCATAACACTTCCAGGATTAGAGCTCTTCCCAAGTGTTCTGCTGACCCAGTCCTGAGCACTCGGTAAATAATGCACTGAAGAAAAGGCAGGTTTTATCAGTTTTATTTAACCAATGAAATTCCTACTGATAACAATGAAAGTAATTTCAGCAAGTATAAATGCAATACAGTTTTAAACAAACCCCATTGTTCCGTACCTATAAATAGATTTTTCAAAACCTCATAAAAAGTGCAGATTTATGAATTGCTGTTAAAATGTTAATACATGATTCCTTTGTTTAAAAATGCATTTTTGTCTCTTAACTCACAAAAAAAGTTCCTTCTGCATCTGTTCAGATAAATTCAAGTCGGGTAACTTAAAAACTAAAAAAAAAAAAATCACACGCACAAAAAAAAACAACAACAACCAAAAAAAAACAAAAACAAAAACAACCTTTCCCAATAGGTCAGTCTGTCCTCTGCAACAACAAAAAAAGAAAAAAAAAAAAAAAAAAGGAAAAAATATACCAATCAGCAAAAACAGAAAAAAAATGGTAAAAGCTGCTGTGGACACCCACAGTTCACTCCTAGCAGCTGCCATGCCTTGCAGGCAAACCTCCGCTACAGCACAGACCCTGCAAGCTCTGCCCAGAGCTGAGGGCAGGCGGCAGCCCAAGGGACAATGCAGGGACGTGTCCCTGTGCCAAACATCGCCCAGCAGAGAGCAGAGCTGCAGGGGACGTGGTGGGACGGAGCAGCAGGATCAGAGCTTTGTCTTTCTTCTTCTGTCCCCAAACAGGGCAGAGCTGGCAGCAGCCACGGAACAAGGCGCTCCCTGTCCAGAGGGGAGAGCTGCAGTCAGCAGGGAGCTGCCTGCCTGCTGGGGTGGCCCTGCACCGTGCTGCTGACAGGAGGCTCAGACCAAGGCTGTCTCTGCACAACCACCTGAGCGGGGAGCAATTCCTGCCCTTAGCGAGCCAGCCTTTGTGGCCGTCAAACCAGAAGCCCATCTGCGTACTGCAGAGAGGCCTGGGAGCTACGCTCCCCATCTTGGCCTGGCGGGTTGACCAAGCACTCGGCCATCTGTCTGCCTGCCTGTCTGTCCTTCCTCGCCAACAAGGCTTCCTCAGCACTTGGGTTGCTCTGTGCAGAGGGGATGAAGTGACCTGCTGAGGCGAGGAGGGCCGAGCCTTGCAGCTATGGCCTGCGCAGGCATGGCCCAACATGGCTGGGCGTTGCCAGCTCAACACTGCCAGAGCTCCTCCTGCATCGACAGTGGTATTCCATCTACAGCAGGGTCTGTTTAGCACGAGCAGTTTAAAGTGGCTATGTTTATCAAGTTTGCTACCTTATGAATTTAAAAAAAAAAAAACAGAACAACAAAACAACCCCCTCCCCCCCAACAACTATAAATACAAAGACTCTCACTCACCAGACGCTCGCAGCCGGTGTGAATCATAAACCGCATCAATATTCTGTTAAAAAGCTTATTCTACTTAAAACTATACATAGTACAAGAGATTGAAAAGTGGCAGTGCTGTACGGCCGCACTGCCTGCCCAGTGGCCCACAGTCAGGTGCTTCATAGAAATCAAGGAGTTACAGTAACAAAGCACGGGACTGCAGAGCCCATCACAGCTTCTGATTACACTGCATACAAAGTACCAAGGGAAACACAAAAAAGAACTGGTGTTAATACTGATGAATTAAAGAGTAACTATAAAGATCAAAACAGACGTTCACAGCATGCTACATATATTGCTCACAAACTTTTTTTTCCTTAAAAAAAAAGAAAAGAGGCTAATACAAAACAAGAAGTTGGCAGTCTGATTTTCAGTTACGTCGGATAGAAAGATAAAGCATATACATTCATTATATAGCTCTCCAGCAAAAGGAGAAAGGGTAAAACTGAGAGATTTCAAGTTTACAGAATTCCTATTTTTTTAAGCTACTGTTTAAATCCAGTTCCAATCAACAGCCGTGGAATATTGGTGCCTGTGCCTCCTCACAGAGTCCAAGGGATGCAGCCTAATCATTTTGGTTTCCCTGTGGGAACATCTTTTTGCCCTGGATGCTGGAGTGTCTCATAGGAAAACCGAATCATAGAATGGCTTAGGTTGGAGAGGACCTCAAGGCCCAACTGGTTCCAACCCCTCTGCCATGGGCAGGATTGCCATCCACCAGATCAGGCTGCCCAGGATCCCATCCAATGTGGCCTTGAATTCCTCCAGGGATGGGGCACCCACCACTTCTCTGGGCCTTCAGCCCCTCTGGGCCTGCAGCCCCACTGGCCTGGCAACGGATGGGGAGGGAAGCAGAAAGGCTGGTTTGCATCTGGTGGCATGGCATGAGCATGGAGTGGTGAATGAGGAGCATGCTTTATGCAGCCACATGAGGAAGGTTCCCTTCCCCTCTCCATCCATGGAGTAAGAAAAGGGAAAAGCTTTCCAGAGCAGCTTGGTGTTTCATCCTTGAGGAAATCTTGGAAGAAGGTATTTCCTGCTGCCTCCTCTACACATGGACATGCATACGAACCTTTTAGACACATCAATGAAGCTTCTCTAACTGACTGAAATGTCAACATCCTCCTATACCAGGTATATCCCTTCCAGAAAGCCTGTTTTTGATTCCTACAGCTAGAGCTTCTGCCCACATTTAGTATATTCATTGGCAACTTAAATACTGGCTCTACCTACTGTAACAAGGGCAGAATTTGAATTCCTATCTTCCATGAGCTCTGATCAACATCCAAATGTGTCTGTATCTCAAGTAACTACTCTAAGTTTGCAATCAGAGTTATCCCTCGAATAAATGAAAAACCCAAATCCATTTGTTCTGAAAGCCATCTGTGTCTGTCCGATTATGGGGAACACGGCTTGGAAGGGCCCTGCTGGTGCCTGCCCTATTCCCATCCACTCTGCACATGAGCAACTCAAAATTCCCATGACAGCTCCCTGTAAGAAGCCTGCCCAGCTCAAAGGCTCAAACAGGCGTGTTTTGCCAAAGAAAGCATTTTGTCAGTGGATCCACTGGATTATTCCTCTAATTCCACAGATGGAACATGATGCAATACTAGCAAAAACTACTTCAATGTTTTAAGCAAGTACTAAGTGCCATACTTTACACTAGATTCAGATTTCCTGTCCAGAAATAACCTGACCCTGGAATTAAGTGTTTCTGAACAGGAGAAAGGTCCTCTGAACTCAGCAATGAATGGTAATGTAAGAAGTGCACGTTGTTTTACACTGTTTTACAAGGTTATGGCTGTAAGGCTGTCTCTGCAAGCTGAGGGCTGTGAGTTGGGATGATAAGAAGCATGTAAGGTGGGGTGGTGGCAGCAGGCTGAGAAACAACAGGTTTTGCCTCTGGTGAACAGCAGAAGAATTAAATGTCTGCAAGAGAGATCTGATGCATGTGAGGGAGCAGCTGCATGATGGCATAGCAAGAAAACTTGCTCTAAGAAATAAATCAACACCATTCAAGATGCACCTCAAGTTTCCTCATGTTACTGTGCTATTTCCATCTCCCACCACTGTGATCCATGCAGTAGGTATGAAATGTCAAATTAATTTTCAACTGCAGATAAAAAGCTACATTTAAAATTTCCAAAGGTGAAAAAACTGGTGAGTGCATCTCTTTAGACCACCATACCATGCTGGCTACATTAGGAAGAATAAGTCTAAAGCTCAGGTGGGGAAAACTGACATTTTTGTCCAGCTCTTGGAATGACAGTTAATGGCAAACCAATTCTAACAGATATATTCAGATCAGTACTGGGAAAGTTCCCTTACTATGAATTCAACCCCACCTCTATTTTGTGCAACATCATCCCTTATTTAGGGGAGAAGGATCTGACTACCTAAGAAAAGCATCTGAAAGAAAATCAGCTGAATTTAAGAAGATCTGGAATACATTCACCTGGCCAAAACTCTTAAGTCCTGGCACAAGCTATCTATTTGCTAATGGCAGCTGATCTTTTCTGCAAGCAGAGGTGAAATAATCCAGCTCTTCAAAAAGGGAGTCCAAACTCTGGAATATGAACCTGAAGTGCATGCCGATGTCCATGGAAAACACACAAGCATGAGAAACAAAAACCTGTTTTGCAAGAGCAGCAGCTTACAGTTTAACTTCTTTTGGAAAGATTGCTCTATTTTAAGCCTCCCCAAAAACCCATTTTGTTAACAATTGCTGCAAATCACATGGATCTGCTTCATATTATTCCCTTAATCTCTATAGAAACTGCTTGTATTCTATTGATCGTAGGTGATTAAGTATCTTTAAAACTCTGACTCAAAAATGCAAGTGGGCACCTTGTAGAATTTTGCTGAGTGCTGAGTTGCTTAAATTCCCACTGAAATTCTGGCAACACGCTGCTCTTCCCCAATCCCATGAAAGCATCTCTCAGCATTGCTACGAACAAAACTACTACTGAAGAATCTGGTGCTGTGACCTTCTGCACTCAAGTGAGAGAGAAGCAAAATGTGTTCTTCTGTGTTCAGCTCTAATCTGTTCTAAATTTGTACTGAGCCCTACATTTTTAGTTGTTCAGAATCATGGATTTTCCTGTGCTTTAAGGACTTTTTTAATACATGGGAAAAGCTGATGTGGCAATCTGCTAGTTCTTAAAGCTGAAAGTACATCCTCTTCATTTTAATGAAGGCTTTAGGATTTTTGAACCACTAAAAATAAATCCATTACAGCTTACCAAAATTTTCATAGGCTACCTCAACACTACTTTCACTACTCCCAAATTCTACCTCCGTTTAAAATGGTCTCTGCTCCAGCATGATGACACTCTTGTGATGTTCAGCTGCGGGCAGAATATTCTGGGAAATGCAAATGTTTCTTCCAATTACTACCTTTTCCACTTCTCTCCATTACCAAGAAAAAAAAAGGAACAGTTTCAGTGATAATGTATTCTATCAATCTATCAGAACACACATCTTAGAGTGATTCTGCAATGATAAGAAGCTGTCCCAGCTCAAAAGCTCTATTCCCTACTTACATTCCCTATGCTAGCTAGTTAATTTGTACCTAACGAGCTTTCTCTTCACAGACAGGAGACTGCACACTTTGTTTTATGATGGTCACAGCTGGGATTCTGTGCACTAACATTAATGCTGGTAAATATCAATTCCAATAAAGGAACACAGATGGAGAGTATCTACGCTTCCAACAATTACTGTATTCTTCAGAATAATATTAATGATCAAAGCGTGAAGATTCACATTCATGAGTGCTTTCAAAATGCAAAAACTCCAAGAACACTTGCATGTGAAAATTTGGCACAGTGCGAGCCCAAAGCATGCATGAAGCATATGGTAGAACTGTATGACTTTAAAGACCTATTCTGAACAAACGTCTATTAGAAATCATAAATCTGAGTATAAGAACTAAGCTATAAACTGTTATGCTGTAAATGCCATACTCTGGAAAAAAAAGTGCCACATGGAAAACATTTTCAGAAGTTTCAAGTTTGCTTTTAATATTAAAAAAAAAAAAAAAAGAAACAGCAAACTACTTGACATTTCCTACAGTGGAATGTCTCGCAGGCCATATGTGACTTGATATGGCACTTAAAGAAAAAGATTACTGATTTACTACAAATTTTATGGAGCGATCCATTTATGGTTTCTATATTTCAAATCTGCTCATGTACTTTGCTCAGAAGGCATCTGAGTTGGCAAGTATATTTCATAAGGAAAGAAGTAAAGGCACTCATGTTTCCAAACACAAAACCCAACCTACTCAAAGAACCTTCGCATTTCTGAAGGGAAACTAAGAGGTCATATTCCTTACCCAAATGTAGTTTCACCTCCTTTCCAGAGCTCAGCTGTGCTTCTTGAGAAATACTTGACTTTTCAAAGCAAAGGAATTTAAAGTAGTACTGTACAGTTCTCATCACTTGAAAAAAAAAAAAAGCAGAAGTATTGCATGAAAAGGCCTCTCAGAAGACCTGCTGTATGCACAAAAGCCATTTGGTGTGGCCACTGCAGTTACAATAGGTAGGAATAAGAAAGTTAATCTAAGTTCATATATCTTTATGTCCTAACACTTCTGAAGGATCTCTGCAGTCAGCTATAAAAATAAACACATCTGAAGTTTTACCCAGTGATCTCTCTAGAAGAGACTCTGATGCCATCTATCAGATAGTTGTCTAAATAGCCAACGTTACATTTCAGAAAAGAAAGAAACATTACTGATTTCTTCCTCAAAAGCTTTCCACATGCAGGACCTGCAGTAGGAAAGTGCAGCCAAGTGTACAATCATTCAGCCTTCCCAGCTGGAGCAGATGGACAGAGCGGGTAAACCGACATGCGAAGTCACGGCACAGCCTCGGGAAAAGGGAAGCAAACCAATTTCAGATGCATACTGGTCCACGATTTTCTCAATGAAAAGTATGACTGCACTGGTAATATTATCATTTTTCAAAAACTATTCTGTGATCAACAGATAGAAATCCTGTATTATCTTCTAAAATACCACGGAATATTAAAGTAAACCTATCCAGTTAGCTCTGCGTGTATGCAACGGAAAGAAAGGTCACTCTCCTCTGAGTACTATGGAAAGTCCAAACTGAGAGACAAAAGTTTATGCAGTGACAACTTACATCCTACTGGGTAAGCTTAAGCTTCTCTTTAGGCACTTCACTGGTTCATTAAATGCAATACAAAATAAAGCTATAAATATCAGCATTTTGTGCTCTTAAAACTAGTCAAAAGCAACAGAAAACAGCACAAAAGTGTGACATTTTTGGCAGCTTATTTCTTCCCTTCCCCAATATGACCAGTTGTCTAAGAATGCTTTGTTTTGGGGATGCTTTGGCATCTCAGTATCAGGTTGTCTTAAGCCACAAAAGCTAAAACAAAACTGCTAGGCCTTAGACAATAAAGAAATTTGGTTTTACAATTTCTTTATGGCTATAGAAGAAGGACACTTTAGCAGTGACATGATAGGGAAAAAAGCTTGCTTTTTTTAATATTGCACTTTTCTTTTGTTCACCCACACTAATGCATAGAAACTTTTTAAGCTTTGAACATTAAAATTTCATGCTATGAAGAAGCTATGGGAAATAAATTCCTATACATCCAATACAACAGAACAGATACGCTAGCCTTCCTTTACTTTCCTTACTTAAACATTGAGAAAGAAGAGAGTGCAAGAATCTCACAACCCTATTTTTGGTCAGCCTGTGTATCAGCTTTATAGGTGCCAACTCAACAAACTGCAACATGTGATGAGTATGGACATTGTAAAGACAACTGAGGGTGGCTGTCAGTAAAACAAGATTAGGCATGATTCAAACACAGTAAGTGTAGCTGAAATGGCAAATTGTGAGGGCTCTCCTCTTGGGAAGAGACACAATAAAG
Source organism: Meleagris gallopavo (assembly GCF_905368555.1). Lineage (NCBI taxonomy): Eukaryota > Metazoa > Chordata > Aves > Galliformes > Phasianidae > Meleagris > Meleagris gallopavo. Next base: position 183,044,810 of record NC_139404.1, on the reverse strand, counting down.
CAGATGACTTTTGCACTTCAGTAGCATGCTGTAGAATTTGTCATGATTAATTTCACATTAAAGCGTGGTCAAGGTTTGCATCCACATTTCACATCACCTTCAATTGCTGTAGTAAGACAGTGGCTGGCAGGCAGTCTCCAGGAGACACAGAAGAATCCAGTGGGCAATTCAATGCAACACAGCACGTGCATCTCTGTCAGAGTTATGAGCTGTGGCACGCTCTCAGAACAGGCAGAACCAATCTTCTGCTGGACTCCACTAATCTGAAAAATGATTGCTTGGAAAAGAAGTCTCTAAGCACTTCACTCCCTTGCTTAAAGAACAAAGCGCTAGAATTGAATATAATAAAAAGAGTTTTAGGATTCTGACCACCGTGCAGAAATCCAACCGGAAACAATGCAGAGTAGTGCTCCTCAGTGTTACTTTTGTTATCATTAGTAATGTTAAGCATCAAGAAAATAAAACACGTCATTGCACATTACAGCCGTCAAGAAACACGGCTAAACTTTGACACTATAGAATCGAATAACCTGATGCTACATCACAAACAGCTTCTGGTGTGTATCTATTTCAAAAGGTCTTTACATACTCAGTAAAAATTCCTTTACTCCCTCCCAGTGAATGCTTCAGGTTAAGTGACGAGTTATGGCACGAAGGGCGTACAGAAGTTCTGCTTGCATACGAGCTTCCATTAGAAGTAGATTGACGTGAACCTGTTAGAAATTAAATCAGACGTTCAGCTCACCCCTGAATGCAGGATCATTTATTTCATTCATTTATGCCAGCATCTGGAACCTTTAGTAAAGTATCACGTCAAGAAATGAGGTCCTTTCTCCTTGCACCTGCTGCAAGATTCCAGTTCCTTTTGGGACGATGTCCTAAGAACTAACTTCACCTGCTTTAAGGGACCTTCAATCTGAAAAGTCCCAACAAAACCACTTCTGTACCCCAATGGCATAGCTCTTCAAGAATCATGCTTTCTTTGGTTTCCTACCACTTATGAATGCCATATAGGAACATAGAATCTAAGGAACAATTTATACACCGGACAGGCAGGCATGCAAGCACTGAACCTGTCAGAAGTATTTAACTTAGATATCTGAAGACATATTGACAATTTTATTGATGAAAAGCACTGTGAAGATTATATTTATATGGAATAAGCTCTTTTTTGATCCACAAATCCAAAGCATTGGCATGGTTGACTGCATCTGCATTCCCAAGTTTATCCACTTTTCTATTACAGATGTCAGTTCAATTTTATGCAGAACTCACTCAAGGTAAGAAAAAAACACACAAAAAAACCCAATATATTTCCAGCACACTAGTAAGTGTTTTCATAAGATTGATATTTAACATTCAATGAATTAATCTCATGTGTTTTTCTCTAGTTTGGGAAATACAGCCATTTTTAGGAGTCACAGAATGATAGAATGGTTTGGGCTGGAAATGAACTTTAAGATCATTTAGTTCCGACCCCCTGCTATAGGCAGGGGGTCACCATAGTTTCATTTATGAACAGCATGTGGGCCTCTGTGCAGCCAGCCTGGCTGTGCACTACGTACCTTCTCCGAGTGCTTGAACTGACGCCAGTAACTATCGTACATGCGCTTGGTAGTTCTCTCTGGGTAGCAGGTCACTGTCTTTATGTAAACCTTCAGGCTGCGTTCAAGTAGCTGATTAACTTCTCCATAATCATAGTCATCATACCTACATAACAAAGGCAGGAATTCTGTTGGACATGCATTCTTAAAAGCACGGTCATTTGCAGCATTAGCTTCTTATGCTTAGCAGCATTAAGTTGTTATGCTTAGGAATTCAAGCACTTGTTATATATGCTAGAATACATTCTGCTAACTGAGGAAAGGCTCGCTACTGGATGCTGTCTTTTCTGAGCAGAGAATACAGGCTGGTTTCAACCTGAATCATAATCATTTATATGACTCATAATCATAATTCACTGGAAGTAAAAGCTTTACTGACACAGCAGAGAAACCACTCAACTTTCAGACTGAGGTACGACCTCCACCTCTACACCCAGAGTCTAAGATGATGCTTTTCACACAGTTCAATTTTCATTTGGTGCTGACACAGTTTTGAATGTACTCCTTAGCCAAGGGTTTTCTTCCATACCTGATTCCATACATACAGTGGACATAGTTAAATAAAGCTCTTCTTAACGTAGTTGTATCAACATCTTCATGTGTTGCCATAGTGTTATACGTGAGGTTATACACCATCCGGAACTTTTCATCGAGGAGATGCCCAATATCAGAATAAAGCCTGTTTACAAGGGAAAAGCCATGATTTTCCCAAGTATAGTCCTGTAGGAGAAAAAGGAAAGAAATAAATACACACGGGAAGTGAAGTCCCTGTGATTTTTTCAATAGCTCAACACTTTTTGTTGTCTGTGAGTAGCTTTGTTCTCCTCCAAAGAATTGCATTTTGAATCTTTCATTGATATCACCTGCTCATTCTGCCAGGTCTCCTTGTCCATGAGTATCATATCACAACTGCCCATCTTTGGTTGGCTATCACCTTCCTACATGAGAAGAAAGTCCCAAGCTTGTTCTGAAGTGCAGAGTCAATTTTTCACTGCTCTGCTGCTTTGACCAGTGCCATTCTGAACGAGATAGACTTGTAAAACTTAGAAATTTATTCCTCTTGGAGGCTTTAGTGCTTAACCCCAAGCAGAAGCGGTGTATGTACTTCCATCCAGAATGCACAATCATTGGGCAAAGCGCTGAAAAATCCTTGAACAAAGTAATAAAATCCAAGGCTTAGCCAAGCAGCTAGATTGCAAGAGCAAAAGCATGCCTGTTTGCACAAGGAATAGGAAATCTTTGCATGCTGATGGCATGGCATCAGCAGCAGAGGAGAATGACCTTGTATGCATTAGAGCAGCGTACAACCACTCTCCGTGTTGTGGTTATACAGAACATGTTAGTTTGCCCACATCCTTGGCAAGTGTTCCATTACTCCATCACAGAGTCTCTACAACTGAGGGCATCATCTCCACATCCTTCTCTGTGCCTGGCTGTTTTCCAGAAGTACTGTGGGGCTCCACTCACTTGCTTTAGAGCTCATCTACCAACTGAACCCCTGGTTAGGACTAAGGGAAGTATTAGGAAGGATAACATTCAGCTGCTTAAAACTGGAATTCAGTGACATCTGAAATGCTCCAGGTCTCACTTGACCTCCAGTTGCCAGTCCAAACAACCACAAAGTTTGGGAGCTATGCCTTATCTACCTGGCCCTGCAGAAATGTCAAGTGCACCCAAGGGACATCATAAATGCTTCAAAAACAGAAACCCTAAGATGGGACAAAGCTGTGCTTACTGACAATAGCTGATTTATAGCAATCGTGCTAACATTTTAAGACATTCTGCTGTGTGTGAAGCACCTATTTCTATCACAGAATTTAAATGCACAGACACAAATGATAGTCTTGTTTCAACAGAATAAGGTTTGTATTTATTGCAGAGTTTTGTGATGCTGCTTCAATTTAAGCAGCATTAATAGCAGCGTATTTGGATGGCTGTGGGTACATACATCGAACTGCTTTAGAGTAGGCATACTAATAAAGTTAAATTGCTAAGGTGACTCCTTTGAATATAGGCCAGAAGCTGTCTTGTTTATTTAAGAGCAGAGACATTTTAGTTCCAATTTCAACTTTGGTTGAGTTTTTTTTCCATGGGAGCCTGCTGTTCCTAAAGTATTTAAGCAGTATGTTTGATTTACAGGCTCTGACTTTGCCTTATTCTTTTTGGCAGTATCTACTTACTTCAAACTCATATGAAGACCGCAGAGTAAATTATCCAGACCAGCAATGGCTGCTATATAGCTAAATACATTTCCTGAAAGTGATCAGATTTTTTATTTTAAAGTCTTGGATACATCTTCTGACCATGGAGTTATCCTGCACCTACTGTGCTTTACTTGAAGTTCTCTGTTTTGGTTTAACATTTCTTCCATTCCTTACAATTTATCACTAGACTGCTTATGAATCTACTTCATAACCTGGAACAGAACCATCTAGAAGGTCTCTGCTGTATCACATATTACACAGAGGCTTATGAGTCTGGTCATGGACAAAGATACCATATGTAAGACATGGTACAGACAAAAGACAGTTCTTTCAACAGCACTGAATATTTATATATTCATAAAGAGTCAGAAACCTCAGTGTTACAGTAATCATATTTAAGAACTCTTTTTCTTTTCAGACATTCAAATTTCAGTGCTGTGGTGCATCTCCAGGATGGATTTCACCAAATCACTCTCACAGACACAGACAGATCTATTCACTGATAACTCAAGGCAGAGAGCACTTGATACAAATGGCAGGAATATAGTATTCTTCCAGTATGGTCTTTTTCACATTTGAAGGGACAGAAAAGGATTCTTTTTTTTTTTTTATCTTTTGCTTTTATTCCAGAGTTAGTGATATGCTTTACAATTTTCATGTATTAATTCTGCTAATACTTGGAATATGACTGAAAATAAAATCTCCTCTTGTTTGAGATTTACAAATTGTAAAAGACTAATTGCTGGTAAATTTATAGAAGATGCCAAATTATTTAATGGACCATAACAAGAAAAAGCAGATGTAACAAACATGTCCCACTACTTCACCTTGTCCTGCAATGACACCTGCATATATTCTTTGAGTGAATGTACTTTAAAGAGATGCTACCTGAGCTCTGAATGTTGGCAGATGGTCTTCTCCTCGCCGTGCAAAGTCTTTGTACCCAAACCCAGGATCTTCAACGTAGCGGGAGACATCTGTAGAAACTATTTCATCATCAAATGCTGTGAGAAAAAAATAGCAAAATACTTTGCTTTAAGCATGCACAGGAGTCAGCTCTGACTTCAAATTACCACTCTACTGCAGCACTAGAAGGCAATTAAAAAATGTGCAAAGGAAAAGAGTGGTATGAAGGAAGGAAAAAAGTCCATCTTCATCTGCTTGTATGGAGTCCATCCTTCTCCTGGAGTCTACATATCAGCCTACACTGGATATCAAGATTACTTCTCCAAGATGGGAAGAGATAAGCTAAACTGCTGGAGAGATCCTCCTCTTTCAGTTCACTTCTGAGACACACTAGGTATCTTAGACAAGATGAATCCTGTTGTAAAGTCATTATATTAGAATAGGAGACAGAAAAATAATCCTGTTGACAACCAGATTGTTATGCTGAGCAGGTACGGTGTCCAGAATTACACCAGCTCTGATCTGTAACAACCCAGAATAAGAGCAACAAGAGAGCAATGCAATACTGCACTAGTAAATATCAACAGAAGATTAAATGAAAGTGAAGAGCTCTATAGCACAGTCTGAAATTCTGCCAGAAGCCCCAGTAACCAGGCATATTCAAAGAGCTCCAAAATGTGTCACTAAGCAAGTGTAGGTTCTCTATCAGGAATCAATCTTTCTCTCCCAAATAAACAGGTGGCCTGGTTGTGTAACTACCTTTGCAGAAGTTGACTACTGCATAGCTGACTGCATTTGACCCTGATGTTAAAATCCTGGCCTGCTTCCACGTGCATCGACAGAACAGTTGCCATATGTCCACTAAAAAGTCGGTTAGCCTAAGAATTGCAGAAGTGCTTTATCTCCTCTCTGCCTCATTAAACAATCAAAACATAACTGCGTAGGAAGAAGATTGAGCAGCATCTGCAAAAGCGAATCCTCGCGAAGAATTTAACACCTGCATACATACACCCCTCTCCCCAGCAATGGCTGGATTCCCTGGAAGGGTACAAGGCATGGTGCATGCAGTCTCCTCACCTCAAACCCAGCAAAGGAAAGACTAGCAGCAACACCAGCGAAAAAAAATCCCTCCTAGCCCAAACAACACCTCATGCTTAAAAGCTTGAGTGGCAGAGACTTCCCAATTTGAAAATGAAACCGCAGTGGGTCTCAGTTCATCGACACAGTTGAGATTGTCTAAGCGAGAACGGACAGTGTCCACTTCTAAACATCCGACAATGATATTGGTGGAAATCTGCTTCAGGGCTTTTGGATATTCTTAGAAAGCCACAAAACAATCACTGCCAACTCACAGAACTCTTCCTCCCTTTTGGGCTTGGTGCACCAAACCTGAAGTACCTCAGATATGTTTGTTCTGGCTTGTATTCTGAACAAGAAGAAGGAATTCACCACAGTGCATATTTTTGATTTTCTTACCAGATTCTCTTTGAAGCGACTGATACCATTACATTCATAGTGTCCATGCAGTTTGTGGCATTTTATGAGTTGTTCCTCAAAGAGATAAAGCTATGACATTCAGGCAACCTCTAACATAAAGAGATGGCTGGGATTCTGACTGTCTTAACAATCTTCTTAAAATGCTTTCTTAGGAAAAAAACCCTTGGTGTCTGTACAGAATACCTCATCATATCATTTGTTAGAAATGAAAACTGAAATAGTCAGAAATAAACTGAATGCTAAGCAGTCTCTGACATCATACTGGTAACAGAAAAGCACAGAAGAACGATCACTAAAAACAGCAAGTTGGAGAAGAAGCATGAATGAATAAATCTGAAAACATAGAGAATATAAAGAAAGTGGAGTTTACACTCAAACTCTTACAGAAACTTATGGTTTATTTTTTTGTTGTTGTTTTGTTTTGTTTTTCTAAACACACAAAAGCTAAATTTCAAGAAGCAAAATGGATTTTGGTATTTGCCAATAAGGAAAGGTTAAAGAGGTGAACCAAGTGATCCTTACCACACTTTTACTAAGCCAAGATCGAGCACAAAGAAATAAACAAAAATGCTGTAGGCATTGAACTGTACTCTTTGTTTAGTTTATGCAAAGCCCCCAAAAAATCCAACTTAAACTGAAAAAGCAGAAATACATAAATACCTCCACTAATTACTAGCAGACTCTCCTTCTTCTCCTTCTCAAAGCGAGTGTCCATTTCTTCCTGAGAGGCTTCTTCATCTTCTTTATCTTCTTGCAGCCTCTTCATCCTCTCCATCAAGGCCTCCAGCTCACTTAAGGAATCTGCAATCTGCAAAAACATCAAGACACTCTTTAAAATCAGAAGACAGACAGTGTGTGTCCTCTTCACAGTTCATGCTCAACAATAAACGTTCTCAAAAAAAAAAGAGAGCAGCAAATATGAAAGCTTAAGCCAGAATTCCTTGTGTAATACAGAGTGTAGACAAACAGCTTTCAGAAAATCAGGAGAAGGAAAGAGGTAAGTGTTGCTCTCATCTATCACAGCACACTACTGCAGCACAATTAACAGTGGAAGAGGCAGTGTTTGAACATGGAAAACACAGTTGCTTAAAATGCATTTTCCCCCATAAAGATTGCTCAGATAAAGACACTCATATGCCCTCTGTGCATACAAAACCAACCTTTATGGTACTTTTACTCAATCTACTGGTAATACAAATCTCCTCCTTACTGAGGAGATACAGCACAATACAGGAACACAACCTGAGACAAACAGTATTTTCCTTTTTTTTTTTTTTCATTTCTATTCATTCTGTGTGCTCAAAACAACTATTACATGGACCTTTTCTTCTTGTTCTTGTGTGGAAAACTGTTCTCTTCAACAGAAATACATCGAAGTTTGGAGCTTGGTGATCTTCATTCACCATTTTCCACAAGGTGAACTGCTTGGTCTTTCTCTTCCACCTTTTCTTCTTGATTCCAGTTTTCTGCCCCTGACTCTGAATGTCTCTCAGCGTAGCACTCCCTGCTTACCAAGCTACCTGCAGCCAGCAGCAGCCCTCTGCCCACTACCAACGCAGAGTAAGACATCCTGGTGATTTAAGCTGGCATGTCTTACAGCCCAGAAACTTCACTTTGGATGCACTAGCGGAACTGATGGATCACAAACTCACATTGCAAGCTGACTGCTAGTTTGGAAAACTGCATCTACTGACTTTGCTCGCAATCCTTATATTCCATAAAGGAGATGAGGCTAATTCACCAATTGATATTAATTCAAGGACTTTTCTTCAAAGGCAATTTTAGGAAAAAAAATGCATTTATGTTAAGTCCTCTCTTGGTTCACCCAAGACCAGAATACCTGCACGAAGAACCATGCCATTTATTTCAGACATTTCCTCTCAGCCACATAGAAGTGTTTTTCAAAATTGACCTGTTTTGTGATCACAGACCTTGAAGTCAAAATGAATAATGCGACCTCTGCTGCTTTCTTCCCATTTCTTTTTTCATTCCACATGGTCGGAACATGGATAACGCCATGTTCTTATCAGTGATACACCATCTGTAGACACTGGCACTTTAAGTTTCCAACTGGAAGCATAGTTTTAGTCTTGCTCAATGGGTTGTGAGATTAGCTATTAAAATCACATTACTTTAACTATCATCCTCTGTTTCAGTGTGGTTTTGAAAAGGATTACACAGCAACTGCTAAAGCTAATGTAAGAGTAACCAGACCCAAGCATTTCAGAAAATAGACAAAAACTTTCAAATTACCCTGAAATTTAAACAGGAAAGAATGGAAGAAAGCTTTCTAATGCAAAACAGAGGCAAGTAAAAAGAATCTTCTTGCAACACTAACCCCAAAGTTGCTACTTGTGAGGGATGCATTTTCTATGTTGTTGTCATTGGCAAGATCACAGACACAGAAGTTGTTGACTGCTATAAGTCTGACTCCATTAGATGTATCCGGATCTCTCTCTGGATTAATGCCACTACCAAATACAAAACTTGCCAAGGCATGATAATGTGCCAACAGGACAACAGCATGCACCAGTTCAGGAAGAGACCAATTATTTTCCCCAGTCTTGACAAGTTTCTGAAATGAGAATAAAAAAAGTGTAAATATAAAATTTCTTTTGGCCCCCAGCTTTTGTATAAGATGCTATGCATGAGTTTTAAAAAGGGATCAATTCCTTTCTTCCAATAAACACCATACTCCTCTCGCACGCAAACACTCACTAGATTAAAAGAGAGAGGCCCGATATATTACCTTGATTCTCCCGGGGTTATTTTAATCATTGCTACTTCTAAAAAATAAATCTTGTTGCCTTTGTCACACAGCAGAATTTATTGGCTCATTCGATGCTCTAGAACTTCCCTGAATTTTTTAACTCAAGGTAAAAAAAAGTCTAACCAGACATAGCTTAGTTCTTAGCAGTTCTTATTACTGGACATTTACTGCTATTACAAGGCACAATTCAACAGGTACCTGAATGTGCTCTTTCGTGATCAGCCAGGGCCGGTGTGCAAGGAGTTTGTTTATTTCGTTCAGATTTTTCAGCCTTTGGGGAATGTATTCTAAACCGTTCAACCATTCTGCAATACCACCAGTCTTCAAAAACTCATCAACATGCATATTTATTAGGTAGGAACACTGATGTCTGGCAGCGGCCTAAGATAATTAAACACAGAGGGAAAAGATCAGCACATTAGCAAGTAATGTGATTTTGTTGCAGGTAGAAACAGGATATTAACACAAAACAAAAATACAATTTGATTGCAAAGGGGCATGTTTTATATTGCAAATCATTTCTACACAGTAGGGAGGGTTCTCCAGTAAGTGTGCTTACTTTGCAACACAAGCTCTAATTGAGGTTGCAGAGAATCTCTAGATCATACTAGCCCCTTCTTTCTAAAGGCTTCCTTTTTCTTTTTTTAATAAAAAGTCAAGGTCGTGGGAGAAAATGCATAGCCCATTAGCACATACCATTATAGCAATGTAGTGCCTATATGGCAAAGGAAGGGGCCCATCCATGCGCAGCATGTAGAACTGGCTGCGGAGGAAAGACTCCAGGTACTGCGTGTGGATACTCATGACCTGTGTGATGTTGTCCAGGCGGCCAGATGTAGAGTATTCTTCCACAAGAAGATTAGTACGTTCATCCAAACCATTTGCTTGCATCACCTTCAAAATAAGATGGAGAAACTTAAGATACTGGAGAGAAACGTACTGTAGTATGAAATGTTTGCTTGTGTAAAAAACTTCCAGGCAATTCTGAAGATCTAGATGTATACATGTGCCTGTTAATAAGTGAATATGCACACAGATGTTACTTGTATACTGAGCACTGAAGAACACCATATGACTGCTGTTTTAGTAACTGTCTACAGAAACCCAGAACATTTTCTGCAGAGCTTTCCAAAATGGCTAAACTCTCAGATGCTTAATGTAAAATTTGTTTGGAGATTTGGAAGTGAGCAAAACCGGAAAGTAAAGTCTTTATGGACGTCAACCTGTACAGACACACACTACCCAAACACTCAGCCCTAAAAAGAATTTTGAAACTAATGGAGAAGAGTGCGGTTACGTAACCAAATTATAGAAACAGCCTGGCAATCTACCACTGCTGGGTTTGTATAATTGAAGAGGAGATCAAATGCTAATTTGTCTGTAACATTCAAGTATTATTTAGAATAGGAATTTAATGCTTTCTTTAAACAAAAGCTGTTCTTTAATTATTCCAGCTGATCTAAACCTTGGGCACAAGATGAAATGAAGCAGTACAAGTAAGCAGCTCTTGAACTGCAAGCCCTGACACAGTATTAGCACTATTACTCAGTGTTTATCACCAAGAACTGCCATTTTAAACATGCTCACCATTGAAGCTACAAGCAAAAGGCTAAAATACCCAGTATTTATCCTATTTCAGGTTTTAGAGCAGTCAGCATACTGCTGCAAGCACTATGAAATGGGAAACCATTTTAGCAGATTTACTGTACAGAGACAGAAAACGTGCCTAAAACCAAGAAGACACAACTCTTGCTGAGCAGCTCTATTTAAAGTATGTTTTCCTTCTCGGTGATGGGTTGATAAACATACTGTGTGTCAAATCTTTTTCCACCAAGCTGGGCCGGGGCAATCCCAGGTATTTATACAAACTAGGGGAAGATCTCCTTAAGATCAGCCCTGTGGAGAAGGACTTGGGGGTCCTGGTGGATGAGAAGCTGGACACGAGCCAGCAGTGTGTGCTTGCAGCCCAGAAGGCCAACTGTGTTCTGGGCTGCATCAAAAAAGGGGTGGCCAGCAAGGAGAGGGAGGTGATTGTCCCCCTCTACTCCGCTCTTGTGAGGCCCCATCTGCAGTACTGCCTCCAGGCCTGGGGCCCCCAGCACAACAAAGATGCAGAGCTCTTGGAACAAGTCCAGAGGAGGACCACTAAGATGATCAGAGGGCTGGAGCACCTCTCCTGTGAGGAAGGGTTGAGGGAACTGGGCTTGTTTAGCTTGGAGAAGAGAAGGCTGTGGGGAGATATCATTGTGGCCTTCCAATAGTTGAAGGGAGTGTATAAACAGCAGGGGGAACGGCGGTTTACAAGGGTGGATAGTGATAGGACGAGGAGGAATGGTCTTAAACTGAGACAGAAGAGGTTTAGGTTAGATATTATGAGGAAGTTTTTCACTCAGAGGGTGGTGACACACTGGAACAGGTTGCCCAAGGAGGCTGTGGATGCCCCATCCCTGGAGGCATTCAAGGCCAGGCTGGATGTGGCTCTGGGCAGCCTGCTCTGGTGGTTGGCGACCCTGCACATAGCAGCAGGTTGAAACTACGTGATCTCTGTGGTCCTTCTCAACCCAGGCCATTCTGTAATTCTGTGATTCTATGATTCTATGAACATACTACCTTTCATTTCTCACAACTGTATTCCCAGTTTGAATTTACGGGCCCACAGACAAAGTGGAGAAGCTATTAGGCAACCCTGTTATTATTATGTGTGTCACTCCTCACTATTACAGCTTTCTTTGTTCTGCACCAGAAATCATGTCAATTTGGTTTTCCTCTGGAATGTTTTTGCCATCAGTGGTTTATTCATGAGTTAGAAATCAGTCTATCTCACCTAGTACTTTACACCCCTCACTCCATTTAAGGAATCCCCCAATTTCTTCAGCAACTTTATTTTCCTGGTAGTTCCTTGAGGAAATTCTACTTCTCAGTCCTACTGTGTTGCTGGTGTGCTGTTCTCCAGCTTGGCAGGAATTTTCCATCTATCTTAGCAGAAGTTAAGGAGAAAAAATTCTGCTGACAAAACTAAAATACATTCCTGCAGGACTGCGCTTTTGCTATACAAGGCGCAGCAGTATGCAGCATTATTGCTTCTGAGATTTATCCCCACGTATATTGCAATTCTCTTCATACTGTACATGTGCTACTTCCTCCTCATTACCACCCTGCCCATATACATGGTGAAAATAAACCAAACTTTGTAAGACCAGTGTTCTTATCAAGCTTTTTGAGACATCGAACATACAATCAGGCACTAACCACATCTTTCCTACCTACTATATTACTTAATGCCACAGAATGGGGGAAAAAAGTTGCTCAACAAACAATATTTAAAATTGGTTTATGATTCTGAATAACTTTTCATTCCTATAGATAGAGGGAGGTCCCAGCCTTGAGTTACTACTGCTCCTTTCTGGAGACTACTCAGTGCTTTCCTCCTGTTCCCTTAGCTAGTACTTACTATCAAGCATATCAGTTGTAAAATAAATTCATTAAGAACCCACTCAAAATGTTGTATGCTATTATTTTAATTACAATTACATTTGTCCTTTTCATGCAATTTTTCTCTTAACAAGAAAAGCCACATCATTATAAATTTCAGCATCTCAAGTGCGAGTTCTATACATAAAGGAAGTCCTTCTCACAAACTGGGCTGGCTGAAACTCATTCTGCCTCCTCTCTCTTCAGTCTGTAAGGCTCATTTTGATATCTGTTTTTTTTTTACTTCATTATATTTCTTGTTGCCAGGCTTTACACTTACTCTGTTTTTAGATTCACATCTTCGCCATGTATAAACAGAGACTCAGAGAACAGCAGATATCTCGTCTTTCAAAAATTTCTTTTTGGCTCTTACAGCATGTGAATGATCTGCCTTTACTATGTATTTAAAAGCAAAACAAAAAAAAAAAAGGCCCTAGTTTTACAGTCTGCCATCCCAAACAATTTGTCAATCAATAAATAATACTCTGTGAAGATTAATTTCAGGACAAGGGAACAACTACACAGGAAAGCTTCTATTTACTGTGGCAAGGTGCAAATCAAGGCTTAAGCTGAACACTAAATCATGCACAGAAATCTTCAAGCTGAAATCAAACTGCTCCTTTCAACCATAAATTCTCTTAAGAACTACAGTTACAGTCTCAGAAGTTAGTCATATTTGTAGGCTCACTTAAACTGAAGGTCAGGTACTGCCCTGAGAGCTATATAATGTTCTGCTGCAGTACGGGACAAGTCTCCCCTTAGGCCTGACATTAGCAGCAAGAACGGATCATCCCCTGTGGAAAGAGCAGAGCAGCACTCAGGGCTGGCATGGGCAACTGAGAGCAACTCCACTGTCAGCACATGTAGGAAAGGGCAGCTTGGCTCTTATCCACTGGAGCTTGCTCCTCTTAAACCATTCTTGCTGCTCCCAAAGGGACTCATTCAGGTACCCCTGGGCAGGCAGGATGTTCCAAACTGTTCTTCAGCATTTCCATGCTAAGAGTCACCTCACACCCAGCCCAGCTAACTGCAAACTTACCTCATTCTCAGGTATAAAGGCACTTGGTCCTCTTGTTAATGGTGGAGAGACTTGGACTCTTTTTTCCTGCAGAAGAGTCATATAATTCAATCAGTTTGAGGAATAACACATTAGCCCACTTTATCTTGCAAGTTAGATCTAAAGGCCTTGGCTTGGTTCTCTTCCCAAGGCTACCTACATGTTTTACAGTCCAGTATACAAGAGAAGCCATCTCTCCACATTGGATTTGCATCCCTTGTGCTTTTCTCAAACAAACGGCATGGATTTTGGCAAGAGGTAAGGCCAAAAAGAAAATTACTGGTCCAATTAGATATATGTGAAGAACAACAATAAAAAATGTGGCACAATGCTAAAATTGGCAATTTGCTGGATTGAACAGGAGTTCTGAAAGCAAAGGGGAAAAAAAAGCTGTGCACAAAGACCACACTTGAGAAATTATAATCAAGAAGCCATTTTCTTCAATGTAAGAACCTAATCAGATTCTAAGTTTTTAGCAGAGTACATGTACTTGTTTTGCCAGTGGCTTGAAAAGCCCAGTCACCCTCCACATACACCAGCAAGGCCCAGGTAAAGACTCCTTCCAAAAAGAAAAACAAAAAGATTATGTTGTTCAGCTGCTGAGTCCAGAAAAGAACAAAGCATGCCATACACCTCTTGGTGTGCCATTACAGCTAGAAGAAGAGCTGGAGCCTAACAATTATTACATGTTCTTCGATGATAGGCAGAGATTAACAAGAGCAAGAGGACTTCTTGTTTAATAATGGATAAGAAATGGAGCTGTGGAGATTTTCAATCTGTTGCCACTGACAAAAAGAAGCTGGGAAGGGACCTGCCTCTCTCCTTTGCTTCTTTACAGCTGTATCCCATGTAACTGGAAACTACGGTGTGCGTTTCTTCAGGTCACTAATGATACCGCGGCAGAAGTCACTTTTAATAAGTTACCCATCAACGGCAGTGTCAGATCTGCATGGCAAATATTTCATGTCCCAAGCATAAAAGTCTGAGGTTTTCCATAACAAATGACCCTTAAATACCTCAGTGACTCTACCAGGCAGGCTTATGTATAGCGGCCACTATAAGATACATATAAGATCAGTGTGGGTCTGAGAGTGCCACAGATGTACACACAGGAAAATGAAGACACTAGAAATGTGTAACTGTTCTGTGTCTTAAAAACATCCTTTCCCTTTTAAATTAGATTATGGAGAAAAAAAAAAAATGCAAAAATCAGCAGTGATTATTCAGGAAAGATGTTCCAAAACAAACTCTCTCCTGACAATTAAATTAGTTACTTTGGAGTAATTAGCTGTTAAATGATGAAGAATGCAGTCATGCATGCTTTCACTCGTTTTCTGTACTGAGAAGAATCCACTGTGTGAAAACAAGTAGTCAAGAGACAACTCACTGTGACCACCGCCTGCTGTCACAGCCCCACAGTATTGTAAAACACTTCTTATGAGTCACACGTACACATCTAAAGTAGTGAAAAAAGTATAGACTGGATATCTGCCCACACAACCTCTTCTCCATACAGCTATTCAAGGCTCAGAAGGTATCTTTTAGTTTTAAATGCACACTTTTACCAGCAGTCAATCATCTTGGTCAACCTTCAAAAAAGAAACGTTTTCCAAGAGTACTATTAATGATGTACATCACTGGTTTTAGGAAGGGTTTTTGGACATCAAGTCTTTGAAAGCCTTCATTTTGCATCAAATACCTGGAGGAAACAGTTTGTGTGAGGGAGATGACTTAAAGCTCTTGGCCAAAGCGCAGGTTGAAGGCAGAGCTGAATCACTGCATCAGTGCACCCTCTGAGCTATAGCCCACTTTGCCAGACTGCCTAGTGGGTCATCCAGGTCAGACTGGGGCAAAAAAGAGCACTATTATCCTATTTTTAGGAGGCTATGACCTCCATTACCTACTTTTCCCATTCAACGTGGCTGCCTTGAACTTTTAGAAAAGCTGCTTCTAGTGGTGTAGACTATTCCCTTCCAACAACAGAAAATATTTTGCTGCCTCTACACCAAAGCTTCTGTTTTACTGAAAACAGTTGACACAAGTTCATCATCATCAGAAGAGCAAATATGATCGAGCTGCACAAATTCTCAGGACGCTATTAATAAAAATATGGGAAGTTTGCAAGCATTAAGTAAGATAACACTGGCGTTGTTGAACTGTAGATGGAAACCACTGCTCCTGGACAAGCTGTGTATAAGTAGGGATTTAAGGCCTACCCAATATGGGAATTAGCAAGCAGTGTTTCAGATAGATGGTCCTTCAAGATGAGACATTCTTGCAAAGCTTTTTGTTTCCCAAGAAAAGCTGATTCAATTTCCTGCTCAACTCATCCTTGCAGGTTACACTGGCTGTTGCATTGTAAGTCAAGTGGGGTCCCAAATATCTTATTTGAAATTGGATTCTTATGCTAACTGAATCAAGGAACAGGTTGCTCAGCAACCAAGACACCGTGTGCACATCCATGAGCCATTTTCTGCTTCATGTTCCTCTATCAACACATTGCTGGAGTATGAATAAGTGATCTTAAAGGCTTGTAACCAACATCATTTACATTAAAATTAAAAGAATCTTTTTGGAAGTGCTGATTAGGAGAGAGGAAGAGCTTCAAAGACGAGAAAAGAGAACCAGGCCAGGGAAGGTTGCTGGGAGAAGGCTGCTGCTTCTTGGAGAAGACTCTAGGGAGACCCCACTGTGGCCTTCAAGTACTTGAAGGGAGCAGGAAGGGAACCGAGGTTTTGCACTATCTGATAGTGATAGGACAAAGAGGAATGGCTTTAAACTAAAAGAGGAAATGTAGGTTAGATGTCTGGAAAAAAAAATCTTTATTCAGAGAGCAGTGAGGCCCTGGTACTGCTGCCTAGTATCAGGTGGTGTCCCATCCCTGGAGGTGCTCAAGGCCAGGCTGGATGGGCTCTGGGCAGCCTGAGCTGGTGGGGGGTGGAGTGGGGGCAACCAGCCCATGGCAGGGGTTGGAAGTCAATAATCTTTAAGGTTCCTTCCACCCTGAGCTACTCTATGATTCTATGAGATGGGGCCCAATTCATGCTGAGATGCAAGCTTCACAGTGGCCTGCTGTGATGTGATGGACATACTAACCCACGTGTTTGCAGAAAAGCTGCAGGAAATCACAAGAAGACAGCCCTGAGTGGGTCTCATCCATGACTTCCTTTCTGTCCTTAAGCTGTACCTCGTCATGAGCTAAACACTGAGAATTGAAAGGTTGTGAAATGGATCTATTTTTCTTGTGAATGTGCAATTCACACTCAACGGTGGGAACATCTTCCTCCTTGGATGTGATCTGCTAAAGCATGCCAATACCAAAGGCTGTACCTTGTGCCAGGACAGGAGGCAATGGGCACAAACTGGAACACAGAAGGTTCTCTTTGACCACTAGAAGCACTGCTGAGCTGCCTTGGTGAGGATAGGGCCAGAGCTGAGAGCATGGTCCAGGGCCACACCTGGGAGCTGAGAGTGCAGATGGCCTGCAGCAGCCCTCCTGTCAGAGCCTGAATTTTAAAGAAATTCAGCTTCTTCCTCTTTGCTATCACATGAGTCACTGTGTCCTGAGGCTGCAAAGAAATGACTATTTTTAGCAAGCTGTAAAAGGAAGTTAATTTTATTTGAAACAGAAGAAAATGGAGCTGTTATCTGGCAGGGCTGATCAAACAGCTGGTTTAGAAAGCCCTTTTTTTTTTTTGAATACGCATGAATGTGGAAAGCACAGGCTAGTGCAGCGTTTGGGGTGTATGGAAGCTCTGCACAGAAGTTGTGCATACAAGGTAACTCATCCTGCACATGAAGATGGTCATGCTGTGGGTGGGGAGGGAAACCAAATCATTGGAAGAAACATTTTGTACTTCATGAGGGAATTCCGCAACCTCTCAGCTGCCAGAACAGCATGAGTGGCTCAGGATGGGCTGGTGAAAGGCTGAGAGCCATCACTTGCACAAAAATCACCACCACAAGAAAGACACTGGGGCAATAAATAGCACTGGATCCCATATGCATACATCCCAAGGGCATCCCAAAATTTCTCCTGAGGCGTAAACTTTTTTCCCCTTGGATAAGCAGAGATAGTAGTGATGGAAGGCTAAGAAAATGTACTTCCTACTCACTGTATTTACTGACTTTCTCTAATACTTCTCCCCCACTGTGGAAGCCAAGATGGGTTTTATTTCTGACTTTAAGCCATGCTTGTGCTGAGGTTATACTTCTCCAAGTATCTCTTAGACTCTCCACTGGCATTCAGCTAATCATTACCTATTTAAAAAAACATGAATGATGCACCCTCCCACCTCTTGTTTAATACCCAGGTTGTCTAATGTTCTGCTTCATGTCTGTTCTCCAATGCTTCCAGAAGAGTAAATACCATCCACCCTCTGCCCTATTACTCTGCTCTTCCACTGCTTTACGACACTTCTTCCTCAGAAGTTCCCCTCTGCCAAGGCCATTCTCTGACCATGCACAGAATGTACCTTTGGAACAGGAAAGTCTCTATAGTTTTCCTATTCCACAGAAGTACAGAGTCAATGAAATCTCTAGAAGTTCAATAGACTTCATCTGCTCCCTTTAAGAATTTATCTTTCTAGATTTTCCTCCTACTTTATTTTTTCCCCTTTCTCTTTTGCATTTTCCATTACTTTGTATAAACCATTTTTTATACTTCCAAGTTCCCAGCATAGGATATTATAAATACTTCTAGCTTTGGATTATTTACCCATTCATGTTTTACTGTCTGCCCATCATAAAATCATAAAAAGCATATACATTTTCAATTCAATTTACTACACTATTAAGCTATTCTGTATTCCATATTGAGCATACTGAGAATCTGTTCATTAGATATCCCAACACGTGCCCTTTAAGAACTTCTCACAGCTACTCTATCTTGTGAACATTACGTTCATTTATAACAAAAACCTATACTGTCTCTGCTGCCCATTTGTACTTCTATATCCACGTTGTATATGTGCCTCTGCTTGCTCCTTAGAAGGAATAATACACTAGAAAATCCAAGTATATTTGACAACCAGGAAGTTCTATGACATGCTGGAATTTTAACTGCAGAATAAAGCTTTACTGTGTTTTTTCTTTGGCAATTTGACATTCTCCAGTCAAGAGCATTTCTCGTTTTCTCTCTGAGATCTTGAAGGAGGGACTAATACATTTTCTCATTATTCCATCTCAATAGCTACTATTCAGAAGTCTGATCTTTGAAAGAAAAATAATTTAGTCGGTTATCTCCCAATAATACTACAGCTGCATCTTCCAAGTACCAAGACTTGCTGCTCTGAAACGTAATTATTTATGGCATTAACAAAATGCTTCAGCTCCTGGTCAGCACTTGAAGAAGTTCAGCCAATTCAATATGAGTTTTCTAATAGCTTCCTGGACTTAATTTTTTTTATTAATAGTCAGTCAGTCTTGGATGTACTACAACAACATTATCCAGCCATAAGCTTCATCTTTCCCTCCTTTTTCATAGATTTTTAAATATTCTCTTGTATTATAATCTTCCAGTAATTTTGCTGCCATCTAGCATTTTTCAGGAACTTTGTTACTTGAATTCTGTGATCTCTTTCCTTATAACACACACAAGCATCTGAGGAAATAAACCTGAAGCTGAGTCCTTCATTAGGACACCTATACTGAGATGGCTCCATTTCAGCAAGGAGCCTCAACTCTTCCCAACAAACAGCAAAAACAAATGTGGCAGCATTAAAAAGCAGAGTTGAGGGCCACTCAAGCATCCTTGGGGTCTTCTGCCTGGTACACAACCACCACATGAGAATGGGCTTCCCAGAGGTCCGTACCGTATCTATTAATCCCTGTGGATACTCTCAGATATCTTAAATGGCACCCAGTGCCTACACTGAGCATCATGGTACTACTTATGGGTCGCAGAGTGCAGTTCATTACCGGTGTGCCAAGTTAGCTGCTGACCCTGGTTGGCTACACTGGGTGTTTGAATACTGAGGGTACAAGTGGGAAACTGGTTTTAGGACTCCTTGTTTGGGGCTGAATCATCCCGAAGACATCAATTTTGGCACAGCCTCTCATTTATCTTACGGTTCTTCAAAATGGAAATATACTCATTCAATCCCAGACTTGATGCTGTAGAACCCTACTTTCTGGATTCAGCTTTGTGTACACAAACACATTTTAGTTCACATGGCATTATTTGCTGCTTCTGGTTAAGACTTTACCTCCACACTTGGTCCTACTGTCTGTTACAGCTTACTGAATACATTGAATACATCTCCACTTTCGGCTCTTGGATGCTAAGAGCAGGGTGAGCAGGGTACATTTACACGTGCCAAATGCTCTAGATTTCAGCAATACCTAACAATTTTATGGTTATACTGAACTACCAGTTTATTCCATCCTCACAGAATTCAGAAGAAAGAAAAAGAATGAAAACTCTGAAAGCTACCTGAAACTGACTCTTAGCTTCTACTATTTTTCAAAGCTTTCCTTGTTTACTTCTACATATGCCAAGCTTCATTTTACTTTATCCATCTAACTAGGTAAAAGGAAGAACAGTTCAGAAACGTGGCGGAAGTTAATGACACTCCTGATTCATCTGAGGTAGAAACATGAATACTTCTCATGCGCTTACAGAGAATTAATATAATATTGAAAACTATATAGTCTTCCTGACTAAAAGGGAAGACAGACACAGTTTACTTGTCTTCACATTTCAGGACTCTTGGGAAATTCCAACTGACAAAGACAAAAAACTTACACATTAAAGCTGTGTCATTTTGAAATTTATTGACATTCATTGGTGCATCATTTTTAAAGAAATGAAATCTGTTTATGCCACTTAATGAGTTAAAATCAGGAGTTTTACAGCTTCAGAAGATATCTGCAAGTCATGTCAAATTAACTTTTGTTGCAACTTCAAAAAAGTTGATGTACATTAGAAGCATAAACTTGCTGTTCTCTTTCTCAAAGCAATTTCTGTAAAGAGAAAGAAAAACAGAAAACAAGCCAAAAGAGAAAATGTGAAGAGGAATAATTTGAACACAAACAACTCACCCCACCGTTTGCTGACAGATGAAACTCCTCTTTAGGACTGACCCATTCCTAAAATGGGTTAAATTTAGGACTATGTCCAGAGTTAATAAAAGAGATATTCAGTGGAGACAATGTCACAATGTCAGAGTTCACAAAGTAGAAGTCTTGGCCTACAGTCATTTGTTAATGGTATTTCAAGTGGTTTTGCAATGCTTTCTTCCTCTTAACAGAATGTACAACTCCAAAAAGCAAGCTAAGCGATAAAGATGAAAATTCGCAGAGGAAGTCAAACTGTAGGAAATATTTTTTTTCCCCATGGAGCAGCATTTCAAAATACTTAAAGGCCACCCTTAATGTTAAGAATTCACTGTCTTTGTGCCTAACAGCTGATGGAGCAGTGCAAGGAGCTGGGAAGGGAGCCAGTGCAGTACAATTGATGTGGAGCTTTTGCTTTGGTAACAGGTTACAGCCCTTTTGGATTCTGTACAATAAAAGGAAGCCTATCCCAAGTTCCCATCCCTCTACCAGCTATTAAGAACACAATCCACACTAATTAGAAACCAAAGGGCAGCAATTTCTACCCAATCCAAGATGGATGGCCATGCAGCAGAAATTCAAGAGCAGCTCCTCAATCTCTGAAAAGATATCCAGTATGCTCAACCTATAGCAGAAAAACTCAGAAGTGAACAAGCAGTTACTGGCAGAAAAGTCTACATCCTTTTTCATAAAGAAAGCCTACCTACACCTACTTCCTCTTTTAGTTCCACTTGTGCTGTAACACCTTCTCTATCCCGGAGTTAGATTCCAAGTTATTGACAGATATTAACTAAAACAAACATTCAGCTGCAACTGGAATCTAACAGGCAATAACTTCAAGTCAAACATCTGAGTAATGAGTTTGCTGCAAGACAGTTCTTTATTTAAGAAACCAAACTGAATATATGACATAAAAGACATACCTATAATCTGGTCACGGTAAGTGTAGAGCACACATGTACCTGAGAAAGTAGGCCTCCTGACCCAAAAAATGGAAAACCATCTATGAGAAGAATTCTTCAAGAGGCCAATAACCAAGCCTAAACATTATTAACAGATGAAAAGGGGAGACAGATTGTTCAGTTTACTTGCTGCTGGATATTCACTTCCATCTAATTTAAGACAAACCTCAAAATAAAAGTAGTTATTCATGCCGCAGTCATTATCAGATAGCAAAACTAACCAAACATTGGCACCCAAATCAATTTGCCAGCTGGATGCTGTTTACACCCAAAAAGAAAGCTGATGTCCAACTCAGGATGAACTGAACTTTGTCACAGCACAACTTGCTTTTCCTTTGCAGATCAACAGAAATCTTGCTCAGTGGCAAGACTTGCACTGCTACGAAAGTGGTCTTCTGGTCTAATTCAGCCACCATAGAATAAAGGAAAAAATAAAGGAATAAAACTCCCCTCTTATCAGTTCCTGAAGTCTGGTTGCAGACAAGGCAACCATGCATCCTTCCCTCCCTGCACTGGAGGTTTGTATGCTCCCCAGAAATGCCCTCAGGACAGAAGATCATCTTGTGATGGTCAGGATGACTCAAAATCCTACCAGTACAGCAGAAGAGCATTTTCTGTATCAGCAGCATCAGGCACCAAGGGCAAAAGTTACAGTGGAAAACGCCAGAGGCTTGGCTGGGATAGCCAACGGGTAGAGCAAATGTTTGACAAAACATGAAGATAAGTGCTTCAGCAGGCCTGAATTAATGCCTAAATTAACCACCAATAGATATCACATTATCCTTAGCATACAGTAATTGAACAGTTAAATACTACAATTCATAAATGCACGCATGGTTATTGGGTGTGCCGCCAATCAGAGAGGCATAACTGGTGGACATTAAAAAAGAGAGAGAGAGAAAGACGCCCAGGGTTATGTAAATCTGCTGTGTAACCCTGGCAGAGCTGCTTCCTAAGAATGCTCTGCTCAATTCTTAATAGAAGTATTGTCTGGAAATACATGCCCTGTAAGCAAGTAAAATTGAATGGTATTCATCCATATCATAAATCAATAACAGCATCCTTATACTGTGAAGTAAGCGGCTGACTTGTTTTAAACTGGATTTCAAATATGCTAAAATGTTTGCTGCCCTTATATTAATCACCTTTCAAACATCAAAACGCTCCAATGATGTATTTTAAAGAAAACCTTTAACAGGCTTTGCAATCCATGCCAGAACATCTTCAAACACTGCAGCACTCCAGCAGAGCTCATCACCTCCAAGGACTCTGAGGAAGGTGCACCTCACTGGGAGCTGCTATAAGAACAGACTGGGTGAATTGTTTAAGCAGAGGTTGGCGTCGAGGCCGCATTCTGTCACCTCTTCTCTTTTGGCAGTGCCGTCATTTCATTACAGCAAAGAACAGAGAGACAAAATTTAGGCAACGAAGCTAGACAGCTTCAGCACAAGAGTATCATACTTGCTGTGAGCAGATCTCTATGTCCTATCTTTGCACTTCAATGGTAAAAATAACAACAATATCCTCCTCTGATTAGCATCTCAATCTCCCTGCAGTTGCAGGGGAACAAGCTGGGCTCTGACCTCTGCACCACCTCGCTGAAATTGCTTCCTCCCCAGCCTTAACTGCTAGATTGACTATCTGAAGTAACAAGGCTGTGCTGGCTGATGCTCTTGTAAAGCAATGTTCATTACCTGCAGTGTATCAAAGACAGCTGCACCTCAAGGAGGTGGTAAAATTGCAGATCCAGGAATAAGCTCCTCATGTGTCCCTGCCAAAACTCCCCCTTGGTAACTCCGTGTCCTTGCAGTGTTTGCAGGGGATAAAAAGTATTCCAGGAAAATAAATGGTGTCCCAGAATATGCTGCTGCAGAAAAATGCTTTCAAGCACCTTTCACTTACCAGGTACTATATAAAACTCAATCTATTCCGAGACAGAGGAAAGTCACACAGATGGCAGAAACATGGTTTTTCAAACTACTTTTTTCCACAAATTTTATGTACAAAATGATCATACGAGTTATTTTAAATCTGTGTGCAAGAACTATCTTAAGACTCACGGAAGTAACATACTAAAATTCAGAAAAACAAATTCTCTCATCCAGACCATTACAAAGAGGGAGAAGTGCTTTTTCCATGTAGGACTTCAGTAGCTTGGGTCTTGGAAAGAAACTGAAATGATGTGCTTGCTGTCAGATGCACGTCAAGATATTTCATTTGATGGCCTCCTGGCTGCCACAGTCCACAGAGAGCTGGGATTCAAATCAAGTCACAGATGAGAAGGCCAAATAACAGTACTGAAACTCTTCAACAGTGCACAGCTAAGGCATGGAAATCCTTGCTGTAAGTCTGTGGAGCCCTAGAGTTTGTATGGGTTCAGAAGCAAATCACTGGAGCTAACAGAAAAGAAAGAATGAAGGGGAATTAAGTATTGGGAAACTGCTCAGGAAGTTTTTAAGTTGCAGACACTGAGAGACTGGGAGACAGCTCCAAGGGAGCATCACCGTGAACGTGCTCTGCTTTGTGTCCTCTCTCCTTGCTCCCTCCCACTGGCCGCTGCTGCTGATGGGACACTGGGCTTCAATCTGGTCCACTACAGCTACTCCAACGTTGTTAGATGAGCTGCAACACTAAGACAGATTTGGTTCCCAAATACTATTTATTCTATACAAGCTATTAAGAAAAAAGAAACCTATTATCTAATATATGTATGAATTGGCATTACCTAAACAATTTTAGCTATACTTGACTGTTGCAAGTCAAGTATATCATCACGCTACTTTGGTCTAAAACATGCAGCCCACATCAGATAACTCCTTAGGAGCCTGGCTGAGCACATTACTGGGATATTTATTCAACAACTATTGCATCATTTGCCTCATAATTTTGAGTAACTTGCACGTTGTTTATTAATACTGGTTTTAGAAAAAATGTTTTTCCCTTTTCTGAATGTGCCATATCAGAAGTGACATCCATTTAGATTTCAAAAAAAGTGAAGAAAAAACTGAAGAGTTAAAGCAGAAAGAAAATATATATGTACACTCTGTACTCACTGATAGGAAGGTATGCTTAGATTGATATTTACTTGGAAGAATACAAACAGACGTTGGCTACGCTACCTCACCATGAAGGCCTCCAGCTAAGCTGTTCCTATCAGAATGCAAGCCAGCATAAAAATATTAACATACAAGGCTGGCAAAAAATTTCTAGTTTACAGGAAACAGAACTCGTGGCTATGGTTCCTTAAAATTCCACTGAGTGAAATGTTAACATGACCCACAGAATTTCATAAGTTAATCCACTGAAAAGCTTCTGTAACAATGAGAAACCCTCTCAGCACCAGTTTCTCAGTCCAATGCTCATTTACAATTCATGACTGTTGAGCATCTTTATTACAATTCAAATAATGTAAGAAACACTGATGCTGCTTTCCCAGCTCTGTCTGGAAAAGGATAGTCCCTGTGGATGCCCAACAGGAACAATGTCCCCCTGCTTTGAGAGAAGCATGGGCTCTGCCATTTAAATTTGGTCCACGACTCAAACAGAAAGAACACGCCAGGTGAAAAACAGAATCTCCCTGACTAATACACTTTCACCTCTACCCTAAGGGCACAGTTTCCAAGAGCAAGCACCTCACTGTCTAAGACAGGGGCTTAAGGCTTTTTTGATTAGTTAACTCCTATGCATTTTTCAGAAGGAGCTGTTACCATACCATGCATATGACTACACTGGACTAAGCTTTCTTACACAGCTTTCCTTAAAAGAAGCCCCCAAAATCCTTATGGGTGCTGGGGCCACAGGTGGGAGAACCATGAGGGAGCCCTCAAGGTTCTTCACCTGACAGGAAATCTTAACATAGCCACCACTTAGGACAAATTATTTCTCCAAGTGGTCTTATTTGCAAAGACTGCAGCTTGTTTTGCAACAAGCAAGGAGCTGACCCACCAACCATTTCATGCTCCATTAGTCTGGGAGAGGTTTGGACAGAAGACTGACAGACAAAAGGCTTCATCTCAGTAGCACAACCAAAAGCCACCAACTTGCTGGAATGACTGTAACTACTTGCAGTCAAGCAGTTTCCATTTTCTTCCTCTTTTCTTTTCCTTTTTTCATCTTAACCTAGGTCTTAACAGAGTGAGTCACTGCTGAGACACAATCTCCACAGCACGCTGACTTAACACAACTGAGCTGAGCTGGTGGCAGTAATGACGTAAGGCACACAGCTTCTGCTTTCCTGCCAAAGTTTGAAAGAGATGCTGACTTTCAAAAATGAAGATTCATAACTGGTGTAGAAAATGCACTGTACCTAAACATAAGCACGTGTCCCAGTACAGATGAGTTTTCCTGTTCTCTGTAGCCATCCAGGCCGGCAGGTTGGCTGAATTTTAGATTCACCACCAACCTCAGAGCTGACAGGCTCCACTGTCTCCTCAGATTACTGCTTAGACTTCCACTAAGAGGACTTCTGGCTGCATTTTAGTGACTTAATGACTGTAAAAAAACACCAGAAAGTCCTGCAGAAATGATAAAGCCACTTATTCTGTGTCCTCTCCTGTAGGGAGAGAAAAGTGGTTAACACATACTGTCTACTGAGATCTTCTATTACGTTCCAGTCCACATGCCCTCCTTCTGTATGAAGTAACCAAATCCACACCAAGACCCTAGCACTGGAGTAGGCCCAGCTCCTAAGAGATTGACAGCCTTTACTTGCATCCAGCTTACCTCTGCGTGGACAGAAATTAGACCATGCAATCAGTATTCCATAAGAAATATGAATTGAAGTCATAGACCTAGCTTCTAAACCAAGAAGAATTACTCATGTTGGATGGCTGAATGCTGCTTTAAGTATTCATGAGGCACAGCTTAACCCAAAGGAGTGTCCCATATAAAAGAGCAACAGCACTGCATAGTCAAACTGCTTTTGCTTGTACTGCAAGTTTCTGTTGGATAAATAGGTCAAAGAACTACAGCTTTATCTAAAATATCTTTTGCATAAGTCACCTAAAGAACAGGGGCATGGAGGGAAACCCTCCTTCTGCCTCCATTCTCATTTTGCTTTTCAAAGCTGTGGGTAAGAAACTGCTCCAGCATGGCTGAAGACTGCTCTCTTTCTACCTGTCCTCTGCTCACGTCTAACACGTACAAGGCTCCATCTCCTCTGAAGAACAAGGCAGCCTGCAGGATCCTTCACTCTTTAATAATGCTGCAGTTGACCTTTTCAACCAACACACCCTTTCTTCCAACTACTTGTGAAGCACCAACACTGAAGTCAGAAAACAAGTTTTAAATTGCTGGAATAATAGTCACTTATCTTAAGACAGGTTCTACTTAAATGATCCTTTATGTTACTGTCTTCCCCCAGTAACATCATATAGGCAAAATTTAAGCTACTAATGTAATTGAACAGCTTGTTTGGGTTTTCTGGAAAGAGCGTGATATGAAAAAAAAAATAACGTTGAGTTTTAGTATGCATTGAAACAGCATAAATCAGTTGGAGTTCTTTTGGTTCAGCACCCTCTCATGGTATTTGCTCACAAGTAGAGACTGCAAAAAGTGAAAACAATTGAAGACCACAGTGGTTGAGATAACTGACATAAAAACTAGAAGAATAAAGAAGATACGTTAGAGCTTATGTTCTGCAAGCTAATCAGTCACAATGAGCTGCTGACTAGTGGACATCATGCATTTCAAATGTTGTTTTCATTGTTTCCTACCAGAAAAACCTGGAATTTTCCAGTGCAAGATATTAATGAAGAGTCCTGATTCAGACTTTTCCAACAGTAGTGCTCTTGAAGAAAAACTGCATCCAACTGAGTTAAGAGGGCTTAAAAGAAGATGCTACAGCAACTGTCAGGGCACCTGCAGGTCGTTTTGATCAACTTTTGGAGGAAACAGAATGAGCCTTCTCATCATGGGGAGAGCTGGAATCGTTCTGCAACTTTAATCTTCATTTAGTGTGCTCGTATCAGCTTATTGCTTCCCATGAACAATAATAACTTGTGAATTTTAGCATACTTTGACAACATCTGTATGTTATACAATGCCTACCATGCAAGTGCACAGGAATTCTGAAGTCTATTCAGTAATATGGGTGCTTCCATTGAAGCAATTGCCTTCTGTGATTCTATGATTTCCTAGTTCTACCCTCATTATTGCAGTAAGGCAACAAGCACTCAGCAGAATAATCAAATCCTGATGCTGATTTCCAAGGAGGGTCAAGGTTCACCCTGCTGGTTGAACACCCAGTGGGTATTTGCATGAAGGCATTGGATTTCAAGACACAAAACATACTGTAGTAAAGCAACATTTCAAGGGTTCTTCCAACATGGATGAGATCCAAGTGGTGTCAGGTAGAATATTTAGACAGTGTGTGGGCGCTCCATTTCATTAGAGGTCTAATCAAATTTCTAAATGCTAGAACAAATTACTATTTCCACACTTCTAATCAGCAGCAAGGGTGCTTTACTGAACAATGTCAATCAACTCGAAAAGAGGTGTTTTTTTTTTTTTTTTTTTTTTTTTTAAGTTAATAGAGATAATTACATTAAAACAGATTTAATACCATATGGCCAAAACATCTCCAGACATATTCAGTCAATAATATAACTATATTCTCTTCGCCACATGCTAAAGCAGGAGATATTAAACATATTTACAAGCACATGCTATTGAATTAGCTTCACTGCTGTTAAGATAGTATTTTACTTAATAATTTTAACTGCACAATTCATATAGAAGAGAGAACATATGCTGGCTTTCAGTTGTTGTATCAATATCAGCAAAAGCAAATCCAATGCAGCAATAATGCAGACAGATAAAAGGCAATTTTGAGTAAGCAAGCATACTGCTCTAAGAACAGTTTACACCAAGACAGCGAGTCCTTCATACATCAACTCTGACTTTGGTTCTGTGGAGTAGTTCAGCAGTGTAAACTCTTTAATTCCCAAGCTACCTATCCCCAAGTCACATTTCATGTTCATCTGCATGTGAAAATGTTAAGTGAGATCTCTTTGTGATCATTACTCCCTTCTAAGAAAGAATCTTTTAAAAGTATCACTTAACTGTAAGAATGCACAGTCCTCTCTGGTTCCACGTCAAAATCAAGCTCAAATTTAATACTCTGTGAAACAGATGCACAACTATGTATTTTGATTGTGAAGTGCAGTAACTGAGATACATTAAATGTATTTATGAGTTTTTTACTTGCTCCAAATAGATGAAAATTTGTGTTCAAAGTAACCTTCCAAATGTCTTCTGTGCTTTAAGAGGTTATAGAAACCTATGGTTCCACATAATACTCAAGAATGTGGTTTCTTCTGGCTTTCATATGTGTTAACCTAACACTTGTTATGTTGGAAAATTTAAAACACAGCTCTAAGGGTGGTCCATGCATTAACCACACAATATGGAGCAAGTCCACGGGGAACTCACTTGTGTGATACAGGCTTATCCCCTCCGCTTCCAGCCTACTTATAAGACACAAAGCCAAGAATACTTCATATTTCTCTAAAATTATTAGGTTTTTTTCCACACAGTGCCCCAAGGAAAGGGACTGCATGCAGCCTCAGTTCACTATTTCGCTGGTCTATGAAAACTAGTACTTACCTTGAGAGAAATACAAGAGTCATTAACAAGAAAGAAAGCAAATGTTTAACCAGGAGGTTGTATCTTTCTCTAATTCAGGTAACCAGGGACATTCAGGAAAGATGTAAGACATCTTTTCAGAATGAGTACACCAATTTCCATCTCTGATCCTGAGTGTCATCATTTACACTCTGCTTAGCCCTCCCCTAACTTGTGTTTGGTTAAGCCCACAGTTGTCACAAACACTACACCCTAGCAAAAAAAAGCCTACACTTCAAAACATCTAACTCTCAACTTAAATACGATGCAAAAATGAAGATGTTTAAATGAGTCAATGACTGATAACAGTCTATACCAAGAGCAAAGCAATTCATTTCTCAGCATCCTGAAGATGCAATATTAACTCTCATCTACACTGGTATTTTGTCCCAACTAATAGTTACCCAATGTCTGATATGCAAGAAGTATCCTATAATAAAAACCAGAAACCAGTAGTTAAGAGAGACATTTGAAATTAATAGTCCTTGATCACGGTCTCCCTCATTATCAGTAACACCAGTTTGCCCAAGATGTCAGACAGAGAATCCCATACAATTTGTTGAAACACCACTAATGCATTCAATGCACTGATTAATAAACAGGAAAAAAAAAGAGAATTGTTTGCAGAGAATATCCCCACCTCAAAAATACTTTTATATTTTACATAATATACGTATTATATAAAATATTTACAATATATTTGAGTCATCTACATCACACTTCCTATAGCTTCTACTTAAAAGGCACAGACTACCAGGCTGGGCTGCTGAGAAAACAATGGGAAGGACCTCTGCATACAAACTGGAACCTGCAAAGAACAGAGAAATTAAATAGCGTGAATTATTTCTATACAGATTTTTCCAAAGCTGATGATGTGCCATTTCTCATTAATAAAGGTCTCCCTCCTGATTTGGATCTCTTTTCTACTTAAAACGCTACTCTTCCCCCCAGTCTATCCTGACCCACTTAGACAAAAGCCAATATTCAGTTTGGCCAAGCAAACTTCAATCCATTCTTACTCTCCAGCCCTGGAAATGGAAATCTGATAATAAGATCTCCAGACAAACTCCCCTAGCTAAGCAAAACCAGAGGAGAATTATACCACTATCTTCTCTCTCAAATGTCTCTAGCCAGAAAAAAAATAGTTCAAATAAAGAACCAAACGAGTATCAACATCTCCCTTGCCAATGTGAGAGAGGAAAAACCAAGGATGCTTAACAAGCCATCTCTTTTTTTGTTTAGATTTCAAAACATCATCATTTAAAGAGACATGAAATTTGAAGCACTAATTAAGTAATATGCATAAATTTAAAGCAAATGCTCACAGAATCCACATCTCCAAACCACAGCCTGTGATTTGGCTAGCGTAAGGCACCACTCCTACCAGCAACAGTAAGTCTTAGTAGAGGACAACATCCACGCTTGGCCAATTTGCTCTCAATGCTAAGCCTCAAGGTTTCTTTTGAAGAAAATCCTCCTTCCCGCTCCCTTTCCCCTCCTGCCTCCATTAGTTCTCTGCAATTCAGAGAATACATTTCCTTTCTTTTTTACTTTTTAAAATAAAAGTGACTATTCTACATGAGCGCAGTTCATACAAAGCTCGTCACTGCAAAACTTCGTCCTCCACTGGAGGTTCATTTCACCCATGTCGCTCTTACTACAGGTCAGCTGAAAAACTGCATTCTTATTTTCAGCACGTGAGACTAGAAAGGTATCACAAAAAAGTTTTATACTGACACTTCAGATACAAAGCAGAAGAAAACAGGAACACTCAATATGAGCAGACACACTAAAGAAGCAGTACTGCTCTCCAATTCCAGACAACAAAGCCAAACATCAACAAAGACAGACAAAAGAACAATTATTTAAAAGGATCAGATTCTAACAAGATAGAAATTACTGTAAGATTGTGAGAATGGAGGACAGAAATCAATCGTCACTGGACTTTCAGATGAATATATTCTGAAGGGAAGAATCTTGCTAAGTAAGGGGTTTGTTTATTTATTTATTTATAGAGCCAATCCTTCCTGGAAAATAGGACCAAATGGTGAATGTCTTGTTGATTGCCTTGAGCCTCATTTTTACATTCTGGACCCTCACAGACCACATTTCCCATCTCTGTCCCAGCCGTGCAGATGGGCTCAGCACTGCAGTGACCTGAGTTGGTTTCTCCCCAGCTCCATTCCAAGGGAATGGACAAAAAGCACACATCGTGTCACAGACAACAGAGTCACTACAACCAGATTTGATAAAGAGTTAGCTCTTCATGCCAAAGGCTCCAAATTGTTGTGAGAACTTCTTTAGAAAGAAGCCCACCAAAGACCTAAAGTTGCCTACATGGCAACCATGAGTTAAGATAACTACAGAGTGACCAAGAGCAGCCCAAAACTACACTGGACATTGTTCAGATTGACAAAGTAAGATGCTCTGCCAAGCATCATGGCCAGTTATCCAACACCAACCACAGTACCGGAGTACCATGCCACAGAACAGTAACGTGAAGATGCTGCGTCATGGAAAACCAGAGGTGTTTTTCAAGCAAAGGCAAAGCAGCTTTAGTTTGCATATGTTCAGAAGCCACTGAACCAGGCTGGCTTTCCTTACAATAGTTGAGATGTCCTTGAGAGGCCTACTAACTTCTCCAGAATAGGTGAGAGCACCTCCATGCACCTCCGTGACTCATGGTGACGTGCATTTTTGCTTACACAAGCTTCTGAGACCTGACATCAGACTATTTTTGGTCCACTTCGGGGCTATTTCCTTATTCACCCACGTGAAACAATAAAGTGAATGAAAGTCTCCCTCCTCTCTTTTTTTTTTTTGACATGACCTCAACTCACTAAGTCTAGGCCAGTGCTATTGTTAGCACTACATCATTTAATGACGTTCACAACACTTTCTATCTTAAAAGTAGGTGTATTTTTGACAATCTAGACCTAGAACAAACTCTTCCAGAACCTCACAACCCAGGACACTTAATTTTCCATCCTAAATGTATTTATGACCATTTTATATCCATCTGCTCCTCAGCTTATTTCTCCTTGCTGGTTCTTACTTTCTCATGTATTTATAGACATCCATCATAACCCCATATTTCTGCTGAATTAAAAAAGCAAAGGTCTTTTACTCTCCTTTTGCAAAGTAAGTCATCTATTTCTCTGAGCATCCACCCAGCTCACTTCTGCACCTTTTGAACTGGGATCCATCCTGGCTTCCCTCCTCCCAGCTGCAAAACCCTGTCGGACTGTCCTGGTCCTCCAGTACACTGAAATCCCTCTCCTTGGTGCCTCCATGGAGCTTTACCAGATTTATGGGTAACGAGCAGTTACAGGCGACTCTTACATGCCGTGCCACTGCACCTCACCCCAACTCTAAGTATTCTGCTGCTCAAGGTCTCACAGCTTGCTGTGGAACACTCTGCTCTTCCACCAGATGGCCAATATTTACCACTTCTGGCGCCTGTATGTATCTGAGAAACGGTCACACTTCCATCATGATTCAGGAAAGTGTTAAACCAGATTAGTTTTGAAAGCGATCTACTGAAAAGCCAATGCCAGCCTCTTATCACTGCGGCCCACCACCATCTCCAGCCCCATCACCCCTCTGCTCACTACAGGAACAGAAAAACAGAAAAACAGGTCAGACCACAGGTCTGCAGTGCCCACAGTGCTGGCACAGCTGACGTGCAGCAGCCAGCACAGCTTACAGCAGCACCTGCCCACAGAGCTACCACATCCTACTGACAGATCTCCTTCCATTTTTCGGTCACAAATTCACCCCAATGCTTTCCAAACCTATTTAAACTTTCTGCTATTGAGAACATTTACTTCCAGCTGACTTGCTGGTGAAGCCAGAAATTCGGCCCATGATGTTACTTCAGATGTTTAATGAATGAGATCTAGTTTCAGTCAATCTGCAGCTCTCAGAAGAGGACACTACAGCAGATCTCATCAGCAGAAGGCTACGATTTAAGTCTAGTGTGACCTACTTTGGTGGTATCACATGCATTTTTCATTTATCTGTATGCTTTTCCTTCTACATCAGTTCTAGTAACTCGCCTATTGCTGAAACTCGTGTTGAAGGAGACTGGCATGGGGGATGCAGAGCATGGAAAATTCCACCCCTCACATTCAGCGCTTTTTTCCTCCCAAAGGATCACCCACATTTGGCAGGTTTGTGAAAAAATGAGAACAGATCTGGGATGTGAGAGCTCTCCCAGGACACCAGGAGAGAGATGGACTCAGGCTCCCCTCGACTGCCCAGCACTGCCCTCCATTTCCCTCACTGACACCTGGCACAAAACAACTATCTAATTCTGGGACCACTCTAGCTCATTTTCTTTTCTATCTCATCTGTACTAACACAAAAAAAGATCCTTTTACTATCTACGCATTGCCATTTGCAACTGAGCTGCACCAATTGGTGAATTCTCCCTGTTCTTACACTTCTTGATGTGCTGGGGTTTTTCCATCCTCTGAAGACTCTCTGCTTACTGCACAAAGCCCTCCTGAGGCAGTTATTTGTCCAAAGGACTACCAAGCCCCTCCTGTGTGCACCCTTCTGACTTGCTCAGGGTGCAGATTTCTTTTGGGTACAGAAGCTGGGGTTTGGGACAAGCTGCAGCCCCTGCCCGCTGCTTTACTCGCACCCAGCTGAGGACTTTCCACCTCCAGATCTGACAACCATATGTTGCAACAGCAATAGCTCTCAGCCACCTCTATGAAACGCTTGGCTCCAACATTCCCACACCACTTTATGTGCTTATGTGCCTCCCCATACACAAAAATACCACGTTTTAGTTAAAAAGCCTGCTCACCACATCCACAAACTAAAACTACTGATCTAGTTTTGCTCATTCTTCCATTCATTTTAAGCTGAATTGCAGCATTAGCCTTGACTGCCTTTCCAATAAGCTCACTTGCAGTCTAGAACAGCCTCACCAATCACTGGGTGTCATCCTTTGATTAGGAAAAGCAACGCAGCTCTCATGGTTACAACCATCTCAGCCCCTCTGATCAGTAGCAATTGTTCTGCAAGCGTACCTGGTTACTTGAAGTGTCTCGTAACAATAAAACCAACTGGAAAGGATTCTTTTTATTATGAAAAATCTGCCTCGTAGGCTAATTTAACTAGAAGATCCTCAGCAAGTTGCTGGCACTACCCTACAACAAAACTTTGTTACATTAAATCACTGTGATTAATCAGAAATGATCTGAAACCTGAAGTACTGCATCTGGCTGCTCCTATTGAAAGAGAAGCTCATCTTCACCCATCAGCATCCAAAATCTGCCAGGCTATTTGCAGTCTCACCCTGTGGCACCAAGCAGGAGGCTGCTTTGGCCTCATGTCTTACTGACACTGCACTGCCCAGCTGCAGGCATTGAGTGCCTCCAGATAAAGGCTTGAGACTGAGGAGGGCAGAAGAGATTCAGCACATTTTAAGGCCAATCATCCTTCCAGCATATTATCACATGAGCTTAAAAAAAAAAAAAAAAAAAAACAACCATCAAAAGAACAGATGAGGCAGCACTTATCTGAAGATTATTACTCTGAGTCTCAGGTCAAATCTGCATCTCACTTCCACTAAGCCTTGTTGTTTTCTCCCTGTTTTCTACTTGTATGCTTGCCAATAAAGTGCAAAAGGTTAAAATTTACAGTGATTTTATTATACCAACTTCTAAATGATTACAGATGAAGTCAGCAGCTTTCTGCTTCTATGTTTATTGCCCTGCCTAAAAAAACCAGATGCAACGATGTCCTGGTGCAACCAATGCAAGCACAAAACGCACATCTCAAGGACCAGGCTGAGTTTCGTGGGCTACAAGCTTTCTCTTTTCTTTCCCCAGTTTTGCAGCAGTTTATGCAACTGTGGACAAACCAGGGCAGGTTCCTAAGCTTCGCCATAGAAACATTACCACATAGAATGGCTGAAGCTGGAGGGGACCTTAAAGACCATTCAATCCCAACCCCTGCCATGGGCTGGTTGCCCCCCACCAGCTCAGGCTGCCCATGGCCCATCCAGCCTGGCCTTGAGCACCTCCAAGGTTGGGGCACCACAGCTCTCCGGGCAGCTGTGCCAGGGCCTCATCGCCCTCTGAGCGAAGGATTTTCTCCTAACATCCAATCTAAATCTCCCTTCTTTTAGTTTAAAACCACTCCCTCTCATCCTATTACTGTTATCCTTCCTAATTACCGAAAAACACCTAATTTGGGAAAGTTTCCTGTTACCTGGACCGTAAATGTTACTCCTACCCCCCAGTATCAAAGCAGCACACAAAACCGCCCTACCCAGCACGGCGTGAGCGCAGCTTCCAAAAACCAACAGCAACTTAATCATTTAGATTTAATTTCAGACATGCCAGCGCTGCCAAGCACCACTTTATTTGTCAACAAAACGTTTTGATGATCTGGCAGAAGGCAGCACACTCCCTCCTCGCTTTCTCTGCATATTTGGCACTGCTTATGTCATGTCTGAAGCTGTTTTGGGCTTAAACCCCACAGGACTCCTCTCTTCGTGTCACCGTTGCCCCAAAGGCAGCACTGCAGCCCAGGGGGTTCGGTCCTGCCAGGAAACGGTTAAGCCGCCGATGTGCAGCTCTGATCCATCGCATTTCTCGCAGGCTGAGCTCAGAGCCCAGCACCGAGTATCAGCCGTAACATGATCCAAGAGTTTATGGAAAAAATAACCGCGCATACCAAGCACGCACATTTAATAAGATTTTCTTTCCATTCAAACAGCCTAGAAACATGATTTTTGAGATCTGCTTCGCCCTCCGACCGGGCTCTAACATCTCTCCTCCCCCTCCCCTAACACACACCTCCTGTCCAAAAACCAAACCCTTAGAAGAAAAAAAAAAAAAAAAAAAAAAAAAAGGAAAAAAAAAAAGAGCGCTCGTACTGCAGGGAAGAGAGGCTGGAAAAACAACTTTGATTGGCACTTGGCCTGACCCACAGAGGAAGAAAAACAGATTTTGGACAAAGAGCGCAAATATTTGAGCTCGCTGACTTCGAGACTTTCTCAGCGTTTCGGAAGACGAACCCGGAGCAGAATGAATCGGAGTCGCTCCCGGGCTCGGGGCGGCCGGGTTTGCACAGCTCAGCGCTTTTAATTCATTGGCGCAGCGCAACCGGAGCGCAACTCGCCGGGGCGGCGGAGCGGGGCGGCACAGCGGGGGGCGGCAAAGCTGCTCGGAACGGGGCTGCGCTCAGCGCACGGAGCGCGGCTTTTTTTGGAGTGATTTCGTGTATTTTTTTACAGCTTTGATTCCCGGAGCTCCTCACCCCCGAAAAGGTGCTGGGGACGAACCTCCCAGGTTCGTAAGCAGCCCCACAGGGACGCCGGGGCGGCACCGCCGGTCCCCCGACACTCCTACCCCGCTGCCTTCACCCCCATCTCCCGGCCCCGAGCCCTCACCCTGCGCCCATTTCGCCCTCCCCTCCCCACGGTTCTCTGCACCCCACGGCCCCACTCCAACCCCCGAACCTTCAGCATCGAACACCCCCCGCTGCCCCTCCGCACTCACGCCCGTGCCCCCCGCTACCTGTCTCGGCACCTTCCGGCAATTGCCGCACACCCTGTACTGGCCGGCGGCGGATGCAGCGCTGCCACCGCCGCCGCCGATGGAGCCGGCGCTGAGTCTGTTCATGCTGCCGGGGCCGGGCCGGGGTGCGGCGGGGACCGAGGCTCGGCTGTGCTGGGCTCCGTGCCGCTCAGTAGCCCGCGCCGCCGGCCGCCCCCATCCTCCAGCCGCGGCCCCAGCTCCCCGCTTCGGGCCGCTGCCCCCCGAGCACACACCCCTGCGCGCTCCGCCAATCTGCACCTCCTGCCCCGCCCACCGCTACGCCGACCGGCCAATTACGAGAGCCATACGCCGGCGACCAATGGGGAGGGCTTTCGCCGGCTCCCATCTCCGGGCAAGCTGAGAAAAGGGGCGGGGAAAAGGGCGGGACCGGCGCGGCGGAGGGGCGGGGCGGGCCGCGTCTCTGGGCAGCGTTGGGCAGAGAGGCGGGGTCAGCGCGTCGGCGCGTGTCCTCTGCTGACCAATCGGGTGCCTATGCAAATGAGGCGCGGGAAGCCCCGCCCCCGAGGCTGTGGGGGAGCGGCGGCAGTGGCCGGGGAGAGGGGGCGGTTCGGGTCGCGTCTCTCCGGCCGCGCTGCGGTACCGAGCCGGCCCCGGGACCGGCCCCGCACCGAGCAGCGCGAAAGGCACAGGGAGCGAGGGCCAGGAGCTGGATGGCGCTGTGGAGGCCTGAGGCGAGGGCTGAGCCTGCCCCTCCCTTGGCCGCCTTCGGCGAGCTTCGGCTCGGCTTTCCGCGTTGGGAGAAGTGATGAGTCAGGTTTTCTCGGCTCCATGCTAACGCACAGAGATGGAGGGTGTCATTAGCGGAGCGGCAGGGCCGCGATCTGCAGCGCAGGGCAGCCGGGCCGCACGCCTCCTCTGCGCGTCGGAGCAGCGCTGAGGCTCCTCGTCCGCGTGCTCTTCGAGCCCCAGTGGTGTGCGTGTAGGCTTTGGTGTCTGTGTGTGAAACACCGTGTGGTGTCATTCTGATGTTGAAAGATTACGGTAAGAAGGATTTGATTTGGTCATGGAAACTGAATATTACGGCTCCCCAAATCTCTAAGAAGGCTTAGGGTGTTACATACAGCGTTCTCGAGATTTCTCCTGTCCAAGTAATTGTAAATGGCCCGCCTGAGAGCTGTGATCTGCTTTATGTGCCTTCATCCATTAGAATACCTCCTGTTTTTGCAAAACCACGCGTTGTGTCATTTAGAAGACTGGCTGGGCTAAAAAGGGCACAATGAAATTAGTAATTTACATCTCTTAGGAGATTAATTGAACCCAGCTCAGGTTGTCTTTGAGAACTACTGAAAAGTTTCTCAGCAAACTTCTCCACCAAAGTAAAACCACAGCCACTGCCATCTTGCCCTTTCCAGTAGCTTCTGAAGGAATCTTTACCTCAAACAGAGCTGTCGGCAGCAGTGAGGACTGCCGCTCGTCACTCATTTCAATGCGGAAAGCACTCAGACACAGCAACAGGCATCAGAATGTAGCACTCACAGAGAAAGAAATATAAGAGGTTTTTATTCCTCAAGCAGAACAGTAGAAATGGGATCCTAATGTGAGAAAGCACTGCTTGCTGGAGTGGAGGTAGTTGCTGTGCCATGTTTGCATCCCACATGCTGCAGCATGGTGCTATTAGCACTGAAGAGACAGCGGGAAGCCAGACAGGTTAGTTTCCATCAGCTAATCTGAATGTAATGCTAAAATGTAAGTAAACAACATGAATGATGTAAACGGCTTTGTATTTATTGCTGAGCTCTATGATATTATCTGAAACGAGAAGCTTTAGAACAAGCAATAGAGGATCAGGGTTGTTACAGCCATGAGCAGCAGCTGATTCTTTAGCACGGGTAAGATCCATTGGAGTCATATGCTGTCAAAGGGCCTGCTTCAGAGCTCAAACCTGCTGGTAAGGACAGGAGCAGGCAAGTTTGAAACACAAGTAAGATAATGGTTTTAATTGAGCTAATATTTAACACTGAGTTCTGGCAAATACTCAGATTTCTTTAGTAACATTCATTTATTTTATTCTGACAGTGACAAGTACCCATGACTGGACATCCTCAGAAACATGGTTGTGTCCTGTTCCTCTCCACTACAATTATTCCCACTTGGGGTGACCACTTCAGACCTTTAGCAAAGCCCGTTACAAACGGGAACATTTTCCATTAGCCAAGTGAGCGTGAAAGTAAAGCTGATGTGTAAGCCAACTTACAATTGGAGAAATTTGATATCTAGTCTCTGTTCTGCCACAAACTTCTTGTGAGAGGAGGTGGGAAGTACTGGCCCAGATGCCTGAAGTACTCTGTGAACTACCTCCCTTAAAATACAAGCACTTAAATACCTTTGTGGCTCCCAGGCTTGCCATTCAGTTCTTCAGTGTCTGAGAACTCTCAAGAGAAACATACACTTTGTGTTTCATTGTTTCTGGAAACAATACAGCAAGTAGAAGTTGGCTAACATTCTTTCCTGCCCCCCCCAGCAAATTCTCCTGCATATCTTTTCTGAAATTCTTTTTTTTTTTCCTTCTCTTTTCTTTTTATAATCAGTTTTGATACTTAACGGAAGTCAAAAAAGTATCTAACTGGGCCAGATGCAGTGCATATCCAGTATCAGTATTAAACAATTTATTGACTAGAGACAATTTAAAAATAAAAAAGTCAAGGTACCGGAGGTCTTTGTCTAGATGCAGTATTTTGAAATGAGTTGTTGGGATCCCCATGGCACTGATCATGTAAAATGCTGTACATGTGCTTAACTTAGGTCATCTGCAAGGCCCTGGTGCCTGACAAGACATGTGCGTTGTGTGACTGAATTTAAGCCCTTGGCTT
This sequence comes from Meleagris gallopavo, assembly GCF_905368555.1. NCBI lineage: Eukaryota > Metazoa > Chordata > Aves > Galliformes > Phasianidae > Meleagris > Meleagris gallopavo. The sequence goes on along the minus strand of NC_139404.1, from coordinate 183,005,267 downwards.
GTTCCATTTCCAGTTAAACAAATGTGTAAAAGTCTTTGCACAAGCTGTCTTCTTTGTGAACACAGCCACATTCCCGAAAGATTTCCTCATAAATTTATTTCTCAAAAGAAATATTACAAAAAGTATCTGGTGCTCCCTTCACAATTACCTGTCAGCTTCATGATCCAACTGTACCTTAGTTGTTGTCTACTGCTGTGTGTTTCCTTCAATTTCTGTCCAGTTTCTGAATGGTAAAGGAAAGCTGAATCCTGAAATTATGAGGTAGTTTAGTTACCAGCAGCCTGGCACCTTGACCTGTCCAGAAATGTTAAGAAGGTGGTAAATTCTATAAATACGAGTTTTCTCTGCTGAGGTCACACAAAGAGGCTGCCAGTTATTGCCATGTATGGGAAAGGGGGAGAATTTTTTTCTCAATGGCATGCATCATACTGGCTTGAGACCATCACATCCTTCCAGACAGATCAGTGACCTGCCAAGACAGATTTGCTTAAGTGGTTACCAATTTAAGTAGAATTTTATCATAAATGATTGAAACTTTTGTGAAGTTTTACTTACAACTGAAGAGTAAAATTAATTAATAAGAGAGGAACATGCTTCCAAAGGAAAGTAGGGTTTTGACTGCCTTCTCAAGGATTCAGGTGCATTCTTGAGAGAGACATTACAGCCAGGCGCGGGTTTTTGTGCTCACCATAGGAGTAACTGAATGAGATGGGGCAGCTGGAGTTCACCTAATGGTTTATTCAGCCTTTGAGCTGGTTCAAACCAATCAGCTAAGAGATGTAGCCCATCAAAACACCAAGCTGTCTTCACTCCCAGTAATGAGTGCCAACACCATGGTGGGATGCCATCTTTTAAACTTACTTTGTGTCTGTGATATTTCTGCCTGGACTTCCCTAATGAGCAAGTTGAGAGCAGTACGGTGCATCTTTACTGCCTTCCAGAAGGCATTGCACCCAACGATCATCAGCTGAAAGCCCATCTGTCCACGCAAGCTAAGACAGAAGATGCTGTGTAGATGGACTGTGTCCTGGAAAAGTCCACCTGGCCATGGTGTGCATGCAGATGCTACTGGAGTGCTCAGTAGGTCCGTATCTATGTTCTTCCTATGATGCAAACCTGCTGTAGAAGGGCACAGTTCCTTCACTGTCCATACATAAATGCAAAAGCTTGATGCTTCCTGAAAAGGTCGGATTGAGAAGATCAGTGCTATAAAACTGAACTATTTATGCAATGGATGTGTTTGCAATTCAAAGACCTCTGGCAGCTCAGAGAGAAAGGAAAAGAGGGGGCAGCTGCCATGCAGTAGCTCAGATTGGACTGCTACAAGACTAGATATTTGATAAGAAATTAAAAGATCCTCAAATTTTGTTCATTAAAAAAACCTTCAGAAGCAGAAAAAGAGGATATGTGAACACCTAACTGGAGACTTACTCACTCTCCCCATCTGACTGCCACTAAAAAGCCCTGTGCAAGTGTCAGATGGGTGACTGACATGCTACATGTCTTTCATTTCTTCAGTCCATGAATCATTCAGCAGAGCCATATGAAACACGGATAGATAGGAAAATTGATATGGTTTCTCAAAGGTCAGAAAAGCCAGCACGTTACCAGCATGTCAAACAAGTGACAGTCCTGCATTCATTATCACCAGGCTTGGTGCACCATTTTAGCATTGTTTGCACAGGACTTTTATTGTGTTCTTAGAGGAAGGAAGGGCAGCAGATAAGGTTTGTGCCGTGACACTACAAAATGACTTCCCATCCTCAAAATTACATACACAAATTTGCAAAATTAGTGTTCAGATAATTACATGAGAAGGCGAGACGTCAGAGTTTGTGGAATTCTTCCTTGAGGGTGGGGGCACACACCTTTTCATTAGCAGCGTTTAAACCCTGACTAGATAAAGCACTCTAAATTATGTTTATCGTATGAAACAATTACAGCCTGTCCAGGAGACCTGAGCTTGCCAACCTAATAGGCTTTTTTAATATCTAATTTATTGGACAAATACATAATTCTAAAAAACATTACATCACTACCCAACCAAGAAATCCTTTCTCTCTCTATGTTTTTCTGAGGTTTGCATGATAATTCACTAAATACATTTCAGCGTGTTGTTTACTTCAGCTCAGCCTTCTGAAACCACAGAGGCCAGTGAGACGGTAAATAGGGATCATCTAGAAAAAAACAGGTTATGCTTCAAGGTGACCTGGGGAATATTCAAGTTCACTTTGGAAGTATTTTGGGCCATGCAGTTTTGGGGGGTGATACATTGGAGAAATGCATTAATTGAAAGAAAATCCAAAAAGCAGGATGCAGATAGCCTTCCTCCTGATTCAGGAGAATTATAAATGATGTCTTGTAATGTATTCTTGTAGATGTGAATCCCATGAGCAAATGAACCCAGGATTTGAGGTGTGCACAACTGCTTACTCGTCAGGATTTTGTCACTTCCCTGAAGATGTTGCTGGCTGTTGGCTTCAGATCTCAGGTATCCCTCATTAATAACTCCCTATTTTGCCTCAGTCCCTCCTGAGGCAGCCAGGCTGCTGAGGAGCCAAGAGTTCAAAAGCCAAAGGGCCAAAAAGAGGGCAAGCAAGAGGGAGTTTTGGCTCAGTTGTGTGCCTGGCCAGCCTTTTTTTTTTTTGTGTGTGTGTGTGTGTGTTTTTGTGTGTGTAGATGTCTTTGTCTTGCTTGAAAAATAAATTCTCAAGCAGCAAAAATTGTCTGTTCATATTTTGCAAATGAAACACGTGGTACCGCATGATGCCACATTAAAGATGGAGCTGATCAGTGAAATTAGCTTCCATTACTCACTGGCAATGGTATGGCTTTCATTATTTACACAACAAATACAAAGCTCAGCAGCCTTTGGGATATGGCACATAATTTAGGTCCTTTTCCCATTGAAGCCCTTCAAGATATGAATCTAAGTATGTTGGAAGATGAGTTTGAATTATAACACAGTTTTATTCTTTGTTTCTGGACAAAGAAGGGCTGAAGTGATGAAACATTTGCATCTGTTTTAAACTTGGCTTATTTTTATTGAATTTTTTTTTTTTAATCCCACTACATTATTTTTCTGATGGTTACACCCTGAAAAAACAGGTTGTCAGTGGAAGCAGGGTTTTTTCAGAAGGTCCCCACAAGAAGCAATTAGACATGTGAGCAAAGGCAGTCAGCACACGGGATCCTCCCCAGCAAAACACGCGCTGAAGGCTTGTCTGCATGGCATGTTTCTTCTTTCATCGAACACCAGCAAAATGCCAGGAACATTCCTGGACAGGAGAAATCTTGAATTCTGCAGTTCAGCCTTAAAGAAACACTCCTCTGGGGAACTGCCCGACTGCCTGAGGGAAAAGAGTGACTCCTGATCTGCCTTCGAAGACTCTGACCTATTTCAGCCCAGCTTTGCAGAACGCATAAGCTCTATTTATGATGCTGCAGGAAGGGAAAGGCAGGATGCAAGCAATGCACCTTGCTCTGCTGGGAAAGAGCCGGCAGCCCCAGCTCCAGCAGTGGAGCCCCGCATCAGGAGATGGTGGGACGTGGCTCCTGTTTGGACAATTAAATGAGTAACATCATCACATCTGACTGAATCTTAGGCATGTAGACCTGGCTACTTATTCTTGCTGCAGAAGCATTGATATTGACACAGGTTCAGGAACATGCTGGGCAGCAGAATCAGGGAAACAATTGTTTTATAAGGAAAATGATGCCTTCGTACAGCACAACAGTGTGATCTGCAAAGGAAAATATAACAGGATTGTATTCCATAGCAAGGTCACATCTTGAGAATTTTATTCGTTCTCATTTCTATTAAAGTGTCTTTTTACAGGGAGAAATAACTTCTTTTAGTTATGCTGTATTGCTCTTGAAGCTTAACCTTCCTCTTGCTGGGCTCTATAAATCACGGATTTTCTTATAAACAGACTATAGGTCTGCTCACATCTTTGTATTATTTGGCATCTTCATTTCAAAAACAGTATGGGTCAAATTCTTCCCTGGCATAGCTCCATTCCCAGTATTCTTATTTTGAGGATGCTGGGCCAGATTCCTGATCTCTCTGCTTTGTCAATGGGTGCTCAGAGCCATGCTGCTGCGATCACTGCTGCCATATATCAGTAACACCACTCTGCTGCTGGGCGGAACATAGCCCTCTGCTTAAACAGCACTTTGATCAAGTGAAATAAGGAAAATATTGCTGAATGTAGCCTTCAGCATATTACTTGTTCCGCTGAAAGATCATCCGCTCTTGGCTTAGCTTATTTCAAGCATGACAGTCCAGGAAAAAGAGCGTACCTGTGAGTGGAATAAGATTCAGTGGGAGTCAGTAAGACCCAAAGTATTGCGGTATTAATAAATGTATATTTTTGCTGAAGCACGCTAAACCTCAAAGGCTGGATATAAATATCAATGTCTATTGAATTTCAGGAAGAGATGGCTGGTGGAAAGCATGCCCAATGTCGTTCTGCAATGTGCAACCCTGTATACACAGGGGCTATTCATAGGCACGTTCCTGCTGCTGGGCAGGGAATTTGCCTCTTCACAGCCAGCTCATGCAAAGCAAATTTTCCCATATAGTTCTCAGGCAGGAGATTTAGTTTCCCTTTAAGTAAAGCAGCAGTGCTGTGCTGCCATGCAAATGATGGGCTAGCTGAAGGTGCGGGACAAGGAGCTGCCCAAAACCTGCAAAAGGACAAAAGCAACTTCATAAAGGCAGAGGTTGAAATGGCACTGATGTCTCCTTGATCAAACACAGGCTGCACTTCTTTAATCAGAAAATGTGCCACAGCTGGAATCCGGCAAAATGAATTCTAAGCACGTCCCTTCTGCAGCCAGTTTTCCTTCTGCCCACTGGGACAATGGAGAGATGACACTATTCAGAAACAAACCCACAGCACGGATTTGTGATTCTGTCATACTGGGTTCTTCTTTCCCACTCCTGGAATTGCTCTGGAGGTCTTTAGGCTTTATGAAGATGTAATGGACAAGGAGAGCACTGGGGAATTAAAGCCCACCTGCCTCTTGCTATCTCCTTTCAGGGCTTTTTGGACTGGTGCTTCCTGGAGCAAGTGAGATCCATTCATGAAAGATGCTGAATGGCAAAAACAAAAGTCCAGAAAGAGTAGTTATCTTAGGAGTTATCAAGAACAGTGCCTACTACTTGATAAGCTGCAGAGAAAAGTAAAGCCAGAAAATGCCTAAACTGAGAACAAAGCTGATGTGACAGCTGAGTGTCTGAGAATGGCACCAATGGGAAGAGCTCAGCACAGCATATCTGGAGTTATCTGAGTGACTGAGGGAGATAGATTATGTTCTGTTCACCCAGAAAGGCAGTGTGATAGTTCTGGAGTGATCTCATTTTCTTCTGCTATCAACGTTTTCCTGCCATTCATTCTTGCGTGATTAGTCAAGGCAGGATCTCTTAGGAGAGGTAAAAGGCCTGGTGGGATATTGGCCATCTAATTAGCTGCCACTCTCATTAGCTCAGGAAAAAGCTGTGTAGGGCTCTCCCCCCCCCAGCACCTGGGTTACATCCATCCATGAAAGCTATCAAAAGAGAAGAATGCTTCTCGCTGCCGAGGCATGGGCACGGCCTGTGCTGAAACTTGGTGCCTATGTTTGCTTGGACAGATGCAAAGCACAGTACAGCTGCAGCTTGTCACTGAACACTGCAGATCTGCCAGGGGCACTGCACCTGGGGACAGGCATCTGGGTGCAAAGCTCATGCTCGGACCTGAGCACAACCACAGTGCAGCAAGAGGCTGGATGTAGTGCAGCTGCACTGTGACAAAACAGATTCATTGTATGGCTTTTGTCCAAATACCTTGCTCCATGCAGGTATTATGCACATGTGGCAGGCTTGCAATTTTCCCACTCAAATTGTTGCAGAAGAGCTAACACTTGGCTCGTCACTTTTCAAGAGGATGACAGGAGCATGTGCTGTGGGCTCCTTGCACTGCTGAAGGCTCAGGCAAATAAGCTATTCACAGCTGCTGGCTGAAGCTAGCTGGATGTTCATGGTGAACTGAGAAGCAAAGGTGACGTCAGTGTAGCAGAGTATCCTGAGAAGCAGTGAGACATGCATGAGCTATTGCATAACTATACATAGAGAAGAAAAATCTATAAATAGTTGTTATCATTCTTTGCACTTCTATTAATGTCTCTTGCCAATGAGGATCCTGAAGACTTGCAACCTAGAATGGCTAGGGGCTCTTCCCTTGGAGTATTAAGGAAAAAAGGAGAAAATCAGGAGACCCTGCAGAGGTGAGATCAGATGACAACACAGTCAAAACTGTGCTTCACAGCGAGTGGGATCATAGCAACGTACCTGAATGAGAGGCTCCAGCTGGAGTACTGCATCCAGGTCCGGGCCCCCCAGCATGGGAAAGACATGGAGCTTTTGGAGAGGGCCATGAAGATGATCAGAAGGCTGGAGGAACTGGCCTTGTTCAGCTTGGAAAAGAGAAGGCTGTGGAGAGACGTTATTACAGCCTTCCAATATTTAAAGGGAGATTATAAACAGGAACGAAACCAACTTTTTACACCTGTAAATAGTGATAGGGAAGATATAGGTTGGATATCAGGAGGAAGTTCTTTACCAAGACAGTGGTGAGGTGCTGGAACAGGCTGTCCAAAGAGGTTGTGGATGCCCCATCCTTGGAGGTGTTCAAAGCCAGATTGGATAGGGCCCTGGGCAGCCTGGTATAGTATTAGATATGGAGGTCGGTACCCTGCATGCGGCAGAGGGGTTGAAGCTTCATGATCCTTGAGGTCCCTTCCAACCCTGGCCATTCTATGATTCCATGATTCTATCATTTATGTAGATGTCAGTGGGAGGTTTATCACCGAGAGTGGTGAGGTGCTGGAGCAGGCTGCCCATAGGTGGTGAATGCCCCATCATCCCTGGAGGTGTTCACGGACAGGATGAATGGGGCCCTGAGCAATCTGATCTAGTACTTGATCTAGCGGTTGGCAACCCTGCCTGTGGCAGGAAGGTTGGAACTTGGTGATCTTTGGGGTCCCTTCCAACCCAATTCATTCTGCGATTCTATGAAAGAGCCAGGCATTTTGAACCAATGGCTTGGCAGTGTGTTCCCAGCTCTAGTCAGGTCAGCCCACAGCCAGTGGCTGGGCAACAGGAGGCCCGCTGATGGTGGCTGGGGCCAGGCAAGTGCAGGAGTTTTGGCTTCTGGCTGGCGGGAGTGGGACTGCAGAGGAAAAACAGTGATACTGAAATGCCACCCGGGCCAGGAGGTGCTGGGAAGGTGACACCAGCAGCCGGGGCAGTGAAATGGAGCAGAGTCAGAGAGATGCATCAGGTTTGGGCACCCAGAAACAAAAGGCCGTTTCATGAGGATGATGCCCTGGGAATTCTGCTGCTGGGGGAGGAAGGCAGAAATCAAAGAGAGGGCAAAACCTGCAGTGGCTGTGTATCAGCAGACAGGGTGACTCTGAAAGCTGCCAGTCCTCTCAGCCTGGATGAATGGCTTCTATTTATGTGGATCCCTTTGCAGAAAAACATTGTGATCTAAGCGGCCTCACAGACGTTTTGGCGCCTGGGCTGGCTCCTTCCTCCCACTCCAACAAGCATGGCAAAGCTGGCCAGCCCTGCACTGTGCACCCTGCACCATGCCCCAGCTCACTGTCTCCCAGCACCATCCCAGTACTCACAGGGAGGATGAGCAGGCAACATCCCGCTGCCCTGCCTACGTTTTGTTCTGCTTTCAGCAAAGCCAGCACGGCCTCGGTGGCGGCCCTAAGCCCAGCATGTGCCACAGCGTGCAGCCAGCTGAGTCATGAGTTAATCCAGCAGTTCCTATTCAAAGGCTGCTGCCTCTGCCCCAGTTGAAAATGCGTTTGTTATTTTGGTTCTCACTCCTTTGTGTGAAGGTTCAGGTGGCAACCTGCTGATCACTGCATGTCATAGGTTGTGCATGGCACGCCAACAAAGTGAGTTACTGAGATACTGGCTGCTGGCACAGGGTGGCCACACCATACAGGCCCTGGCACTAGGTGAGCTGCTGTGCCTGTCAGCCCCTGAGTGAGACGGATCTGGGCACAAAGTGAGCAACCTGATTCGCTGGATTAGGAATATATTTCCCGAGGTAGCAATCAGTGAGTGGGATGGACAGAGAGTCTTGTTCATTCACCCCACAAAGCGGCTGGACAGAACGTTCCCTGTCATTGCCCATCTTGGTGGCGTCACAGGATAAATCCTCGTAGGCATCGTACCCTGTTGTGCAGGGAACACAACAGGAGCGCCCCACAGAGGATCGCAGAACTGCCACCGGCTTCTCCCCCTTTCCTGTGCGCAGCTCAGCTCCCTCGGGGCTGCACGTGCCGGCTCTTCGCCCCTCGCCCCATTCATTCTCCACCCAGCGCATTCGCGTGCCCGCCCTGCGTCACCGCTTTTCCACCCAGCAACACGGTGACGTCACAGCCGAGGGCCAATGGGGAGGCACGGGGCGGGGCCGGGTGCGGGCGCGCGCCGCTCATGCAGTCCCGGCAGGGCGCTGTGGTTTTAGCGCTGCTGCGCGTGGGCAGCGGGCGTTTGGCTGCCGGTGCTTCGCTGCGGCGCGCTTTGCTTCGGCGTTTCGTGTGCGTCGTTCGTGCTCTGTTTGTGCACAGCCAAAATAACTCCGCTTTGCGTATTTGTTTTTTCCATTCCAAAGCATGAACTTCAGTGACTGCCTTTTCAAGCTTCCTTTTTTCTTCTTCCTTTTTTTTTTTCTTTTTTTTTTTTTTCTCCCTGCAAGTGCAGCTTTGATCAGGCCTTGGTGTAGGACACAAATTCATCTTCCCAGCTCATGAGTCATAGAATTGGAGAATCAGAGAATGGCTTGGGGTTGGAAGGGACTTCAAAGATCATGAATCTCCAACCCCCCAGTCACAGGCAGGGCTGCCAACCTCCACATTTAATACCAAATCAGGCTGCCCAGGGCCCCATCCAATCAGGCCTTGAACACCTCCAGGGACAGGGCATCCACAACTTTTCCGGGCAGCCTGTTCCAGCACCTCACCACTATCTTGGTAAATCTTCCTGATATCCAACCTAAATCTTTCCTCCTTGAACTTAAAACCATTTTCCTGTGTCCTCCTATTATGTAGCTTTGTAAAGATTTGACTCCTCCTGTTTTAGACTCCCTTTAGGTACTGGAAGGCTGCAATGACGTCAGCCTGCAGCCTTCTCTTCTTCAGTCTGAACAAGCCCAGCTCCCTCAGCCTGTCTTCTTAGGGGAGGTGCTCCAGCCCTCTGATCATCTTTGTGGCTCTCCTCTGGACCCTCTCCAACAGCTCCCTGTCTTTCTCGTATCGGGGGCCCCAGACCTGGATGCAGTATTCCAGATGGGGCTTCACAAGAGCAGAATAGAGGGGTACAATCACCTCCCTGTCCCTGCTGGCCACCCCTCTTCTGATGGAGCCCAGGATACCATTTGCTTTCCGAGTTGCCTTTCCCCTTACCTCTTTAACAGTGACATGGGAACTGGAGGTAACCAAGTATGTGTCATTGGCATGGCTCAGAGCTGAGCTTCCTGCAGTGCTGTGCTCTAGATCCCTTGGGTTCAGTGGTGCTGTTGGGTGGTGCTGCGAGCGCTGCCCTGCCAGCAGGACTCGCTCACAGCAGAGATGCTCCTTAGCTAAGGGCATTGCACAGGATGTCCTGTTGACACTGCATGACCATAATTTAAAAGTTATTTACAGAATCTTTGACTGTTGGTACTTTTATAACAGCCACTGTAACAGGAAACCATTTTTTATTTATATTTTTGCTGTGGTGTCACAAGGGAAACAGGTCCTTGAGCTTATTTGAAATGCCTGCAAAAGAGTCAGATGTTCTGATGCTGCTTTTATCAAACATGAGCAACAGGCAGTGCTTTGCTGTGGTCTCCACTGGTAAGCACTGAGCCCCTTCTGCTGCAACTCCAGAAATGTAGAGGGTGGTGAGGGATGCAGACAGGCTCACAAAGTATTCAGAAGGAGCTGCAGTTCCCGTACTTATTGCCCACGTGTTCACCAGAGAAGAATGAAATAGGAAAAGAAAGAAAAGCAACTTCAAAGCTGAATTTAAAAAGCTCAGGTTTTCTTTCTAAGCCAAACTGCCTCCTTCTATGCTCACTTTTCGCCCTCTGTTTCAAAACACAACTGCACTGGGACCCCGAATTGGGCATTTCAAGTCAATCTCCTTTCCCTGTCCTGTTAGTACTCCTTGAGCTCAATTCCTTGGTGATTCTGGCTTCAGCATGCACTAGGGAGTGATCAGGGAATAAATCGTTTCTTCTCTACAGTTTGGTGTGTTGTTTTTGTTGTGCCATGAGTGTCTCTTTGGCAGCGCTAGGCACCCTCTGTGAGGCGCAGAGCAGAGGTGTACTGGGAGCACAGCTGGCCCCCCCTCCTGAGCTGCGGGGACTGACCTGTCCAAAATGTAAATCTCCCCATGGGACAGCTGAAGGACCTCTAGGAACTTTCATAATCATCCACTGACCATCCTGAGAATGAAGGATTGCAGTCTAGGTAACTGGGTTATATGGGATCAGTAGAAGCCCTAGGGTATGTTGGCATTTCAGAATTTACTTGGCCTGATCTTTGGGTTCTCCCACTAGGTTAGGCATCAGTATCTGTGCTAGTACTGTAGACTTACCGTGTGCACACAACCATGCCCTTCCTAGTGCTGCAGTCAGCATGGAATGGAGACATCCCATGGCTCCAGCCATGTCCTGATGCCCAGCATAGAAGAAATTGCTGAGTCTCCCTCTGCTCTGGGCAGATCAGTCTCTAGTGCTCAATAAACAGATACTTAGAATCATAGAATCATAGAATCATAAAGGTTGGAGAAGCCTGATAAAATCGTTTATTCCAAGTGTCTCCTCTTCACCACTGCACCCGCTAAACCATGTCCCTGAGTGCCACAATCCTGAAAACGTAGGACAGTGACTCCAGCACTGGGAGCCTGTTCCAATAGTTGAGGCCACCATGTGTAGTTTCTCTCCAGCTGTAGGGTCAAGACTCAAGTCTTGGTTGGTGTCCAGGTTCTGATGCTGATGAGGATCTCATCATATAGGCATGAGAACACAGGGGCCATACTGCAGTGGAGACTATTTTGGTAGCCACTTAATGCTCTGAGCCTCGATGGTCCTGCTTCACTGAGAAGGTTTTGCAGCTTGGTAAAATGGAGGTGACTGGTCTAGGTTTCACTAGAGACAGTGCGTGCTGTAGGATGAGCAGCAATGTGTCCCAAACCTCTGTGTGCTAAAGGGAAGCTTCCTGGCAGGACTCCGATGAGTGGAAAGCCATCAGCCAGCTCTCAGTGCATGGCCCAGGCCTGCAGGAGGTTAGGAGGAGGCTTGAAAGGGAGGCCTCTGGCTGTCCTGAAGAGAGTCTTGAATCCGTGTCCCATTTCCAGCTCTGAGCATTGGTTCCTATCAGTTTTGTGATCCTGGAACAGCCTGTTGTCAACTACAGTATTTACTTATACAGAAGAATGAAATTAGACAGGAGCTTGATATCCTTTAAATTGCATCTGATGAAGTCTGCCCTCAAGGGGCACATTGTCAAGAAAGCTTTGGAGAGCCTTTGGTTCCCAGCACAGGGCTCTTCCATCACAGGCACCCCATGAACCATAGCTTGGGGCCATGTAACCTCATTTGGGAAACCCTCTGCCCTCCGGCCTTCATGAACCCCATCTGCAGTTCACCCTATGGCCTCCATGCATCTGGTGCTGTGGCTATTGCAGCTGCAGAGACTGATGGGCTGGGGTCAGTGTAAGGTCCAGAATTTGCTTCAAATATATACCAGTAGACCACAAAAAAAGAAGGAAAAAAAAACCAGATTGAATGTAAAAGAAGCAAGAGCAATGTAGAAAAATAAGGGTATTATTTTAGTTTGAAACGTCATTAGAAACAGTACTTTGGCCTGAAGGTGACCAGGTTGTGCTCTTGCAGCACATAAGATCCTATTGAACTATTGACATCCTATTAATGCCATAGGGCCACAAATGCAAATGGAGACACATTCTTTCACATGCTTTTCAAACCTTGAGATTTCTTTGCCTGTCTCCTTGCTGTGTTTCCAGGATGTCATGCTGTAACCTGAGGTGCCCCTGTTACTGCCTTCCTTGGCTGCCAGAATGGACACGTGGCTGCACCAATGTTGACCTGACCCAACAGGAGACAGAGCCCTAGGCAGAAGAGCATCACTTACCGTGTCTATCTCAGCTAATTTGAGTGAAATTCATGTATATTGTTGAACCTAATCCCTTAGTTTTGCTCCAACCTGCAAAAATTCCTACAAAGCTTGAGGCGCAGCTGAAACCTGACTTTCCAAAGTGACAAGTGCCAGCAAGTTCTGCTGCTGCTTGCTGAATTTGGGAGTGCTGGATGCTTAGGAGATGATGCACGTGGATGCTGTGTGCAGGCAGAGAAGTAGGAGCTGTGTCACCAGGCTTTGGTCATTTAAAAGCTAGGTGCTACAATACAGCTGCCCATTTCTCCAGCCCTCTCTAAAAGCTGGAGCCCTCGGCAGACAGTTTGTCCCATCTATGTCAGACATTGAGTGGAGCGAGGCACCATTTCTCTGTGTCAGCATGAGAGGGCTCATGGTGGGTCCTGCAGTGCTCCTCCTTGTCACCACTCATGGAAGGATGTAATGGGGCTCTCAGGAAAGTGCTTGGCTTTCAACAAGGCCCCAGAAGAGAAGGGAGGGCAACGCTGTGAGGCTGGGATTTTGACAGGCCAGATTGCAGACCTGGGAAACTGAGCTGACTTTGTGCTGATGTGGAAACAAAATCTGCTCTGTTTTTCTTATCTGCGGCACTGCGAATGATTGCACATGCTGTTCTCTGCCTGCCCTCGTGGAGCAGATGCAAAGTCTCCATTTTCTGCTCACCTTACAGGAGGGCTAAAGATAAACATCTGCAGTTTCCTGGGCTGAGAATGCTAAGAGCGAATGCCACCCCTGCTCAGCTTTTCAGATGGCTGACTAAGCACTTTAAAGGTCCAAGTTATATTTGGAAATGAAAAGATCTTTGTCCCAAACAGAAAATGGCTTGTGTGCTGTTGAGACCCACAGTCACTAAAAGCGAGCACATCTGCTGATGCAACCTAATTGCTGTTTTGATTGCCCAGCCATGACGGGGCACAAAAATATTGTCTGCCTACAAAAAAAGAATGAAACCTCACTTGGCCATTTTGTGCCCAAATACCTTGGCATCCATCCCTGCAGGGCTGGAGTTGGGCAAGCTGAATTCAAAAATTCCCCAGTGGAACCAGTCCTTAACAATACAAAGCTGTGCCTGTTTGCCTGGGTGGACTATTTTCATGACTCTGAATAAAAGCCATGTCTGGAGCACTGCATGTTTCTGTGGGGGCTATGCAGGCAGGTGGGCACACTGCCCTGTGCCTGGGAGTTTTCCAGTGGAGAGAGGCATAATCAAGGACATAAGCTACTAGAAAACGTCTGAAGGAGGGCTACAAAGATGGGGAAGGGTCTGTAAGACAAGGCATATGAGGGGCGGCTGAGGTCTCCGGTGTGCTCAGCCCAGAGCAGAGCAGGCTGAGGGGAGGCCTCATGGAGCCTGCAGCTCCTCACAGGGAGCGGAGGGCAGCGCTGAGCTCTGCTCTGTGTGACAGCGGCAGGGCTCTGAAGCAATGTGATGGGGTTGAAACTGATCTCAAATTAGCAGAGACTTCATCTGCTTACCGAGGAGATTTTGAATCCATCTCATGAAGCTCCAGCGTTGCTAACTATGGGAAAAGGGAGAATGATCTTTTTGACCAGAGATATCGAACAGAAGGACTCGTCTTTCCCTTGACTCTGACCAAAACCGGGTGTTGTAGCTCTTATTCATCAGTATGAGTTTTTACCAGTATGACAACACCTAATGTCCTGGTGTCTTCCTCTCTCTGTCTCCGGGTCCAGAGGAGGGCCACGAAGATGCTCAGGGGGCTGGAGTAACTCTCTTATGAAGGCAGGCTGAGGGAACTGGGCTTGTTCAGTCTGGAGAAGAGAAAGCTGCAGGGAGACCTCATTGCAGCCTTCTACTGCTTAAAGGGAGCTTATAAATAGGAGAGGAAGTGACATTTTGTGGTCTGATAGTGATAGGGTAAGAGGGAAGGGCTTTAAACTAGGGGGGGAGATGTAGGTTAAATGTTAGGGGAAAATTCACTACTCAGAGAGTGGTGGCACTGGCACTGGCACTGGCACAGCTGCCCAGAGGAGTTGTGTATACCCTGGAGGCATTTGAGGCCAGGTCGGATGGGGCCCTGGGTAGCCTGAGCTGGTGGGCCAACCAGCCCATGGCAGAGGATTGGGGCTGGGTGATCTTTAAGGTCCCTCTACCCGAAGCCATTCTATGACTACAATTCTCTCCCTGTGCCATGCAACCTGGCTGTTCCACAGCCCTGGGTCTCATGCAGGAGGAGTGAGGATCCCACCATAACCAACTGTCAACGGTTTATGGGCTGGTTTGGCCCGGTTCCGTGACTAGAAGGGTGGAGGAATCCGCGGATCCGCGCCCCAGAAAAGGAAAATAGGGGACCCTGAAATAATTGAAAACAGCGGCAACAATCTGAGGTGAAACAAACTAATTTATTAAATATGGTATCAGCAGAATATAAGGAGAGAGAGTGTGTGTCTGGAAGGTGGATCAGCCTCACCACAACGCTGAGACGAGAAGTGCAGTCCAGTTGAGCTGATGAAGAAGCGCAGGCAGAGAAGCGCAAGCAAAGCAGCACAGGCAAAGAAGAGAACATCGGGTGACCTTGCCGGGAGTTATATCCCCTCGCTGACCGCAAAGCCCCCTGGGGAAATGTAGCTCTTCTTCTCCTCTGGACAGGCACCCGGAACTTGAGCATCAGCAGTCAAACCCCCAGTGCATTACATGATGTTATGATGTGGAGTACTGATAACGAAAAGTCATGAAACCATGACACCAACACAGCCCAGCAGGATGCTGCTCCAGAGCTAGCTTTTTGGGCTAAATTCCGCCTCCTTCCTTCCAGCTGTCTACAATTTGCCTATCTGTGGGAATTAAAAACAGAAAGCAGGGATGGGAATAAGCCATGGAGGGAAAAAGATTGATCTTTCCCTCCATTAAAAGGGTTATTGATTGAGCTGTTTTTTTAATTGCAGCCTTTCTGCACCTTTCAGCTGTCTCCTTGTACCACTGCTTTTGCATTATTCTTCCCTCATGATGGAGCCTTTCCAGTCTTTCTTTACAGAGAGAACAAAGTGCATTCAGACAGCTGCCCACCCAGCTCTGTACTGGTGGAGGACTCTGGGATGCTCTTTGGCCATGCTCAGCACTGCAGCTTGCCAAATTGTATATACTCTTTCCTTGACACAAAAACCCAAGACTGGCTTAAAAACACCAAACTTTTGCTGTTGTTGAGGTTCCCCCTGAAGACCAGCAGGTTTCACTGGGGATGTGTGCCAGAGCCAGTTATTGTGTGGCTCTGACTGCAGTATCCCACTGAAAGTACTGAGACATTGCAGCCACCTGATCACCAGATGAGAAGAGCATGGGAAATACGGACTGTTCCTTCTCACAACCTGTTAGGCAGACCCAGGCACTGTAAAACCAGAGTTTAAAATCAATTCTGAATTGCAGATTTTTCCTATGTGAATGTGTAATTCTGCACTCAAAATTGCTGATGAAGCTTCCACGATGTCTCCAGGCTGCCATAATCACCCTTGTCTCATCTGTGTGAGTTCCCTTTGGCTTCTTCTCATCAGTGCCCCAGTCCCCCACAGAATTAACACTTTGTGGTACTGCACCACGGAGAGCCTCTTGTGAGGATCTATGTGGAAGGGACCATTTGTGGACATCTCCCAGGGATAAAGAGCAGATCTGCTGCAAAGATAATCATAGGATATCCTGAGTTGGAAAGGACCTCTGAGAATTGAGTCCAGCTGCTAGTGCCACACAGGCCAATGTAAGAGTTCAACTATAAATCTAAGAATATTGTCAGAATGCTTCTTGAACTTTAGGAGCTCGAGGCCGTAACCACTGGCCTGGGCAGCCTGTTCCATACCCACCGCCCTCTGGTGCAGAGCCTTTCCCCAGCCCCACTTGCCCCTCCCCTGACTCAGCTCCATGCTGAAAGCTCTGGGAATTTTTGTACCAGTGAGCCTTGTGCCTGGGATTCAGCAGGGCAGACTGCCAGAGTAGTGCACATGAGCCGACAAGAAACAAGAAGGGTTTGGAGACCCACCTGGCAAGTAGGCTGTGTTGGAAACTTGCCTGGTTTCTGTCAGAGTATTGTCAAAATCATCCCATTCCCAGTGTTTTCTTTGTGTCGAATCAGCATTTTCGGGGGGAAAAAAAAAAAAGAAAAAAGCTCATTTGGAAAGTTTGCAGAAATCAGCCCAACAGCAGTGTGTCTCTGGCTTTTGCAAGTCTCTAGAAGAAGGTCTCCAGGCAAACTCTGCATGTTAGACAGGGCTATAGTGAGACTGAGTAACGTGAAGCAGAGTGAAGGCATTTTGTTCCACAGTCTTCAATCTTATCCCAAAATAAAATGCTGTAGATTAGAATGATCAAGATTACAACTTTTTGAGAAGGAAAAAAAAAAAACCAAAAACAAAAACGACAACACCTTACTGACTCCTTCAGAGCAATCACTCTGCCTTCCTCAAAAGCAGTGCTGTCCATCTCTAATCCCAGATCTGGAATTTCAACAGCCATCAACTACCACACAGGACAAAGATGCAAAATAAAGGCTGTTTGATGAGGTTCTTCTAAAGTCTACCATATTTCATAAGCGCCTTGCATCCACACTTCTCTAAACAAAATGAGGACTGTGTTACCTTATGAATTTGTTCTGTTACCAGATCAGTCTTATCCATAAAAAAAAAACCAGTTTCTTTCTCCTTTTAGGCTCCTGGCTTTTCTGTGAGATCAAGAACATCCAGACTTACCAGATTTACCTAAAACCAGAAGAAAGCTCTGCACAGTATTATGGACAGGGGAAAGGACACAGCCTTAGCTGTGAATAGCGTGAATGGAAATCAGGTAGTTTGTAGAGGGATGTACATCAGCTCCTAAATAGTTGATAGAGGTAGTAGTTGATGCATGATGTAAGATCTAGTTTCCTATACTACACCCCTGATCCCCCAAAAAAGAGATCTGAACACTCAGCTGCTGGTAATAGCCAAGATGTATCTGCCAGTAAGTTTTCAGTTGCCTCCTCAGTTCCATCATCTCCAGGCGGGCTGTAAGTGCCAGGAATGAACTTGTCCAGCATCATTGCACTGGAGAATTCAATTGTGTTGTAAATCTGTGATCTGATAGAATCACAGAATCATAGACTCGCCAAGATTGGAAAAGATCTCCAAGATCATCCAGTCCAACCATCCACCTAATCACCAATATTTCCCACTAAATCATGTCCAACATCTCAGTGTTTCTTGAACATATACAACATCTAAATGTTTATTGAACACCTCCAGGGGAGGTGACTCCACCACCTCCCTGGCAGCACTTTCCAGTGCCTGACCACACTTTCAGGGAAGAAATTTTTCCTAACATCCAACTTGATGATTCACCTGGACAAGTAGCATACTAAATCCAGTGGCACTGCCCCTTTAAGAAGGCATTTTCTCTCATCCTCAACAACAATCTTCTGTCTGTGATCACTATAGCCTCCTGTTCTCCCTAATGGCCTTTAAATCATGGTGCGTTGCTGCATTCAATATTATTCTCATGCAAAGGTAGCCAACTAAATTAATTTCTTGAATTGCAAGTGTCCAATTTCCCTGCCAACAGAACTTTTCTTGCATTTAAGCAGGGTACTTGGGTGGCATTTATCTCATCCAACTTCAATGTGTACACAGTAATAATTTGCACCTGAGCTGATCACTCTGGGTTCTTTACAAAGTTGCTGGGAGAAACAGTCCTTTCAGAATGCAATGCACCGTATTAAAACCTCTTATTTATGACATGTATTGAAAATCTCAAAGTGATATAGTCTTTCCCTTGTGTCCTAACAATTTGAATTCCTGAGAAGATGAGCTGAAAAGGGCCAAAATTACACTCTTGTCCAGGATCTGTTATGATCTCTACAGTGTGCCATTATGTAATTTCAAGCTGTCACAAGGACTGAAGACACCAGACTCCAATCCTAGTGTTCATGTTTTTGCCCCAGTGATGGCAGCCACTGACAAGATGTGGCTATCAAGCAGAGAAGTGAGTAACAAGAATGTAGTGCAATACCAAAAAAGTGTTTGTATATTTCATCCAGCTCCTGCTCTTTGTCTCTCACTGAAGTGTTTTTCAGATATGATTGTACAAGCCTCTTAAGTCCTTCTTGAACCTGTTTGTCACTATGGCCAAGTGAGGAGAAACATGAACGCAGTCACTTCCCAAGCCAGTCACTGGCTGACACCTAAGTCCCATTTCCAGTCTCAGCAGTGAGGAGAAACTCAAAACTCTTTATTCTCACATTGTCAGGAGTTTCACCCACTCACAATGGGAAGCCCTTCATCCATCCACTTCCCATCACAAGACCACCGTTAAAGAAAGAGTAGACTCCTTGTGTAACTTGTGTAACTGGTAGACCCTAGGGTCTACCAGTACGGGTTGCTCCCATTGCTGATATTCACACTGTCTCCCAGAAGCCAGACTAGATGGATCATAGCAGGATGTTCCACCCTTAATGCAGTCTTATTTTTCCTGTTATTTTTCTTATACAGCAGGACTGTCACAATCTATCCCACAGCTAAATCTCTTAATATAAGCAATATGTGATGAATTGGAGAAAGGAAGTTTCACAGCCAGGGAGACTTGAAGGGAAGGCCTATGAGTGCCCACTGACAGAGAAACAGCCTCAGTGGTAGGTGGGGAGCAGACAACAGCAAGAGCAGGTCCTGAGTTGGTTGCTCAGCCTCCATCGTCTGGGAACAATGTGTCTTGCAGACCACGTCCCTGTACTGGTAATCTTCTCTGTTAGCAATAGGGAGCGTCTGCTGTGCAAGATGAAATAAATTTTAAAATCCAACCTGGTATGGATGCAGATGATCAGCAGGGCATTTTTTTCATTACATCTGCCACCTATTTGATTTCTTGCAGAAGTCTTACAGAACGTCTGAGCTGAGTCATTCCCATCGCGCATGGCCAAACTAACATTTTGTAGGGATGCGTTTGGGAAGGGGAGTGGGAGTAGGGGGATAATCATACTTCATAATTTCTCATCTTCCAAAATAATCTGTTTTCTAAATGCATTGCTAAATCCTTGCGCTAGCAATCTACCATCTGCTCCTTTTTTCAACACACCCACTATGTCGTCTGCTGTCTTGTTTTACTGCCAGAACTCCAAATACTGCGGGTAGAAGAGAGTCTGTGCTTCTAGCTGCCTTTCTTGGGTCACAGGGAGAAAAAGCCTTTGTGATTAGCATCAAATAGAACTGAATGCATTGCTATGCTGCTTGCCCTTATCCTGCAAGCTGTGATGTAATCGCAGCAGCAAACCAGCAGCTAAATTTTATCCCTCTAATTCCAGGCAGGGGCTCTGGTAACACCCTCCAGCATCGATTAGAGCTGGAATGTTTTGGGTAATCTCTGGAATGCCTCAGTAGAATAATAAATCCATAAATCAAAGCAGTTATTATGTATTTGAATAATATGTGGATCAAAGTCTCAGATTGAGGGCCCCTTTGTTCCCATGCTCTTTTTATATTCTCACTCAGTGAGCATCTATTCAATGAAGAACAATTACAGTGAATTTAGAGCAAAAACATACAGTGCTAATGGAGCTCTGAAGATCTCATCTCGCAAATTAAGCATATGCTTAATTTTAAGCACGAGTGGTAAGGGTGAAATTACACACAATAGAGAAGCATTTGGTTCAGCACTATACTGAATCAGTATCTAAATTTAAGCTGACCTCTCAATATTGAGCCTTTTTGTAAATAAGTCGTCTTTAGTCTCTCACCCAAATACTTTCCTAGCTGTCTTTCATCCCTGAGATCTGTGCAAATGCTGCATGAAATCCTGCTCATGGTCCTCTGGAGTGGAGTCTGCCTTCAGTAGGAGCTATTAAAGAAGAACAGGACAAGGGCTGCTATCTAATTAATCTATGCAATTATCCTGGGAAATATGGCCATTTATTTTTTGTCAAAGGGAAGCTCAGGCATAATAACTGAGTGAGTTGCAGCATGAAGAGGATCAGTCCATGCCGCAGCATACATGGGATGGCACTGCTGGATCGCCAATTGCCATCACCAGAGACATCAGCCAAAACTCCTGCCTCCAGTCTGTAGTAATCCCACCAAACTCAGCTTGCTCCTTTTTTATCTGGGAAGACATCTGAAGGGTTAAAAGGTAGGGTTTACATCATTGTGCTGGGAAGCCTCTGAAAAGTGATACAGAATGGCCTAAAACTTGAACGTAGGAAGTTCTCTATAAACATGAGGAAGAACTTCTTTACTGTAAGGATGACAGAGCGATGGAACAGGTTGCCCAGAGAAGCCGTGGAGTCTTCTTCTCTGAGGATATTCAAGATCCATCTGGATGCCTACCTGTGCAGCCAATTGTAGGGAACCTGCTTTAGCAGGGGGTTGAACTTGATCATCTCTTGAGGTCCTTCCAACCCCAGTGATCCTGTGATTCTGTGTGAGATGAACACAGGTGATGATTGCATGTCTGAGAAAGAATAGAGGAACACTGATGGATCTGGAAAGTTGTTCATACCACTGTGCTACTACCTGTTAGGTAGTAACGAGACCAATGGGAGAAGGATTAGAGGTGCATTTTGTTTACGCATCAGGAAGTGGGATTGTCCTCTGGCCTTAAACTACCTGTGCCAAACTCCCAACCAAACAAACCGGTCCGGGTTGACTCGCTTTGATGCCCTTCAACATGAGAATGCAGCAGCATCTCAAGCCGACTTGCTGACAGGATGGGAAAGATGTGGACCCCAGATCCAGTGCTGGAAATGCTGCCCAAGGGCCACCCTTGTGTCCTCCAGGCTCCTGTGGATGGCCAAAGGTGGTACCCAGCAGGAAACCTTCCATGTGTGACTCACCCTTTTGCACCAGAGAAAACAGGAATTGTGAAACAAGGCAATCAGACATCAAGGCAATCAGGAGCACAAAGGAGGATTGCTTAGAAGGTGAAAATAAAAAGCTATTCTAAAAGGTAGATGTTGCAAGAGACTGCTAGACTGTATAAACAGCAGTGAGAGAGGCTCGTGCTGCTGAGCAAATGAACCACGTTTCTGCACCACAGTCTGCTGGATAAAGTGGAAAAAGCTCATTGGAACTGAAACCCTTCCAAAGGGAGAGAGAAGGAGATGGAGCATCTTCTTCACCATGCTCATGCTTCAGTGCACGCGCGCTCATGTTCTTAGCTTTAAGCACATTCTTAACCCTTACTGACTTTCAAAGCTGCCAAATCCTAGATTCTTTGATTCTATTTAAAATAAAATAAAAGCCAAACCCATTGCTTACACATCAACTCCAAAGTCTCTTACCACACTTCTCATAGGAAGGCCAAACCCAGTATGAGCCCCAGATTGGCCAGCAAAGAAGAAATGCTTTCTAGACTTGTGGTTGATGAAAGTCCTGCAGACTGCCACGTTTTGTCTTACAAGAGCTTCTGTGTGCAGATGCTTCTGTGCACCTCTCCTGGTGGACATGATTAAACTGATGAAAATAATGGTAAAGACTTATTCAGGTTGGCTACTGTAATTTGAAAAAATGTTGTTTACGTCCAAGCTCTTTTTCCCTTGTACATATTTCTCCCCCTAAGTGCTCTTCAGTTTGGCCCCAACTGAGTCACAGATCAAAGCATTTCAGATTTTGAGTCCAAATTGCAATTTATAATGTCTGTGGTTTTAGCTAATCTGTCTCTGTGTCATCTCATTTTAAATCAACAGAAAGCAGCACAAAATAAGTCATTTCAGTGTGCCCTGCTGAACTAAGGATTTTAGCTCAGGCATCCCATTGCCAGTTCTCCCTGCAGGTAAATGGGATTTTCTTGCTTTATCGGAGGGCATTTTGTTCCAGTGGTAAACATCAGTTTTGTAAACAACTGGTGCTCCACAGAGGTGAAAAATTGCATCTCTAAGCCTGAACTAAGATTCTGGTTTGTTTCCCTTCTTACAGTTTTAACTGTATCAAAAGGTAGCTTAAGCTCTAAAGAGCCTTTCATTTTTAATTAAGCAAAGAAAGTCCTAATTTTGAACCCACTTGAGCGGCTCGGGTTTAAAAGTTCATTTCATGCTGTAGCCTTCTTTATTCTTCACAGCAAAGACTGTGGAAAACAGAGGCTGATTCAAATGGAAACTCAGCTCCTTGGCTCCTGAAATCACTGCTGTGTGATCTCTTGTTCTGTGCTTATGCTGCTGCCCTGACAACAAAGGGAATCCACCAAAGTAGCAGGAGGATGGATTAGTCTGAGCTGCATCTCCCATCAAAGCTTCAGCACATCTCCCTCAGCTCCCTGTGCTCCCTGCTGGACCATCTCCTGTTACTCCACGTCCCTGCAAGTCCCACTGTGTACAGACTAGTGAGTCTAGCTTCCTCTAAAATTCTACTCCTCCACCTCACCTTCTTCTCCTTTTTCTTGCAATCTGGCACAAGCTTAAGGCCATGCATGGGTTAGATGGCATGCTGTACCCGCATCCTGCTCTGAGCCCCTCAGAGACATGATGTGGCACATGCTTGATGGCTGCAAGCAGGTCCTGTGTTGGCATACCCTGGGAAAGACAGAGACGGAGACAGAGACATGGGCTCTTGGAGTGGAAGCTACCAATTAGTGCTGTTGGAGCAGATCTCCTTGAGGAATGAGTAACACATGAAACTCCTACTAATGCCAACCTGGCTTCTGTTTGAGATTGCCTAACTGATGAATAATGCAGGAGTCCATCCTTCTCCTTTTTTATTTGACCACATTACTCTTCAAAACAAAACCTACCAAAACCCAAGCAAACAAATAGCCCTTCAGAACAAGCAAATGAAGTCTGACCTTAAAGTGTGGCTCTGCTGTATAATGTACTCTGGAGCAAAGAGGCGTTATATTCATGGACGCAGCAGCTCTCAGGAGATCTGCCTTCTGTGAACTTGTCTAAACTTCTGGCCTCCACAACATCTCCTGCCACAGGGTCGCACAGCTTGATTATGTGTTGAGTGAAAAAGTACACCCACTGCTTTGTTTTAAACCTGCAATATGTTTGTTCTGAAGATTAGTCTGGGTCTTTAACTATCACAGATCAGATATAGCAAAAACTAAAAAAAATAAATAAATTGAATTTCCAGAGCTACTCTATCGTATTTTCCTCAAAATATTTCTTTTCACTTCAGTTGATTAAGTTAGTAGTGAGGCTGTGTGACCAAAAATTACTTGTTTATTTTTAACTCTCTAGAGACTGAGTCTTGTGCAGGGCCTTGTAAGTGTTGGTGCTGCAGTTCTGTCCTTGGGGACTTTGGGTGCAAAAGACAAGGAGAGAGAAAAGCAGGGCTCTCACTGTCCCTGGCAAGAGAAGTGGATGTTGCAGAGCAACTCTGCTTTGCTCCTTGAGTTTGAGTCAGCTGGTTCCTACATCAGTGGAGACCAGCCTTCTCCCAGTCAAGGGCACCAAACACGCTGAGGGAATAGAGCCTGCGTGCTGCAACCCCTCCATCCCCCTGTGGTTTCTCAGTCATCAGTACATCTTTCTATCTTTCCATCTTCCTCTTGCACTGGTTGATGCCCTGAACTTCCTGGCCCTGTTATCTGAAAGGACTTCCCTGCTCTTCCCTGCTTACTCTTATACTCCTGCTGTGACAGTCATTTCCAGGCCACATCTTCCTCTGGCAACACATCCTAAATTTTTTGTGATCCTAGTGGAAACTGCGAACATAGAAATCAAACACAAATTGGAGTCCTGCAGCAGTCACACCAACCCACAGACTCTGGAGAGAAACTTCTGCCCAAGTCTTCTCAGTGGCACAGATCACACCTTTATGTTTTGTATGGCAACTAAGGCAAGCTCATAATGTCCATTCTTTTAAGAGTAAGGGAAGTTTGTGTCACTGTACTCAGAGGAACTGAACAGAGTTGTGAATTAGACCATGTCAGCAGTATAGTGCTTAAAAAGTTGGGGTGTATCTTGGGAAGGTATCCAGTTCATCCAGTTTGGCAGGGGTTAGGAGTGTGGGGAGGAAGGCAAGCACTCTGCAAGGGAAGACTGGCTTCCCTTTGAGTGTATTCTGCTGAAAAAGAGCAAGTGGCACGTGGCCGGTCAGACTGAAGTAAACTCTGCAAGATGGAGGGGTTCCTGGCATCACTTAAATCCTTGCCACCCTCAGCTGCCCCAAAGCACAGCAAGTTTGCTCTGCAAAAGCACATACCTCAGTCTTCTCTTCAGGTCTGACTGTTCTACACCTAGAATATAGACTTCAGTGAAAAGCAGACTTCCAAGAAAGCAAAGTTAAAGCCACTCAGACTTGACAAGTTTATCCCTGCCTCACAGAAAGCCGTGCCAAAATACCTCTTGATTTCTTCTTTGTGGTTTTCACATTACAATATTCTGCAATATATCCATACAATATCTGTACAATATCCACACACAGTATCCTACAGTACCATGTTTGGGTCCCATGTATAAGATGGGAACCAGGGCCCACGCCTCATGAACCAGGGCCCAGTGCTCACACAAAGATAGGTATGCACTGACATGTATCTTCCTTCTCCCCCACAGAAAACTTCCCAGAAACTGATTGTCATCTAAATTTTCTCAAAAGCACCAAGTCACATTTTTGAGTGGTTGAACACATTTGGAGTCAGAAAGTTGAGTTTTCCATTTAAAATGTGGTGTTAATTTGAAATGTGTTGTTTGACTTTCAAGATCTTTGTTGGTGATTGACAAACTGTAGCTAGTTGTCATGTCCTGGAAATGGAATTAGAAGAGATGCCCCTCCTAACTTGAGACACCCACAAATGTGACATCTGCATATGGTCAGATAGAAGAGCTCCTTCCACATCTGTGGGGGAAAGCAGACAGCTTGAGGCAACAACACATCTGGATGGATAGGAGACATCACTCTTTGGTGGGTTTTGTCTCTACAGACGTTAATGGTACCTTCGACAACTATTTCTGATGTACAAGTGGATGTACAAGTTGCTTTAAACTCAAGCTATAGAGAGGAACTTCACTCCAAGAACCCTGGATATTTGGGTCTATGTTAAATTTTGAGATACTTTTCCATGTTGACCAGTCAAGGCATATCCTGAAATCAGAATATTTTCTATAGTTAAATCCAGTCCTGGTATCTCTTCCATGTTATCTAGTACAGGCCCATCAAAGTTCCGCACCATGTACAGGGAAGATG
Source organism: Meleagris gallopavo (assembly GCF_905368555.1). Lineage (NCBI taxonomy): Eukaryota > Metazoa > Chordata > Aves > Galliformes > Phasianidae > Meleagris > Meleagris gallopavo. Next base: position 182,979,956 of record NC_139404.1, on the reverse strand, counting down.
CACTTATACTGATATACCTTAGCACATAATTATGATTAGTATTGAAAAAAAACTTTCAAGAGTGTCTCAGGTCATAATTCCCATTAATGAATGAATTTCCCAGAACAAACAAATTGATTTGTACTTATTTTTGGGATTTCAGTCTTTTCTCCTAGTTTGGGATGAAGTAATTTTATAATGTCGACAGGAAAAGAAATACTGTTCTTTCCAAGCCTGCCTGAACTTGAGAGTAATATCCTGAGGTAGAAGCTGTTTATGCTTGGTATTAATTGCAAATGTTCTGCTAATTGAAGTCAGTATATTTATCAATTAAATTATTTTGTGATTTTTAGTCCTGTTAAGTTTGTTGGTATAAAATTATCTCAAAGTTTCACAGGCTGTTTAACCATTGAACAAATAAATTCCTTTAAAAAAAATGCCCATTTTCTTTTTTATCAACAAATTTCCCTTGATGCTTGAATTCTTAGCAAAGGCCAACAAATGGTGAAGATTCTGCTTGAAGTACAGAATGATATCCAGCTCATGAGAACACAGGTACCATTGGATTTGAAGATATATGGAAAAAAAGACCCAGGGAACTTATACTCTATACCACTTGTTGCTACCTGGTTTTAGCTCTGAAAAACTGCAGTCTTCTTCCCTTTTTTATTTTCTTCTTGCTATATCCTTATAGAGAGTGCCTTAGAGGAAACCAATCAGAGCTGAATGGTACAATACCTGTTACAGTTCCTTGCAGTTAAGTGCCTGGCACTGTATCCAGATAGGATGCTTTCATGTTAGTAGCACCTTGAGCTGTTCTCTGGGTGTCCCTTGCCCTTGTGCTGAGGCAGTGGATCAATCACACAGTGCAATCATGTCTGACTTGTCATGGGGCAGGAGGGAAGCCACCAGAAGCAGCAAGGGAGTGCAATTGAGGAAGCAGACACTGGACAGGAGACAGGTCCCAGATGCAGGAACAAGAAGCAAGAGATTTAAAACCTCCTAACACACCAAGGCTGGTTAGAAAGAGTTGTCATGGCCAGCCAAGGAGCAGGACATTTAGCAGCAAGAAGCTCTTCTGGGCCCTAGCTTTTCCTGAGCCATTACAACTTGGGCAGATACATGGGCCACTTGGAGAAGCAATGTGGTCCACGACAATGTTTCAAATTGAATTTAATTACTGATCTTGCAGTGTTTGTTCCAACATTGACAACACTGGTGCTCCTCAGCAATGGAAGTCTCAAACCAAAGGTTAGTGAAATCAGGAAAAGGATTTCCACTGACACTGGAAGACTTCAGCCCAGAATCACAAGGAATGTTTCATGCTCAGTTTTCCTTCCTCACACCGCATGCATTGTCTCTCAGTAATGCTGGTTAGCTGCACCCAGCACTATTTATATCTTCTGTACACACATTGGCTGTAAACGTGGCCTGATAGTAATGTGGCAGGGGGGAATGTTTTTAAACTAAAAGAGAGGAGATTTAGGTTAGATATTAGGAGAAAATTCTTTACTCACAGAGCGGTAAGATGCTGGCACAGCTGCCCAGAGAGCTGTGGTGCCCCATCCCTGGAGGTGCTCAAGAGCGGGTTGGATGGGCCCTGGGCAGCCTGAGCTGGTGGGGGCAACCAGCCCATGGCAGGAGTTGGGGCTGGATGGGCTTTAAAGGCCTTTCCAACCCAAACCTTTCCATGGTTCTGTGATTCTTTGATCCTATGCACACATCCACAATTTAGCAGCAGGCGCATTCTGCCCGTGTCTTTGCACAATGAGGCTGCAAGAGAGCAGAGAGAGCAGGAACCAAAAAAAGAAAACCAATCTGGATGTGTGGGCTGTGTTTTGTGCTTTGGAAGGTTGGTTTTTTTTTTTTTTTTTGGACTTGTTTATGTTGTTTCTTTCCAGATGGCTTTGTGGAAGCTTGTGACACAAGGTGCTGTTGCATTGTATTTATGCAGCAGAGTTTCGGTAGCAGGGGCTGCAGGGATGGCCTTTGTGAGCAGCTCCAGCAGAGCTCCATATCAGAGCAGAGCAGCTCCAGCTACTCCAACAGGGACCCACTGCTTGACAGTGCATCAATTCATGCTAAGTGCTCAAGAGATGCTCAAACTCAGTTTCTCTGTGCACGGATGGACATACAGCCCAGTTTCTGCACAATGAAAGAAGCTGCACCATGAGCTACAATGCCTAACCTAGTTTTTATTCATCCCATTTTGATCCAGGCCCCTGGAAGGTCAGTGGATCTTTTAAAAGTAAGGGAAATGTGGAGAGATGCCCAGCCTGCATCCTGCTGACAGTGCACTTCTCCGACACATGCACAGCACGCTGCTAAAGCACTGATAGTGGTTTTTCACAGAGGTCTGCAATCTATTATCCAGCACTTACTGCTTTGAGTCGATGTATCAGCCGATCCAAGGCTAAGCAGACCATAAAAAATTATGAAATATTTAGCTAGATGGCAGTGATCCCTGTAACCAGCAATGTGAGTGTGTAACATTATATACGCACATCAATGCACATGTACGTGCACATGCACACAGTTCAGGGCAGGGATGCTGATGAATGAACTGTGCACCTCTGACCACCTCTGCCGCTCTAATCTGTCTCTCTGGGTGCTCCAAAACCTCCCTGCGGCTGCCAGCAGCCACCGTGCCTTGAAGTGAAGTCAACCTGCTGCAGAGCTGCTTCCCTCCTCCCCACTGGGAAATTCCTTTCCCACCCACCCCATATAATTACCCATAGAAATGCAGGCTAGACAATGTTACATCCTGGGCCAAAAGCGGGGTTAAGGTCCAATTATTGTGTGACAGGACTGAAAAAGGGAATTTAACTTTGTAGGAATAGAAAAGCAAAGTTCTCAGCTTTCTTCTGGGAGTACCAGCATAGAATCGTAGAATCATTTAAGTTGGAAAGGGCCCTTAAAAATATCTAAAATATCAAAATGGGCTGTAAGAAATGTCTGATGTTAATATTATCGCTCCAGCTGAGTAGCTAAGGAGATTTTCTCTTGTGAATGGAAGACCCGAGGGGCATCGGATGGTATTGGCCCTTCTTAGGGTGCCTTGCATCATCTGGTTGGTGTCTCAGCCTTTTAGCCAAGGGTTTTCATAGACTCAGAGAGACTTGGGATCCAAACCTTCCTTTGTCATGTATGGTCCATGCTATGAAGCATTTGTGTCAATGAAGCCAATCTGTGTGCATTGCAAGCGGAGTCCAGGCAGGTGCTTGTGAGTCTCCTAAAAGCACAATTGGTCATTTTAATTTTCTTAATCTAGAAAGAATTTTGCCTACAAAGACTCCTGACCAAAGAAGCATCATACTAGGCAGACCCTTCTGCCATGTTTTGTCTTAGAAGTGTTCTTGTGAGGCTGAGAAGTCAGTCTGGTAATGACCTTTCCTACTGCTACCAGTGCCCTGGGACTGCAGAACTGACATTTGTGTTGTCTTTCATTAGTTCACCTACTGGCAGTTGCCGTGCTGAGGTCACTGGTTTTTTCTATTCTGTATTTTTAGCTTTGTGTGTTGCTATCAGCATGCAGATTATCAGAACCCTGATAACTGCATTTTGTAATTCATCAAGACCTTATTTTGCTAATCACAAAAAAACCTAGTCCCAGCCAACTGATCAGGAGGGAAATTTCCTTTCTCTCTTTTCTCTTTCATAAACACGTGTGTGTATTTCAAGTATTTAGAAGGTGAAAGAGAGCAGGAGATTTGCAGTTTACACATGAGCCCATGCCTGGGTTTAGGACCGTGGGCCCACTTCTTTTCATCCTTCCTCCACACTGACACCAGTGGGTGCCTGGCAGGCAGTTCAGTATTTTACTGGTTAAAGTCTACTGTCTTAAAACTTAGTTTACTGGCTTCATGTGACTTTGCATTAATATCAAGGATTATTTTAAAGGGAACATCTAATTTTTAAAGTTGAAGAGAAAACTGATGAAGTGAGGATCTCTAAAAGCTTGGACACCAGCAAGCGAATGAAAAAAGACATACATTTCCTATTAAAAAGAATTGAATGATATAACTCTTGGCTGCAGGCCATGAAGCTGCTCTCAGCATTATTTCTGTCTGCGAGGGCCAGGACTGAATGCACAGTGCACGTCTGCTCTGCAATGAGCCAGTGAGGGCTGCAGCAGCGTGCTCAGAGTCTGGCCAAGGTAGTTGAACTGCTCCTGGGCCAGATTGGCATTGCCAAGAGCGTGCCTCTGATTTTCCCTTGTCAAGGTGTTGCTGAATGCTGTTCAGTGTCAGCTGGACCACCGTGAAGGTAAAGCACTGCATGTGAATCCTGTGTGTACAAAGAAACAATGTTGTCCTGGATCCACTCTGCTTTTTTTCAGTCAGGACCATGGAATCCTGCTGCTGAAAGGTGTGTGATGTGGCTGTGATCAGCCTATTGGAGCATCAGTGTGAGAGGAAGTATTCCACCCAAGGGTTACTTCCCATCTTGCTAAAGGAATATTTCTTGTACCTTCTTGCTTTCGAGTGTGAGCTTTGGCTTAGCCACAGAAATGGATATTTCCCCAGTGCTTGCCCTTTTTCATACCTCCTTTATAATGTGCTTGGAGCCATTTGTATTCACTCAGGTATTTATTCCTGCTCTGTTGACGGCAGGGAAGTAACACTGCAAATGATGACTCATATTTAACTACTTGGCCAATTGCTGTACTACAGGAATTTGTTGTCCCAGTGTGAGGCCAGCTTTCAGACAAGAAAAAAATGGATAAGAAGTGAGCAAAATACAGTTGTAGAAAAGGTTTCTTATGTGATATTCAAGATTAGATTAAACCAATAGCACATGGTGAAGCTGATATACTGTAAGAAAAGTGATCCTAAGAGAGTTGTTGAAAACAGGTGGGATTGATCACCTTCTGAATGTACTTGTCAGTCCTCATCAGTGATCCAGAGATCCTAGAAAACTACCTTATATTGAGCAATAAGTCCTGACAGATTTCCTGAAAACGGCATCTGGTTCCATTAAAAGCTCCCGAGAGCTCCCAGAGCACCTGCATGAAGCTAGAGGATATGAATGCCCTAATGAGAGGTGCCCAGAAGCAAGCAGGACAGACAAGAATGCATGGTGTGTCGTAAGGTGTTCATGATGGGACCCAAATCAAACCCAAGATTCAGACATCTACTTTTAGATATCGAGAGCTGGGCATCTAAACTCACATTGTAATTAAGGGAGGTCTGATCAGGGCGATCACTGGGACGAGCTTTAGATGGGTACATACAGATACCTGCTCTAATGTAACATGAATCACTTTCTAGACTCCACTGACTGGGGCAGGATTTTGTTGCCTATGACACATAGAGCCATTTGAGATGACTTACCAAGATAGCCACTACAGTGTAGGTGAACATGAGGCAGACTCAAGATCTTCTGGAGCAGCAGTTCAAGCATAGGCAGGACACTCCAGGGCATCTCAAATACTTGTGAAACAAAACTTAGATCTCAGTGGGCCTTGGAGGAGCTTGGATACCCAATTCACATGTGGATGTGCATCCCACTTCTAACATTTAGATATGGAAAGATTAAATTTTTCTTACTTTAAAAATAAATTTTTATACTAAAAAGCTCAGTGCAGTTTACTGAATCCACTGAAATTCTATCTCTGTGTTTTTCAGTGCTTTGAGAGCAAAGTGAGTTATTGCTGATTAGCCAAGTCTTACCCTGCCGATAGCTACAATTCAGGTTACACATACAAAGCCCAGTGCTCACATAATTGGAGAACAGTCATCTGCTGGGTTTGTCAATTAATGGCTGTAAAGCTTAGAAACAATATCAAGGATCTGATCTCCTGAATAACAGAGTCCTTATTGCAGACTCTGACCACTCATTGAATCCAGATTCTATAAAGCTGTGAGTCCCATGAATCAACCAGAATTAGGACATGACTTTTAGGAAAAAGCATGAGCCATGATTTTAAATTAGCTTTGGATAGAGAATTCTCCATAGAAATTTGTGGGTTGTTCCAATGATTAATCTTTTCACTATTAAAATTCATCTGTGTTCTACTCTGAATTTGTCAAATAGACAATTTATAGACATTTATAGACACTGTACATTTGACTCCGAGCAGTGAACCATTTATTGTTTCAATTCTAGTGTGGAAGGAACTTGCAAGCTATCACCAAGGCACTATTTAATCTCTTGAAAGACTGAGCTCCAAGTCTTCCCCCGTGTTTCAATTCCTTTGGTCATTTCTGGAGCTTGTCTCTCAATTCTCTCCAGTTTTTGAAGTTACTCTTAAAATGCAGGCACCAAAGCTGGTCAGTCATGCCAGACACTGTATAATCTCTGGGCTCCAACTCAGCATTTCTGTGTTTGTTCAGTGATTTTGTTTTCATTTGCTTTTTGGCTACAACTTTTTATTTATTGATCCATGGTCTTAGTCGTTGTTTTCCATAGCATCCCCCAACCAATAGGTGAAACCACTTGTCTTTGTTGATAGGTATTTACTGTCAGTGATATGCTGTCCCTGTTAGTTGATGTTACTCCCATATTTAAACTAGCAACTTTATTAAGTATATTTCCTTTCCAGATCATGGCTAAAAATGTTAAGGAACAGAAGATAAATGCCAAGCACCTCATGGGATCCTGTTTGATGACTTTCCCCATTTGCCACCATGAAGTCCCTGCACCTCTGAAGAGCATCACCATAGGAATGTTCATTGGCACAGTTCACCCACCTGGCATCTCTGCTGCACTTCCCCTTCTGTCAGGCTGTCACAGCCAACACCGACATACCTGATGTCGCACTGAGTTAATCATTGCTGAAACAGTCCTGTGGAAATGCAGAACTTTGTGAGAGCAAGTGGTGTTATCATAATTAAATCAATGTCAGAGCAGAGCGCTGCTTGAATTTACAGCTCTGTGCTAAAATGTGCAAAAAGGACCATTACAAAAGATGCTGGGCTTCGGGCGTCTGTCATTTTAGAAGAGCTGAAGGCACAGTAGTGCATTGTTAGGGTGAGTTCAGCAATGTAGAGGGTTATGGAATTGGGGGGTAGAAAGAGTACTAAATATCAGTATTATTCTGCTTCCTCTCTACATCATCTCAACTCTCAGCCAGCAAAATCACTGAAGCTGAGGCAGTGATACCAAGATTAATCTGACAGAGGATAGGCTTAAAACAAAACAGAAAAAAACAGCATTTACTACGTGTGCGGTAAATTCCTAAGAGAGGGAAAATGTCAGTGCAAAAGGAAAAAATACATGGAATATTAGTGCAATTCAGTGTAATACGTACAGGAGACCAACAGTAACAATGAGAAAGGTAAAAATCATGTAGATGATGCATAGTTTGCTTTAAAATCCGAAAACTATATTTTTTGACTATTTTTGGTCCTGTGAGCCAGCTGGGCAGCTGAGTATTTCACAGATCATAGTCTGAATGTGAGAAAACAGTGTAGTGATGTGGTGTCATTACAGTCATCTGCTTCTGCTCACATGGTTTTATCATAAGGCTCCCACTGTACTGTGGGTCCTTCCTGGATCAGCAGTGAACATCGCTATCTTCAGGCTGTGTTTACTGCAGCTTCTGAATATTGTAAATTCTGCAGGCTTACAGGAATGGTGCCAGAGGCTCTTGGAGTCTGGGCTGGGTTAAGATTTGTGGTGAAGGGAAGGGAGAAAGGAAAGAAAAGGGAGATCTCCATCTGGGGTAAATTAGGATAGTGCTATACCAACCTACAGCAACTTAAGACCACTTCAAGGCAAAATAATAATAGACTGAGAGTTCACCCTTTTGATCAGTTTAGCTGAGAAAATGAAGTGAGGTTCTTGGTTTTATTCTGTTTTCATTTCCAGCTCCCCGCCAGTATTGATAGATCGTCAAGAAAAAAGTTGGACTTGTAAACCAATTACTAGCTGTGTTCCAGGTATAAGTTTGGACTCCATCGTCTGAGCTTGGGTGGGGTAAGGGTGAGTCTGAGGTATTAAGATATCTTCCTGGCTTTAGGAAGAAATAAGTAATTGCCAAAGTTTTCAGGAATTTCAGCTATTGCAAATCTTTGGACTTCTTACCTGGAGTTTGTTTTGCAGTCAATTTGTCTTTACGGGAATATCATTAAAATGCTAAAGTGGGCTGAGATCCCATGTTCTTCCCTTCGTCCACCTTTTTCTCAAATGCACTCACCGGTACGTCTATCAAGGGCAGCTCTGATTTTCCAAGACTTGAAGATAGTTTTGGGGAATGTCTGAGTTCTGGTATCTCATCCCACGTATGTGTGGTGAGGGCTTACGTAGCTGTACCTTGGGAAGTATTTGCTATTTCAGGAGTTAGATGCATTTTGTGAGCAGCTGTTCCCCACTCCTCCTTGCAACCACAAGAACATCTTTGCAGAAGAGATGCAGCAGGTAGGATAGTACTGCAGTCTTTCAGGAGCCAGATGGATGTCTCTGAAAGCCTACGGTAGTGCTTCTCAGTCAGGATTGCAGATGATTTTCATGCACCAGGGAGGGATTTTACATTGATGGACTTCCAGAGACAACTGCTACATCTGCTGGGTGAGGAATGGAGGTGGATCTTGCAAAGGGAATAAATCCCATCTTGTGAATCATCTGAGGAGGAACCATCTCAGAGGAGAAAAACTCTTGTCACAGATCAACCTGAAATAATGTAGAGACCCTCCTGACTTTCTATGCTCTGCAAATAGGGCATAAAACCCACAGTATCTCCCTGCTTAATACACAATGAGGGCATTATGAAAAAAAAAAAACAGGTAGACATTTACTGATGTTTTCAATGATTTCCATTTTGTCCTTGAAGAGTCAAATCCCATTCATTGCAGTCGGTCTGGGTTACACAAGCATTGTAGAGACATTCTAGTAAAACCCAGAACAAAACTTTGCTGAAATATGATTTCATAACTATTGCCACTGGCATAGGATGAATCTCTTTAGGTAGCTAAGCTCAACAGGTACACAAAGTTGAGCTTGCAAACCTGTCCACAGCAGGAGTGCTGGAATGAGGTGATCTTTAAGGTCCATTCCACGATAAGTATTTATGAGTCTGTGATTCTATAAGCCCAGGCTCACATTCTCTCTCCTCCCTGATAATGAGGCCAGGCTTGGACCAGACCTCTAGTGGATGTAGACTCAACAAGACTACTGCATTTTCAGCAGCCTAAGTATTTTTCTGTGACCAGCAATGGCTTGTCTGAAAGTGAACTTTAAGAACACAACTGGAATGCTTCAATGGGATTCACCAGTCTGATTCCCTATGCCTCCTGCAATACTTACCCATTAAATACAGCAACCAAACCTGCCTTGAGTAACTTTATGAGCCTGGATCTCAGCTTAAAGCTTCTCTGATCTCCTACAGAGCTGAAGTGAGCATCCGTGTTTGAGGCTCTTTGCTATCAGGATCACTTCCCACTGGCTTGTTGCACCAAAGACCCAATGCTGGTTTCAGCAGTCACCACATTTTTCTGAGTTAATCTTTTACTGGTGTCATGTGTTCTCGAATAGCAGAGCTTTATTTTTCTTTATTTTTCTTTTTAATTTTTACTACTGAAATAACCTATTAGACATTTCTAAATGTAGAGCTTTTATATATCACCAAGGACACATTAACAAGTGCGCGCATCTGGCCTAAATTAGACCACCTATGGAGGTGGCCTACAAAATCTAGATATTACCAGAGCAAACATTGGAAAAGGCAGTTTACTACCAAGAAGAGAAACATTCTAAAGCCAGCCCACCAGCGAAGAGACCCTGGCAGCCCACAAAGAATTCTTCAACAGAGAGTGGAAAGGACAGATACTGATCCCAGTTCTACCAAAAGTAATTAACCATGCTGACCTCGTGGTATTTACCCTAGCATTACAGTTGTGGGGCTGAGTGAGACAGGGATGGAAGGCAAGGTGCAGTTCTGAGGATGCATGAAGCCACTGCAAAGTTGTGCTTAGATTTTGCCTGCAAGAAGAGAGAAACATTAGAAAAACAAAAACAAAAAAAAATGTCAAGAAATTTTCCGAGAGCATTACAGACTTTGCCTCTGCTGTAACAGAGGTAATGATTTGTGGCTACTTATAATGCTCCCAAAAATAACGGAAATAAAAGCAAAGATGCATACATTTAAAGTATTTCCTATTTCCTCTCTACAGAGCTGAGAAATCTCGATGCTTACCTCACATACCAGAGTAGAAGGACCACATGCTGTCCTATATAAACACTGCCAGTTCAAGTCTGATTTTACAGAGCTCAGGTTTGGCTCAAGAAATTAAGGCTGTCTGCAGCCCTCTGCTTTCCCACTTGGCTGTATCACCAGTGTGCAAAGCTAAACAGGAATAACAACTCCCACAAACAAGGTTTATCTCTGTGCTGCTGAAAAAAAAAGAAAGAAAAAAAAAGGAGTTTGTTGTGTTATAGCAACCTGAGAACATAAACTGAAGATCTCAGCAAACACTGCCAATGTTTTTGTAGACTGCAGTTAGAGATCCTGTTACATGTCTGGTATTTGGTTAAATCGTCACAGCGGATCTGGTGCTTAGTGCTTCACTATTACTGCTGCTTTTAAAGCTATTTAATTGGTAGAATGTTTGGAATATGGTTTGAGGTTAGTGCATTCTTCCTCTATGTGGGATGAACGCGTAGTAGTCCAGGAGCGTGGTGGGGAGCACCATAAAGATGAGGTCTTTGGGGAATCACTACTTTGATCTTCTTCTGCAGGTGTCTGGGTGTTTCATTGTAGAATCATAGAATGGCTTGGGTTGGAGGAGACCTCACAGCCCACCCAGCCCCAACCCTGCCATGGGCTGGTTGCCCCCACCAGCTCAGGCTGCCCAGGGCCCATCCAATCTGGCCTTGAGCACCTCCAGGGACACCACAGCTCTCTGGACAGCTGTCTCACCTCTCATTCTGCAGTCTCTGCTGGCCACTGTTCTCTTGGGTCCTCCATAAGCTCTCTGCTGATCTCTTAGAACAGAGGTGAAGTTCCAGCAGCCAAGAAGCACAGGAGCTGACATGGCAGTCTGTGGGATGTAGCCCAGGTGGCTGCCAATGCAAGAAGAGGCTTTGGGCCATCAGGCATCCCTTTGCCTGGGTAGCCACTCTTGTCACCTGTACAAGTACTTGGACTGCACTTTTGTGGTCCACGTTGAATGTGTGAAGTTATATACAAGAGTGCGCAGCAAAATCTCAGTGTGAAAGGCGTCTCCAAACTGATGTCAGAGCTGCTTTCACCTTTGGGTTATTACACCCATTGGAGACACAGGGTTCTAGCTCAGAATCAATTTTTCTTCAGTAGAAGGTTGCCAATCTCTGAGCTCCCATTTGTACAACTCAGGTCATGCTGAAAGCCCTATCTACACTTGGGTGCGGATTGCTGCCCAGTAGTTTCATTGGAGTTTCATTGGAAGAAGAACAGGTAATACATACCAGTGAAGTCAGGATCCCATACTCCCGACAAAGACACTTTTCACTGCAGCAAAACACAACCCCTTACCAAGTAAACAACATCTTCAACTACTTGATTTAAAACATATTCATTACCGTTTGGCAAGAAAAAAAGAAAATAAGCTTTTCTCGTTGTTTCCCCAGCTTTGCTGTTGGTGTTTGCAAGAGAAGGAAGACTAGAGGAGGAGTGCTATGGGCTGCTTTTCCTCCTGGCCACGTCCAGACCCCACTCTGTGTAGCAACATCTGTCACTGAATGAAGAAATCCCTGACGGCAGGTTTGGAGGTGAAGGTTAGCTAATTGGTCTTAAAACCTGTCTAGCATTTTTTTAAAATTGTCTGTTCTGTTGTGTGTCCCAAGCTGATGAGTAATCACCTCACTGCTACCATACTGAGGCTCCTTACAATGAGGTCCACTTACTTACCCTTGCATTGTTTATTTGAGTATTTTCTGCTGCCTCTATGATTTTCCAAAAGCCCTTTTAAAAAGCTGAAATTTATACAGTTTTATGGTATTGAACTAATCAAATCCATACGAAGAGGTAAAATTACCTTCCTTGTTGCAATAAATATTGTAAATATTTATTTATTATTTATACTCTAAAAATATCTAAATGTCACGTGATCCCTCTTGCTATCTTGGAAGGATGCTCCTCAGATCTGGCCCTAAATCATCCCAGCTTTACTCCACGGGCAGGCAGATAGAAATCAGATTTTATTAACACATATTTTGTTTGAGTGGATCCTGATTGCTTTGTGTAATGGTCTCCTTATTCACCATTCTGCCAGTACTGGGAACACCCACTGACCTTATCAGCGGTGGCTTTATGGCTCATTCCAGATGACTGATGGCAGGAGGCCACCAGCAATGCATCCATCCAACTTGTTGAGTGCTACCCATTAGGTGCTGCCATATCCATACAACACACATTGCCGCTGTGTGCCACGGCATGTCCAGTGGGATACTGCTGGTGGCATGGCCATGGAGTCTGCTGGCAAAATAGTCTCACTGACAAACCAATCCAGATGAATTCAGGGGTTGATTCTCTTTGGGAAGGGCTAAAATAATTTCCACTTCCAAAAGGGCTTCCCATTGTGAAACAGGGCACTTTTGGTTGGAAGCTCATCTTGTCCATGCAAGAAAGGATTTCTCTGATGAAAAATGTGAGCACAAATTATTTTAAAAACAAAACCATGCCCTGTGTTGAGACATAGAATCATAGAATCATAGAATTATGTTTCAAAATGTCCTCTAAGGCCCTTTAATACAACCATCCACCTATCACCAATACTGCCCACTCACCACATCCCTCAGTGCCACATCTCCATGGTTCCTGCACACCTCCAGGGACGATGGCACCTCCCTTGGAATCCTGTGCCAGTACCCAACTACTCTTTCTGTGAAGAAGTTCTTTCCAATATCTGACCTGAAATTTCCCTCTGGGAAGGGTGGAAATACGGGAAGCGTCATGTCAATCATGCTTATTGATTTCAAGTGGAAGACTGTCAGATGTCAGCAGCTTACAGGTCTAAATATGAAGAGACCAAGTTGGAGTTGATGATCCTTGTGGGTCCCTTCCAGCTCAGGATTTTCTATGGTCCATTGATCATCAGCTGCTTCAGCATCAGTGGGATTATTTCCTCTGGAGAAGAGGAGACTTAAGGGAGATCTTATTGCTCTCTACAACTGCCTGAAAGGAAGTTGTGATGATGTGGGGCTGAACTCTTCTCTCAGGTATCAGTAATAGGATGAGAATGGCCTCAAGTTACATCAGGGGAGATTCAGTTTGGATATCAGAAAAAAATTATCCTCAGAAAGAATGGTGAGGCACTGGCACAGGCTGCCCAGGGAGGTGGTGCAGTCACTGTCCCTTGAGGTGTTCAGGAACCGTGTAGATATGGCACTGAGGGATGTGGTGAGTGGGCATGGTGGGGGTGGGTTGATGGTTGGACTAGGTGATCTTAGAAGTCTTTTCCAACCTTAATGATTCCATGATTATGATGTTCTGCATGTCAGATTGGAAATAAAGAGAGCTCTAAGGAAAAATGTGGGGAAAAGGAGAGCTGTGTTGATCAGCAATTACTTCTGCAGAGAAAGAATTGTTTCTGGAAGTTCCTCTCTGCAGAAGTGAGCTCTCCTTCTCTGCTGATCACTACTCCTGTATGCCAGAGAGTGGGCAGGATAAGTGGGTGGTTGGTGCACATTGCTGAGAGCATCTTAGCACATTATCTACAGGATGCAGGTAAGATGTCGATCACAAGGTTTTGTGAAACAGGCACAGGTTTTGGTATTCAAATTAGCAAGGCTTGATGTGGGATTATATGAAGTTTATGTACTGTTACGGGAGCACCTGATTCCCACTAATGAAAAACTGTTAAAGGAAAAAGCAGAAGTAAAACCTCCGCAGTAGAGTTTTGAAGTGTTTATGTGAGGCTCCATGCCCCATCCCTGGAGACATTGAAAGTAAGGCTGGATGTGGCTCTGGGCAGCCTGGTCTAGTGGTTGGCAACCCTGCCCATGGCAGAGGAGTTGAAACTAGATGATCTTTGTGGTCCTTTTCAACCCAAGCCATTCTGTGATTCCATGATTCAGGCTGGTACCATTTTGTCCTTCCAAAATATGTGCCTATCCAAAGTCCAGAGAATTCAAAGGAAAATCCTTTACTTTCAGTAAACATTGTGACGAGTCACATTAGACCTATAGCCATAACTTATACGTGGGAAAAATACAGCTTGAGTTCTCCATCATCCAAACGTCAGTTTGCTTCCTACTCAATTCTGGAGAGTAGCAAACTTAATTCAATGCTGTTACTGGGTATGAATGTGACCCACTTTTTATGCCGTGGGTATAGCACCACGTCTCAGAAATCCCAGTGAGCTACTCCATATGTCATGGAGAAGTAACTTTTGGCTTTCACAAAATGCTTCTTTGTATGACAGTCTTTATGGATAAATGAGGACTTCAAGTTGCCCACATAAAAGGACCTTATCAGCTTTATGGCACTGTGATTTGTCTAGAGGGAAGACTTGCTGATTGGACATTTTGAAGGCTGACTTTATTCCTAGATCTCAAATGCTTTGGTCTCAGCATACCAGGCAACTACACCCAAAAGCATTTCTCACTACAATAAAAAGAAATTAGAAACGCTTCAGGAAATTGGGAGAACGTCCAGGTTTTCAAAGCAAGGCCTAAGGAAAGAGAAAAAGGAAAACATAAATGAGGGCATCTTGGCACTGTCTAGAGCGAGGGGGCCAGGCTGGGTCCCCAGATTCTCTAGATCTGCTGAAGATTGTCTGGCTGACCTTGGGCCAATGCCTGCCCCTCTGCTTCCCTTGTTCAAAGAGCCAGAGCTATCTTTTACAAATATTTGCCTACCTAGTGCCTATCAACAGGAATCAAATGTCAAACTTACCCCTCATTCTTCTTGTTTAAAGTCTGTAGGTGCTATTTCCTCTTCCAAAGGGCAGTGCACAGGGCTCATTGTTCCACAGGCAGCACCAGAGGACACTAAAAGGCATCCAGCTTAATCAATGACCATGTAAAATAATTTCACTTTTTTTTCTAGCCTTGTCTCTGAGGTACCAGAATAAGTAAGAGATTCAACAGGGCTTCTCCAATGGCTGAGGCCTTGGTGGGAGCTTCCTGTCACAGAATTACAAAGTCCTCTGGGGCACACTGGGCTGTATTTTCTCTCCTAAACAAACTGGGAAACTATACCTGGCATGTGCCCCTCGGTATTTGTCATCTCACTCCAAAGCATTCCCTTCTCCCTGGTGAGCCCAAACCCTGTGGAGTATACATCAGTGGTATTTTGACTTAGCAAGGCTAGCAGAATCAGGCCACATGACACCAATATGAGGGAACAGCTTTGCTGTGATCTGGTAAACTTATCTGGTGATGCCTTCGGCTGAAATGCCTTCTGGAATGAGTTCCCTGATGGGGAGGTGGTATCACATGTCCTCTAGGAAGGAGACAAACATTGTCCACTTGTCAGTCAGCTGAGATGGATCATTTACCCATTCTGGTGCAACTTATTCTCTGAAAGACAGAAACCAAATGGTGTGCAAAAACACTGCCGTAGAAAAGGGTGAGTGATTCTATATGGAACATTCATGAGTAAAACGTCTTTTATCGGAACTTTAGAACTTTAGAAAACTTGTCCATCAGGTGAGAATTCCAGAAATGACCCCAATGAAGAAGGCCTAATCTCTAACACCATCCTTTGAATGATAAGACTCTCACGTTCACCAAGCCCCCTGTGACCTCCTGATCTATACTCAGCCCTTCTGAGAAAGTTGTCCACTTGGCCAAGTGAGTTTCCATTTTAGGAATGCATTAAAAATCACAGCTTATTTGCTCAGCAGTTAGCATAGCTCATTACCTTATGGAAGCTAAGGCCTTGAGTTGGTTGTCGTCTAGAGGAGGCTACTGTCTATGTCCTCAGCTAGGGTAAACTGGAAATCTGTGGCTTTACACCACCACATGACAGTGAAAGGTTTGTCTCCAGCTTCTCGTCTAGAGCTGATACTCAAGTTGTTACACACATTGTTTTTAAATACAACTCCCAAATGGCATCACTTCAGCTGTCTCAACTTTAACCTTGCAATCTGATTCTAGTAGCTGCAGATTGCTTGGGATATGCTCTAGGGAGTGTTACAGCTGACGCTAGTTACACCCTGTGTTTAAGCCATCCTTCCGACATGTACAGAGATCATTTACTTATCTTAAGATGTGTCTCTAAGTTGTTAGACTGCGTGGTGGTGGGGAACATTCACTCTGATCCTAGCAGTGTCAGGCAATGCAGAAGGTACCCAGATGCATTTAGCACTCTAAGCATGATCCTTCTCTTGTTTTATGCCAGACCTACCCCTTTATAAATCCACGTGGGGTTAATCTTGATTTATAGCAGAGCAAATGTTACCGAAGTCAAGCTCCTGCTCTGTCTTGCTTGTGGTTACAAGATACAAGTTTACATCTCCTTGTGAACTTTAATCTCTAAAGATTTACTTGTCCTATTTTTTTTCCCTGTGCATTTTTTTCACCCACAAACTAATCCAATGGCTTGTCATTTTCTTTTGAATACTGAAAATGACCTTGCTTATTTTGATGGGATCTGAACAATAGTACTCCCTGTCTCACTCATTCTCTATCCTAGGGCTGTAAGTCATTACGGTTATGAAAGACAGAACATTGAGTCACTGGCTGTCAGACATCTCTGCGGTGAGGGATGGAGTCTTTCAAGAGCCCCTCTCCTGGTAATCATTACTTTTCTGTATTTACATTGCAGTAGAACCCTGATCCCAAGCCGCAGCCAAGGCTCTGTTGACGAAGTGCAGTGCAAACACACTTCTGTTACTGTAGTTCTTGCCCTGACGAGCAACTATGGGACCAATCCGGGACTATCTGCATCTAGAGACACTTTCTTCCAAGGATCTTTACAGATACCAATTAATTAAACCCTGCAACAGTTGCATTTGTTAGCAGGGTCAATCTATAGAGAAGTAGTTGGGCTGGTCAGGGTGGCACTGACCTGGGGTCTGGCTGGTGCTGCTCTGAGTCCCCATGTGTCTCACTCTGTGTTTCTTATATGACCTTGCATGGTCTGGTGCTGGGCATCTGAATACCCATGAAATCTGAGCCTTAATTTACATAGTCATCTCTGGAGGGGAATATTATCATTGTCCCTTTCACAGCCTGGGTGAGAAGGAAAAAAGGTATTAAAGCCTGATGTGTTCAGTGATAGGGAAGGTCTGAAAGCGAAGATGTTTCAGGCAAATGGAAACTGCAATTAATACGGTTTGAGGTCACTGACTACATTCCCAGTGAGGCCAACCAGAGGGAGGAGTCCTGATATGTAGCACTGGGCTGGCTGGCTGTCTTTGATCATCTCATCCTTTGCTGGGCATGTAAGACCCTGTGCATGCTGGTGGCAGGCACATGGATGGCTTTGCCTCTCAGTGGTCAGGCCCTGATGCCACTCTGTTGGAAACACACCCTGTTAACTTGCAACAGCATGAAGATGTGTCTGGGGAAGGTCAGGTTGGGTGTTAGGAAAATATTTTTCACCAAAAAGGTGATTGGGAACATGATGCCTGGGTCAGTGGTATGGCACCAAGATGCCAGAGTTTAAGAAGCGTTTGGATAGGGATCTCAAAAATATCATTTGAATTTGGTGTGGTCATGTATGCAGCCAAGAGTTGGACTCAGTGATCTTTGTGGATCCCTTCCAACTTGGGATATTCTGTGATTTTATGATTTTTCAGCATCAGCAAAACAGCCAAGATTAGGACTACTCTACCTGCTTTTCATACTGCTTTTACCATGCACCTCTTTGCTGTATCTGGAATACAGTTCCCTGGGATACAGGGCCGTGCCTCAACTGTTTGAAGGATTTTCCCCTCTCCCATTCCAGGCCCTAGTAACGAGGTGTCTTCAGTGCAGAGCATGACCAATGAGGGCACAATGGTCCTTCCCCAAGACCCTTCCACATTCCCCACTAGTGGCACTAGCTGAAGTTTATAATAGTAGCACCTCACAGGGCTGGCAGCACCTCATGTCTCATCCCTACTTCAGCCCAACTGGAATTTACCTTGCTGTTCATTGGATCCAGTGCCTAATCCTTCTTGCACTACAGCCATCCCAGTGGACCAAGTACAATTTTCAGTGACACCTGCTTCAAGATTTATGTGGCTACCACTGGTAGTGCAGACTTGAGGTCTGAATCACCAAGTTGTATGAATTCCCTTGTATGGGATTTGCATTTCATTAGATGTAGTTTGCAGTAGTACCCAGGAGCTGCTGATACAGAGAAGGACAAAAACCCTTCACAACTACCTCTCAGTACAGATCCTTGGCAGCCAAATATTCGGAGACCAATTTCTCATCTTTACGCTGGGTCTGCTGACATCGGTGTCAAATAGCAGAAATTCCCTGTGCACTGGTAGAAATGCAGTTTTCTGTAAGAGATATAATTGCTGTGAGTCCATTGCTGAGCTTCTTTCAGACACCTCATTCCAACCCCATCACTGTTTAATGACTTCCACTAGCATTAATCATCTTTTTTTGGGTAAAGCGAAATATGTTTTAACAAGTTGTGTCTGCTGCTCTCTGGATCATATATGTGAACCCTGACAATTTTTGCAGTGACACAGTGTGTGACCAGAGGAGCCATGTGTTAATTGAACCTGTGTCTTTTTAAGTATCCTCATGGTGGTTGTCTTCTTGTAGTTGACATGAATAGCCACACTGCAGTGACAGATCCTCACATCTCAGTGGTGAATGTGTCACCCCATTACACCAGCTTCAAGCTTTTGCTGACATCCACTTATGAAACCTTGCTCAGTCAAAGTCCGTGGTGAGTGGAAGATTATTATTTGAATGCACATTGCTCTGTCTCTGAAAGATGGCTTGAAATGCCACTGGCCATAAAGCTTTTCTGAACTATTTGCAATTAATATTCAGAGCAGCTCGAAAGAGAAGGTGGATTCTTCTACTTAGCTTTTCCATGTCTCCTTTGGGTTTACTCCCTGTTTTCAGATGATTATGAGCAAGTTGAGATGTTCAGGGCTCCTTGGTAACACCTCAGCCTCGAGGACTCCATCCCCTGAAAGGGCCTTGCGTTGTACACCTGGAAGCAAAGTCAGGTGAGGTCACTTTTGGCAGTATTGAATGGAGAGGACAGGCGATCATTTAACCTTCTGGCATAACATAAATGTCACTGCTCTGAGTTCAGGATACAGAAATGCTATTTCTTGATAAGGACAAAGGATGAAGAGCTGTAAAATAAACCTTCCCAGTGTCTGGCAGTGATAAAGAACTGCTCGTTCTGGAAGTTTGTAGTTAAGGAGTTAGAAGATGCAGGTGGTAGGCATGTTACAGCAAAGGTTCCTCCAGATTTTAACTGGGCAGCAAATTAAATTAAAAAACAGAGTGACTGCAGGTAGTAGGCCTATAATTAAGTGGATGGGTGGATGCGTGGCTTATCTGCTAACTTGCAAACATTAAAGAATCCCCTAAAACCACATTAAAAAGTTTATATAGTTGAACTTAATTACTCTTCTTCTGTATGGTAGTTGGCAAAATTAAAGGGAATTTTGGCCTTATGCAAAAACAAAACAAGAAAAAAAAAAAGGTAATTCCGTAAGAGAATTGTGTGTCAGTGTTCTGAAGTTTTATTGCAAAACACGTCAGAAATGCAAAGCACTAGTTTGATAAATAGATTATTGTAAAACAGGGCAGCAAAATTCATAAACGCTATGCAATTAGAGGGGTCCAGTTCAGCGTAATGTAATTCACAGGAATAATTGCAGTAAGACCTCTGGTTCCATCAGGGCTTCTGACACCGATATTACTTTGCACCAACTTGCATCGTAAGGAATTTTGCCAGAGCTGGTCTATTGGTGATCATACACGTGGCCTCCTGAGCCCCAGCACTTTGCGGCAGGGCTGGGATCCTATGCTTGTTCTCTCCCGTCCGGATGCGGCCCTGTGGGTGTGATGTGGCGGGCCTGCAACGTGCCTGGGCTCCGGGCCCAGCTGGCAGCAGGAGGCAGCTGCTGGGCAGCGTGGTGAGGAGCTGCAGCTTTCTGAGCACGGGGATTTGGAGTTAAGCTCTGGGCTTTGGCAAGTGTCATGCTGCAAGGAGCACCAGAGGAATCGCAATTGCAAATGAGAAAAAATCAAAGTGGGGCACAAAGGGGTCGATCCTCGCTTTCCCAGAGTGAAAAAGGCACTTTTCCTACTTTTTTTTTTTTTTTTTGGAGGGGGAGACGAGCGGGACTCTGTTTCCTTTCTCATAGAAAGGAGATGTTAACCCTTACTTGACTGCCTTGCCTTTAACATCTCATGAAAACTTGCTGCCTACTACCCATTGTCCTATCCCTCCACCTGCTTTTAGTATAAAAATAAATAAAAATAAATACGCCTTTAGAGTTCTATTTGTGCTAGCCTTTAGGAATCAAGAAAGAGCATCACACAGAAGCTTGCCTAAGTACATTTCTCTATATTATATCACAGGAGAATATTTTCCCATGTAATAAAGGGCATGTGAAAGGCTTCTTCTGACTTCTCCTTTCTATTGCACGCCACGTCCTGAATCTGAATCAAATTCTCCGTGACCCAGCTCTAAGCGTCCCACTTAGTGAGCCTAAACCTCTTTACATTCCTCCACTCTGATCTGTTAATCCTCTATAAATCACCACCATTTCTCGGCAGAGTCGAGCCAGGGCTAAGATTTATGTGCAAAAGACCTGTCATTTCCCACCAGCCTTAACCTGAATCAAGCCGGGTGGGTGCTGGGGGGTGGCAGAAACAGGAGGAGCCACAGTATGACAGGGGCTGCTTGGTGCGAGAGAGCAAACTGTTGGCTTTGCAGCCAATGGGTGATTTGGGGCTGCAGACAGGAATGTTTCCAAGCCTGTTTCCATCATCCCACTCTCAGCAGGGAAGGGTCGTGAGGAACTGAGCTGTGTTTCATCAAATCACACGAGCTGCGTGCAGAATGCCTGAGCAAGGCTGGTGGCTCGGGCTGTCAGACTGCAGGTTGGGATTTCCCAGAGAGGAACATGCACACGCAGCCTGTAGGACATGGATTTCAAAGAGACTGGGGAGCTCGGTGCTTTAGAATCATAGAATCATTAAAGTTGGAAAAGACCTCTAAGATCATCTACTCCAACTACCAACCCACCCCCACCATGTCCTCTCACCACATCCTTCAGTGTCACTTCTCAACATTTCTTGAACATCTCCAGGGACAGTGTCTCCACCACCACCCAGGGCAGCCTGTGTCAGTGCCTCACTACTCTTTCTGAGAACAAATTTTTCCTGATATCCAACCTGAACCTATCCTGGTGCAACTTGAAACCATTACCTTCCATCCTATTGCCATTACTTGGGAGAAGTCCACCTCCATCTCATCTCAGTTTACTTTCAGGCAGTTGTAGAAAGTAATAAAGTTTCCCCTGAGCCTCCTCTTCTCCAGATTGAATGCTCCCAGTTCCCTCAGCTGGTCTTCATAAGATTTGTGCTTCAGACCCCTTGACAGTTTTGTTGTCCTTCCCTGGACTCACTCAGGGGCTCAGCATGTTGTAATGAGGCATCCAAAACTGAACACAGTACCAGGAAACTCTGGTACTTTGGTGCTTGGTGCCCTCCCTTGTCCCCAGCCTCCTCTCCTGAGGACCAGCTGGGTTTCCCCAGGAGGTTTGCAGTACCTGCCCCAGAGCAGCACCAAGGTGTCTCTGCTGGTTCTTGCACTCACCGTTCTCTTCCTTTCAGTTGGCATGAAGCTCTGTGCCTTTTAACAGGGCGAAGGCCCCAAAACAGGAGCTTGGGCTCTTCCACTCCCCACAGCAGGGATAGCCTGTAATAGACATGGGCAGAGGCTCCAAAGAGAAATCAACTTTTTACATGGGCTGATAGTGATAGGAGAAGGGGAATGGTTTAAAACTAAAAGAAGGGAGATCTAGATTAGATGTCAGGGCAAAAATTTTCACTGAGACGGTGGTGAAGTCCTGGCACAGCTGCCCAGAGAGCTGCGGTGCCCTATTCCTGGAGGTGCTCAAGGCCAGGCTGGATGGGCTCTGGGCAGCCTGAGCTAGTGGGGGCAACCAGCCCATGGCAGGGGTTGGGGCTGGGTGGGCTTTGAAACCCTTTCCAACCCAAGCCATTCTGTTATTCTATGTGGCGAAGCATCTGAAATTCTACCTGTTGATGGAAATAGCTAATGATTGCAGTGGGAGACCTTCTGTCTTTTTCATTAATTATACCAGCGGCTGATCCAGTTTTTTATGCTCAAGGTTTCCTGCAAATATTCTATCAGACATGGAACTAAGGACTTCACAACACAGATCATGTTATATGGACATAAAGATTAGCCAGTGAGTCCTGAACAGGGGCATCTCTGTCACAAGGACATGCCCCTTGGCACCCTGCTCAAGGTGTCCCTGCTGGAGCAGGGGTTGGACCCAGAGGTCCCTGCCAACCTCATCCATTCTCTGATTCTGTGACCCTACATTCATGTGGATGCCAGCAGTCCTGCTCCTGCAAGTGAACACTCCCAGCAGTGACAGGAATAGATTTGGTGGCTGATAGAAAGGCATATTTTGGATGAACATTTAGCATTCTCAAAAACAAAATGGGTCATACAGAGCATTTCTGGTGAAGGACTTTGTTGCTGGTTTAAGTTGTGTCAGTGTAGTGGGTGTCAAGCTGGCTGGGCTGGAGCTGGCAAGATGTGGTAGTAGAGACATGGCATTAAGCAATGCAGCAGCCATCAGCTGTTCCCAAGATGTTCATCTTTATTTTATCCCAGAAAGGAGATAAATAATAATTTTAAAAGCCACTTGTGTGTGAACCACTTGGGTTGAATCTGTCTCTCCTTTTGGCAACATGTGTCATGCTATCTCCCTGACCTTTACACATGGGGCAAATGAAATTATGGCTTTTGCTCAGAATTTTCAGTGGTGGGGCTGATGAGAGTTGGAAGGACAACCAAGACACATTCCTCTGTAAATTTTTTGACTTTATAATCATAGAACCATAGAATCATTTGATTTGGAAGGAACCTTTAAAGGTCACCCAGTTCAACTTCCCTGCAATAAACAGGGAAAATTTACAGCTAAATCAGGTTGCTCAGGGTCCCATCCAGCCTGACCTTGAGTGTCTCCAGGGATGGGCAACATCATAGAATCATATAATGGAATCATAGAATGGCTTAGGTTGGAGGGGACCTTAAAGATCATCTAGTTCCAACACCACTGCCATGGGCAGGGTTGTCAACTATGAGATCAGACTGCCCAAGGTCCTATCCAACCTGGCCTTGAATCCTTCCATGAATAGGACATCCACAACATAGAAACATAGAATCATAGTATCACCAAGATTGGAAAAGACCTCAGAGATCATCCAGTCCAACCATCCACATACCACCAATATTTATCCACTAAACCATGTCCCTCAGTACAACATCTAAACATTTCTTGAACACCTCTAGGGACAGTGACTCAACTATCTCCCTGGGCAACCCATTCCAGTGCCTGACCACCCTCTGAGTAAAAAATTTCTTCCTAACATCTAACCTAAATCTTCTCTCTTTTAGTTTAAAGCCATTCCCCCATGTCCTGTCACTATCAGACCATGAAAAAGTTAGTGCTCCCCCCGATTGTAAGCACCCTTCAAGTGCTGGAAGGCTGCAGTGAGGTGTTCCTGGAGCCTTCTCTTCTCCAAGTTAAACAAGCCCAACTCCCTCAACCTGTCTATAGGAGAGGTGCTCCAGCACTCTGATTGTCTTCATGGCCTCTTCTGGACTAGCTCCAATAACTCCACATCCTTCCTGCACTGGGCCATCCACGTATGTTAGTGAAGACACAGTTACAGCTCCAACTCTACTCCTTGTGCAGCAGCCCAACTCTCATGCTGCATGATTTCCTACATCCTGCTCTAGAATTTTGGTTGCTCCTGGTTAAATACCCAGAACAGTGCTGTTTTGAGCTGTTTTGGTATGTTTCAGAAATGTGTGAGCATTCAGCATTTGCTCTCCTTTATGAACTGTTTCTCCTGGTGCTTTGGATAGATCAGCTTAGACAAATGTGGCTTAGCTACCCTTTCCATGCCACTCTTGCCTTGTTCTCATTGCTTTGGCAGGTCGACCCTTCAGTTCAAACTGTTCTAGTTCTGCCAAATCATTTTATTCTCATTCTAATTCCCATGAATGAAATCTCAGTTTTTTGTTTCTAGTGTTAATTAACAATGACAATATAGATGGGCTCACAGTGAAAATGCATTACTGGGTCAGGCTGAGTGTGGTGGGTGAAGAAGCAGAACTATCTGTGCCAAGGAAGAGTTGGAGAACAGTGGCCAGGAGGTGCTCAGGCTGATGGTCACACCAAGACTAGGAACTGAGCATAGAAGCATGTTCAGTTCTCCCTGCGTGTTGGGAAATTGAGACCTTTTATGTTCCTGGTAAATAAGCAGTGTGTGTCACATATTGTGTAACTCCATCAACCACTTGTTCTAAAAGAAAAAATAAAACAAAAAAAAACTATAGCCAGAAAACTGCAAGCTGTTTTGTTTGTGAGATGAAATAACGATGTAATACACCAGGATTACAAGCCTTTTAAGATCCCTGCAACAGGCAAAAACCTCTGTGTATGAAAGAAAGAACCATCTGGATTTTGGTCTAAGTTTACTCATTCTGCATCCAGGCTGCTATACCCTGCAGTCCATGTGTGCTGCAGAGTCAGCTGCAGGAAGAGCTGTTCTCACAGCAGTCACCAGGGCAGACAGTATTTTGATGGCAGACACCATGGCAGACAGCTCTTTTGATGTCCATCCCATTACTTCCTGTTCTGATGGCCAAAGACAGTGATGGGAACAGCATTTGTTGTCTGGAGGTTATCTTTAGGAACAACAAATGGCTCCAGAAATCTGGTTTCTGGGAACAGAGTATGACCATATCTGGGAACCAAGTCCCTGAGGGCTTCTAAAGGAGGACCAAGCCATGCTATGCTTCTCAAAGCCAAATGACCCCAGAGTGGAGCCAGCTGAGCACCTTTTTTCCACATCTTGAATAGTAAAGATGTACAAGTTCTATTACGTATATTACTGTAGCTCCTTTAGATTTAATTTAAGCTACATGACCTTGCATTTGGAGAGCCTGCCCTTGTCTGTAATTTAATCAGCTCAGTCAAGAGGAATGGTTGGACAAGGATGAATATGGGCCCAGGAGCCAGGAATTAGATTGCGTGCAATTTCATCTGTGGATTTATAGCAGAAATTTACAGTAGAAAGGGGCGATTTTTATCTTCTGAAGTGCCCAACAGGAGGGAAAGTTAATGGCTGCCACATTTCTTGCATGAGATCTGCAAAGACTCACAAAGCTTTGTCATTAGATGGATAGAACGGGCATCCATGAGTCGATGAATTGGGAAAAACACAAGAGGAAGAAAAGTCTCATGAAAGCCATTCCGTCTTGGTCAGAAGGATGGTGTTGTGATGGAAGCCATAAATAAGAGTGCAGGAAAATGTGAGGAATGTTTTTGCCCACTCTGAGTTCACCAAAATGAAGCTTTTCAAAATGCAGGTTGCACACTCTGCAGATGTTGCCCCCCTAAACCACTTCATCACCCTTAGCCCAGTGGGGACATCAGGCTCACACCTCACATGTGTCTTGATCCTCATCCCTCTGTCTCATCACCCTCATCCCCACCCTCCTCTCCAGGGCTTTACGTTCTGTGCAACAGGAACAATGCCTTCACCACACACAGGCCATAGGGAAGATGCACGTACCCACTGTGATCTCAAATGCCAAATTCACATTGTTTCCCTTCCCTTCTCGTTGTGCTAGGTCCTGTGAAAATTACCAAAAAATGCCCAGATCCAGTGCCAAGAATTGAAATGTAAGTCCATATGGTAGGGGACACACATGGGAAGATAGAGAGATGCAAAGAAAGAGTGAGGTGATGTTGTTTCAATATATTCCACGCAAGCTAAAAGACACTTGGGTCTGTGTATGAGCTGCACAAGAAGTTTGTTTGTGCTGGCATGGGAGCCTCAAGTCATTACATTCACATTTCCAGCTCTAGGTAGTAATATTTTGAATATAAAATTAAGCAAATGTTTTGCTTTAAGTCACAAAGCCCAAGTCTATTCACATTAGGTTTTGGGAAACCTTTATGAAAACAACGTGAGATTGCATCTAAACTGCTTGGCTGCCTGCCTTTAATGGCAACCAGAGGTTTATTGTTGTGAATTAGTTACTTGGGAGAAGCTGAAAGTGTGGCAAAGTAATGACAAGAAGCTTTTTTTATTATTATTTGTAGAAGGTAAAAGCTGACTGTTATCAGCAGGTACATGTTGTACAGTGTTAGAGCAGAGCCTGCACCAAGAGAGATGCAAACTCAGGAACCTGTCTGATGGAGTTAACGGCTGTTTACGAGGGTGGATAATGATAGGACAAGGGGGAATGGTTTTGGAACTGAGACAGGTTTAGATTAGATATTAGGAGGAAGTTTTTCACACAGAGGGTGGTGACACACTGGAACAGGTTGCCCAAGGAGGCTGTGGATGCCCCATCCCTGGAGGCATTCAAGGCCAGGCTGGATGTGGCTCTGGGCAGCCTGCTCTGGTGGTTGGTGACCCTGCACATAGCAGCAGGTTGAAACTAGGTGATCTCTGTGGTCCTTCTCAACCCAGGCCATTCTATGATTCTATGATGGGAAGTGAGAACAAGGAGAAAAACACATCAATGGGGACAAAACAGTGAAGTGGTCAGTGCTGGAATGACTTGGGATAATGAGAGATTTCTTTGTGCTGTTCCATGAAAATCTCTCCTATCACCTCATAATTTTGTGAAGGAGAAAACTGAAGCAGTGAAAGGAAAGGACCGATCTGATGGCCCAAAAAAGGCTTTCCATGCTTCGGGTGATGGGAGTACACAGCTTTCTGGGACTTGGATGGCATTTCTGGAGTGAGCCACAGTCCTTGTGAAGGAAGTGAGCTGAGAAGCAATGCGCTCCAGTGAAGGAGCTGCTAGAACAATATCAGGATTATTTGAGGAAATAATGCGATATGAAGATTAGCACATAGGATAATAACTGTGGGGTATAGCAGTGTTTTATGGTCCATTCTGTGTTGCTTAACGTTATTAGTCATTCTGTGTCAGGCACTGTTAAACCAGATTTCTAAAGGAAGCCCTTCGCTTTGCTCTTGTGCTGGCGGCTTTGCTGTATTGTTAAGCTTCACAGTCTCTGTGTCTCTGTGCATAATGTAGCACTTACTGGTCTGAACTGTAATTCAGTTTTATAATCTTTTACTACTGTGGGACATTGTCCCTTACAGAATTCCCATAACCTCAAACACTGTTTTCTCATAAAAACAAACCAAAACAATTGTTCCCTGTGCTTTATAATTTAGGGTAGCATACTGCCTCTGCGCAGGACCTGGATATCTCCGGATCATTTTGTCTCTGCACATTAAGAAACTAATTTTTCCTTTGATGTCTGGAGTCAGAATGGAGCAGAAGATGTCCAGTTACCCTTCAGCAGTAAGTTGGGTGACACTGGCCATTGTGCAGATCTATGGGGTTGTACACGTCCTATTGCCCGCTCTCCTCTCCAAGGAGTCAAATAGATCCCATGCTGAGACTGGGGCTTATAGGAGGATTTGCATCATAAGATAGTACAATATCAGTTAAATGTGTCTAATACCTTCCCCTGCCCCATTGACAACCCTGAGGAGGGATGTTGTCTCTCTCAACCAGATCTGCAAGCAATCATGGTCCACATGTAGAGGAGATCTGCATTAATTTGTCAGCCAGGGCCTGGAGGTGATCAGCAGACATACAGGACTCTTAGACTTTCTGCATAGTTTCTTATCTTCTTCTCTTCAAGAATTTTGTGGCTTTTGATCTGAGTGTGCTTAGACCAAGAGAACGTATCTCCTCATCATGATGGTCTTAGCTGCCAGGGAAATCATGGGGAAATGGTTGACACTTGCATGGCCATGCCCGACAGCTGAGCAGTTTTGGGGAGGATTACCTGGAACAGTAGATGCCAATTTCCTACGGCTATGATTTCCCTTGAACTGAGGACTAAGAGCAAGGCAGGAACCTTGGAGTCAGAAGGAAAGGGCAAGGAGAGGCAGAACTCCTCCAGCACAAGATATGTCAGCATTAATGCTGTCTGAACAAGCCCTCTTGGCACACGCAAATCTCTTTTCTCATCAAGAGTTTTGGACTATCATTTCTTCAGATGCAATGGTAATCTGGAGTCCCAAACCCAGCTCTATGCATCTAGATGGAAGATTTAGGCTGAATCCCTCAGAGTCTGAGCTCAACTCCAGACCAAGCCCTCCTGGGGCCATAAGAAAGCTGAGGTTTGAACCTGTCTTCAGCTCTGGCCTGCATTAACTGTAAAACATCATATCAGCTTCTGAACATCGGTTCTCTAGGTTATGACTGCAGTGGGGATTGAAATCCACTGTTCCAAACTTCCTGAAAACTTCAGTTGAGGCTTCATGCTGACATTATAAGCTAAAGCTAGGGGCGGTGAGATGAGTGCTCAGGATCTGCTGGGATTCAGGATGAACTTTTCACTTCGGTGAGTGCAGATCGGTGGTTTTGTTGGCCTACAGCATCCAGAGGTGATGGCAGTGGAATGAGAAGTTGTTCAGGGAGAACTTGTCCTTGTTTTTAGTACACAGCAGGCAGTTTCTTCCTGCCCTTTCCCAAAAGACACAGTGGAGGTAATCTCATTTGCTGCCGTTTTCAGTGTCCCCCCAGACCCTCCATACTTCTCTAGATATCCGTGCACAGAACAAGGATGAAAATGCTTTGCTTTCTGTGCTGTTACCCTGGACAAGGTGCAAGGCATCCCTAATGTCCAGTGAGCCAGGAGCTAAGCTTGGCACTGTTCCTCCTTGCAAAATCTGTGCCAAGGAAGACATTTTTTGAGTACGTCAAGTTTTATTAGTATAAAACAATCCCTGGAGTCAGGCTATTTATATTTGTGAGTGCCACCAACAGGCACCATGTCTATTCCATGTTTACCTCTCTGCTGGAGGAGAGCACAGTCTCCATCTCACAGGATGAGATGCCAGGGTCTGGCAGGGACAGGATGTGCCTTGTGGTGTCCAGGTTTCAGAATCCCAGAGCAGGGCAGTGGATCCCACTATCCCCAACATTCCCCATGCTGCTGCAAGGAAGCCTCAGGCTCCAGCTGGGTCTGCAGAGGGAGCAAGGACAGAGTTTTATTTGTTTGGGAAGCACTCAAATACCGTGGAGATGAAGGCGAAATAAGCACCTAGGTAAATAGAAAAGGCTTAGCTAACAGCAAGCAGTAATGCCTGATGAGTCATCCCACTGCCCTGCAGTGCTGTTATCACTTTTACATTGTGAACTCAAAGCCTATGAAGTTGGCAATAAAAGTAATGAGCGATGAGATGAATCAATCTCTGCCTGGTTACACAGAATATGGATGTTCTTTATAAATACTCAATGATAAGCAGGGGGTTGCCTTCAAAGTGAAATTTCAGATTATCATATTTGTTTGAGCTGTGAGGAGACTCAAATCTCAATTTGGATGCTTCAGTATGGATGACTCTTTAATTAGAACTGTACCCGCTATTTACCTATATAATCTCTCCTCCTGTTTCTTCATGACAGTATGCCTAAGGGTGAATGAATCACAGGAAGAGACCACCTAATTCATTCACCACTAGGGTATGAATAGCCTGAAAGTGCTGTAGGCTAACAGCTCCTCACCTCCATGTAATGAGCTGTAACTCAATAAATATATAAGCAGCCATAGGGGATGTTCTTCCCTTATCTAACTCTTACAAGATGTAAGGTAAGCATTAAAGGATAAGACCTTTAGGTAAAACAGGGTGCCTTTTCCTCCACCTTTTCACCACTTTAAGTACTGACCCTGAGATGAACTTTGTTTCAGTGTCAAAGAATTTCTGCCCATGCTCACTTGTCTTCGCATGTTGGGATTTTGGATGGGATTCATGAAGAAAGAGCCCATTTCTGTCAAAGAAGCTGTGCTGCCTGCATGTTTCTGGTTCTTACTGTAAGTTTGCTTTTCCTCTGGGATTTCTTGAGCTGTGCTTCATACTCAGATATTCAACTTTGTTCAAGGTAAACATGCAAGCAGTGAGAATAGTATCCAGCCTCAAGCTTTTAGAGATTCGGCAACTATTTTATATATATTTTAATAAATGTCATTTTCAGAAAAGAGGAACTAACCCCAGATTTCTGGGTTCAAACGTGGAAGATTTCATTTATATCCAGCCTCCAGCAGCCAGTTCTGCTCTCATACTGTCTGGCTCTCACTGCCACAGCACTTGGAGAACTTCAGCTCTGAGTCCAGGCCTAAGATCTGTGGTTTGGGCCCTTCTTACCTTATTAGTCATATCCTTGTCATATCACTCCCATTCAGAATGTGGTTTCACATATCCATCTCCATCTCTTATTCCCATTTATAATGACTCTACACAGACTCCAACTTAAATTACTTCCTGACATGCATATTTGTTCCTGTCCTGTTGAGCTGCTCTCTTGTAAAGTATCTGTCCATGAGCCATCTGCAGTTGTTCTCAGCGGGGTAACACGTGAGCAGGGTGGGTTTCAGCTCCCCTTCTCTATTTCAAGTCACTCCATCTTCAGAGGTGGACTTCTTTTCTCTCAGCCAGGGTTTTACTCTTTTATTCCTTTTAATCCACACTTTCTTAGCTCATCTGCTTCTCCATTTGCTGTTCACATTTCTCCACCCTGCACACAATTGTGCTTCTATCCACCTCCACACCCTCTGCTCTCCTCAGTGCCGGCAGTCAGCTGAGGAGTGGGTTGGGGAGCAGGGGGTTTTCATTTCTCAATCGGACTTCTCAAATTGAAAAATACATGAGAACATGTCCACAGAAGAACTCTCTGCAGACTGGTGGAATTATATATTGGATATGAGATGAATCTTGGTGCAAGGTTTTATGTGTCCAGTGAAAAGCACTGACGTTCCTCCAGCAAAGCTCGCTATCACTGGATTCTTTATCAGCAGATAGAAAACACATGTGCCCTCCTATTGGCAGAAAGTCATAAAATCCAGTTGTGTTTTTTTTTTTTTTTTTTCTTCTTCTGAAGGAGCTGAAAGAGCAGCACTTTGTGTTTACAGCCCCTTAATACAACCTATAAGTGGCACCAGGACTCAAAGCAACCAGTGGGAATGGGGAGGTCAGTGCCTATCACAGGGCCCTCAATAAGTTATTTCACAAGTGCAGAAGGAGCAGAAGATACTTTAGTAAAATCTGCCTTGACAGTGGAATAGTCTTCCCTGTTTCATTTTGTGCTTGCTAACCATTTCTTTTTTTTCTTCGGTTTAATTTAAAATCAACAAAAAGTACAAAAAAAGTCTAAAAGGCCAGAAAGAGGCCTTTTACGATAACGGGAGATGACTGCAACAGGAAAGTTAGTTCAAAGAGGCTGCCTTGCACCTCAGACAGGCCAAATTAAATACACAAGAGAGCCTCTGTGGTTTGGTGTGCGTACAGTTGAACTTTTAACCTTTTATTTGGCTCTACCAGTCACTACTGGAAGTCACTGGCACTTGTTTTATCTACCTATGGCTATTTAAAATTAGCTGTCTAGCCTAAGATTTCTAAGACATTTGTGTTCCTGCTCTAGGCAAAGTAGGAGGGCATGTTGAAAGGACAGTTCAGCCTGGTGTCTCAGAGCCTACCTAGACTGCTCTCTGGAGGTAACCACAAAGTGTCTTTAGAAGAACCCAAAATTACTGGTTTAGCCTTCATCTCTAGCTTTCAGATGGGCTACATTTAGTCTAATAAATCTTACTCATATTATCCAGACCTGTAGGAACCAAAAGTCTCTGCCTCCTATGGCTGTTCTGTTGGCTTTGAACTGGCAAGTGTTGCAGTGGATCATTTCATAAAAGTCCCTCTTTTATGCTGGTCCTTGCTGGCCTGTATGGACGCTGAACTAACTCTGTTTCTACAAATGGAAATAAGGTCCTGCGGTGCCAGGGCTGAGGCCCAGGCTGGAGCACTCTGAGAAGCTGGTCTTTCTCCCCCGCTATCACAATTTGGCAGATGTTGGCTTTGAATGCTGATGCTGCCTCAGACACTGTAAATCCACGTTTTTGGACACACTTAAAGAAAATCAGCAGTAGCCTGTAGCTTCCTAATAGGAAATCAGAGCAGAGTGTGTGGGTCTGCATTACAGTTGATAGAAGTGTCACTTATGAAGACCAGAGCTGCTCTGTTGCAGCCTTGCACTCCAGTCCTGACCCTATGCTTGAACACGCTTGCCTCTGCCATGCATGCAAATGCAACTCCCTTCTCATGACTTTGTGTGGTGCGAGTTCTTTCACCGAAGAAGCTATTTCAGAAGCTGTCTAACTAAGCACCATAGCTGGTGTGGTCACCCCAGACGCTAGAGCATAGAAGGAGGCAACTGTTAATGTGAAGATACCACCAACTCATGCCACATTACTAATTCCCGTTGGCATATTTACCTTAGTGTAGCGTGGGCTGAAGGGGAGCCATTGCGTTGGCCAATAAATCACTGGCAACCAATGTGCACAGGCTTGGGCATCTCCCAGGCTGCTCATTGTATGCCCTTGCAGCTGCCCTTCTCTGGCATGAAGCCTGCAGTTTCCCCAAATAAACAGCTTTGTAAAGAAAGCCAGAACAAAGGTACCAGAGAGAAGCACCAAGGAAAGCAGCAAGTAGCAACAGAGTTTGTAGAAAGACAAACCTGCTAACCACCAGAAGTAGACAAAAGGAGTTGTTTTCTTCATTGTGTCAGTATGTGTAAATATCTCCATCATCACTGGGGTTTTATTTGTTTAATCCTTTGGAGTAAATACTGTTTCAAATCTGCTTGTTTTCACATGCAGCCACACTTCCTGCTGCTGCTCTCAGCACTGTAGCGCAGATCTGCCAACAACCCCATTTCAAGAGTGATAAGCCCTCCCAAACCACGTGTTGTCCTCCTTGTGTTCAGCTGGGCAGGAGCAGGTTATCCACAGACATCAGCCACACTCCTGTAGTGTCTCCTTACTGCATCCCTTCCACAGAAAAGGGAATCCTGCCTGTGATGAATCTGCTCCATTCTTGTCACATGCCTACCCCGTACCATGAGGTTCAGAACTGCAGGACAGAGAAGATTCTTAACTCTGAGCTGTAATTTTGCCAGAAAAATTGAAGTCCTGGTGGCAGAGGTCAAAATCTGAATGGTGAACACTAACTTAAAGACTGAAGCCAATCTGACATCAGTAAAAAATACGCTTATATGAAAATTATCATGAATTTCATAACGGATCTTTTAAATTTAATGTTGTTAAGCTGCAGTAGGCACCCTGTGCAACTAAAGCTTAGCTTACATTTACTTCCCAGAACTTACTTAGGATATGAAGACCTGTTTACAACTGATAGAAAACAATTTTTAAAAGATCCAAAATTTAAACTGTGTAACTCTCTATATATGCATACCATCTATATCTATAAACAGCAAGCAAGACAAAGCACACTTTTATATGAAGGAGAAGCAAGCAGATACTAAGGTGACCTATCAGTACTTGACCCAGTGAGAATAACAGACTTTGTTTATAACAGAAGACAGCAGTAGAGATCACCTGCTGAAAGCAGAGCTGGGTATACTGGCTGCATGAACTGAAGTTATAGACATTACAGCACTGAGATATCTGGCCACTTCCAGACCACGCAAAAGGAGATGGCCTCAGCTGCACACTGGCACAGGGGCTCTGGCAGCAGTCCTGGTAACAGCAGCTAGTTGTGGTTGGACTGGATGATCTTAGTGGTCTTTTCTAACCTTAATGATTCTATGATTACATGAAAACAGGAACGGGTGTACAGCTGCTCCTTGTGTGTCCTGCTTGGGCCATCTTCTCCGCCAAGGAATGCCAATAACTGCTTGAATGGCACTCTTAATGACAGGTTTTCCTGGTACTGTCTTTGGGTACATGTGTGTGCTCTAAGTAACCCAAATAGCACTGTGTATAATAGTTGGCATTCAGCTCCCCAAGGAAGCATCCTTCTTGCCATGTCTGAGGGACCTCAGAATGGGTTCCTAATTGGATCCATGCACACACTCCCCCAAGGCACTCTGACACTCTTCAAACCCATTCACTCTCCTCGTGGATCATTAAAAGCCTTTGCTACTGACTGCTACTCCCAGAAGGATTCTTTGATGTCTGTTTGGATATAAGACCTAAATTATTTTATAAATAAACATCTGGATGGAATTAAAAATAAATCTTGTAAAAATAAATCCTGTTTGCAGACACAAAACTGCTTTTGAGCAAAATTATACAATTTTCTCCCCGAAAAAACCAGAGGTGGAAAAAAACCCCAGCCCCAGTCTCTGTTTTCCATTTCATGCTCAGCTACAAGCTCAGAAGTGTCAGGTTCGTCCTCTGTGCAGACATGTTGAGGAGGCCCATTGCTATGTGCCACAACATGACTGCTCCAAGCAACAAATCTGAACCTTTTTCCCCATCTGATCTACAATGAGCAGCTCAGAATGCTTGTGTGAGGTAGAGATGGGCTCGTGAGCCTACATTTGCAGTACATGTAGTCAGCTTGAGGTCTGGAGCAAGCAGACACTTTCCTGTCCTCTGGTGAGGAGACGGAGACAGACCTGTGCCATCTCACGCATGGAGTGCAGAGCTCACACATTCGGCTCCCTCTGTACTTTCTTTCTTGATTGAAGTTGTCTCATCCATTTGTAAAGATCACTGCTGGAGCCTTTCTCTTGGTTTGCAACTCCATGTGCTCCGCTGGCTGGCAGATCATCTGCTGGCAGCAACATCTGGTACACGGTCTTCCAGAGCAGAAGAAAGTGGTTGTAGGGACAAGTTTTATCAAGGGGCATTAGGCTTAAGGGAAACTCTAGGAGTGGGGCTGTTCCCTGGCTGAGCGCTGTGGCTCTTCTCCATTTTATGGCTCAGCAGGCTGAGTATATCCCTCAAGCATATGACACGTCCTGGCACTGACTTCTGAGAGGTTTGTGCAATCTCTGTGGAGTGCTTGAGATAACATGCCTAGGACAGAAATCCCTTCTGAAGGCATTTGATCTTCATAAGTGCCTTGAAATCCACAAAGCTGTCTGGGAAAGGAAAGGGAAAATGGAGGCAGAGAGGAACAAAACTGTTTCCATGCCAGGTAGTCTCAAACAAGTCATAGAATTGTAGAATCGTTAAGTTTGGAAAGACCAATAAGATCATCTAATCCAGCCATCAACTCTTGCACGTGGCTACTCTAGATCATGTCACTCAGTGAGACACCTTCACTTTTCTTTAACACCTCCAGGGATGGTGACTCTACCACCTCCTGGGGCAGCCTGTGCCAATGCCTCACCACTCTTTCTGAGAAGAAATTTTCCCTGATATCCAACGTGAACCTCCCTTGGTGCAACTTGAGGCTATTACCTCCCACCTCCAAGCAAGAAAACTGTGCTCCATTCCCAAAGGCTTCCTTCTGTGTCCCAGCTCCATACACTGCTTCATGTTCTTTTGGGGTCAGCAGTCATTGCTGCCTCCCTCTAACATGGCATCAGTATGCAGAACTGCTCCAAAAACAGCTGTCCTACTTACTCAAGCTCTTCATTTCACATGTTCAGGCACATCTTCCTGACATAACTTATTGTCCTTCTTCTGCTATTTTAATTTGGAAAGAAAGAGATCAAGCATTATCCATTTACCAGCTTTTCTACAGGGCATAAGCATTCCTTGGGTTTTCCTCAGAGACCCATTATTCAAGAACACTGCAGCTCTTTCAGTCTGTTTCCACAAATCCTCTTGAAAGGGTGTCTGAGTTAACAGGGTTGCCAATATCAAGCTTTCAAGAATGATACAGGCCTCGAAAGTCGTGAGATTAGCTTTAAATAGGGAGTGTTTTAGGTTGTTGGGTGTTTGCTCTTTATTTTTAAGTTTTGTGGTGTTGTTGGTTTTTTTTAATATAAAAACAAGCATTGAAATTTGGCATTCATTCTTATTTACCTTTTCTTACTAAATGTTTGGCATATGCTCAGGTCACACTTTCAATCTTTTCTCCTGTAACTGTTAAAAAGCAGAAGCTGACACTCCGAGGAGCTGAATCCTAAGACTCAGGGAGCTGAGACTCGTGAAAATGAATTCAGACATAATTACAATAAAATCACAAGAATTGGGACCACTGAGTTGGTAGGTATACTGATTGGTAGGAATAACATGATTTTAACTTTAGTTTGCATATAAACCTCTCTAATCTTCAGGCTCAGTCCAAGCCTGTCTGTCTTAACAGGCCTAACTGTTTAAGTCATCTTATTCTGGTCCATATGTACTTTATAAACTTTATTTATTTCTCCAAAGACCACAGACAAATATCTCTCTTCCTCTGCTCTACACAGTAATATTTTGAGTAGGCATTAGATTCAGATTATTGGATAATAACTCAGTTTAGGTGAGGATAATTATGTTCAGACTGAAGGTGCCTATGTACTAAGTGGGTCCTTAAACTCCAACTGCAGTTGAGTTCCTAAACTCTTACTGTAGCTGATGGAGATGAGAGTTCAAATCAGTGGTCTACATGTATGAAGTGCTCTGAATAGCCACTTCTCATCCAATGTCTAAAAGATGCTCCAGAAGTCAAGAAGGGAGGCTGAGGTTAGATGATAGGAAGTTCTACACAATGGGGGTGGTGAGGCACTGGAGAAGCTGTGGATGGCCCCATCCCTGGAGGTATTCAAGGTCAAGTTGTATGGGGCCATGGGCAGCCTGATCTGGTGAGTGGCAGTCAGCCCACGGCAGGGGGTTGGAGCAGGATGGTCTTCTAATCCAAGCCATTTTATGATATGATTCTCTCACATTTTTGCTGGTACCCCCACATGTACTTAACTGTCTCAGCTGTACTTGCCACCAGCACATGGGCCACACAGCTCCAAGTCAAGAGGTAACTGGTGAACTCAGTAGTTTGGAGAGCTGCTCGCTGATGCGATGAAGGTGCTTACGTGAGTTTCACTAACATGTCTGTAATGTGAATCAGACTTTGTTCTTATACAAAGGCAGTGTTTTAAATTAAATTTCCAAGGAGCAGAGATGGTTCTTGTCTGAATTTCTCTAAATGGTTCTCTTATGGTCGTGCAGGGAGGAGGGCTGTGCCAAGAGATCTGATTTATAAAGTCCCATCACTACTGCTGTGAAAAATGCCCTTCAAAGTGCATTAACTATTCTATTAACTTTTAAAATGCCTGTATCTTACACTTACCTGCCCAGCTAAGTCTGTATCAGTCACACTTGCTAACCTTTCTTATGTCTAATTGCACTACTTTGTCTCACCTTTACAATGATGTTTCTATCACCCTGAATTTTGGGAAGAACCACTCAGCTAGCTCTTGACAATACCTTTTGCAACACTTCTTGGTGGTTATTTGGAAGAATTTTTTGCAAAGTCTTTTGCAAGAAATCTGAAGTTGAAAACATCCTGCTGCTCAGGATCAGAGATGACAGACTGAGAGGAACACATTCACTGTGTTGACACACACTGTTTACTCTACCCATACACCCCATTGCTAATGGGGAACAGCTGAAATGGAGACATTATTGCTGTAACTGTTGGATTGGCAACAAGTTCTGCAGCAGCAGCCTTGGGTTTTTGACTTGCCAGATGTAATCTTTGCCTTCCCTCCACTATCAGGAGCAGCCACATCATATAACCCTTTCAGAGACAGAACCAGCTCCATCTTGAAAGCAGTTGTGTTTTTGAACTCGATCCTCCTCCTAGAAGGCTGTTCAAAAACTTCATGCCTCTAAGGAGAAACCTCATTTCCAGCTTTGTGGTTAGTTTATTCCTATTTGTTCTTATGCCAATGTTTTCACTTAAATTCAGCAGATCTTCTTGCCCCCATCCTATGTTCACCTTAAGTGAATCTGTAGAGAGCTTTTGTACTACTGTTTGGGCTGAATAAGGTTAAATTTTTGATCTCCTCTTGTGAAAAAGCACATCCATTCCCTTGTGCCTCCCACAAGCCTTCCTCTGTCCTCCACGTGTTTGATTTCAGGATTTGCCAGAAGACGACAGGCTTTTCCAGATGGTATTAATTCCCCTTTTACTGGAAGTACCTTAGTGGGAACATCCTCATCTTATTTCTCTTGTTCATAGCCTTGTTATGCTTATGACCTTGCCCAGCTGCTGATTAATATACCCACGTTTTAATCCCAATACACGATTTTCAACTGATTCAGAAATCTGTAGAAGTCTGCACAGATCCTTCCTTTCTCTGATGCAAACCTTGAATTCTGTACAGTCACATTTACATCTCTGCTGTTCCTGTTCTCACTTTAATCTTCCTGAAAGGTACTAATTTCCTTCTATTGACCAAAACTCCCCTCTGTTGTTTGATGTTGGGATATTTCAACAAAATTTTCCTTCATTTTCTTTTTGAGATTATTAATGAAATACTTGGTTAGAACAATTCAGATGCTCTTCTGTGAGGACCCTGTTAGTGGCTGGCCCAGCAGATGCTGCTTCTTACAGGTTTACTCTCTGCTGTCTCCTCTTCCATCATTTCCCTCTTCGCTTTACCACTCTTTGCCTATTTCATATCTCCTGTGGCATCATACCAAATTGTGGCCCTACTGCAGTTCCCAGTGAGATATCAAGTTCATCTGACATGACTTTTATAAATGTATAGTGCTTTAATTCATTTTCCATCTATGTCGCTGTTTTATTTAATGACTTTTTCCATGCAATTTATTCGCCTGCCTAATATACTGTCAGGGTGAAGCAAGCTGACTGCAGTAGCCTGTGTTACTTTGCTTTCCCCCCACTAAATGGGATTCTGCATTTACTTTCCCAGCTTGGCTAATTTACATGTCTGAAGTTCCATACGCAGCCTTTTCCTGCCTTTAAGTATAAGAAGTGCAGCATACATGTTGAGCACCCACTGGGTTTTTGAAGTTTTTTTCTAGATTAGATTTCTGTTTTCACACTTCTGTGCTATTTCCTTTCCTCTTCTACTCAATATTAACCATTTGGACAGCTACAGTGAAGTATTCATTTATTTCTGTACCCATCTAATCTTTAATGTTCCTCACTCATGAGTCCATTTCTTTTCCATAGTTTTTGCATTTTAAGAACTTGCCTGTTTGTTTCAATGACCTCAGGAAGGTCTACATCAACTTTATTTCTTCTAATTCCCCCCTTATCATTTCTATCTGCAACACCTGCTTTCTGTGCTCTGAGTGCTAATCAGCCAGGTGTAAACGAGCCATCCCACACCTTTTATGTACAGAAATTTCAGTCTTCATTGATGTTCAAGTTCTTGAACTAACTTCATTAGTTCTCTTTGAAATTAGTTTGCCCTTTTAAAATTGCAAATTTTGTTAACTATACTTTTATTTACTTTTGCATATGGTTCAAGCAAAATCTCTTTGTATCTACTCAGACCAAGGATACTTTTGTTTAATATGATTTCTGTGATTATTTATCAAGAACTAAGCTAAAGCAGCATTGCCTGTGGGTGGGTTCAGTCATTGTGTCAGTAAAAAAAAAACCCTCAGTCTCTCTCTCAGGAATACCTACAGGTCACTGTTACTGGTAGCATTTCTTCTTCCATCTCTATGTAAAAAGAGAAAATATCACATAACAGCATCTATCCTGGTAGCATTTATCTGCCTAATTTCCAAAAATGTCTGTCCATAGCCTTACTTTCACCAAACAACTGGGAACTGATTAATGCTACCAGTGGGAAATATTTTTTGTGTTCTGTTGAAAATGCTGATGAATGCTTAGAATGTTTGATGGATTTCTCTGCTATTTGAAATAAATAGTGGGCAAAAAGCAGTATGACTGATGTGGTGCAGCCTGCGTGGCCAAGATAGAGGCTTGGCAAGAACGTCAGAAGGTCTGTGCCTAGGGGTGAGAGGATGAAACATGAAAAGGACTATTCAAATTCTATCCGTTCTAAGTCTACTCAGTGTAGGCAAACACCTACAGCTGTTATCTCACAGTGATTTGATGATGTAAGACTACTGAGGCTGATACAGCATGAAGTCCCTGAATCTACCGAAATCAGGAGCCTTTCTGTATATGGCATATGTCTCCTGGAGATCAGTTCTATCATACCTGCAGCCAGATCTGTGCCACAAGACAGACATTCAGATGCCTGTTCCCCCCATATTTTGTAATAGCTTTATTTTTGCATTGTTTGTATCTACTTGCAACTACTTTTACTTGCAGTTTTGAACCCATGTATTTCTTCACACTGAAGACCAAAGGTATGACTGTGAAAATGGTGAGCCTGGCTGTCAGTTAAAGCTTCCTTTCATTTGTTCTTGTTGAGTGTTTCAGAGACATGTAGCACATAAGTGCTCTGTCAACTCACTTGTTCAAGATATGAGAGTTTTTAGGCAGACTGGGACATAGGGAACCAAAGCATAGTTTACATCAGCTGACCTTACTGAGTGTGACCTTGCATTCACTCTATGGTACATGGCCAGAATCTCACTGAAATCACATAATACAAAAAGTACATAATTAGGAGATTAATCCCTCAAACTGAAAAACTCTGATCAAGAAACTGCCACAGACCTCCTGATGCCTGGAGGAGTTTACTTCTAATGACAGTTAGGCAACCCAACCACCTTCATGCCTCGGGAAATATTCCCCTTAAGATTTTGCAAGCAGAAGCAACACTGGTGTGTGTGCTGTATCAGCCTGTCAGCAGAGATGCCCTTAGAGCTGTTTTCCCAGTTCCCTGTACTCAGTAGGGGCAGCTGGGCTCAGTGTTGTTTCTCCTACACTGCACTGATGCCACCTTCTCCCTGAGGCCCCACTGCCATCCTTCTCCCCCCTTAGGCTCTCCAGGAGTTGCTGTGCAGAGACAAAGACCAACCCCCAGGCACCAGGGCACACTGAGGGAACCCAGCTGGCAAGAGACTTGGCAAAAAAGCGTCTGGGGATCCAACTGGTCACCAAGTTGAATGAGTCAGCATTGTGCCCTTGCTGCTAAGAGGACTGATGGGATCCTGTGCTGCATTAGGCAAAATGCTGCCAGTAGGTCAAGAGAGGTGATCCTTCCCTTCTGTTCTGCACTGGTGAGGCCACACTTGGAGTCCTATGTCCAGTTCTGGGCCCCCTAGTGCTAGGGTGTCACGGACATACTGAGAAGGGTTGAACATAAAGACACAAGATAATTGATTAAGGGACTGGAGCACCTCTCTTGTGAGGAAAGCTTGATAGAGGAGCCCTCAGCCTGGAGGAAAGGAGGCTCAGGGGAATCTCATCCATGTCCATAAATACCTGAAGGGAAGGTGCAAAGAGGATAGAGCCAGAATCTTGTTTACGGTGCTCAGTGCTGGGAAAAGAGGCAACTAGCACAAACTGGAGCACAGGAGGTTCCCTCTGTGCACCAGAAGAACTTCTTCTGTGCTGTGCAGGTGATAGAGCAGTTAAACAAAGGTTGTGGGATCTCCTCCTTGGAGATCTTCCAAAGCCACCTGGACACAACCCTGGGCACCCTGCTCTGGGTGTCCCTGCCGGAGCAGGGGTTGGCCCACATGGACCCAGGGGTCTTTTCCAACATCAACCATTCTGTGCTTCCCTGACTGGAAGTTTTTAAAAGCCTATTGGCTAATAACCCTCCCAGTTTTGCTACTTCCTTTCCATGGGTGTGATAGAAATATTTGTTTTCTTCTGAAATATTTTTACAGCACAGTACAGGGCAGCACTACACAGCCAGAGTACCCAGCTACAAACAGAGTCAGATCTTTTACTCCATAATGTGTTCTTTTGTGACACTGAGATATAC
Source organism: Meleagris gallopavo (assembly GCF_905368555.1). NCBI lineage: Eukaryota > Metazoa > Chordata > Aves > Galliformes > Phasianidae > Meleagris > Meleagris gallopavo. Next base: position 182,938,261 of record NC_139404.1, on the reverse strand, counting down.
ACACGTAGAAAAGTATAAATGAATCCTAGTGTAATGAGAAAGAGAAGCACAAAATCAGCAAAAATACAATAGAAGCTTTTGATCTGCATCAATGGGAAACAGAAGAAGTTGTATGCAGTAGGCAGATCATAACTCACGTTGGAGTAAATAACACAGATATTGTTCTGACCTTGTGTGGAGTTTTGCAGCTTCAGTAAAAAATTGCTACTGACCATTTGTTTCAAGAGAGAACGTGATGCATAGAAGGACTCTTTTAGCAGGAATTCAAGATAAATTCATAATATAATCTTCAGCCTTCATCATGTGGTAGACAGCTTTGAAATAAAACTCTTGTTACCTCCTTCACTCTTTGCAACACATGTAAGAGTTTTTGCCCCCTGCTCTGCTCTATGCCCACACTCAACAATAACACAGCTGTTCACCCCTCACCATGTAAGTTGAGAAAGAGAAATTTCTTTGTGGTTGCAAAAGGGATTATTTTACATTCATAGTCAACTGAGGAGTGAGTTGTTCCCATCTCTGTCTTCTTCAATTTCTGGTCTGTCTAACAGGGAACATAGCTGTCCAGTAAGATGTTTCTCCCCTGATTAAGAATCCCCTGAGTGCCCCCTGGGCCCTGTTTGATCATCACCTTGTAAGTGTACTTATATTCAACTAGAGATGCAAGTGTGTGTTGAGTTGTAGAGGATGAGAATGAACCTCTCCAGGAGAGCCACCTTGGTCCCAGTGCCATAGCTTCAGAGTCCTGGCAGAAACATTTCCAGTGCTGCATGCAGCCCCAGAAATTGAAGTTACAATATGGAAAAAGCAACACAAGGGTTGCTTCCGTGGGCACATTACTGCAGGGAGATTTTCCTCCTCTCATTCCCAGGGCTCCTATCCTCTTCCCTTCTACTCCTTTTGGAAAGCACACCCTACTCGGACATAATTTGGGAAAGTGATAGCATGTGTTCAGGAGCTTTCCTCTTTCATCATTCACTTACTTGGAAGGAGCCTGGAAATCTGTGGAACAATGAGAGAAGTCATGCTGGCTGTCACCATGAGTGACATGGTGATGTTTATGACAAGATCATGGCATCATATTCTGGGATCAAGCTAACCAAGGGGCATGAGCCTTTTGATCCAGCACAGACTGTAAAAGATTGTAACAGTTGTTAATCTAGGTGCATGTTTTTTCTTATCTTTTGTCCGAATCGAGCATGTAGACACAGCTGATCTATTCACAGAGACTATTTCTTAGCGAATCTAGGGATAGCAAAACCTGGTTGACTGGGCTTGAGAGACTAGTTATCAGTGTCATATGATGTTGTTAGAAGTAATGAATCCAAGTAGTTTAGTTATTTTTAAATATATTTTTATCTTCTCATCACAAATGACAACAAATTAAATAAATAGAGGAATATTCTAAGGAATTTTTTTTCAGAATCCCTTGATCAATTTTAATACCTAAAGAGAAATGGCTGTGCTTTCAGGTTTTTAAATGCCCAATTACTGTTCAAAAAGATGCATTCTGCTGTGAAACATGAGAACTACTAGAGATGGAGCAATTAAAGCTTTGGCCTGAGCTAAGAAAGCTATTCTTGTGTTACCTGCTGATGGGGAAAACCAATGTCTTGTTCCACGTAGACTTTCGAACAACTGTGGAGTAACATATGCTGGGCGTTATCAACTTAGGCTCATTTCTATTAAATAATTGAGGTCCCTTGAAATCTCAGGAAGGAGTGAGAAATAGTGTGGAGAATCAAAAATGGATGAATGGAATTTGTGGATGAAAGCTGAACATTTTAAAATTAATGAGAAATTGAATTCCTCAAGCTCTTACACTCTCCTTTGTTGCCTCCCTTGGACTGCTTCAACTATGAAGCTTCAGAGTTTTTCCTGTCTATACATTCCATCGCCCAACTCCGAGTGCTTCTTGGAACCTTGGGCTATAGGAAAACCCAAGTGCCATCTGGCAAACAGATTGTAACTATCTGAATAGATCAAGTGATCATTTCAAAATCAAGATCATCGGGTTTTTTATCAGAGTACTCTGTTTTCCAGACACCAGCTTTTTAGAGGAAAAATGTAGTTTTTAAGCAAACATTTTCCATGTAAACTTTTAACCAGAATTCTGAGTTTCCTTTGGAAAATAGGTTTGATTTAAAAATGGATGACATCTTATAATAAAATGTCATTCTATTTCCTACTGCCAGAGCAAGCTAGTTTTTCTGACCTGGCCCAACAGTGAAAAATTCTACCTTTTCACCCTTATTTCTGAAAGGATGATTGGTATCAGATGAGCTGGAAGTCACAGAATCACAGAATCACAGAATGGCCAGGGTTGGAAAGGACCTCAAGGATCATGAATCTCCAACCCCTCTGCCACATTCAAATATTGCATAGAGCACAAGCAATGGGGCTGCCAGGAGGAGGTGACAGGAGATACCAGGAGGGACTGACATATGGCCAAGGGCAGTTGTAATACTTATGCAAGGATTTAAATCTTAGAATACCCTAAATTGGAAGGATCATTGCCCCTCGTCTCCTTGTAAGGAGCTGCAGCCGCCGTGAGGCCTCCCCTCAGCTTGCTCTGCTCTGTGCTGAGCACACTACAGACCTCAGCTGCCCCTCATACACCTTGTCCTACACACCCTTCCCCACCTTATAGCCCCCCTTTGGATGCTCTCTAGTAGATTTATGTCCTTCTCACACTGCAGCACCCAAGCTTGCATGCAGTGCTCAGGGTGAGGACGCACAGTGGCACACACATGTGAAGTTACCTGGTAAATCCATCCAGGCAGGCAGAGACACCGTGTGTCAAAGTGATAGCACACAACAACAAAAACATATTGCAGCGCCCTATCTTTTTTTTCTAGGATATTTCCCCATCACCTGCTGAACTCACCTCCATTTGCAAGCTGGGGGATCCAGCCAAGCAGCAAGGTTTGCAAAGCTTGCTTAGCTCTCAACAAACGCTGTTTCTTTGCTATGTTTGTCAGCATGGCAGAGCAGTTGAGATCTGGGATATCACTGCCCATTTTGCAAAGGAAGGGAGTGTGTGTGTGGGGGGGGAGATAATGTAATAATGAAATCTATTCTCAGGAATAAATCTGTGGGAGTATTTGGATGTTTCTCCCCTTCTTCTGACCCATTTGGTGCTGACATGTCTGGCAGTGTTGAGAGGGCCATTCGCCCTGTAAGAAGGCAGTGGCAGTGTGGTGAGTAGAGGCTCTCACTTGGTTGGTCAAGAGGGCCAAATCTTCCCTCTCCTCAGCAAAAGGAAATAAAAATAAAAATAAAAATATCTGTTTGTCCCTTTCTGCTGCACAGTGGGGAAGCCAAAGCCCGCCTGCTGTCCTCCCACCTGGGCAACATGCGCTGGGAGTGGGAGGAGTTGCTTGGAGCAGCTCACCATTTCACAGCCGAGCAGGAGGTGGGGTGAAGGAAAGTATTTAGCCTTCAGTCCTCATCGAGAGACCAGAGACAATGCCCAAGCCAACTGCAGTAGCAGAACCTCCCTAGCATAGCACCAGATTTCTACCTGCTAGAAGAAAATAGATTTCTTTATGGGCTGAATATCTCAATTTCAGCCCTTCTAATTTCCAGATTGGTTTTGTTATAGATACTTCCCCATTCTGTCCTTACTTCCCCAGTTTATCACAGTTTGTACTTCATGTTTACTTTGCTTTGTATTTTTAGCCTATTTTCCTAAGGAAATGATGTGCGAGCCATCATGCTGTCTGGTGCACCATCTATGCCCTATTCCCTTCTTCTACCAAAAAAGAAATTAAAAGGGTAACGATCCATTCTAATTGCATCTGATGAAGGAGGAAATATTTCCAAGATACTGCAGCAGATAAGATCTTTGAGCCTGTGTGGGAAAACACAGCACCCTTCAGTGTTTCTCCCTTCCTTCCTGTCAAAGTGATGTTGTGCTGCAGCTGCTTGCAGAGAAAGGTGGGACATCCATGCCTACGGACCTGGATCTATCCCTTTCTCCAGCCACCATCAACCACATGAGATTGATGGCAAGAACTGGATTCCAGTGACTTCTGGTTGCTCAAGAGTGACTCCAGTGAGCTGTGCTCAAACCCACGTGGCAGTGACGGCACTGCTGCTCAAATGCACAGAAAGAGCAGGAATTCAATTCAGTGGCTATGGGCCTTTGTGGCATCTTTCTTGGAGTTGTGGCCAAACAGTTCAGCCCAGACATCTCCTTGAGCTGCAGCTTCCATTGGCACAGCAGAGATGGGAAGGTTGTCCTTTGCAGGTTTAGCCTGGGACTGCTCACTTGGACACTGAATTTGGTGTTAAGCCCACATGGCTGGCAGGATGGGGATACTCAGGTAGGGATTCATCATGCAGGCTTCACAAATTTCACTTAAATTAACTGAAAGAATTCTCTACATCCATGCCAAAATAACATCACCTCAGCACTGACAAGGATGGACATGTTCCACAACGTGCCAAGCCCTTGTTGAGGATGAGAAGAGGAACCATCTATAGAAACTAACTTACAGGACCCAGAAGCACTTCCCAGATTCTTTGGCAGGATTCTCAGATGGTACAGTAGCAGCTCTTTACTCCAACCTTCTCATCCCAAGGTGATGGCACCAGGAGTGCACATCCCACCCATGTCACTTTGGTAAGGCTGTGACATTCCTGTGTCCCCCATCTTGTTGGTCTCGGAGGCATGGACATCAACCAAAGGGCTCATGTCTTTACAGACACCTTACCCCTGAGCATGCACAGAGGAGAGGAAACAGAGTGTTTGGAAGGAGTGCTCAATGAGTTGAATCAGCAACAGGCGCTGTTTTTCTGGGGCTGGCCAGGGAGTGGAGGAGCAGAAAGGAAAAAACAAGGCTTCCAGATGAGTTCATCGCGTCTCAAATCACACTCATTGAAACACATCTGTGTTTCCAGGGCTGTGTGCAGAGAAAACTGCCTTAGTCAGCTCTTGTTTTCAGTTCTGTGTGTTGGCTATTTGTATGGTTCCTTTTTACCCACTTCAAATCAGATTCTCTGGTGTATAGGGCTTAGTTCAGCCAGAGCTCTATCCAGAAAGCTGCTCCCAACACTTCCTAATCTCATAAACAAGAAAGAAATGACTCAACACTTCAGAACAGAAACAGCTTTGTTCAAGCACAGCAGTGGCAATCTCTAGGAGACACCTTGCCTGCATGGGTACCTATCGAGGCATTGCAGGCAGCTGACAACAGAATGGTGTTTTCCAATCCAGGTAAATTATATTTTATTATAAAATGGCACACAGCCATAATTACTGTATTTGTGTTTTACAATGAGACTTCCAGCCAGCATTTGGCAGAGAGCTGATTAAATCGCTGAGGTGTAATTGAAGGGTTTGATTGCTTTCCACCTACAGCGACCAACACCTGCAGTGTGCTGCTGGCTGGCTATAGGCTTCACATCCCTGCAGTTCTTCCAGCTGCCAGAAGCCCTGGGCAATGCCACCCAGAGGTCATCCCATAAACCAGGCTAGCTGTGGTGCTCAGTGTGTCTGAGAGACATAGATAGGGGGCTCACTGCAAGATTCACGTAGTAGATTTCATCTCAAGGGAATGGCTGGCACAGCTGTAAGAGCCAAGCATTTGTACAAGGATCTCAGATTTTCCTTATCATAAACCTGTTTCCAACTTGTCATTGTCCAACACTACAAAAGCTCAAAGAACAAATGGAGAAATATTATCCATGTTAATTTAACGTATTTCCATCTCCATGTTTTTGACTAATCACCTATATCTTTGAAACATGCATTATTAGTGCTTTTTCAGGGACTGCTTTTGCAGCATAGGATCGTTTGAGTTGGAAGGGACATTTAAAAGCCATCTAGTCCAGCTCCCTGCAATGAACTGGAACACCTGCAGCTCCATCAGGTGCTCAGAGCCCCGTCCAGTCTGACTTTGAATGTCACCAGGGACAGGGCATCTGCCATCTCTCTGTGCAACCTGTGCCAGCGCCTCACTACCCTTACTGTAAAAAAACTATATCCAGTCTGAAATTCCCTCTTATAGTTTGAAGACATTTCCTGTAGCCTTGTCCTATCACAAGGTACCCTGCTAAAGAGTTGGTCCCCTTATTTCTTACTGTCCATCTTTAGATACTGAAAGGCTACTGTCAGGCCTCCTGGGAGCGTTCTCTTCTCCAGGCTGAACAGCCCTAGCAATCATTTTCTCTGTGATTTCTCCATGCCTTCTGGCACTTTGGGCAGCAGCCCTCAGGCCAAGGTTGGTGTCCTGGAGGTGCTGCCTGTGGTGGGGACAAACACAAGGATACCACCTTCACCAGAGAAGGAGCAGAGAGCACAAGGCAAGGTAGTTCCTCAACTGCTGTTCATTAACACTCACAAACAAACATCAAGTCAGCTGCGTTTGTGAGATTTTCTTTTTACCCTCTCCAAACATCCCAGCTGCACAGCAGAATGTGTGCGAGTGAATAGCTGAGGAAAATAATCCCCAACCATAACTAGTCCCTAGATAAGAAACATTCCGCTATTTTTCAGGGCTGGAAATCCTGCATCACCATCCAGCAAAGGAACTGAAGCAAAAACGTGCATCCAGAAAAAAAAGCTTCCTTAGGTGAGCATAGACTTCTGAATTCTTCACCTTCCAACCAATACAACCGCAGTGCGTGGGCTGTCCTTTCAGGTGAAGTGGTCTGTGATGAGGAACACCCATGTTCCAATGACACTTGACATTCTATTGGTTACATTTGCTGATCAGCACGTAGGAGCACATGCATGAATAATCTGCAGAATATCACTTCAGCTCCAAAGACAAAAGAAAGACGGGGATGAAATAACATAGAATTCTCAAATACCTCCAGTAAGTGAGGGTTTTCATTCCATGCTCAGTCACTGGAAGTGAATTCAACAAATAAGAAATAATTATGAACAGATTTTTCAAGTCACCTATATTTTAGCACTGCCAGCCAACTTTCTGTGCTGTCTATTTCCCAAGTCTAGAAATAGCAGTTCATCTCATTAGTGATTTCAATTTCTTTAAATTCGTACCCTGGGAGTATGACCTGCACATTCAACTCATTTAAAAATGCATATTAAGAAATAATATGTTACCCTCAGCACACTGCTGGAGAGACCTGCCCCTAAATAGAAAGGCTGTCAGCATTCACAGCCCTTCCAGCATGCCCTGAGAGCTCTCTATGTAAAATGAAATAATAAAAAACTAAGCTGGAACAGTCCTTGAAAGTTGTCTATTGCAATGCCTTGCCCACTGGTGGGATCCTCTCCCAAGCCATCCATGGGCTTTGCCCAAACTGTTCTCGCAGCTTCTAAAGATGGGAGGTTCCTCCAATCTCTGCAGACAATCTATTATTGGGCTTATCTTCATCATTAGATAGATTTCTGCAGCTTCAGCCAACTGCAAAAGGACGCAGTGAAGGTTTCATAGAATCATGGAATAACCAAGGTTGGAAAAGACCTTCAAGATCATGTAGTCCAACCATTCACCACCACCATTTCCCCATTAAACTATATTCCTCATTAGAACATCTAAATAATTCTTGAACTCCTTCAGGGTGGCTTCACCACCTCCCTGGGCAGCCCGTTCCAGCTCCTAACCACTCTTTTGGAGAATAAATTTTTGCTAGTGACCAACTAAACTCCCATGGCACAACTTGAGGCCATTCCCTCTTGTCCTATCACTAGTTACATGGGAGAAGATGCCAACCCTCACTTCTTTCAGGCAGTTGTAGAAAGTCTTTCTGAGTCTCCTCCAGACTGAACAATCCCAGTTCCTTCAGCCATGCCCCAAAATTTCTGTGCTCTGGATGCCTCACCTCTTTGTTGCTCTTTTCTGGAGATGCTCAAGGACCTCCACATCTTTCTAGTAGTGAGGTACACAAAACTGAACACAGTATTCAGGGTACAGCCTCAACAGTGCCGAATACAGGGGGATGATCCCCTCCCTGCTTCTGCTGGCAACATTACTTCTGATACAAGCTGGACACACTGCTGGCTCACGTTCAGCTGAGCATTGACCAACACCCCCATGTCCATTTCTTCCACACAGTTTTCTACTCACTCTGTCTCAAGCCTGCAGCAGGTTTATTGTGACCAAAGTGCAGGATCTGGCACTTACTCTTGTTGAACTTCATACACATGGCCCCAGCCCAGCAATCCAGTCTGTCCAGATCCCTCTGTAGGATCTCACTGACCCCAGGCAGATCGACACTTCCTTCCAACTTGGTGACATCTGCAAACTTACTGAGGGTGCACTCAATTCTCTCATTGAGATCATAAATAAAGATATTAAACAGGACAGGCCCCAGTACCAACCTCCAGGGAATACTACTTATGACCATTTGCCAGCTGGATTTAACACCACCACTCTCTATGCCCGGCCATCCAGCCAGTTCTTTACTCAGAAAAGAGTGTACTTGTCCAAGCCATGGGCTGCCAGCTTCTCCAGGAGAATACTGTGGGAGACAGTGCCAAAGGCTTTGCTGAAGTCTAAGTGATGAAGACTACATCAACAGCTTTTCCCTCATCAACCAGGTGGGTCACTGGGTCATAAAGGAGATCAGATCAGTCAAGCAGGACCTATCCTTCATGAACTTCATGAAATGTGTTTGCTCAATCTCCCTCATTTCACCATTCAGAAGTAAATGCAATGAGACACTACAGTTCCTCCAGGTTTCTTTTTTCTAGACTACAAACCTCAGCTGTAGTATCTTCAGAATAATCATGAAGGACAATCACACATAGATGTAGCTCAGCCTAGGGATGAGGGAGCCCGGGGTAACAGCTCCAAAAGCTCCTCTAGAGGAAAAATAAATAAATAATGGAATAATAGAATTATAGAATGGCTTGGGTTGGAAGGGTTCTCAAAATCATTTAGTTCCAACACCCTGCCATGCACAGGGTTCTCCTCTAAAGAATAAAAAACCTCCTTTGGCCACTCAGAAGAAATTTTTTGTTCAAGATCTTTTAATTCACCTGCTCCTCATGAATATTCTGCACAAATAGGAATGAGGATGGCAGGAGTTTCTAAACAAAATTGTTTATTACCATTTGTGGGGGAATGGTGAAACTAAGAGATAAGGAAATCTGTTGGGGATATTCTCCCAAGAGACAGGAAAATCCCTCAAGAACAATACTGAAATATTGGATATTATCAGCACTGGGGCATCATGGCAGTCAGTCTGGGCATGTACTCGGCAGTGCAAGAGTTAGAAGAAAAATAATAAACATAATGTTCTGGAGGCAATGGGGAGATCTTTACAACATGGATGTTAGTACTAAGATCAGTAAGAATTGTTTGGTGAGCTACTGACAAGATAGGATTGAGGAGCTCACAAGAGAAGAAAACAAGGAAAGGCTAATTGCAGGAAAGCAAAACAGATAAAATATCCTTCCCTACAGTACAAGCATTTATGTAGCTCCCAGATACACAATTCTTGAGGCTGATAATCACTAAGAGGAGCTTTCCTGGAAAGAGTTGGGGAGAACCTTCAGTCTAAAATCCAAATGAATGTTGTATAAGGAAGAAAATAGGGATAACTTTGCTATGGGGTATTCAGACATGGGTCTCAGTTATGTTATTGGCTTGGCAGCAGCTCCACTCACTGAGTCAGTGAACTTCTCTCAACTTGGGTAGATGTGCTGCATGACTGCAGACAGCAGCACAGACCCAAGCCAGCAAGCCCCAGGGAGGTGGTTCTGCCAGATCCTCCCAGCTGCACCCGGGGGTGGCTTTTGGCACACAAACTTCTGTTCTCAGCACTGATACTGTGACCCCAGAACGAGCAGGGTTCATCACAACTACCCACCATGGGGAACTCCCCAGCTTGGCTGATGCTGGTGAAACTGCTAGCTGGCTTTGTGGGTTGATGCTTCCTTCCCACGCAGACATATGCTGGAGGAGAAAAAAAAAGGAAGCGCTGAGGGGTGCAAGTAAGTTGCCTGTCTCCAAGTCCTTGCACTGCCTCCAGCTCTGTTGCTATTTAACTGCCAAGTGCAAGCCAAGGTCTTATATGCGACCTTAGCTGTTCCATCTGAGGATAGTTGTGGGGCACTGGAAGTCAAGCAATGGAATGAATGGAAGAGGCAACAAGAGATATGGAAAGTGACTCATAGAGACAGAAGGAGAGAAAAGATGCAGAAAAAAAAGGAGGAGACTCAAAGGGAGGATCCAACATTGTTTGGGGAAATGTGAAGAGGGGTACTGCAAAAAGGGAGATGGAAGAAGCAGACAGTGGGTGAAGCACTGGATGCTGCTATCCTCCTCCAGTGGATCCTGAGAAAGGCAGTGACATGTAAGTCAGTGGGCAAGTTCATGCCAACATGTTATAACAGCTGCTTCCCTTCATACACCAAAATACTGTGGGCCATACCAAACAACCTCAGTGAAAGCCTTTTGAGGTTCTGACTTCAGAGAAACCAAACTCTCCTACAGACTGCTTGGTGTGCTCCATACCAAACAACTTTGGTGAAAGTTCTTTGAGGATCTGCAGATGCTTGCTGAAACCAAGCCTTCCTCCTCAAGGCTCTCCAAGTCTCAGCTTCCCAGCCACGCAGACCATGTGCCTCCTAGAAGTAGCAAATGGATCTCTGCAGGAGGGAGTCCCTCGCACAGAGAGGGTAAGAACATCTCCACCCTGGGGTCACCACATCCTCAGTGCTTCCTCAGGGATATTTTCTCCTCTATCTTGGGAGGAGCAAAATATCAGTGATTGAATTTTTTTATTTTTTTTTCTCATGTAAGTGCTGGGTATGCTACATTTTAGGCAACAAGATTTTCACTGTACTATAGTTCCTTCTAGGCAACACTTCTGACTCAAAGTAATAACAACACAAAAATCTGGCTGGTTAGATATATTTGATCCTGATGTCATCCCTAACACCTTAAACTTGGAATGGAGTATGAACACAAGGCAGGGAGACAGTCTGGAAGGAAGGTAAAGCAAAGAGGAAAAAAGAAATGTACCCATGTCTGCCCTTCCCTTGGGCAGCAGACATCTTGCAGCCAGAGCCCACAGGAGACCTGCATTTACCAGACCTTATCTATATGCACCAGTCTGCTGCTTTTGCCTGGCACTACGTCATCTTATTTTTGAGGACTTACACAGCCCCTATGCCATGTCCAGCACCATCTTTCATTCCTGAGGAAGTGCAGTGGCATTATCCCTAGAGAAGAGCAAGAAACGAAGGGGATAATTCAAGTCTCCCAAATCCTAAGTTAGGACTTTACCATTCAAACTAACTTCCTCTCTTGGATTTCTTTAAATTCCCTCCAGGTTCTCCCACAGCCCCAAGTCTGGAGAAAACCCTGGAGAAACAGTAAGCAAGCAGCTCTTTCAGCCAGCCTGACCTCAGCCCTTCTTCAGGCCAACTCATCTGCTTCTGCAAGGTTGCCAGCTGGCGAGCTCTGGGCTCCCCAGTGCGAGCTGGCGCAACCCAAGGAGTGAATCAACCCACCAAGGAGCTCACAGCAAGGATAAACAGCTCCAGGGCTGGATAAAACTAAATAGTTGGAAATTAGTGGGAAAGGAATTGCAGGAGAAAACTCTTGCAGATCTACTCTATGTCTGCGAAGCCTCAGACGTGGACTGCAGTGATTGCTGCAGACGCTCTGATAATAACGATATTGCAGATGATAAAGGCTAGAAAACATAGAAGATAGAGAAGAAAATATTTACTTTGTCTGAAAACAGTATTTTAGCAGAGCAAATGGGCTGCCAGAGGAGGATGGGCCAAAGACCAAGTCCTTCTCCTTCACTGGTCTATGTCTGAGCAACTCACCAGAAGAATAAAATGGTGTAAGACCACTGAAATATGCCCAAGCAGCAAAGCAGTTCCTTGTTCTAGGTGATCGGAAGACAGAGGATTTGAATCACACGAATTTTTAGCTTCCACTGACTGGCACTGGTCTTTCTCTTCAAAAATGGTAAGGCTAAGATAGTGTTCAAGAGTCATGGAATCATTAAGGTTGGAAAGACCTCTAAAATCACCTCTCCAGCAGTCAATCCACTCCCACCATACCCACCTACCACGTCCCTCGGTGCCACATCTCCACAGCTCTTGAACACCTCCAGGGACAGTGACTGTACCATCTCCCTGGGCAGCCTGTGCCAATGCCTCACCACTCTTTTTGAGAAGAATTTTTTCCTATGGAATTATTAAGGTTAAGAAAGGCATCTTGGGCATGTATGAGACATTTATTTGGAAACATATGAGATATTTATTTGGAAAACAATGCAAAAAGAAAATAAATGGCAAAAAAAGGAAAGGACAGTGGGTAGAAGTGAGATTGCCCTTTGTTGCCACTCCTTCTGTTCTCTGGTTTCTTTTCTAAAGCACTGCACAACCTGCCACAGCCACAAGCAGGCATCAAGCCACCAGAGCTAGGCACTGCCACTGGCCCAGTGTGGGCAGCTAAAGACCAAGAACAGCATCAGCAGCTCGGCCTGGACATCATCATCCAGTGCGTTCTGCTGCTCAGCACTCAGCTATTCCCCTTCTACTGGTCAATTCTGTATGGCAGGGGACACCTGCAAGGCACAAAGCCCAGCCCCAGCCAGGCTTGTTGTGTACTCTGTATACTCAAATGGGTGCTGCTCAGCACAGCCTCAGCAAAATTCTCTGTTGGTTGTTTCATGCTCCTCAGAGAGCACATGCAAAGCAAACACATGAAAAGTAAGGCCTGTTTTCCTCTCTTTCCACCATATCTGCACATGCCTCTTCTTTGCTCCACTGTTCTATACAGCTTCCCCCAAGAAATGCAATACGGAACCTCAGCATCCATGAGGCTGCAGGCTGTCATAGAATCATAGAATCATTAAGGTTGGAAAAGACCACTAAGACCATCTAGTCCAACCCACAAATTCTGTAGATGCTAAAGTCCCTTCTAACCTGAAAAGCTTTGGAAAGCAACTGACATCAATAGGAGATTTTTTTCTCCTCTTGGTTGCAACAATTTTAACATTTCATTCTGTGATAACAAGGAGGTATGGGATGGGGAGACGTGGTTTTAGTAGGAAGCATTCACCATTGAATCATTTTTGCTTTTCTAACGTTGTGATGCATCTGCTCCCCTGTCCAGCAAGCCTTGTGGGGAAGGAAAGGAAAGAAAAGGAGTTGAATACTATCTTAGAAGCAGCTCTGTCTGGGCTATACACTGGCATCCTGACTTAATGTGTTTCTACATCTTCCCCCTTGCTATAATTAATTTTTAATCATTCAAGCAAGTTCCCACATATCCTATAAATCTCTTTTCACAAATTTTGCTTTTAATGAAACCCTCACTTGCTTTCAAAAGAAAGTTGGTTTAGGGCGTGTCAGAGTTTGTTCATAATGCGTTTTGTTCACAGTAAACAGCATTTCCTTTTATTCCCATCCAGGGATCGTACTCAGACATCTGCGCTCACAGAAAACAGCAACTCTGGATTTACTGCTGATTTGCAGTGAAGTCACTGCCTAAGTTTGCTTTTATCCCAGTGGTGCAGCTTTTGGCCCTTTACATGCATTAACTCCTTCTCCTTTTGAATTGTATTATCCTTCCGCTCTCTCAACCAGTTGAAGTGAACTGAGGACTGCATCCAGTAAGTTATTTCGTTCAAACAGGCACATCACAAAAGCACTCTGCCATGTCAGCACCAGCACTGCTTTATCTCATTGCGGATGGTGTCTGCTGCCATTTAATAGGGTAGTGCTCTGTGCCTTGTGGTGCTGTGTCCTGCACTGATTCTGCACCCTGGAGACTCAGCACCTGCATCAAATCAGCCCATCTATTCCCATTTCAGCTTTGTGGCAAAAACCCACAAAAAAATATTTTTCTTGTCATTAATTCTTGGCTTAGGTTGTCACATTTATTTCAGGCCAGGATAGTGAAGTGAAGCACTGAAAAATCCAAGTCCCAGATTCTCCTTTCCAGAAATGAACCACATCAAAAGCTCTGGAGGCAGAGACAGTCTCTTAGCTGATACTTTTTCTCGTACAACAGCAAAAGGTTTAATTAGCATTAAGGGCAAACCTGAACTTTGCTGCAAAGCTAAACCAGAATTCCCTGGTTCCATATTTTGCTGGATCTCCAGGCTCAGTTTTATTTTAATTTAGGAAAAAAAACATAAACCCACATTTCCCAGTCACGATCACTTTTCATGGCCGTGGACCATGCCTGTGAAATACTAACTTTTCCCTCTCCTCCCTACAGTGTTTTTAGTTCTTCTATAGCTGGGACTTTTCTTTGAAAACCTCTCTGAAGGGCTTGGATCACCTGAAAAAGGTTTTTTGGTGTTACCTCCATCACTGAGAGAGACTGCAGTGACCATTGCTCTTCCCTCTGTAGATGGTCAAAATGGTTTAAATGGGGTTCACCGAATGAATGGTGGGGATGATTCCAATATTAGTCACATGAGTCTACATTACTCACTGTGCTTATGCTCAGGTGAGCATTTCTAGCCTGCACATCCACAGCTGGGAGTGGCATGTTTCCAAAAAAGTGCTCTCTGTTTTATGTCTGGACCCAAAGCCACCAGCTGAACCACCCCAGTCTCTGAGGAGTACCTGAGATGGTGCTTCATTGCAACAGCAGACTTCTTTTCTGAAGATGAATGCAAAATCCTACTTCCCTCTAGCGATTTTTAATGTTTCACTCCAGGATTATTGGGTAAATTAAAAAAAAAAAAAAAAAAAGGATTGATTTTCATGCTTTCAGGCCAATTGAACCCATCCAGACAAAGCTTCAGTGGAAGGAGAGTGCAGTGGTCTTCTGGTATCTACCAACAGCAAAGTCAAGAGCAAAACCCTTCACTTCCTGACCCCAGATCCCAGCTAACACTACAGATGCATGGAAATCTGTCCAACAGCCTCATGGCATCTGATGGGGATCACTAGTGGAACCTGGAGCTGAAAAGGGAAGATGAGCTGTTGTCTTATCAGTAGGAAGCAATTGATTGGGCACACACATGACGGTTTCTCATCAGACCTCTCTTTCAGTGCCGGATGCTTCATCCTTCATCCATCCTTACTGGGTCATGTAACTGAGGGAGATCAGTCACTGAAGTGGCATTTTTCATTGCCGTTTCCCACGTCCGTTCTGACACAGTGCTCAGCAGCCACAGAAATTCATATCTGAGCACTGCCAGGAGCTGACTGGATTTCAGACAACTTTTTCCTCTCTATTGCTCTTCTTTTTCTTTGTCATTCCTCATCTCTAATATGGCTCACTTCAGCTTCGACCACTACTGATTACTCCCACCACTGTTCTCCTTTCCTCCCCTCTCATAGCACCATATGGACTCCAGGGGGCTGAAAATAAATCATATTTCCCCCATCTACACCCAGCAGAAGAGGCTTTGGCGTTTGGAGGTGAAAGACAAATAAATATGTGAAAGACCAGCAGAGACTGTTCCTCCAAGCAGAAGCATGGGTTATTTGACTTTTCATGTACCACTGCTCAGACACTAATCTTCCTCAGTATTTTGTAATATTATTTTTCGTTGCTGCCTTTCTTTCAATTTTCTCTTAAATATCATGTTTCTGTCCATCTCTGCTCTCTGCTCCCTGCTCTGCTTGCCTGTCCTGCACATACAGGTGCTTATTTTATGACTTTCTGCAATATGACTTCCAGAGTGGTCTTTCCTCCTGCTAACAAGGAGTGCACAGAAGGGAGGAGAGCAGCTCAGAACAATGTGAGCTGTACATGAGGGCAGGACCAAAGCTGGCCTAAGCCGTTATCTTCTACCATAGGTTTCGTATTCCATGTTCCAAAATTGTGTTTTCTTCCTCCTTTAGAAGAGAAAGTCTAGAAGAGAAGACTCTTCTCTAGAAGGTAGGACCCTCAGAAGAGGATTCCATTCCCATTGTAGGCACAGCCTCAAAGTTAGCTCAGAAATTAGTTAACTAAA
The DNA here is from genome assembly GCF_905368555.1 of Meleagris gallopavo. Taxonomy (NCBI): domain Eukaryota; kingdom Metazoa; phylum Chordata; class Aves; order Galliformes; family Phasianidae; genus Meleagris; species Meleagris gallopavo. The sequence goes on along the minus strand of NC_139404.1, from coordinate 182,922,394 downwards.
TCCACTTGCTCTGTGTAAAGTGCCTGTCCTGGGGCTGTTATCCCTGATGTGATAAAATAGATGTGATAAAATAGAAATAGAAGTGTTTTTGTGTATGCATGAGACTTTAAGCTCACAGTTGGAGCTGACCTGCTGGGCCTGTCTTGGTCCTCCTTGCATGAGGGGTAAGATCTGTGCCCAGCCTTCCTCATCTCTCTCTGCCCTGTTCTGGAAATTGTCCAACCCTTTGTCCCTTCAAAATCTGCCCACACTTCACCATTTTTTCAATTCACATTCCAGACTCTGGGCTCTGAAGCAAGGCATATCTGTTTCCCCCAGCTCTCCTCTAGCTCAAGACCTCCCACATCCTTCTTCCCTAACACAGCCCGTAGCAAGAACTGCAGTATGGTCACAGCTCTGTGCTCCTTGCCAGAAACTTTTGCCAAAAATGAAAAAAAAAATCATGATGTTTGATAAGTCTAATATATTTAAAACCCTGAAAATCTTAACTGAAATATTTTTACCATCTCTTCCAGCCTACTTTTAGAAGCCTCTCTCCTCACTGTGTTGAACTGTCATTGGCCATAAGCAAGGAAAAGATGCTGCCATCACCTCTTAAGGAGGGCAGTTCAACACGGCCACCCAGCGCACATTCTTGTTCTCATCAGCTGGGAGGACATCATGGCCCTTAACCGCACACTTCTTCCACTGAGAATTTTCATAGAATCATAGAATCGTTTGGGTTGGAAGGTACCTTTAAAGGCCAACAAGTCCAACCCCTCTGCAGTTAACAGGGACACCTACAGATCGACCAAGTGCTCAGAGCCCCACCTAGACTGACCTTAGATGTTTCCAGGGATGGGGCATCCACCATCCCTTTGTTCCAGTGCTTCACTACCCTTATTGTTAAAAACTTCTATCCAGTCTAAATGTCCCTCTTTTAGATGAAACTATTTCCCCTTGTCCTATCAAAAGAGACCCTGCTAAAGATTCTGTCCCCTTCTTTCTTACAGCTCCCCTTTAGATGCTAAAAGGCCACTCTCAGGTCTTCCTGAGCCTCCTCTTCTCCAGACTGAACAGCCCCAGCTCCCTCAGCTGCTCCCCATGAGACTTGTGCTCCAGACCCTTCACAGCTTCGTTGCCCTTCTCTGGACTCATTCCAGGGTTTGATGTCTTTCTTGTAGTGAGAGGTCCAAAATTGAACACAGTAATTGAGGTGTGGCGTCACCAGTACTGAATACGGAGGGATGATCACCAAATTGTTGAGGTCTGTTCCATTCCACCACACCACCACTCCCCATGGATAAGGCCTGGCTGCACCCTGCTCTCTGACCACGATAGCAAACGCGTGGGGTTACCTGGCTGCCCATAGACCTCCACAAGCAAATGACATTGAGCCATGCTGGGTCTTTTTGCTGGGTGTGGGGGACGGATCCAGGCAGCACCCACAGTAGTGCAGGTTAGGAGAGATCTCAGAAGAGAGCACTTTCAATAGGGATCTTCAAAACACAGGCCCTTGTGCTCCCTGGAAATCAAATTTCCAACAGCTTCATAAATACGTCACCAACAGGAGGCCTTTATAGCAAGCATATTGCATTTTCCTGACATTTTCATTCTTCTATCTTGACATTTCTGAAGGGCATAAGAAGCCTAAAAAAAGAAACAGCTGCTCCCAGGGCACCATATGTTTTCAATTCTATCCTGCACTGGTGTAATAGATGGTCTTATTATAAATATCCAGCAGTTTTCCAGATGAGTCTCCCCCTCCTCCTTACAATGACCTGACACTGTTGCATGGAGTGGGGATGGCTGGGAGCAAGAGGCAGCACCCACGGAACAGCCCTGGGAGTTCGGAGGCACTGATTTAGAAGTTGCTGATGTGCTACATTAATATTCAAGTTGGCAACCTAGGCCCTTGTGCTGTGAATATTTCAAGAAAAAACACTTGACTCAGGAGAGCAGTTGCTTGACAGAAGTTCCCAGCCTCCATACACTGCTCCCCTACTCCTCCATTCCTCCTGCTGCTTTTTCTTAAGTGCTTTCCTGATTTCTTTACATCTTTATGTAGCTGATTGTCTCTGCACAAGACAGCACGTAGGTTGAGCAATTGCTCTCAGCAGCTGTTATTTATCAGATTTTCATATGGTTCCCTCTGCAAGGGATCAGGGCTCTTGTGAGACTTTGTTCTTTTAAATGGCCAAATAATCTCTAATGGAATTGATATAATATAATGTAATAAAGTATGACGTAATATAAAGTAACATAATAAAATGCCCTCCTTGGTTAGAATGAGTGCATAAAGCAGCACAAGCAGAGTGAGCTTCTGGCACTGAAGAAGTTACTGGGCTCCTGTCTATCATCTGTCTGCTCTGGGCATCGTTACGAAGATGACTGCCTCACACATCTCTGTTTTCAGTTATTTATATGATAGCCCCAGTTTAACTGTTCAGACTACATCTTGTTGTTCTAGGCTGATTTCCGTAAGTGTACAGGTGTTAATCTCAGCTAGAATGGCTGGTAGATGAAAAATACATTTCTGGTGTTTGTTTTCTTAGGGCAATAATATTAATAATAATACATGTGGAGCAGGAACTGCAAAACTCCAGGACTCCAGCCCTGGAAGTGGAACAAGTGTTGCTCCAATGTACAGGGCAAGGAGTTGAATGAAGCCATGGGGAAGCTCAGGAAAGGCAGGCAAGCAGCCTTTAATTTGATGGACATCATCCCCACAGAAAACTATAAAAATCACAGCAGGTTTTCCCTTTCCTGAAGTTTTTTGGAGTCTACCAGCTATATCACCATCTGCAGTGTGGCAGCCTCCACCTGGGTACGTATTTTGTACAGCTGGAAACTTCATCCAAACAGAAGAAACCAGTGGACAATATTTTCTCAATATTTTTTCTCACTTGTGCAGCAGAATTCCTATTATTGCATCTGTAAGTAAACGGGCTGAGAGATTAGTGGAATAAGTGATGGGAAAAAAGAAATTCTAAGGGTCCTGAGTGTGTTGGCAACAACACAAGGAAAATGTCCCTTAATCTTTTTATCCCCGCCTGCAGACAAGATTATAGGTTGCCCTTCACATGAGGACACACACACTGAGCATCCAGGGGATGCAGCCTTTGTCTTGGTGGAGTGCTTCAGGGCTGTGTGTGGGCTGATGGCCACTGGTCACTGCAGCAGCCTCTGGGACTGGCAGATGGGTCTTTATGGTTCTTAAGTCATCTCACCCTCGTGCAGGTGTCTGACAGATGAGTCTCACCTTGAAAGTGGGGGTTTTTATTCAATAAGTTCTATTGATAACCACAGTTGTTTTTTGTTTTTTTTTTCTCTCTCAGCAATTCTTGCACCAATTGGTTAAAATGTCAAATGCCACCAAGTCAAAAAACTGAAGTGTTCGGATTACGTGTGTGAAATACTGGAGTTTGACCTAAAGCTAAGGTGGAGAAGAGGGAAGAGAAAGAGGAAGGGCAAGTGCAGTTGCCTTTGGCAAGGGAAAATTGTGCAAGTGAAATAGCTGAGATCAAATGGTTTAGGTAGAAGAAGCAGAAATATGGGCTGCAGATGAGCCACATTCAGTGGTGTGGTGATGTGTTCACCTCTGGAGTATAGAGTTTCAACGCGTAATGTTCATTATATCTTGAGATCAGCGGAGACCACTTCATGGCTTAGATCACCTGTGTAGCCCTTGATTAGAAGGGGAGTCAACTCTCTGAAAGGGTAACAGCAGGACAAGGGAAAATGGTTTTCAGTTGAAGGAGGGAAGATTTAGGTTGGATGTCAGGGGGAAATTCTTTACAGAGAGAGTGGTGAGGTGCTGGAACAGCTGCCCAGAGAGGCTGTGGATGCCCCGTCCCTGGAGGTGTTCAAGGCCAGATTGGATGGGGCCCTGGGCAGCCTGGTCTAGTATTAAATGGGGAGGTTGGTGGCCCTGCATGTGGCAGGGAGGTTGGAGATTCGTGATCCTTGAGGCCCCTTCCAACCCAGGCCATTCTGTGATTCTTTGATTCTCTGTTAGTATCTGCTCCACAGTCACATTCTGTGCTTAACCCAGAAGATATCCCTTTTTGAAATATTAGTGATGGTTTTAAAGAGACCAATAGCTAATGGATAATCCATCAAAGGCCTCACTAAGCAACTTGAGAATTAATCTCCCTCAACAGGCTGCTCGAGGAGGTGATGGAGTCACCATCCCTGGAGGTTTATGAGAAACATGGAGATGTGTCACTGAGGGACACTGTTTAGTGGGCGTGGTGGTGATGGTTTGGAGTTGGAGCAGATGATCTTAGTGGTCTTTTCAACCTTCATGATTCTATGATTACGTGATTCTTTCATGTCTTAGTTCAAATTCTCTGCAATTTCCAGCCACTGGATCTGAAAATGCCTGTTTATGAGTGTATAAAAATATTTTTTGTTATCAAATTGCTGTTCCTGATGCAAAATCTCGTGAACAGTGGCAAAAGTCCATCTTTGTACTTCAAGTGAGCAGATGGACATATTTGAATCACACTGTACAAGATGCTTTCCAGTCCTTTGATCATACTGTGGTCCTTAGAGTTGTCTCAAGATGAAAGGTGGCCCCCAGACTTCATCTGCTATTCCAGAAATAATCAGACATCTCCAAATACAGAAAGGGCATAACCTCCCTCATCTTAGCTGAGACGTCTTTGTTTCTTTGGCCACATGTTAACAAAAGCTGTCTGGGCACTTCATGGAAGGAGAGTGTCAGCTACCATGACTTCTACCAGCTTTGTGCATGTCTCTGTTTCTCAGAAGGGCAGCCACATATTCTACATATGATTAAACAACTGCCACTGACAGACATGACCTCACCTTCAGCTCTCTTGGATGTACCTACATAACAAACAAGATGTCTCACCAAGGATCTTTTAAAATTTTCTTTCGGGATTGTTCTGCTCTCCTTATTTCTCACATTCTCCACTGTCCTTGTGTCACATGGAGATGTTATCAACAGTCATTTGACTTCTTCCAGGCAAATAACAAAAATGTCTACAACTACCAGATAAATGGAAGATCTTTGACAGACTTGTTAAGGAAAGTATGTATTAAAAAATGTCTCTTTTTATCTTCCATTAGATTTTGAGGCTACACACTGAAGTGTTAAATCTTGAAGTGTTAAGTTCCATTTTTATCATCTTAATGTGTATCCTACAGGTTTTCTATCATTGTAGTTTCTTTCACATTAAGAAGTGTAGTAAATCAAGTATTTTAAGGAAGTATATAATGCATTTATGCAGTTACTCTTATCAGTCAACTTTGGAGATATATAAAAATATCACTGTTTTTTTAATAAGTAATAGATAAACATCAATTATATTAACCATCTTTAACTCCTCATCATAGACCCTTGTAACCGTAGTCTTCCAAAATCTTTGAACCAAAATCAGACCAGTCTACTTAGTCTTAGTCAAATCGTTCTATCTATCTGTGCTTTTCAGAGTTAAATAAAGGGAAATTAAACATTTCAGGAACTTTATCACTCTGAAGACCTCAAAAATAAACAAATAAAATCCCTATCCATTAACAGAAAACAAAACAACAGAATGTTATTTGTGCAAAACAATTCTGGGTGAGTTCATTTTCTGTGTAAGTTGTTTTCTAAATAAACCCACTTCTAAAAGTGCACTAGTAAAATGTCTAGGAACAGTGTTCCCAAATTTGTCAGTGTATTATTTTTTCCTATTATTACCTATTTAAATATATTTTCTGATATTTTTTTATGCAGTCCTTCAGGTGAAAACTAAATGTTCTTAAAGGAATTTAAGAAATAGCAGCTTGGATCATTCAAAGGAAATTCCCAACGGAACAAGTAACTGCAATGAACAGGCAACAGTGGCACAACCAAACATCATTCCAAGAAAGCAAACAAGGGGAACATCTTCCCAAAAGGGGAGCATGCCAGTTAAAACAAACCTCCATGAAGGTCTATTTTACAAAACTAGAACTTGTGCAACCCATAACTTCAGTTTTCCTTG